>NC_059133.1:73587568-74285068 GCF_020740605.2 Lemur catta | reverse complement strand
AAGCAAGGCCACCCCTCATGTTTTGTCTGTTTTGCACACACCCACTCTCTGCTGTTGCATGCAATCCCGCAATGTGATGCCATCTGCCATGTTATGATGCATCACGAGACTCTTGCCAGGTGTGGCCACCCCAATCTTCAACTTCCCAGCATCCTGAATCATGAGCTAAATAAACCTATTTTCTTTGTAAATTACCCAGTCTTAGGTATTCTGTTATAGCGTAGAAAATGTAAAAAGACAATCACACTCTGAAAATATTAAACAGAAATTCCAGAAATCCACAATTCATAAACTTTAAATTGTGCACCCTTCTGAACAGGATGATGAAATCTCATGCCATCCCACTTCATCCTGCCTGGGATATGAATTATCCCTTTGTCCAGCACATCCACGCTGTATGTGCTACCTGACCATTAGTCACTTAGTAGCTGTCTCAGTTATGAGATCAACTGTTACAGTATGGTAGTGCTTGTGTTCAAGGAACGCTTATTGTACTTAATAATGGCCCCAAAGCACAACAGAGTTGATGCTGGTATATTGTTATAATTGTTCTATTTTATTATTAGCTATTGTAGTTAATCTCGTACTGTGACTCATTTATAAATTAAACTTTACCATAGGTACATATATATAAGAAAATATATAGTATATGTAGGGTTCAGTACTATCTGAGTTTCAGGCATCCACTGGGGGTCTTAAAACATGTCCCCCACAGATAAGGAGGAGACTACTGTACTCAATTATAGACAATATATTGTAAATTACTTTTCTTCAAACTGTACTTTTTCATTTTCTTCTGACACATTTTAAAAAGTTCTACACTCACATTCAAATAGTATAGCAAAGTTAAAGCATCCAAATATATTGGACAACCCTCTGTCTCAAGGTTCTAAAACACTGAACCATTTGTAGGTGAAGTAGTATAGAAACTTTGCTTTGTCTTTGGATTTTTATAAAAATTAGATTTGCATGCTTTCTCCACAGGTGGAAAGACTAGTTTATAAAGAAGCATCTGAAGTTACATTTATGTATTTTACCTAAGAGTAGGGGTGCACTTTTCCCTCCATTTTTGTACAACAACTGACTGATTTTTTTATTGTCTCTATTGCTTTGCCTTTTTCAGAATGTCATATAGTTGGAATTATACAGCACACAGCCATTTCAGACTGCCTTTTTTTCACTTAGGAACATGCGTTTAAGTTTCCTCCCTGTATTTTCATGGTTCAAAACCTTTATTCTTTTTATCATCAAATAATATTTGATTTTCTGCATGTACCACTATTTATTCATTGACCTATTAAAGAACATCTTATTTGCTTTCAAGTTTTAGTAACTATGAATAAAGCTTCTGTAGACATTTGTGTGCCGGTTTTTGTGTAAACATGAGTATTTAACTCCATGATGTAAATACCAAGGACATATTTCTGGATCATATGATAAGACTGTGTTTAGTTTTATAAGAAATTGCCAAATTGTCTTCCAAAGTGGCTGGACAATTTTGCATTCCCACTAGCAATGAATGAGAGTTCTGTTACTCCATATCCTCACCAGCATTTGGTGTTTGTTGTTGGTGTTTTAGATATTTGCCATTCTAATAGGTATATAGCGGTGTCTCATTATTTTAATTTAAATCCCCAATGACGTATGATATTGAGCATCTTCTCATATGCTTAATTGCCATTTGAGTATCTTCTTTGGTGAAGTGTCTGCTGAGATCTTTTGCCCATTTTTAATAGGTTTGTTTGAGTTTTTCATGTATTTAAGAGTTCTTTGTATATTTTGGGTATCACTTATTTTAGATGTGTGTTTTGCAAAGGTTTTCTTTCACTCTGCAGCTTGTCTTTTCATTCTTTTAATACCATCTTCTATAGAGCAGTTTGTAACGTAAATAAAGTCCAATATATCAATTTTTTTCTTTTATGGATTGTGTTTTTCATGTTGTATCTAAGAAGTCATGGCCAAACCAAAGGCCATCTAGATTTTTTCTTTTATTTTCTAGAAGTCTTGTGGTTTTCTGTTAACACTTCATTTTTCTAAAGTACTGTTTTGTACTATCTTTGTCCTGACATACAGAAACTCCCAGCAAAAAATGTGTTCTGGTCTGGCTTTTCTAATTATTTTCTACTTTCTTTTTTGAGTTAGATCATTTTAGCCTAGTAGTCTATAAAAATATGAGTATTTTTCCTTGAAGCAATTTCTGTTTGCTTTTGGTTAACTGCATGAGTTTAAAAAAGATTGCCGATGAACTAAAATTAGAGAGAACTGTTATCTCTATAATAATAATAGAAGTGCTTCCTGGTAAAACTTGCCATACAATTTTCATCATTTTTAGGGTGACTAAAGCATTGACTCTACGAAGGAGTCTATAATTGCCCAGGTCCCATTTTCAAGGCTAGGACAAATCACCAAAGTGAAGGGAATTTTCTTTTCATGTTGTTTTAAACTCCCATATTTTAAAACAATTACCAATAACTCAATTTTTAAATATAGAACCATTAAATAAAATTATAAATTTTAAATACATCCAAACTCTAAATGAAATGGACCTGACAGATATTTACAGAACATTCTACCCAAAAACTACAGAGTACACATTCTTCTCAGTAGCACATGGGATATTCTCCATGACTGATCGTATCTTAGGACACAAAAACAGGTCTCAAAAAACTAAAAGAAAAATCAAAATCATATTATGTACCTTCTCAGATGACAGCAGAATAAAACTAGAGATCAATCATAAGGGAAACACTCAAACCTACACAAAGACATGGACATTAAACAACCTGCTGCTGAATGATTATTGGGTTAAGAATGAAATTAAGATGGAAATCAAAAACTTCTTTGAACTGAACACAAAGGAGACACAAGCTATCAAAATCTTTGGGACACAGCAAAAGCATTCCTCAGGGGGAAAGTCACAGCCTTAAATGCCTACATCAAAAAGACAAAAAGATCACAAATTAAGAACTTAATGTCACACCTCAAGGAACTAGAAAAGGAAGAACAAAATAGAGACTTAGACCAATGGAATAGAACAGAGAACCCAGATGTAAAACCATCTACCTACAACCAACTGATCTTTCACAAAGCAGACAACAATGTACAGTGGGGAAAAGAAGGCCTTTTCAATAAATAGTGCTAGGAAAATTAGATAGCCCCATGCAGAAGAATGAAACAGAACCCTTACCTCTCACCACTCACAAAAGTTCATTCAGAATGGGTAGAAGGCTTAGATGTAAGGCATGAAACCATAAGAATTCTAAAGGAAAATGTAAGAAAAACTCTTCTAGATATCAGTCTAGGCAAAGAATTTATGAAAAAGACCTCAATGGAAATCATAGCAACAACAAAAATTAATAAATGGTGTTTGATTAAACTAAAAAGTTTCTGCACAGCTAAGGAAACAATCAACAGAGCAAGTTGACAACCTACAGAATGGGAGAAAATATTCACAAGCTGCACATCTGACAAAGGGCTAATAACCAGAATTTACAAAGAACTCAAGCAAATTGTCAAGGAAAAAAACAAACGAACCTATTGAAAAGTGGGCAAAAGACATGAACAGAAGCTTCTCAAAAGAAGAAAGACAAATGACCAATAAACATGAAAAAATGCTCAATGTCACTAATCATCAGGGAAATGCAAATTAAAACCACAATGAGATACCACCTTACCCCAGTTAGAATGGCATTTATTTGAAAGTCTAAAACCAATAAATGCTGGCATGGATGCATAGAGAAAGGAACACTTATATTACTACACTGTTGATCAAACTGCAAATTAGTACAACTTCTATGGAAAACAGTATGGAGATTCCTCAAAGAACTAAAAGTAGACCTACCATTCGATCCAGCAATCCCACTACTGCATATTTACCCAAAGGAAAAGAAGTCATTTTATCAAAAAGACACCTGCACTCAAATGTTTATTGCAACACAATTCACAATTGCAAAGATGTGGCATCAACCCAAGTGCCCATCAATTCATCGGTGAACTAATAAAATGTGGTATATGTACACCATAGAGTACTACTCAGCCATAAAAAAAGGATGAATTAATACCTTTTGCAACAATCTTGATTGAACTGGAGACCATTCTCCTAAGTGAAGTATCTCAAGAATGGAAAAGCAAACACCACAGGTACTCACTATTAAATTGGAACTAAATGATGAGCACACATGTACATGGAGGGAAGTAAAACTCAGTGGAAAGCAAGCAGGGAGGAGGGGAGAGGAATAAACCAACCTAATGGGTATTATGAACACTATTTAGGTGACAGCCACACTTATAGCCAGGACTCAAGCATTACAAAAACAGTCCAGGTAAACTAAAATATTTGTACCCCCTTAATATTTTGAAATAAATTTTAAAAAGACAAGAAACAAATAAAAACATACAAAGGATTGAAAAATAAAAAGATTAAACACATAAAAAAATGATCAAATACTTTAAACTACTCACATCTGTACTTTATTGCCATTAGCCATACAAGGAAAGATACTATGATATCCTATGAAGCCAGCCAGAAAGAACTGAGATTTTATTAAGCATTTCTGGGCAGTGAAGCCTTTCAAATGCTGATAGGATCTGTAGCTACTGCCTATATCAAATATTTTTCATCACCAGTGAACAGACTGCAGAAATATTGATGCTTTTTTTTTTTTGCATTTTTCCTATATCTAGCTTAACACAAGGCCATGCCAAGTATAGAACTTTGCATATTGAAAGCTAGAGTGCATGTCAATAAGGGTAGGATTTCCTTTGTAGAAAACTAAATTCCCTTTACTTTTTTCACTCTGATAGGGTTTTTCCCTGAATCCTTGCTGGAGAAAAACAATCATGTTTTATGGTATTGATTGGAATAAATGATTAGATTGTTCAGAAATGTCATTGATATTCCTTACTACAATATCTATTTTTTTATTTTTCTCTTTATTATATGATCATAATGGTTAATATTTATGAAGTGCTCCATAGTACCAGGCACTGTGCTCTGCAATTTGGATTGATTGTCTTGTTAATGTTCATAGTAACTCATGAGGGGGATTTATTTTCATCCCCATTTTATACGTGAATGAAATGAGGCTTGGAGGTTAATGACCTGCCCAGGGTCATGCAGCGTTAAGGCAGTAAGGGCAGAATTCAAACTCAGACCTGGCTCCAGGACCCATGCCTCATAATACCTCATCCAATGTTTACTTATGAATGTTATAAAACTGAAAATCAGTGGTTATTGCCAATATCTCCAGATTACTCCAGATCTCCAACTGGTTTCTTGCCCCTAGAGTTGTTCTTCTCAAGTTTATCCCACACACTGCTACAGCTGTGATTTACCAAAAATGAAACCTACTCATGTCATTATCCTGCCTCAAACACTTCAAGGCATCTCCAGACCCTATAGAATAAGATCTCAGCCCCTTAGCACAACATCCTAGACCCTCACTGTGCAGCTCTCTTCTCTATACTCCTCAGTACCCACTTCCCACATTGACATTGCAGCCACAGAGAATGTCTTGTGGTTTCTCACACACACTCCATGATCTCTTACCTTGTTTCCAAAGCACACGTGCTATTTTTTTCTGCACATATGTTCTTTCCCTATGCTACACCAGAGCCTCATTCCAGCAGGGAAACACCTCCTGTTCATCTCCAAGAATCCTTCCCTTACCAAACATTTCCCTACACCCCACACTTCATTGGTTGATGCATCCTCCTCTACACTAGCAGATGTCCCCTAGAATTTTACTTATGACACTATATTATAGTTATAGTACAGAGGTCAGCCTTTCCTGTTAGACTGTGAGTTTTTGAAGGCAGGATAGATCTCACTCAGTTTTAATCGCATATAGACCTTGGATAATGAAGGAAGGAGATCAGTGCTGGGAGGTGGAAGAATGATCCAGTTTTTATTCTGGCTTTTGTCTGGTTCTCCATTACCATTATCAGTTCAGGGACTTTTGGTTTGAGTCATTGCTCCTATTAAAACTCACGAGTAGAAAGAGGGAAGCCCAGTAGCTCCACTGCTCACCTGAGCCTAGCTGGAGCCCTGCATTTCCTGGGATTTACCAAGCCTCTTTTGTGCTTTCAGCTCCTGAGCAGCTTGATGTAGGTGGGACAGATCCTAAACAGAGTGGTGCGAAGTGTGTCAATGCTCCATCTGGTCTCAAAATAGGAAGCTAATAGGGGTCAGGAAACACTCTGATCTAGGCGCTGAGTCAGTGTTCCTGAAAACCCTCAATCGCATCATGGATTTTTTAGAAAACTTTGAAATGAAAATGCCCATGTTCTATTTCACACCATGGCCTTGCACACAGCTGCCAAGACATAAATCTCAATATAACAGGCTTCCCATTTCAATTCAAAGCAACCTGGTAAAGGACAAAGGAGCCACATCTTGTGAGGTTCAGAGGTGTCTCTCCCTCCAATTCTTTTTAGAATAAAATGTGGTCTAATGCTACTCCTTTTTCACAAACATAACACTACTCATTTATTTTTTGGTCTTATAAAGTTATTTGCTTTAGTGTGTCAGTTTTTTTCAGATAGAATGCTGTGTAAAAGAATTATCTTGATTACTTAAAAATAAAGGACAGGAAAGCGATTTTTAAAGGTAAAACCCTGCTGTTTTAAGTTCTTTGTGGATGTTGAGGCTAAATCATGCTATTGACATTAACCCAGCTGAATTTCATTTCATTTCATTCATTTCACAAGCAAGTGTTGAGTCCCTACATCTACAATAGTACTTTAAAATATATTGAAAGGCTTGTTGCCAAGGAACTTGCTAAATAATCTCCCAAGCTTGTTGACATGAATAACTCCTGATTTATAAGAAGGAAAATTCTTAGAACTGAAGTGTTCACTCATCTTCTTTTCTTATCAGCCAAGAAAAAAAAAATCATCCCTCCAGACAGGGGGAAAAAAATCACAGAACATAAAATTATAGAAAGGGCAATAAAGACCACCCTACCTCAGCTGTCCTCAAGACCTGAAGTCTGGAATGCAGGTCTTTCCTGATCTTGTGCCAAGATCTCATAACAAGAGAGAGTCAGGCTGTTTAGTAAGCATTTGCATTTTGTTTCAGCGAAGTCCTAAATGTGAATTGTACTTATAGTCAAACACCAGTGAAAGAAAGAATTTAAGAGCTTGCTTTTATAATAAATTGATTTTTTAACTAATCACTCTGTTAGATTGTACATCTCTCTTATCTCTTATTTGTGGAATAAGAAAATTGTTACATCCTTTTCCAACAGATCAAGTATTTCAAAACCATAGATGTAGACATGTAGTTTTGCTCATATTTACACACACCCTACACACACATGTGCACACACACACAATTTCAAGTTAACCTGCTACTACCATTCTCTACTGCCATCAATTTTGAATTATTTTTCCTAAATATAATTTACTCCAACTAATTTTTTTTCAGTTGTGTCAGCTGTAAAGTGTCCACAAAAAAAGATGATTATGTAAGGAGGTTAGAGTTGTCTATACTGAATTTTTAATGTGTGTGAGGGGCAATTACTTTTTGAAGCGACAAAAATCTGTTTGTGTTATATTGCTTTAAAAATGAAGATGTGCACTATAAAGATGGTATTCTGAAGCCATACGTGACCTGGACTCAGTTAGACCCATTGGACGCCTGCGAAAGGGCTGGAGGATAAGGAATGAACACAGAGCTTATAAAGCATACAGTAAGAAAAAGGGAGAGGAATTGGAAACAGTTAGCTAAGAGAGATGAATAGAGGTGATGTCATGGGAGGGGGATAGCAAATTACCATAAAGGAGAAAAAAGAAGTAGGAGACAGAAAATTGAACGAGAGAGGAAGAGCAGAATCTGTGGAAGGCAAGTGGAAGGCAGATAGGAGGAAGGGTGAAGACATGGAGAGTGTGAAATGGGGCTCTGAACCGCACAGGCTGAAAGCTGGTCCTACCTTAGAGGCAAAGAGAAGGGGGAGTGGAGAGGGGGTTGTTTAAATCATAATATGGAGCAGTCCTGGCACCCACAATGGAGTCACTGAATGCTTTGCAGATGGTGAAATTGCCTGAACTATACGAAACTATAACATGCTAGATTTTCTAATATTAATAGTATCTATTTTATGCCATAATACACAGGAGAGTCAAATGTAATTGTGCATCAAAATCTTGGTTGCACCTTACTTGAGGGAAGCTGGCAGAAACAGAGTCTCGAAGTGTGCCTAGGACAGAAGTGGGCTGTCATACAAGCTGTGGTCCCAAGCTGGAGGAGGACAGTGAAGAATCAGAAGCAAGCCGTGGTAATGGCGAACAAGCGAGGGCAGAGCCGGTACCCTGGCAGCAATGCTAAACTAGGAAACACAGAAACCTTGAGAGGGAGATACAGCAACTGTTCACAGAATCTCTCTCAGGGTGGTGGGATCAATCTCTCCCTTTACTTTGTTAAAAATGTATTTTCTAAGTTTTTCAGGGAGCTTGTTTGATTTCTATAATTTAAAGTTTTCCAAAAACAATGAAACAAAACAAAACAAAAACTAACCACACTCAGAGACCTCTTGAAAGCAGCTGAGAAAGCTGCTCCCCGGGCACACGTGTCTTGCTCTGCTCACACGCTATAGGTCCTGCTTCCACGCACTTTAAAAGTGGCAATCAATTGACAGCCTTCTTTAAGGACTTGCCAGGTCAGGGTGACGAGGACTGCCCCTACCGCACAGTGACACCTTCTTACTCTTAGACCAGTAGCTCCACTATAGTACAAAATGTTCTGGTGTAAAATTTTAAGGACACAGACCTTGAAGTGTGCCTTCACATCCCCATCATCTGGAGTGTCCGAGCTGTCTGCTGCTCAGTTGCCCCTGTGAACAGACAACTGAGAAAAATTGTTTAATGGGAAATACGTGTGATCTAGAAACAGACAGACTTCAGTTTGAAAGTTGGCTCCATCAATTAACTATTGGCTAATTATTAGTTAATCACTGTATGCTTCCACTTCCAAACTTATAGAATTATGATAAAAATCTTACTTTACAAGTTGTAAGAATTAGAAATAAAGTTTGAAAGTGGTTGGTATATAATATGATACAGAGTTTAGTGTAAGATACATATGATGCATACATAGGTGCTCAAAAATAATTTGCTGTTGTTCTTGTTAAATTGGGAAGATAACCCGACACTGCTGTTTATGTGCTTAAAGAACATACTGTTTAGTTATGAGGCAGACACTAGTAAGCCAGCAATTGCATGTAATATAGAAAATGGTATAATAGAGGTATGCTATAGGATCATATGGAGGTTGGGGACACACATCAAATGGGCAGGGGACAAGTTTCCTAAGTGAGGTGATGTGTGAGCCAAATCTTCTTTTAAATTGCTACATAATATTTGTACATATTTATAGGTACATGTGATACATTATTACACATATACATTACACAGAATGTATAATGATCAATTCATGGTATTTAGTGTATCCATCACCCTAAGTGTTTATCATTTCTATGTGCTGGGAACATTTCAAGTCTGCTCTTCCAGCGATTTTGAAATATACAATACCCTGTTGTTAACTATGGTCATCCTACTCTGCCATCAAACATTAAAATGCATTCCTTCTATCTAACTGTATGTTTGTACTCACTAACCAATATCTCTTCATTCCCCCCAGCCCACACACCCTTCCCAGACTCTCGTGTCTATCATTCTGCTTTCTATTTCCATGAGATCAAATTTTTTAGTGCCTGCATGAGTGAGAAGATGCAATATTTTTCTTTCTGTGCCTAGCTTATATCACTTCACACAATGACCTTCAGTTCCATCCAAGTTGCTGCAAATGACATTATTTCATTCCTTTTTATGGCTGAATAGTATTCCATTGTGTGTATATATAACACATTTTCTATATCTATTCATCTGTTGATAGACACTTAGGCTGATTCCATGTCTTTGCTACTGTGATTAGTGCTTCAATAAACACACAAGTGCAGGTATCTTTTTGATATATTGATTTCTTTTCCCTTGGATAAATACCCAGTAGAAGTATTATTGAATCATATGGTCGTTCTATTTTTAGTTATTTGAGAAATCTCCATGCTATTTTCCATAGTGACTATACTAATTTACAATCCCACCAACAATGTACAAAAGTTCCCTTTTCTCTGCATCCTCACCAGCATCTGTTACTTTGTGTCTTTTTAGTAATAGCCATTCTAACTGGAGTAAGATGACATCTCGTTGTGGTTTTGATTTGCATGTTCCTGATGATTAGTGATGTTGAGCATTTTTTATATATATTTGTATGTTTTGAGAAATATCTGTTCATATGCTTTGCCTACATTTTAATGAGATTATTTTTGTTTTGTTTTTACTGTTGAGTTCCTTGTTTATTATGAATATTGTCCACTTGTCTGATAAACAGTTTGTAAATATTTTCTCTTATTCAACATGTTGTCTCTGCTGATTATTTCCTTTGCTGTGCAGGAGCTTTTAAGTTTAATATATTCATATTTATCTATTTTTGGCTTTGTTGCCTGTGCTTTTTAAATCTTAGCCATAAAATCTTTGCCTAGACCATTGCCCTAAAGTGTTTTCCCTATGTTTTCTTCTAGTAGTTTTAGAGTTTCATGTTTTATGTTAAAGACTTTAATCTATCTGGAGTTGATTTTTGTAGGTGATGAGAGATAGGGCTCCAGTTTCATGCTTCTTGTTGCGCCCTTTGTCTGGTTTTGGTATCAGGGTAATGCTGGCCTCATAAAAGGGGTCAGGGAGAATTCCCTCCTCTTCAATTTTCTGAAATCATTTGAGGACAACTGGTATTAGTTCTTCTTTGAAAGTTTGGTAGAATTCAGCAGTGAAGCCATCCAGGCCTGGACTATTCTTTGTCGAGAGAATTTTTATCATTGGTTCAATCTCATTACAGGCACAAATTTAAGGGGTGCCAAAATACTCAGTAATCAATATATATGGTATTTTAATGCAATATGTTAAAAAGTTTCATGGCAAACTATAGCCAGCAGGTCGAACACTTGTTCTCATAAAGCTTTATTGGAACAGTGGCCATGATTAGGGTGTGGTAAGCATGTGGTAAGTGAGGCAGGATCATTAAAGACAAAAATAGATCCTGTCTTTATTTTAATACTTTTTGATCATGGATATTTTAATTAATATTTAAAATATTGCATTAACATATCAATTATATTCATTACTGAATTTTTTTGTACCTCCTTAAATTTTGCACCTTTGGTGAGTGTCGCACCCTGGTTAGTAACAGAGAAGAGGATCCAGAAGTTAGGCAGACATTCCAGGAAGGGAAAGCAGCATTTGTGAAGGCCTGTGGCACGTCATGGGATGCTTTTTGCATAGTAGATGCGAAGACAGCTGCATGGAACTGCAACAAAGCATTCAGGGGAGAATGTGGCAGGACTGAGAAGCTGCTTAGGGTCAGATCTTGAAGAACTAGAAGTACAAGCCTAAAATAGCTAAAATTTTGGAAATGCATTAAAACTTTTCATAACAAGATTAATAGAATAACACTTTTGTTGAAGAAAAAAATAACTCTGGAAAGAATCGAGACTGGGGCATTTAAGAGACTATTGCAATCACAGGCTAGAAATTATGGTGACATAAACTACAGAGAAGATAGTGGGCATAGGAAGAAAAAGGCTGAATTGATAGACTTTTAGAAGATGAAGGGAAAGCTGAGTGAATATTGAAAATAATTATTCCAGAATTTTCTCTCCCTTCTCTACTGGAAGGATGGCAACAGGTATACAAGAGAAAGCACAGGTCTAGGGGAAGATGATGATGAGTTTAGTGTGAACATGGGAAATTTGGAGTTCAGGCAAGAGGTATAAATAGGAGTATTATCAACGGATTGTTGCAATCATAGGGAAAGAAACCAAAAATCTGTCAAAATGGAAGAGACCATATGGCTAAGGACTAAACTTTTATCTTGAAAGAGTCAGGCTAGGCAACGAGATCAATATGAGGTTTTGGAAACCTGCATTATACAGGAGACTAATCCCCTGAGTGTCTGCTAATACCTGAAGGAACCAGGTATTGGTGCCCAAAACAAAAATAGCCATGGATACTAGTGAGAGAGTCAACTGCCAGAGTTTCATTGCTACCAAAATTCATTCCCAAAGTTCTTTTATATGAGAAGATGAAAAAATGTTCTTAGTCAAAAATTAAATTATATACAGAAAGACAGCAAGGGTTAATGAGATTAATTGTTCTGAGGGAACAATACAATGACTGAGGCACTTGGGGAGCTGTTGTGTCTTGATTAGCAATGAGCTATTGATTCTGTCCTCCCTGACGCTTGGGTGTGTACCTGGTGGCCTCAGAAGTCCCAGAACCCAGCCTGACTCCACAGCTGCTAAAATGGATTTTGGTGCTTTCTCACTTCTTGGTAATCCTTTTAAGCCCTTTTCCTTTCATATAGCTTGGGCAGGTCTCTTTTTTGCAACCTGAAAGATTATAGGTAATAGAAGCACTATTTCATAGGGGGAGTCAGAAGACCAAAGACAGAGGTCAAGTTCATGTCAGAAACCAGAATAGACAAAATTCATTCAACAGTAGCTTAAACAAGTCACTTCTCTGTGCCTCATTTTTTTAACTTCCAGAATGGAGATAGTCATAGTACCCTCTGCAAATGGTGGTTATGAGAATTAAATGAATTAATATGTATGATGATCTTAGAGCCAGGAACAAAGAAAACATTATGTAAATGTCTCTTAAAAAATAAAATAAGTGATTTTCTTTTTTTTTATTAACTTATGTTGGCCCATTTCTCCCTTCAGAGGAGTCTCTGGGCACTATGTAGTTTCAGACACACATCGTAGCTAAAGTTAACTGATTGCCAAATATATACCTAGATTAGCAAATTGCTCAATTGAGCCTATGCTTAAACTTTCTCAATTTGGTTTCTTTAACAATCATACCGGTGATTGCCAATAGATACTTTCTGGGTTTGGCGAACATGGAGATATCACAAGTTTCACCTACACTGAAGCTTTAGTTTTTGTAGGGAGATAAATATCATTCTGGTCTGTCCCTAACAAGGACATCAATCGTCAGTTAAAGAATATATTTTAAAGGGAAGAAACAACTGCAGTCATGCATGGCCTAACAATGTTTCAGCCAACAACAGACCCCATATATAACGGTATTCCCATAAGATTACCAGCCAGGTGTGGTAGCTCATGCCTGTAACCCTACCATTTGGGGAGGCTGAGGCAGGAGAATTGCTCGAGGCCAGGAGTTCAAGACCAGCCTGAGCAAAATACTGAGACCCTGTGTCTACAAAAAATTAATGAAGGATGGTGTCACGCACCTATAGTCCCAGCTACTTGAGAGGCTGAGGTGGGAGGTTCTCTTGAGCTTTAGAGTTTGAGGTTGCAGCCAGCTATGATGATGACACTGTATTCTAGCCCGGGCAACAGAGCTAGACTCTGTAACCCAAAAGATTACAACATTGTATTTACTATATTTATACTGTACCTTCTTTGTGTTTAGAAATGTTTAGATATACAAATACTTACCATTGTGTTACAATTGCCTATGGTATTCAGTACAGTACCATGTTGTACATGTTTGTAGCCTAGGAGTAATAGGCCATACCATATAGCCTAGGTAGGTTGTAAGCTATACCATGTAGGTTTGTGAAAGTACACTCGATGTTCACACAACAAAGAAATTGCCTAATAACACATTTCTCAGCATGTATTCCCATCATTAAGCAATGCGTGACCACATTAGCAAAATCAATTGCCATATGTTTGTTGTCTTTTATTTCCATAGGATAATCTGGTGTTTGATAATAAGCATCTGCTTTGATTCTTTCTATAAGCTATGTAGTTTCTGATTCATGATTAATCTTCTGATCGATGTGTACACAATTCATTTGATACAATTTTTAATTGAGCAGAAAGGAAAGAAAGAAAAATATCCATTGAGAAGCTACTATAGTTTATCCACTGTGATATTCATTGTTAACATAGATTTTTCTCATTTAATTATTATAGCAAGTTTATACAGTTAGCATTATCATCATCCCCATTTTTACAGGTGAGAAAAGAAAGATAATGAGAGCAAGGGTTAAAAACAGAAGCAAACAAGTCAGCAAGAGAGAAAGAGAAAACGATAAATCAGATTTTTTTCTTATAATAGTGCATCAAGACCACATGAAATTTGAAAAACGTTTTTGTCCTCATTTTCATAAATGATAAACTTCACATTAAAGATGAAATAATTGAGATAATGCAGTGTTTTATTTTGAACTTCAAATTTATTTTTGCTTCCAGACACTTATCCTCTATGAATGTTCCAGGGAGAATTCACCAAGCCTAATCATGGCAAATGGTTGATTTGTGATATCTTTCCCTCCCACTAGACTCAATGTCATTCAAGAATAAGTGCACAGAATTGCTCAAGAGCAAAGATTTAGTGCTATATTTGAAGATTACTTAATTCTAACCAATTTGTAGCCTATTGATTTAAGGTTTAACAGAGAGTCCTTGCGGGAATTGTTTTACAACACTCAGGGCTTTCAATAATGCCAGTGTTCTGATACAACCAAAAATTTTACTGAAGAAACAAAAATGGGAAAAGGAAGAGTTATCTATTTTTTAAACTTTTTTTGACTTTCCAGGTTTAATTGAATTGTATCCTTGTTTTTAAGGATCTAAGTGTATCAACTAAGAAAAGCCATTTCTTTACCCTATACACTCAGTGTAAAAAAAAAAAAATCAAAAAGCTTCCAAGCATATTAGTTCAACAAAGCAAAAACGATGACCAGAAATATCAACAAAATTATCATCTTAATTCATCTTTCTTCTGTATTTGTTCTTTAGAATAGCCACCTAAAAGCACTGACAAAATATAAAAGCCACTACAGAAAAGCATCAATTGATAATTGTTAGTTAAGTTCTTTGTTGAAATTAAAATAAATGAAATCTACCTAACTCGTTCAAAATAACAATAATACATAACTTTACGGGAATACTGAGTTATTTATTAGAATTCAGGAAAGAGTAAAAAGTGCCTGGAGAAGGGTAAGAACCTAGGAAGCTCTGGGCATTCAGTAGCAGAAATTCATGGATTTTCTGGAATGTTGTCTAGAGTTGCTGTGCTTCCAGAAACTTTCAAAGTCTGTGTGTTTTTGTTCATAAAGTCAAACTCCTGGAAGGGAAAATCTGATTGGTCTAGCTGAAATCAGGTGACGACTCTTGGATCAGTTAGCTTTGATCATGAGGGCAGAGTCTTAAAATCCTGTTTAAAATCTTTCCACAGTTCTCTTGTACTTCTGGCAGGATATCAAATCCAAATAGTCTAACAGAGCCTTGGATGATCTGGCTTCTGCCTACTCTGGGAACTCATCTCAAAGCACAGACCCGTATTACACTTCCCCTGTATACCTGTTTTCCTCATCCAAAACTTTCCCTATCTCTCTCCTCATCCTTTAATGTCAATTTCAGTGTCATTCTACAAAGGTGTTCTTTGAACCCCCAAATCTAAAGCAGGTTTCCTTCTTATTTTCTCTCATAGAGTCCTGTTTTTTTCTTTCACGGAACTTGTCACAATTGGTTATCAGATGTTTATTTGGGGGATTATTTGTTTAATCTCTGTCTTCTCTCTATATAATCTAGAAGAGGGCAGGAATTTTGATTCTTTTGTCCCAGTTTCAAAACTGAGACACTGCTCGACACATAGCAGATGGTCCCTGAATATCTGTTATGAATGACTGAATGAATAAAATGAATGAATGAATGAATGATGGTTGATGGAGGATCCCCCTTACATATTAGAGGCAGTTCTCAAAGAGGGAAGGTGGGCATCACATTGTGTAATATCTAGTACCTGAACGTGGGGACAACTAATTGATTAATTGAAAGTTTGAAGAGGAAATTGTCAGAATTATTACTCAAAGATGATTCATATTCAATATTTTATAAAATCCAAGTCAATTTTCCACTAAATGTAGCTATTTTTTTTTAAAAAGTGAATTTTGATAGTATTTATTTGGAGAGATATAGGTAGGGATGGGATTTTTTTTTTAACTTACATGTGCAAAACACTAAAGTTAGATAGCCCTTGTAACAATGAAGTATGAAGATAAAGAAGATACTGAAATACAACATGCCTTTGAGACTTGAAGTTCAGAAGAGTAGGAAACAGCAATTATTAAGCACGCAGCTGAAAACTTCAGATTTTCTGCTTGGAAAGATATTAAGAAAGGCCATAGAAAATTGTGTGATTATGCATTTAATAGCAGGTCTGTTACTAACCTAAGTTATAGAGGACAAAAGTAACAACTTATAATAGTATCCAATGTCTGTTGGAATTCAGGCCCAAGTCAGAATATATTCACTGTAATATGTTGATACCTTGAATAGCATGAGTTGGTGGAAGACTTGCCTCTTTCACCCTTTCTCTTCAACACTTACTTTCAAACTTCAACCAATTATAGGAAGTTATTAGGAGAGGGCTTCCCAAATCCCAGCTATACCCCACCTTCAGGGAATGAGAGTGCATGGTGGGGCATTTGTTAAGCAGAACTGGAGCTGTAGAATGAACTGCAGTCACCCAAACCATCATACATCTACAAGAATGAGCCAGCGATCTTCTTCCAGTAAAACCTGTATTAAACCGTCATATGTCATGGGGGGAAACTACACCACTTGTGACCACAGCAAAAAGAAGAGTAAAATCTGTATTAATATTATACTTCTTCTCTTGCTCCTGGCAATCATTGCACAATGACCTGAGTCCGGTACTATGGCTGGATTCTGTATCATTAACACTCTCCTTTGAGCCAGACCAGACACTTGCTGAGCATCCTTCCTGCTTACCTGGTCCCTTCTACCGCTTCTCAGGTTCTCAGTATAATGGTTAAAAATCCTATATCTCAATGCTTAGGACCTTCCCCCATTGGTCTTTCATTTATACTATCTAAGAGTGATCTTGGACCCAAGCAAGAGGGTGTCCTTACCTAAGGTTTGCCTTACAGAGGGTTCTGCATATCACAAACACACACAAAAATAAATATATTAAATAATGCAAAGGTGTTTCTGTCACTG
The DNA here is from genome assembly GCF_020740605.2 of Lemur catta. Classification (NCBI taxonomy): domain Eukaryota; kingdom Metazoa; phylum Chordata; class Mammalia; order Primates; family Lemuridae; genus Lemur; species Lemur catta. The sequence continues at coordinate 74,268,020 of NC_059133.1, read as the reverse complement.
GGGATCTGGTATTTATTACTGGCATATTGCTGATGCATAACTCAAACATCCCCTGCCATGATGAATACCATTCAGGTCCCAGAAAATACTGTCCACACATCTCTTGCCATTTATCCTCAAGACACAATATGACTGCATCTGAATGCCATGAAGGGTTTGAGTTGTGCCATTGCTAGCATCAGAATTGGACACTGCTTTGGAAAGTGAGGAAGACTTAAGTGACAGAAGCCTTTAGGTAACAGAAAAGACAAAATAATGAATATCACATCCTGTCTCTCAGAGACCATGAATGCAGTGAACTCCTCCATAAAGTGACTTTTCCTTGAAGTGTTCAGAGTTAAATGTCTTACTTATTATGTTCCAATTTCTGGTTCCATATTAGTGCAGTATTTGCAACACTTGCTTTTCATGGTTCGGGAAAATCTGCCATGTTAAACAATCTACAATACTCTTAAATTTGTATACATGTAGATCTCAGTATAACACTATGTAGCATGTTACTGGTTTGACTTATTTTTCTTGCCTTGGCAGCTAGAGGAACATTGAATACAGGAATTGAGAATAACTTTATTTGTATAAAAGTTCTTAATGAGATTTATTAGATTTTTCAAAATAATAATGTAAAAATTAACTTTTATTCAAAACTTTGATATTTAATAATTTAATTTTCAGTTTGACTTTTGATTCAAATAAAGAATTTAAAAATTTTATTAAAGCATTAAAAATATATTTATTTTTTTAAATTTTGCATTTAACTTAATCCACATATTTTGGAAAATAATTGCAAGCTTTATCCCCCTTAATTATAATTTAATTTAATTCATTAATCCTTTAGATCATGTACTGTAGATCATCTACTGTAAATAGATTACAGATTATGTTATTATTTTAGCTTTAATAATATAATTAGTAATTTGTTGAAATGCAGGCAAGAAAAATCCATTTCTGGAAATAAATAAGAAATAATTTGGAATTATGTACATCTTTGTTTTGTTACTCCCCAAACATTGCCAGCTCATCAAATGAACATTCACATATGCACTATAATAATATTTTGAGTCATCTTGATACCTTAGCAACTTCAGTCATGTAAAAGTCATGGCTTTACACATATGTTTTTAAATTGTCATTTAAAGGTATATTTATCAAGGTAGGATGGTTTTATATAGAGGTTTTCTTAGCTCTACTTGTGGCTATTAAAATATCTAGACTAGGTATAAACCTTGCTATCAGATATAGACAAACCACGAGCGTGAAGTCCAAATGCACTGAATCATGATTCAACATTTGGAGAGACTTGCCCTACTGATAGATGCTATTCTTGTGTACAATGTAGACACATGGAACATTGCTGATTTAAGGCTGCACAGAAGTACAAAGTATCATGTATATATTTATTTGTTCTTTGGAGTGCAGTTACTCTCACACTCATTTGTCCCATGACATGTACAGGAGATCTCTTCTGTGGCTCCATAACCTAATTCTAGTTACTGTTACAAGGTCCTTCTCCTAGAAATAAAGGCAATTTCTTTATCTGGGGAGGGTAAAATAAGGGAAGAGCCATCAATCTTCTTCCTTCAGGGTTTTGCATCCTCATCTTTGTTGTTGTTCATTTCTAGAGCCCATGAGTTTTTACAACCATCTTTGGTTTCATTTCACACTTGACAACTAAACATATCCATCTTCTTCATATTTGCTACCTTTCCAGTGGCATTCTATTTTTTAATTAATAAGCTTCATTTTTACAGGAATTTTAGGTTCCCGACAAGTTGAGCAGAAAGAACAGAGAGTTACCATACGCCCACTGTCCCCAACATTGACAATCTATTCAATTATCAACATCACACACCAGAGAAATTGAGCCAAAAGTACAGCAAGTTCCTATGTAACCACTGCCCCCAATTCCCACAACTGCCCACATATCAACATCATGCACCAGAGTCCTACATCCCTTACAAATCAATGAAGCCATATTGATACATTGTTATCACCCAAAGTCCATAGTTTGTATTAGGAATCATTCTTGGTGTCATACATTCTATGGGTTTTGATGACTGTATAGTGGCATGTATCTACCAGTGTAGTATCTTAAAGAATAGTCTCACTGCCCTAAAAATTCTCTGTGATTGCAAGGAATGGGTTCCTCAAAAAGAAAAAAAAAATATTCTCTGTGCTCTGCCTATTCATTGCCCCCAACTCCTGGCAACCACTAATCTTACTATCTCCATAGTTTTTACCTTTTCCGGAATGTCATATAGTACATAATCTTTTCAGATTTACTTCTTTCATCTAGTGATATGCATTTAAGTTTCCTCCATATCTTTTCATGGCTTGAAAACTCATTTCCTTTTATTAGCGCTGAATAGTACTCATTGCCTGATGTACCACAGTTTATCCACTCACCTACTAAAGCACATAATGGTTGCTTCCAGGTTTTTGTAATTATAAATAAAGCTGCAGGCTTTTGTGTAGACGTAAGTTTTCTATTCATTTTAGGAAGTACCAAGGAGTGTGATCGCTAGGTCGTATGGTAAGAGTCTTGTATGAAACTGCCAAACCGTCTTCCAAAGTGGCTGTACCATTTTACATTTCCACCAGCCATGAGTGAGATTTCCTGCCCACATAGTCACCAGAATTTAGTGTTGTCAGTGTTTCATATTTTGAATTTTGGCCATTCTAATAGGTGTGTAGCAGTAGTTCATTGTTGTTTCAATTTGTAGTTCCCCAATGACATATGGTGTCAAACATGTTTTCATATACTTACTCATCATCTTTATAGCTTCTTTGGTGAAATATTTGTTCAGGTGGGTTTTTTTTGCCCATTTTTTAAATTGGGCTATTCATTTTCTTATTGCTGAGTTCTAAGAGTTCTTCGTATGTTTTGGATAACAGTCCTTTGTCAGATGTGCCTTTGGCAAATAGTTTCTCTTTGTCTGTGGTTTGTCCTCTCACTCTCTTGACATTGTATTTGGCAAACCATAAGTTTTTAATTTTAGTAAAGTCCAGCTTATCAATTATTTCTTTATGTTTACTAATTATTTCTAACATTTCCAGTGTTGTATCTAAAAAGTCATCACCATACCCAAGGTCATCTAGGTTTTCTCCTATGCTGTCTTTTAGAAGTTTTATACTTTTGTGCTTTACATTTAGGTCTATGGTTCATTCTGAGTTAATTTTTATGAAGGTATAGGACCTGAGTCTAGATTCAGCATCATTTGTTGAAAACGCTGCATTTGCTTCATTGTTTTGCCTTTGCCTCTGTCAAACATCAATTGACTATGTTTATGGGGGTCTATTTCTGGGCTCTCCATTCTGTTCCACTGATGTATTTGTCTTTTTTTATTTTTTTTTTTATTTTTTTTTTATTTTTTTTTTTTTGAGACAGAGTGTCACTTTGTTGCCCGGGCTAGAGTGAGTGCCGTGGCATCAGCCCAGCTCACAGCAACCTCAAACTCCTGGGCTTAAGCGATCCTACTGCCTCAGCCTCCCTAGTAGCTGGGACTACAGGCATGAGCCACCATGCCCGGCTAATTTTTTTGTATATATATTTTTTAGTTGGCCAGATAATTTCTTTCTATTTTTAGTAGAGACGGGGTCTCACTCTTGCTCAGGCTGGTCTCGAACTCCTGACCTCGAGCGATCCACCCGCCTCGGCCTCCCAGAGCTAGGATTACAGGCGTGAGCCACCGCGCCCGGCCTGATGTATTTGTCTTTTTTTAAAATCAATACCACACTATCTTGATTACTGTAGCTTTATAGTAAGTCTTGAAGTTGGGTAGTGTCAGTCTTCCAAGTTTGTTTTTCAACAATATTGAGTGGGCTATTCTGGGTCTTTTGCCTTTCCATATAAACTTCAGAATTAGTTTCTCAGTATCCACAAGATAACTTGGAATTTTGATTGAGATCGCATGGAATTTATAGATCAATTTGGGAAAAATCGAATTCTTGACATTGAATTTCCTATCCATAAATATGGAATATCTCTCAATTTATTTCTTTAATTTTATTCATCAGTTTTGTAGTTTTCCTCATATAGATCTTGTACATATTTTGTTAGACTTATACCTAAGTATTTCTTTTTATAAATGTTAATGTGTTTTTAAATTCTACTTGTTCATGGGTGATATATATTAATATAAAAGTTATTGGCTTTTGTCTATTAACTATGTATCCTGCAACCTTGTTATAGTTTCTTTTTAGTTCCAGGAGTTGTTTCTGTAGATTGCTTTGAAATTTTGTATGTTTGTTTGTTTTGAGACAGGGTCTCACTCTGTCTCCTGGGCTAGTATGTGGTGGCATCAGGGCTGACTGCAACCTTAAACTTCTGGGCCCAAGTGATCCTTCGGACTCAACCTCTCAAGTAGATGGGACTACAGGCATGGGCTACCCTCCTAATTTTTGTTTTTTTGTAGAGACAGAGTCTTGCTGTGTTACTCAGGCTGGCCTCAAACTCCTGACTTCAAGCTATCCTCCCAACTTGGCCTCCCAAAGTGCTGGGATTACAGGCATGAACCACAATGTCTGGCCTCTTTTGAATTTTCTACATAGACAATCATGCCATCTGTGAACAAAGACAGCTTTATTTCTTCCTTCCCTTCTGTATACCTTTTATTTCCTTTTCTTGTCTACTGCATTAGCTAGGACTTCTAGTATGACATTGAAAATTAGTGGTGTGAATGGACATGTTTGCTTTGTTCCTAATCTTAGGAAGCTTCAAGCGTCTCACCATTAAGTGTGATATTAACTGTAGATTCTTTGGTAAATATTCTTTTTCAAGTTAAGGAAGTTCCATCCTATTTCTAGTTTAATGAAAGTTATTTTTATCATGAAGGGATGTTGGGTTTATCAATTGCTTATTCTGCATCTATTTATATGATCATGTGATTTTTCTTCTTTGGCTTTCAATGTGATGGATTACATTAATTTATTTTCAAATGTTGAATCAGCCTTGCATACCTGGGATAAATCCTACTTGGTCATGATATACAATTCTTTTATACATTGTTGAATTGGATTTGTTAATATTTTGTTGAAGACTTCTGTATCTATGTTCACAAGAAATATTGGTCTATAGTTCTCTTTTCTTATAACATCTTTGCCTTGTTTTGGCCTTAGGGTAATGCTGGCCTCACAGAATGAGTTAGGAAGTATTCCTGCTACTCCTATCATCTAAAAAAGATTGTTGAGACTTGGTATAATTTCTTCATTAAATGTTTGCTAGAATTCCCCAGTAAACCCATCTGGGCCTTGTGATGTTTCTTTTGGAAGATCATTAATTATTGATTCAATTTCATTAATAGATATAGGTCTATTCAGATTTTCTATTTCTATTTGAATTTTGGCAGACTGCATTTTTCGAGGAATTGGTCCATTTCATTTATGTTGTCAAATTTATTGGCATGGAGTTGTTCATAATATTCCTTTATTATCCTTTTAATGTCCATGAATCTGTAGTAATATTCTCTTTTTCACTTTTAATATTAGCAATTTGTGTCTGCTCCCTTTTGTCCTTAGTCTGACTAGAGGTTTATTGATTTTATTGATCTTTTCAAAGAAATAGCTTTTAGCTTTATTGATTTCCTGTTTTTAATTTTATTAATTTCTGCTCTAATTTTTATTTCTTTTTTTAATTACTTTGAACTTAATTTGATCTTTTTCTAGTTTCCTTATGTAGAAGCTTAGATGAGTGATTTTAGTCCTCTCCTCTTTTTAAAAATATGCATTCAAATCTATAAATTTGCCTCTAAGCACTGCTTTTGCTGCGGGCCATATATTTTTATAAATTTTCATTTTCATTTAGTTCAAAATACTTTGAAATTTCTCTTGCGATTTCTCCTTTGACCCACATGTTATGTGTGTTGTTTAATCTCCAAGTATTTTGCCATTTTCTAGCTATCTTTCTGTTACTAACCTGTAGTTTAATTCTTTTGTGGTCTGAGAGCAGATATTGTATGATTTCTGGTCTTTTAAATTTGTTAGTTGTATTTTATGGCCCAGAGTATGGTCTATCTTGGTGAATGTTTCATATAAGCTTAGAAAAAATGTGTATTCTGCTGTTGTTAGATGAAGAGGTCTATAGATGTCAATTATGTTCACTTCATTGATGGTGCTACTGAGTTCAACTATGTTCTTACTTATTTACTGCCTGCTAACTCTGTCTATTTCTGATAGACGGCTGTTAAAGTCTCTAGCTATAATAGTTGATTCATTTATTTCTCTTTGCAGTTCTACCAATTTTTGCCTCATGTATTCTGACAGTCTGTTCTTAGGCACAAACACGTTAAGGACTGTCATCTTCTTGGACATTATGTTGAGTGTGTGAAAGTAGATAAAACACTTTGGCTTTTTCTTATCTCTTTAATTTCTTTGGCGGTTGCCCTAGAGTCTACAAATATACTTACAATTAATTCAAGGCCACTTTCAAATAACACTATACCAGTTTACAAGTAGTGCAAATACCCTCTAATAACAAAATACTCTCAGTTCCTCTCTTCCATCCCTTATATCATTGCTGCCATTCATTTCACACACACATAAGCATATATATGCATATATCAAATATATTGTTGCTATTATTACTTTAAGCAAATTACTATCTTTCAGATCAATTAAGAATAAGAAAAATAACAGTCTTTATTTTGTCTTCACTTATTCATTCACTGAGGCTCTCCCTTTCTTCATGTAGATGCACGTTTCTGATCTATATCATCTTCCTCCTCTCTGAAGAACTTCTTTTAACATTTCCTGAAAGGCAGGTCTACTGGTAACAAATTCCCTCAATTTTTATTTGTCTCAGAAAGTCTTTATTTTTCCTTCCTTTTTAGAAGGATTGTTTCACACATAGGGTACAGAATTTTGTCCCAACACCTTAAATAAGAGGAGATTTTTATTTGGTATTCACTATGCGGGTCTGGGAGGACACGTGGAGTTAAAATCACAAAAGTGTTGGGGGGGCCCCCTACAACTGAGTCACTCTGGATTTTTTAACTCTTTTAACTCTCAAGCTTGTCAATATCAAGCCTCCAGCAATACATCAATCATAGTTCAGGTTTTCCCATCCCAACACTGACTTTCATGGAGGTTTCTGCTTTGATAACTTGTGATTCTATCTGCTCTCTCTCCAAATCTGGGGGGCAGTGACCACTGATGTGCCTCAGTTTGTTCAGCTATATACTTGCTGTTATGATGGAGTGGTGACTCCCAGCATTCTGCTTAATTAAAAAAGTTTAATTATAATTTTGCATATATGCATAAATATGACCATATGAGACCTTGATTTATAAATGTCTGCCTTTTTCTTTGCCATATTTGCTTAGTACTCTTTCTCTTACTTCCCCCACATGCATTAATGTCCCTCTTCCACCAGCCAAGGTAATGTTAATACTCTACTTTATATCCTTCCTGTGTTTCTCTATGCTTCTATAGATCTATATATCTATATACATACATACATATTCAAAGTTATTTGACTGTGGTTTAATAGGAACAAGATCATATTAAACGTGTTTTTCAGATTATAATTTTCTTCACAAACTAAACTTCTTGAAAATTAGTGCAATTCAACTGACAGAACTTAAATTGGTTCATTTTTATGTCTTCGTAATAGTCAACAGAGAAAATATGTGTTAGTTAATTCAGCTGTAACCATGTTATAGTCTCAATATGGATCCTCTACACGTTCTCTTGGTGTTTATGATATGAGGTTTAAGAAACCATCAGCTAGATTTTGAGCAGCACACAAGAAATCAGGAAACCTGGGTTTAGTCTTTACCTGTTACACTTCCACAATTGTCAAAAAACAAATTGTGTAAAAAAATTCTGTAAAAATCTATAACTAGCTGCTTCACAAAATGGCCAGACAATGAAGAACAATTTTCTTTATGCCATGTCTGGACAGCTGACCTACAGAACTTTGAAATAATAATACCAAAACAATGTTTGTGGTATGTGGTTATGCAGCAACAGAAAACTAATGCAGGGACCTTCAAAAAGACATAAAGTCCAGTCTGCAACACTATAAAATAAGACATTAGGCCCCAATCACCAGCTTTCCAGTTTTAAAACACCGTATTTTTAGAATTCTGCTGTAGATCAAAATCAAAGCTCTGTTTCAGTTAACAGAAACAGTACTTGTTTAAATAGATAGCAGTGGGGAAGGATAACATTTCTTTGGATCATTGGATTCGTCCACAACCTTCAATTTTATAGCATCATTAGAATGATCTGACATATTATTTGAGGTATGGCATATTTTGTAGGTATCTTGCATATTCCATAACAACTTCCAGGCAGATTTACAAAGAGATATTTGTTTTATGAGGTTGAATGACATGGTAAGCTATTGAGCAATAGTGAGGGAGAGAACACCGTGAAAGTCAAGGTCAGTTATTGTCGTAATCTATTTCTCAACATTGAGAAACGTGAGCAATGTGGGTTGTGAGATAAAAACTTGGAGACTTCCCTCTAACCAAACCAATGTGAAGCTGAATTCATAAGAACAGGAGTTGCTTGTACACCATGTTTGATGTTCCAGAACAATAGATTCCGCTGTAGAAGATCAGAACCTATTGCCATTTTGGCTACATTTGGGCCTATTAGAGAATTTGGTTTACAAGTTGATGAAGTCTTTAGCATGTCCTTTGCTCATCCCTTCTAAAATGGATGAACATTTTAAGAGAACTCTGTTAAAATATTCACTTGAAATGGTATTAAACTATACAAGAAAAAAAATCAAAAAGTAAGGACATAAAATTCCACCCCAGAGAAACTGCCTGCATTATTTTCCTAGGGCTGCCACAACAAATTACTACCAACTGGGTGGCTTTAAAAACAGAAATTTATTCTTTCACAGTTTTGGTGGTTAGAAGATGGAAACTAAAGTGAAAGCCATGCTCCCTCCAGAGGTTCTAGGGGAGAATCCTTCTTTGCCTCTTCCAGCCCCTGATGGCTGTTGGCATTTCTTGGCTTCTTTGGCTTCCACATCACTCCAGTCTCTCCCTGCCTTAACTTCAAATCACCTTCTCCAATGTGTGTGTGTCTCAGATCTCCCTTTGTCTTTCTCTTGTAAGGTTATTTGCCATTGGATTTAGGGCCCACTTAGACAACCCAGGATGACATATCTTGGGGGGACCACCATTGCCTCTTTGTAAAATCATCTGTTATGGGCGAACTGGGCTCCCTCCACCCCCCACCAGTTTCATATATTGAAGTCCTAACCCCCAGAATCCCGGAATGTGATCCTATTTGGGAATAGGACTGTTGCAGATTTAATTACTTAAATTAAAATGAGGTCAAGAGGGTAAGCTGTAATCCAATATGACTGGTTTACTTTTAAAAAGGAGAAATTTGGACACAGACATGAACACAGGGAGAATGTCATATGAAGATGAAGGCAGAGACCAGGGTTATGTTTCTACAAGTCAAGGAACACCAAAGATTGCCAAAAAACAAGAAGTCAGTGAAAAATCATAGAACACATTCTCCCTCACAGCCCTCATTAAGAACCAACCCTGCAGATATCTTGATCTTGGACTTCTAGCCTCCAGAACTGTGAAATAATAAATTTTTATAGCTTAATAAGTCCAGTTTGCATACTTTCTTATGACAGGCCTAGCGTACTGATACATTCTACAAATATGAATAACATTTTAAATAGTGTTAATCAAATTATGGTTTTGTAATTTATAATAATGCTGTATTTTATCTTTGAACATTCCATTGAAAGTAGGTTTTATATTTTCTACTTTACAAATAACTGTAATAAATATGTTACTCGGTCTATATTGCATTTCTCTTTTTGTGGATTATTTCCTTTCAATACATTCTAAGAAGCAAGAATGTTTTCTCAAAATGTCCAGAACAATAAAAAATTTTCAGTGACTGAATGGCTTGGAAATGTGTTGCTGAACTTCCTTCCAAACAGTTGTATGTAACAATTTACCTCCCATCTGTTATCTGATAAGTGATTTCTATACAACATTCTCACCTGCATTTGACAGTATCATTTCAAGTACTGTCACATACGTTTTGAAGACACATTCAGATTTATTCTTGACTGGGGGGGAAGAGTAACAAAGAGTTCTGTATATTTATTTGGTCCTAACATTTTTTTTTCTTGCTTTCAGGTAGGCATCAAAGGAAATTAGTAACAATGTCTTTAGGCTACACTTTGCTTAACATATTGAATTATATACAGAGAGTCCAGGAGCAGAGAATTCAAAATGGGTGTGATTTTTTTTTTAATGCATGAAATCGCTCATTTCATTTCTTCCAACTTTCATGAATCAAATTTTATTTTTTTATTGCTTGTCAATTGTTGTACCAAGGAGAATGAGAACAGCGTATAGGGCAATATTCCCTTTTGATTTTTCTTAACACAGCATATTTTTTTCGGAAATTTACCTTCCACATTGTCCAGGGACTTAGGATGGGCGTTGTTCGTTTTTCAGCACTTCCTGGTTGAGGGCAAGGGCTCCACTCACGTGCCTGTCCATCCCTCCACAAGTCTTCCCTGACAGCTCCAGTCTTTCCGTTTAAAATCTAACAACGACCAAATCCCCAAAAACTACCAGGGTAAGAAAGGAAACACCGTTTTTTTCTTTTAGATCCAGAGAGGCGCCGCAGGGCACAGCTGGCCCGCGGCTGTAACTCGGAGCATCTCAGATCCTTTCTCGTCTCCCACCTCCTAACCACCACCCCCCCACCCCCCGCAGGCAGGGCCAGATTTCTGGCCCCCCAAACCCCGGGTGGGAGCAAACCGCGCCACCAGTCCCCCTCACCCCCTCCAAACCTCCGCCCCTGGGGTTTAAAAAGCCACTGCGCTTATGGGTCATCGCAGAGCGCCTCCGCAGCGTCTGCAGCAGATACAAGAGCATCCCTCCCACGGGATGTGCAGTGTAGACGAGCTGAAGAAACTGGGATTTCTGGGCTGCCTTTATCTGCTAGGGTGGGTAGGGAAAGGTGTGTCCTGCATACGTTCGGACCAGAACCTCTCAGTCTCAGCTTTCTCCTCTCTCTCTCCCCTCCCTCCCCTCTGTCTCTGTCTCTGTCTCTCCGTCTCCGTCTGTGTCTCTCTCCCTCCCCCCCCCTCTTGCTCATTCAAGGCGTGGGAGCTCTCCTTTTCCGGACAGAGAGGGGCGCCTTTCCAGCTGCCTTTCCTCTCACTCACTGATTAAAAAATGATTAAAACAAACCAAAACAAAAAGCAAAAAAAAAAAAAAACACACACAACCCGCAGATCCAAGAGCCGTAAGCGAGTGGATGAGCCTGGCGCTGAATGAATGGGCGCCGCGGGGCGGGCCGGCGTGCGCGGCCGCCCTGCCCGCGGTGCCATCGCCCCGAGGCCTGCAGGGCCCGCGTGGGCCCCTCGCCCTCCTCCCGCCCCGGGCTGAAGCCGCCGCCGGCTCCGCGCCCAACGCCGAGGCCGCGGCGGCGGCGGGGAAGGTCGGAGGGAGGGTGGTTTCCTCCCGCCCCACACCCAGTCTCCCAGCCGGATATATAGAGTGTCACGTTTGGGAGCCGAAAGACCAGAGCAGTTTCCTTGTGGCTGGAGCACTTCCCGTAGCCTCGGGCAAGGACCGGGATTTAGAGGACCACTAGTTGAACCCCACCCCCGTGCCGGAGGAGCAGGTATTCCAGGGGCCCCCGCCCTGCGGTCCGCAGAGCCCACGCGCTCCGAAGGCAAAGACCGGGCTGGGGGTGGCCCGGGAGGGAGGGCTCGGCCGGGATCGCAGGGAGGGGCGGGTCCCCGCGGGGCCCCCAGGAGGGTGGGTGTGAGGCCGGGTGGGAGGAGAGAAGCGTTTGCCGCGGCTCTGCCCGCTACGGCTGCCCCCGGCCGCACCCCCGTCGTCACCGGCCGCTCAGCCACGTTTGGCGTCGGCGGAGCCCGCCACGGTGGAGCGCGCAGGGGCCGGGAAGGGCAACGAGCCGGGAAGGACCGGAGAAGGCTAACGTGGGGGGCACCGCCGTGGTGGCTGGGCACCGAGGGAGAGAGGCTCGGGGCCGTGACCCGCCGAGGCCTTCTTGGCCCCTGGGGCTATTCCTGGAGAGCGCGCGCAAACGCCCGGGCCAGGTGTGGAACGGCGCCGGCCTCGGGTCCCCCGCTGTCCCGGGGAACAGCGGGCCCGCGCTTCCCCGGCCCCGGGAGCGCGTCCTCGCTCGCCCCTAGCCCCACCCCAGGCCGTGCACGTCCGAACCCTCCCACTTGGGCCTCGCCCGGGTCTTAAGCCAGAAGCTGAAAGAGGCTGGGGCGGCCAGGGCGGGGACTGCCCCCGTAGGAAGTTTTTGACCTCCTCCTGCGGCTTGGGCATCCTGGAGAGAGCAAGGGAGCAGGTGGCAGAAGGCTCCAACTGGAGTAGATGGCTTGTGGGGAAGGCCGCTCACACCCCCAGTGAGTAAGATTACCCGCGGGGCAGTTGCAGTTTATTAAAACAATGCATGCCCAACCTTAGCCTAGAGAAATCAGAGGAATGCATCCCACCTGCTAGCCTCCTCCTCCTCTCTGGGTGGGTAGGATGATGAACGCTTTTTCTTCCATGGGTGAGTTACTTGGTGTACGCAAACAAGGTTGTCATTGGATCTGCAAGAGTTGGGTCACTCATTGAATCATGTAGAGTGCCCCATGGTGCGATGAACAAGGACAGCATGGGCAAAGGGACCAGGAAGCTCAAGTGCATCGTGCTTTTCTGCTTCTCGGAGGCTGTATCGAGAGAAGTTTGACACTCAGGAAATGGAAATTTGAGAAATATCTTGTGGTTTCAATTACCCGTCTGTCTACATCGTCATAATATGAGTTGGAGATTTGACTGAGGGGCGTATTTAGTCTAAAAGTTGTAAAGCAGAACTAGGGACTAAATAAAAATTCAAGACTGCCACCTAAACTGCAAGAGCAGGTGTTTCAGCAAAATTCCCATTTAGGGCTATTTGTGTGTGAGATTTCTAAGAGATGGCCATGAGGTGTGTACCAAGCAGACTCAAGTGTTGTAACATTTCATCTGTAGTATCTCTCAGGATCCAGTCTTTATAGTACTCTTTTCCTATTTCTGAGGGCATCTTCTGCACCTGCTCTATTAACAAATTCCTACCTTACCTCGATTTCTAACATTGGGCTATAGTTGTCTATACAATCGATGTAAATCACCATGAGTTGGTCTATCTTACAGATATTGGAGAAATTAAAAGTAAATGAGAGGCCTGGCACGGTGGCTCACACCTGTAATCCTAGTACTGTGGGAGGCCGAGGTGGGAGGATCGCTTGAGGTCAGGAGTTCAAGACCAGCCTGAACAAGAGAAAGACCCTGTCTCTACAAAAAATAGAAAAATTAGCTGGGCAAGGTGGCACTCACCTGTAGTACCAGCTCCTTGAGCCCAGGAGTTTGAGGTTGCAGTGAGTTATGATGACACCACGGCCCTCTAGCAGGGGGCAACAGAGTGAGACTCTGTCTCCAAAAAAAAAAAGTAAATGAAAATATACTTTCCCTAATGGAGGCTAAATGTAACATCCAATTAGAGAAGAAGAGGGAGAAGTTTCCTTTAAGGGGGTAAAAATAAATAAAATAGCTCATATTTGAGTATCACTGTGATGTTCATAAAGAATATGGTCATTTTGACCATCTCACCATTTGCTTTCCTATCTCCTGAAGAAGCATTCTCGAGTGCATTTGTTTCTGGCAACATCTGGTCAGCTTTAAGAATTCCTTGGTTTTGCATTAATTCCCATGCATTCAAGAAAACTTGCTTATTTATAAATATAGTCTGAAAGATCATGCACGGTGACTATCGGCGTGCTTGTTTCTGCCAATATATTCTGACATTGTGGGCTCTCTGAGAACCTTTATTACTCTTGAAGAGGTTAACAGACTGCTTTGAGAATTCAATAAAAGCTATGAAATATGAAAAACAAACACATTCTCATTAACACAGAATTCGGCCTATGTTTTCAGGAGTTCACGACCTTGACCTCCTTAATGCCAACCTCCCACATTCCTAGGCTTCCAGAGATCCTAGGCAGGGCCAGTTTGATGGAACTGCAAACTGTGCAAATGCACAGGGCCTTGCACTTAGAAGGGCCCTGCATTTAGTTTAATGTTCTGCTGTCACCATCAGCTGGCTTAATAATTTTTAGTCAAGTGGCTCTGAATCTTCATTTTGCACAGGGCCCTGCCAATTATATCCTGAGCCCAGATTGACAACCTTGGACTAGCACTTACTAAATAACAGCGTAGTTTTATAGCAATCCTACATTTAAGGTGAGTTCTCCAGTGCAAACCTGGAATCTAACTGCTGTTAGGTGCCCTTGGACATGTCATTAAACTTCCCTATATCTCAGTTTCCCCATTGACAAGATAAAAACAACAGATGACGTCTTCTTCACTACTTATCTTAAAAGTTGTATTATGTCTGAGTAAAAAGATAATTGTAAAAATATCTACTGATTTGAACAGTTTCATGCTAACAAAGATGGTATTGTTACAGGCTTACCCTTTGTACTCCATTTTTCAGAAGTAGCTTGAGGAAAGTTGGTTGAATGTATTTAAAAGGTTGCAGAGGCTTTATAAGTCTTATATTTTGGTGAAAAAATAAAAATAAAACAAAAGGTAGCTAAGGTGTTCAGTATTTTAAATATTCTTTAAATATCATTATTTGGACAAGATTGGAACTGGCAACTAAAAATACAGAATAACATCTTGGATCCCAGAGATACTTCCTGAATTAAATTAACGTTTGGGTCTAATTCATCCAAAAATTGAACAATGAGAAATTGAGCCAATAATTGAAAACTTTTTGAGGAGGTAATCTTGTTTCATTTAATTTTAAAAATCCACTTGTTCAAAATCTTGATCAAGTCACCCTTCTAAATATTCTAGGAAATGCCTAATCAAATATAAAGTATACCATGCTCGCTTTGGCAGCACATATACTAAAATTGGAATGATACAGAGAAGATTAGCATGGCCCCTGCACAAGGATGACACGCAAATTCGTGAAACATTCCATATTTTTTGATAAGCTGAAATAAAAAAATAAAAAATAATAAATGATCCCTTCTTCGTATTGCCAATATGGAAAAAAGAAATTTTTATGATTTGGCTAAAATACTACAAAACAAATTTTATTTCCACCCTGATAAACCTAAATATGAATTTCCCTATGATATTCCCTGTCTTCACTGATCATTCCTAAACTTTTAATCCTATACCGGCCTGATATATCAAAACCAAACTGAATAAAGGAGAAAATATTTATAAAAAAAAATATATATATATATATATATATATATATATATATATATATATAAGTACACCTAGTTCCTTACCAAGTACACTTAGTCACCATTTGTAACTCTGGTGCCTGTTAAAGAGGAATTGAGAAAACAGGCAAGTCCTCTGTCCCAAGACTCCTCCCTTAACTGCTTCTCTCTGACCTCAGAACTTACCTTTATCCCAGCTGTCCTTCCCAGCATGATGGCAACACACTCAGAGCCCTCCAGGAAGAAAATAGAATAAGAGGAAAGGGATCAAATTCCCATATTAGAGTCTTACAATGGGGGCACTATAAGGAGTGGGTGAGAAAGTACACTGTGCAGAGGGGTGTGCTGTGTGTGTTAGGATACAGAGTACTGGGCCCTGCATGCCGTAAACTTATGGACATCATTAGCAAGACAAAATATGTGAACATAAGGCCTTAATTTACAACAGCTAATACGTTGTTACAAGGCAATGGAAGATTGGACACCAAATGAGTAGTGCAGAAAATAAGTGCAATGCGTTTCCAAGAAGAGAATAAAATACGCCGAAATGCTAAGGGAAGCCTAGGAGGAAAGGTTTATGAGGTGGCCCTTAAAGTTTTGGTCCTAATAGAGATGAACAAATGAGACTTTGGGTAATAAGTGTATGAAAAAGGAAAATCTGGATGGAGCTAATGTTTTAGGTAAGGAAAAGGCTAGAGATAAAACTGTAAGAGAAATTCCCGCTGGCTAGCTATATTCATGTAATAAATAATTATTAAGCCCATTCTGTGACCAGACATCATGCCAGTTTTCCCCACATTTGGTGGTGAACGAAGCAGATGTGTTCCCTATCGTCTTGGAACTTACATTTATAAAATAAACATATAATAGCAAATTTCGGGAAGTAGTGTGAAGAACAGAATGCTATGAGAAAAAAACAAGGACACGGACTCAGTTGGGTGCTCTGAGAAAGGCTCTGTGAGAAAGAAAGATTGAAATTGATATTTGAAAGAAGCATAGGAGTGAACTTGATCAAAAATAAAAGAGGAAAAAGCGATTTGGGCCGAGAAAATCGTACACGGGAAGGCCCTATGGAGAGAAGAAGCTGGAGGTGTTTAGGGACAGAAAGAAGGCACTGATGTGGCTGGAGTTTGGTGAGGAAGCTGCTGAGAGACTGGACACCAGTGGGGGCAGGTGGCTGCTCATGCCACACTGCTCAGGTCTTGATAAAGATTTTGAATTTGATGTTAGTGGGAAGCCACTGAAGGCTTTTAAGCCAGAGACTGGCCTAATTTCTATTTTAAGGAAATCTTTATGGACACAATAAGGAGAATGGACCGGAGGGATAACGGATTGGAAGTAGGACCAGTTAGGACAGAGGGCAGGCCAGAGTACTGACAAGGAAGAGGGAGAGAAGTGCACAGACTTTAGATAGGTTTTGAACGCTGGATTGATACAGCTTGGTGATTGGATATGGGAGATGGATAAAACAGAAAGAAGTGTGAGAATGAATGCCTTTAATAGATACTGCCAAATGTTTCTAATCCAAAACAATAGGCCCATATGCATATAATGTAAAGTTGCCATTAGAAGAACAGAAAAATAAAACAAATAACCCCAGTTAGGACCTCTGGTAGGTGTACCAGCTGCTGGGATAGGGATGAGAGAAAGGAGGAAGGAGATATTTGCTTTATCCCCTGAACTGTTTGAATTATTTTTTAAACCATGCTTGCCTTTTATAATTTTTTTAGAAAGTTCTCACTACAACAGCTATAGCTCCTGTTTTTCTGTCTTCAGTACATGGATGGCATAGGATGTAATTTCTAAAATGAGAAAAACTAAGAGAGAAAGGTCTGATCTTCCCCAAAGTGATTGTTCTAAAACATAATTCACTCCCCTGCTTAAAACCTTTTCATTCTTCTGCCTTGTCTGCTGCAGTGTTTCCCCAAATGTAGGCTGTGGATAATTAGTTTCCTGGGATATTAACAGTTAAGTGAAGGAAAGAAAAGCTTCCCTGACCGTATAACTTTGAGAAACACTTGATTTAACCTAGTTAAGCAGTTTTATTGCAGGAATCCTCAGAGCCTTTACTATACCAACGCATGTTAAGAATCATCAAGAAAGGAGGGATATTTTGTACCACACTTCCCAGACTTATTTGACCTTGAAACGCTTTTCCGGTGGAACACCTAACAGAGTCAGCATTTAGCATAACGCGCTTTGGGAATTGCTGCCCTATATTAATAGATTAAACCTTTTAACATCTGCAGCTCTCTATTAACCATAAGCTTCTCTCAGTTCTTTAAATGCTATTTAGTTGGGGAAAAGCAGGAGCCTGGAATTGACTCTGTTAATAGGCATTAAGTTGATGATGAAACCATCTCTGCTGTATGGATAAGAGACATTCACAAATAAGATCTGCAGTCTCATTAAAAGCAAAATTTGTGTTGTTTGTTTGTTGTTAATTTTTACTTTCCTGGCAAGGCTGTGCAGGATCTCACTAAGGTACATTGTCCAGCCTGTATTTGCCCATAAGGAACCTGAAGCATAAATAGTAGGGAAGACGTTACAGGGCCTGGTCATGTTCCGTGGGAGGTCTGGACTTCATCTGATGTTTGGAAGCTCTCCCCTGCAGGGCAACACCGTGTGACTACATAGGGCATCCCATAGTGTGAGGAGGAAGCTCTGTGGCTAGCGTCTGCTCCCTCACAGGCTTCGGAAATTGGAAGAAAAGGCTAATGGCAGCAGGCAGTTGAGACATGCTCTTTACTGTCTGGGGTTACAGCAGCGGTGAAAAGCATGGCGGAGACCATGGCGAGCGCTTATATATGGCTCTGAACAATAGTGGCAACATGCCATGGGAAAGCGTGATCACATGGGTTCACAGAGGAGATAACACCTTGGTTACCCAAATATGCTAACTCATGCCTCCTCGGAGGGCCAGCTAGCTGGGGTCTGGGCCAGAAAAACCACTGCGGCAATCATCTTAGTTTGACCTAAGAAACCTATTGCCTATACAAATGCATTTTGCCTTCCGTGTAGGAACAATGATTTTGCAGTGAGTCTCACACATCCTCTTTCCTGGTTCCCATGCATGTTATTTACATGTTGGTAGGCTGGTGGCAGAAATGCTACCTACAACCAAAGAACAACGCAACAGAACATAACAGAAGAAATGGGTTCACACAGCTATGGATGCTTTCCATGGCTTCGTCAGCTCTGTGCTCTAGCCCAGGGGTCGGCACCCAACGGTCACATCTGGCCCTTGCCTTTTGGTCTATCTGTTAAGCTAAGAATGATTCTTTTATTTTTAAATGGTGGGAAAAAAATCAAAAGGAGATTAATATTCTGTGACATGGGAAAATTATATGAAATCCAAATTTCAGTGTCTATAAATAAAGTTTTATCAGAAATCAGCCAATGTCATTCATCTAGTCTTATTGTCTATGGCTGCTTTAGTGCCCTAACCAATGAATTATTGTGACCTCCAAAGCCTAATATATTTACCATCTGGCCTTCTACAGAAAATGTTTACTGACCCCTGCTCTAGGCTATTAAACTCACCAGCCACAGGTAATCCTAATTGTTTTGTTTTCCATTTGTTTTATATGTTAGGGGGTAGATATAAAATAGGTAAATTGACTTCCTAATAGCTCTTCAAACATTATTGGCATTCAGGCCAAAAAGATAAATACCATATGATCTTAATTATAAGTGGAATCTAAAAAAGTTGAACTCATAGAAGTAGAAAGTATTTAATAGAATGGTGGTTAGCAGAAGTTGAAGGGAGTAGGGAAGTTGTTGGCTGAAGGGTCCAAAGTTTCCGTTAGGCGGAAGGAATAGGTTTGGAGATCTGTTGCACAGCTGGGTGAGTATAGTCAATAATAATATGTTGTATACTTCAAATTACTAAGTACATTTCAAATGTCTCACCACAAAAATAATAAACGAGGTGATAGATATATTAATTAGCTTGATTTAATCATTCCACATTATATACATATATCAAAACATTGCATTGTACCCCATAAATGTAATTATGATTTGTTGATTGAAAATAATATTAATTTAACAAATAAAATAAAAACATTGGCACTGGAGTCACAAAAAAATGCCAGTTTTTGTTGATGATTGGTGTAGCTAATGTTACATGCCCATCTGAAGAGAAGATAGTCTTGAAGGTGGTAGCTTTTACATGTTATTCAAATATTTGAACTTATATATAAAGGATGAGTACTCAGATAAATATAACTACAGCCCCAACAAGTAGAGGGCATAACTAAATCTAGTATTATTTAGCTTTCTTATCCTGCTGCCTCTGAGCAGAATGGATTTCCTGTGAGTAGTTACCTCTGATTTTTACTTCATTAATGAGGCAAATGTATTTTTTATTAGTGCACACGTGTGTGTGTGAAGAGTGATGGTTTAAAAGGGTGATAGTCTTAATTTGGGGTGATGGAAATATACTTGTCTTTGTCCCCACCCCACACCTACTGAACCCGGATCCCCAGGTATTTCACAAGTAGCCAGCCCAGCATAGCTGCAAAATTTGGGAACAGCTGGTCCAGGTATTTCTATGGGATGTAGAATCAGAAAATAAGATAATTCAAGGCTTGATGCTTAGCCTTGTCACTGCTCTCATGAAATCTTTTCAGATGGGATTGTTGTGTGGGCTCAAATAGTATGGAATATGGGGCTCATTGCTCACCAGAGTCATTAGGATATTTCCATGAGAGACCTAGCTTTAAAAAGAGAACTGGTTTCTGGTGAGAGCTCCAGTCAATAGACATTTTCCCACTTTATTGAGCACCTGTATTTAAGAAAGGAACTTTATACATTTTTTGTGTAGCCGACGATGTGATTAAGAAAACAGTGAAAAAAATTAGTCTTACTATAGTTGTCAAACACTAAGAATAGCATTGGTTTATTGTTTTATAGTTTATTTAAAAATCCTAGATAATTTTGTATCCTTAAACTCTGCAGTCCAGAAAAAAACATTTTCAAGTTGCAGTTGATAATATGTATCCTCTATGGCTTTTGGATATGCTATTATCTTGCTTTTAAGGCCTTTTAGCTTCCCAGGCTTCTCCAGAGATGGCCCCAAAACATCAAAGTACACACTTGAAGGGAAGAAGGGAAAGCAAACACTCTTCCCTGTGAATTTGTGTAGAAAAGGCAAAAATACGGCCTCTCCAACCCACTTACTCATCCTTCTACCACAGCTGAAGAGTTTGTTGGGTCAGTAGTATTCACTGGTAAAGAACAGGATGACCACAGGAGGCAAGAATAATATTTCCTGAGCCAAGAAATGAGAAAAAGTCATTGTGAAAACACTCCACATTTTAGGTCATCTTAGAAAGATAGTATACTATTTATCACAGGTGATTGAGAAGAAACATTCCACAAAAGTCAGCAAAAACCCCAGGTATTCTTCAGAGCAAGATCCTTGGACATTAGGAAGACCATTATGGTCTGGTCTCAACATACTTGAAACCACTTAAACACTTTAAGCTGAGTTAGATCCACCAATGCACAGTACTGTCAAGAAACCACAGGAATCTGCCCAGAAGAATTGGACAAACTGAATTTAAAAAGCTGTAACAATTCAGTGTATGTGCATATAGTAAAGATTTTTTCCTTATTATTTTCAATAAAGGATGTTTAATACTAAAAGGTATGTGGATAGCAGTAGCATAGTTTTAGCCAGTAATAAAAGCATCTTAAAGATGGACAGTACTCACCTAATTAAAACCAAGAGCCACTTTTCTAAATCTTAAGAGAAACTATCCATGTAAATTAATATTTGTTTCTGATAAATAGTAATAAATATTCATAAAATCAACTTTATGTCAGTCTGTATTTTTATTTCTTTTGCACTATAACTATTGTTTTATTTTGAATTGAATCTTTCCATTGCGTTTTGTTTACACAGGACCTTCAGGACGTATCTGCCCTGAAGCTAAGCACATAATCTAAAAGATGGACACGTGTTGTCTTACCAAAGAACTTTCAGGGCATTGAGATCCACTTGTCAACCTATTCTGAAAGCTGCAGAAATCTTTGATGGCTTGAAAAAATTAATTTCTCTCATCCAAATGAGCAGTTTGCTTCTTTCTCAGCAACTTGTACTTGCCAAAACTTTCTCCTTAATAGAACTATGACACATTGCTTCTTCCTTCTTTTCCTCCTACTATTTTGGTCCAGCTCTGCCCAAGGCAATAGTTATGCAAGTGCTGCTGAGTGCATTGCTGATCACAGGATTGCACTTTAGGTAAATTTAGGTCTCAGTTTCTTTTAGGACAGAGCAAAATTTTCTCAAATTAGACTTCCCTGAACTCCTAGACATACTATATATGTTGATATATATCACACCATCTTGTCTACAATACATAGTGGTGACTACAAATAGCTTTATCTTAACTAAGTATATTCACACTCTAAATTGTAGAATGTTTGAGTACCATATCTACATTTGGTCCAGTTCTCTCCTTTTATAGAAAAGCTGATCCGAAAGACATAAAGTGACATGTCCCACATCTATTTAATGAGTGCATCTAAGCTAGTATCAAATTTTATGACAGCACATTTTGTGATCATTCTATTCTATTCATTTATATATTCATTCATATTATTTATTGAGTGTTTACCATATGCCAGACAGGATGTTTAGCTTTGCAAATATAGTGGGGAACAAGTTAGAGTACTTGCCTTAAACATAGTACCCCCTACTCTTTGAGCAATATTTGACCACTTACAACCTAGAAGTCTGTGAAATCTTTCCGTAATGATCCCCAGTGTATAAATACAAAATGTTTGTGTATCTTTATTTACCCTTTTTCCCTCTTCTAACCAGCCGCAATCAATAACTTGACTTCCCATAACACTGAGCAGTTAGCACCAATGAGGGTGTGATGGGAAATGGAATTAAAATGAAATATCAAAAATTCTATACAGAAGATAATGATAATTCTTCCCAAGAAAACAATGTTCTCCTTTATTCATCACAAGTCCTGGGGATTAGTTAGCCTATGCTCCCCTCCTCTTAGTTATTCATTCTCTCCCCGGGTATTCTCTTTACCCAAATGTGCCTAAGGCATAGCTTGCAATGCCCGTTTCCTTTTTTTCTATAACGATAGACACACAATCTCTTTATGTTGTAAATATTTACCTGCTAATTAGTGAGGAAAAAATGAGAGGGGAAGAGCAAATGTAACCAATGTGAAGAGGTTTCCAGAACGAGACCTTTGAGTTTTGCCATAGGGTCGGTAGTTAGTTGCTGACTTCCTCTAAGATGACAAGTGGAAAACCCATTATCTTCAGCTACCCATCTTTATTTCTGGAGGCAATATCAAAAAACAGTCCTCTGCCCTGAAAATCCTTACCTATACTCCTAATCTGAATGGGTATGGGCATTCGTCTGATGAGAGCATTTATAGCTTTCAGCAGATTCTCACAGACATCCTGTCCAAAACAAGATGGGAAACCACTGCTGTAGGAACAATGGACTCAGCTGTTTTAGCTCCTTGAAATACTCCTGATCCTGGCCCCTGCCAGGTCTAGAAAGATTCCTTCTGAGGCTTCCTCACAGGAACCATAGAGCTGTTTGGATGCTTAGGATTTTACATGCCATTGTTCCGAAACAGAGGAAGGATCATGCCATTCCCCTGCATAACAACTTCCATTGTTTCCCATTTCCTAGAGCAGCCTGGCCAAGAGTGTGAGATGCTAATTGAGGTAGAGTGTGGGAGGTGGGTGTTCCCAATGCAGAAAAACCTTTAATGTTACCTTCACTTCTGACTCTGGTTGGGTGTTCACAAGCAAGTTACTTAACTTGTCAGTCTTCCCAATCTATTCGTTAGCTGGAGCTGCTGTAAAGAAAATGTATCGTCTCACAGTTTTTTAGCTTAGGTGTCTGAGATCAAGGCATCGGCAGGGTTGGAGTGAAAGATATGTTCCAGATATCTCTTTCTTGGCTTGTAGATGCTGTCCTCTCCCTGTGCCTTCATATCATCCTCCTTCTTTGCATGTCTCTGTGTCCAAATTTCCTCTTTTTATAAAGACACTCTTCATATTGGATTAGAGACCCACTCTATTCCAGAGTGACCTCATCCTAACTCTGCAAGGATCATATTTTCGAATAAGGTCGTGTTCTGAGATTCTGGTTGCTGTTTAGGACATCAGTGTAAAAATGTGTATGGAGAGGGGGAGAGGACACAATTCAACCCATTACAACCAGGAAACTAATACTTGACTCTTCCTTATCACAATGGAATATGGTGATGAAACGATCTATAATATAAAGTACTTTCTGTGTACTAAAAAAAAAAAAACAAAAGAAAAGAAAAACATATATTTTAGGTATGGATTAATAATGAATGTAAGTAATGACTACTGACTTCAAGAATTTCTTCTCCATGTGATTTTTATTATTATTTATTAAGTATAAGATACTGTGAAACAGCAAATATATCATAAATGCTTTAAGTTTAACACATTCAAGCACCTCTCAGATTCCAGCTTCCTGGACAAAAAAGAGGAAAAAATATCATCATCCCCCTATAATCCCCCTTCATGCTCCTGGCCTGTCACTACCTATTGCCCCCCAGTGTAAACTGAGTTCTAAGTCGTAGATTAGCTAAATTCAAACATAGATTGGCTTCACCAGCTTTTGGAGTTTATGTAAATGAAATCATATAGTATACATATTTTTGTGTCTGGCTTCTTTGCTCAACATTATGTTTGTGAGATTCATCCAGATTGTGTGTATTTGTAGATTATTCATTCTCATTGCTGTATGGTATTCCATTGTGGGACATTCTGCTGTTGATGAAGACTGCAAGGTTCTTAGGAACAGAGCTATTAACATTCTTGTGGATGTCTTTTGTTGAACATATGTACACATTTCTGTTGGGCATACCTAGGTATGAAATTAATCTATGTAGAGAGCTTTAAGAAAATATGCCAAAGAGTTTTCGAAAGTGATCATTTGGTTTCTACTCCCAGCAGAGTAGTCAAGAATTCCCCTCATTCCATGTGCTTGTCAACACTTCTTATTTTCTGTCATTTTCATTGTAGCCGTTTTGGTAGGAGAATAGTTGTATGGCACAGTGGTTTCACTTGTATTTCTCTAATGACTGAAAAGATAGAGCACATTTTCATATGTTTGTCATCTCCTTGGATAACTTCTGTTGTGAAGTGCCCAAGTCATTGTCCATTTGTCTATTGGATCATCTGTCTTTTTTCATAGTGATTTGTGGGTATACTCTGGATACAATTCCTTTGTTGGATATGTTTTTGAATGTCTTCTCTCAATCTATAGCTTGCCTTTTTACTGTCTTAATTTTTTCTTTTGATGGAAACAAAGTCTTAATTTTAATGGAGTTCAATTTATTATTATTATTCTGTAGTTAGCAGTATTTTTTGCCTACTTGTATGTCAGGAGGATTATGAATAAATAAAATCTTTATTGTTTTGCCTCTTATCCTAAGATATGCTATCCATCTGGAATTAATTTTTTTATACAATGTGAGAAATAAAAATATATTTTCCCAATTGATTCAACATCATTTATTAGATTTTTGCATATGATTTTAAATCAGGGGACACAGTAGCACTCTGGACACCTCAGTTAGAACTAACACAATTAAGCATAAAGTCATTTGAAACATATCTCACTGTAAAGACTTCTGAAGCCCATTGTGACTATTGTCTAGGACGCTCAGTGTTAAGGTCAAATACTTGTCTAACCTGCTTTAAAAGAACCTAATTTCTGCTCTAATGTGTTAGGCAAAAATTAAACAAATGAATGCATCCTCTTGGAAATATTTCACTCTCAAAAATCAAAATATAAAATTTAAAACTAATTTGGGCCAGGCACGGTGGCTCACGCCTATAATCCTAGCACTCTGGGAGGCCAAGGCGGGTGGATCGCTTGAGCTCAGGAATTCGAGACCAGCCTGAGCAAGAGCGAGATTCCGTCTCTACTAAAAATAGAAAGAAATTATATGGACAGCTAAAAATATATATAGAAAAATTAGCCAGGCATGGTGGCGCATGCCTGTAGTCCCAGCTACTTGGGAGGCTGAGGCAGGAGGATTGCTTGAGCCCAGGAGTTTGAGGTTGCTGTGAGCTAGGCTGACACCACGGCACTCACTCTAGCCTGGGCAACAGAGTGAGACTCTGTCTCAAAAAAAAAAAAAAAAAAAAAAAAAAAACCTAATTTGGATCCTAGATACAGTGACTATGGGTGAAAACAGACTACTGTGTTAATAGCGTAAAAAGTTCATGACCAAACATTTGCAGAGTAACAATCAAAAGGCTTATGTTTGGTTACTAAGGAAGGCAAATGAAGGGCTCACCTGTCTCTGTTGCCCACACACATTAAATGTCTCACTAATTTCTCCAGCTTACTTCAAGATGGAAGATCTTTGGAATAATTGGTAGATTAGGTGCCCTTCATTATTTCATACATTCATTCAACAAGTATTTATTCAGGGATTACTGTGTCAGCTATTGTATCAAATCCTGTGCATATTAAGAAGAGTAAAACACAGTCACTGCCCTCAAAGCATTTACAATCCAGTGGAGAAAACAGACAAATAAGTAGTTAATTACATAAATGTGATGTGAATGGAAGCTCTGAGAGTTTGGCAGATAGGACTTTCAACTCAGCCCACAAAGAGGGATGATTTGGAACCACTTCCCAAAGCAGATTAAGTCTGAGGCCCAGTGAAGGGTAGGGGGGGACGAAGGGTTTATGGCCAGGTGATCCAGGGCATGGCCTCTAGAGCTAGGCTACAAAATGTGTGACCTCAGGTAAACCACTTTAATCTCTCTGTGCTATAGTTTCCTATTTGTTAAAGGGGGTTTATAATAGTAAGTACCATAGAGGAGATGTGCTGATTCACTTTCGTTTAGAAGAGCGATTGGAACAGAGTAAGCCTTTAGTGAATCAAGCTATTATCATGTATGAGGGTTAGGGTGTTACAGTTGGTCCTGAAGTTCCAGAGAAGCAAAGAGGTATCACCTATGGCATTTGTCCACTGTGAGAACTGAGGTGGACAGAGAAGAGCGGTGACCAGAACTCAGGAGTACAGGCTCTTGTCCTGTTGGTGCCTACCAGCTCACTCAGTGACTATGTCAGCATTAGAAAAATGACTAGATTATCTCTAAAGTCCCTTTCAGCTCTCATGCCCTGTAATTCTGCAGCTCCTGCTGAGATAGATTTTGTAAATACAGTTTGGATTCTGGTGGTTGAGAAATGAAAGTCCATTGTGAGATTTCCAGTGAGTGGACTGAGTGAGCAGTGGTATCACTTCCAAAGAAATAGACAAGTCAAGAAGAAATTGGTGTGTGGAGACTGGGAATGGTAAAGCACAGATTCATGGATAGAATTTTTAGGTTGGAAGAAACCATTTCTGCCATTTTAATTCAATATGGTAGAGAGGTAGATATTTCAGTGCTTAGTAATGACCACAGAAACGGGAGCCCAATTGCCTGGGCTGAGGTTTGCCACTTCCTAGCAAGTTACTTAGGTGTTCTGCATCTGCCTTTCT
This sequence comes from Lemur catta, assembly GCF_020740605.2. Lineage (NCBI taxonomy): Eukaryota > Metazoa > Chordata > Mammalia > Primates > Lemuridae > Lemur > Lemur catta. Next base: position 74,241,239 of record NC_059133.1, on the reverse strand, counting down.
TCATCTGTAAAATGCAGACAAAATGCAGGTTGAACCACTCATAGTTGCCATTCGTAGGTCAAAATTGTTGAATGTTGGTAATTTCATATGGTTCAGCCTCATAATAGATACTAAGGCTTCCCCAACCATGTGGCCTGTTAGGAACCGGGCTATGCATCAGTGTCTGAGCTCTCACCCCACCCCCTGCTGTCCCCCTTACACCCTCACCCACCCCCAACCCCGGGTGGAAAAATTGTCTTCTCTGAAACCAGTCCCTTGTGCCAAAAAGTTGGGGACTGCTGCTCTAAGGGGTTGTATTGAGAAGTAAATGAGTTTATGTGTGTCATGTGCTTAGGGCAGCGCTTGACACATGACAAAGTGCTATGCAAGTGTTTCCCTTATTATTAAGGCCATTCAGCTTGTTCAAAATCTATTGCACCAAGCTTAATTTAGGAAGAGCAGTTAGGAATTGCAGACTATGCCAATTTAAGCCTCTTTCCCATTCTTACGCTGAGGCAGGCACGAGCCCTTGATGAGGCAAATTAGTCCCTGAGAGTACAGCTGGGTTCACTTTCCCTGCTGGCACCTGCTGCCATTTTGCTTGTTTCCAGTGCCTCCAACAGGCATTGGTTTCTGCTCCAAAGGGAAATTTAACATCAAAATTCCTGGGTTAAGGGTAGCTTCCTCTCCCTCTTCCTTTGTCCTCCTCTACCCTCACCCATTCCCCTGCATGACCCTTGGCCCCAGCAGGTCTGGTTTCTACCTCCCTCACAGTGTGACATTGGTACCATACTGGCCATCCACCACCTGCAGCCCCTTGGCAATCACCCTGCTAGCACTGCAGGGAGGGGAGGGGAGAAGGGGATACATGCGCACTCTTGGGAAGAGGCCAGAAGAGAGGAGAATGAGAGGAGGCTGAAAGGAGCTCCAGACGAGCTGGGCAGCAGAACAGACACAGGCTGCCGAGGAACCCTGTTCTAGATGCACGGCCTTCGACAGGTATTTTTGTGCTTGTATGATGAGGCTCTAATTGTACATGAACTGAGATGCAGAGAGATGTTGGAGAAGTAGTGAAACAGACAGCGAAAACAAATGTGCCTTTCCTAAGAAAAAGCAGTACTTGTTAAGGACTGTTTACCTGCTGTTGCCCGGTGTCATATAGATATTAATCATGACTCATGCTATTGGGTTATGATATATGCTCCAGTCTGTGACTTGTCTCTTCACTTCCTCTTTGGTGTTTTTTGAAGGATGGAAGTTCTCACTATTAATGTAGGTGAATCTACCAAATATGTTCTCTTTGTATCTTGCTTAAGGAGCTCACTGCCTATCTGCTTCATGTTTTAAATAATTAGTTTGTGAACTTCTCCTAAATTAGACTGTGGTTTCAGACTCCAGTTTGCAATGGTCTGTTTACTCTTGTTGGTATCACCCTAGTGACACATTTCACACAAAGGAAGGAAATACTCTAACGATTAAATGCAGAATAACAACTGATGGCTGATTGAAATCACCCTTATTATGTATTGAATGTTTCACAAGTGCAAAACATTGAGGCACTTTACAAAAACTGTGTCGCATCAATCCTGGGGATCATATATTATACAGATGAGGAAACTGAGGCCCATGAAGTTTCAAATATAATCATTAGGCAAGCATTAACATAAAAATACAGTCATTATTGAAGCATAACTTCAATTAAGAGAGAAACTTCCAACTCAAAAATCTACTTTAAGAGCTAGCCTAAAGAATGTCCTTGGTATTGAAACACCCCCATTTTTTAAACATATAGTAGGCATGTTTGTGTTAAAAGTAGCACCATATTTTCCTGAAAAATCAATAAAAATAGATTTTATGTTCATTTTTGATGAACAAATTTCTCAGGAACAGAACCGTGGGTTTGTCTTTATTACCAAAAAACAGTTTGGAAGATAATTTACCAATAGGTCAACATTTGGACCCTTGAAGAGAAAATTAGCTGTAGAGGTTAGCGTCTGCTTGCAAATTCAATACTTTTGAGCTCCTAGAGTTAATATTCTAATATGCAGTGGTTAAGAAAAAAAAATATGGAACAGAGAGTTATCAGGTGTACAAGTGTCCTAGATGTTGTTACGTAGGAAAAACAGTAAGCAAATGAACACCTGGTGAAAAGCCACCTCATGACCCATAGCAGTTAGAAGAACTTCACTTTTTCTCATCAAAATTTAAGTCTTGGCTCAATCTCTGATATTGCCCTTAGCCAAATCGCTAAATGTCTCTGTTTTTCAGTTTCTTTGTCTGTGAATAATAACACCTACACTATTTATCTCCCAGGATTTTTGTGAGAAAATACTAAAATGTGTGCTCGAAATGCTTTAAGAACTTAATGTAAAATGTGAGACATGACAAGAGTTGTTGACATTAATAATAAGTGGTATTGATAGCATATAAGATTGATAAGGTCTTAAGTGTGTGGATAGGCTTTAATGTGCATAAACATATAGTTTTATACATAATAATAATTTTAATTGTCCATTATACTCTTTGGAGGACTTTTACATCCATTATTCTATGTGAGTCCCAGAATAACCCTGTGAGGTGGTCCAAGTGTTGTCGTGCCTTTCTATGTTGCTAATGCAGACCTCTGCTTTCTAGCCAACAGGAAAGCCTGTCTCTTCTCTTTTGCAAGTCCTGCAGCTTCTGTCAGTCCTTGTTGCTGTTACCTGTCACCTCCAGATTATTTATTAAATATGTGGCTCACATATGTCCACTCCTTTCCAACTTCTGAGAGTATTTTTAACTTCAAAGTCAATGTGGATGAGCATTCAGCACTCTAGCACCTTGACCTCACACTTTCATCGGTTTTCATTTTAAGCACTAAAGTACCCGATTTTTAGAAACCTACTTCCAAGGCAAGTCCTTGAGCTTTGACATTGCTCCAGACTGCTATATCTGAAATTTCTAAATCTCAGAGTTCACTCTGGGACAGTGAGATTTTTTACTTCCAGCTCTCTTAGTTTCTTTCTCCCCCTATAGCTACAGTTCTAGTTCAGCAAGACCTTCATTCATTTGACTCCCCACAACGCGCATGTGTGTGCATGCACACACACGCACACACATGCACACCCTTTCTCATACTCAGCTATCTTCCTCCTGATCTTGCTTCCTCTCTGTGCCGCCTAGGTCCATTCCTTTAACTGCTCCCTTCTACTCCTACTCTTTCTACTTGTCCCCAAATTTGGATCTGCCAACACTCATTCTCCCTGCTCCAACCACAGGCAGGCAGGTGTTGCTGGAGAAAACCAGGTAAGTATCTGTGTGAAATAGGGGCAGTACAAACCCTTCTTTATCTTCAGCAGGACACTCTGCTGCTTTCAGCTTCTTTGCTGGTTTCTGGAGTGTATTTCTTTCTTATCTGGAGCAGTTCTTACAAATATTTACCTCCTTCCAGGACCCCCATCCTTTACTCACAGCCCTTTAACTGACAAAATATGATCTGGCCTCATACTCCAGAAGAAAAGTCACCAGAGGCCGGGCGCAGTGGCTCACGCCTGTAATCCTAGCACTCTGGGAGGCCGAGGCGGGTGGATCGCTTGAGGTCAGGAGTTCAAGACAAGCCTGAGCAAGAATGAGACCCCGTCTCTACTAAAAATAGAAACAAATTAGCTGGCCAACTAAAATATATATAGAAAAAATTAGCCGGGCATGGTGGCGCATGCCTGTAGTCCCAGCTACTCGGGAGGCTGAGGCAGTAGGATCGCTTTAGCCCAGGAGTTTGAGGTTGCTGTGAGCTAGGCTGATGCCACAGCACTTACTCTAGCCAGGGCAACAAAGTGACACTCTGTCTCAAAAAAAAAAAAAAAAAAGTCACAAGAAATCTATCTTAGGTTCTGCTCCAACCTATAAATGTATCTACCTCCCCACTCACCCTTATCTCTTTTCCTTCTCTTTAGAGGATGAAATGACTTTCCCCATTCAAAGCTGACCCCTCTACCTTTTCTAAAATTGTATTCCCTCTGAACTTCTTCAGAACCTCAGTTCCACTTATTTTCATTCTCTAATTTGTTTGATTCCTCTTAGACCCTGCATATACCCAGACATTTCATTTCACTAACAAATAAATGAGTTTCCCACACATGCCCTTATTTTTATATCCTTCTATTCTTCTCTTCTTCCGTCATCATACTATATCACTTTTCCTTCTATGGTTGAATGTCACTCAGAGGTCATTTACACTAGCTGTTCTGATTAAGTCATCATTCCACAAAGTTGTCATATAAATACCGCAATCAAACAATAGCTCATGAATTATCCTGACACTTAATTTCGTGCATTATTGAGTCAGTTTCTTCTATGTTGACATTTTTGCCTTGTTCAATAAGGAAGTTTGTGTTAGATGAAAATGTGACCATAATTCATTGCTTTGACAACTAGAGATATTATCAGAGCACTAAGTGTTAAACCTTATGTAGGGAAAAAGAACTTTAAGGATAGTGATGGGAAACTGAAAAAAAACTCTTAATTATCAGTTAGCAAAATGGAATTCTTGGAGAGATGGTACATCATAAATAAAGTGTAGTCAAAATAAATGCATATTTATTTTTATTTTATTATCATAGATGATATACAAATGGTTTCTTTATGCAGGATTCTAGAAAGTACCAGAGGATGGGCTTTTGAAAATGTGTCTGTCAAGAGTTATCGGGGGATTGCGACACCCCCAGTATAACCTGTCCCCAGGTAGTGTGCACTGCAAGAGATGGGAGAGACAAAGACATGGACACAAAAAGTAAGGTGAAAGGGTGCAGGGAAGATCACGGGACCACCAGCATTCCCGTGAGCCAGGTGGCACTGACTGAAATCTAGCACCCGTTTTTATTCTCTTTTTCATGCTATAGGTCACAATGATTTCACGCGAAAAGCTCGTGGGTTACAATGTGTAGAAGTTTCAAGTCTCCCCTAATAGTCACAAGATGTCTTAGCTAATTAGTCTTTTATAGAAGCAGGAACACATAGCTCCTTACTAAGCACAACTACGCCTTAAGGTATGTATAGATAGTATCTCTGAACTCAGCGGCTGTGGCCCATTCGATTGAGGAACAAAGAGCTTAGTGCTTCCTATTGGGAGGTTGGCTCCCCATTAACTGAGGCGTTTCTACTGAAAAAGGGGAAGAAAGGAGCTCAACCTGGTGGTTTTTAAGACTTGGAGCCTGGGTCCCTTCTCCCAGGCTGACATTTTGCAACCTTCCTTTACAGCCACGGGTGGCTTTCATGTCAAGCCCCTCTGCAGCTTTTTAGGCATGAGGCCCCTCAGGCTTTAAGGTGGGGTTCTGCTCTGCTGTACACCCAGATCGCTGGAATATCCCCCAACCAGGCAGTTAACTTCTGCCCTTATCTCTGGCTCTGCCCTTATCTCAGGCAGCATTCCTTCACCTGCTCTCCTCCCGCAGCCTCAGAAATGGGGTCCCTAAGCCCCGGTGGTCTTATTCCCATCATTTTCCCCTTTTTTCTTCTCTGGGAGTTCATGAAGCTGCACTGCCATCACTGCTGCCCTTTGGTCTTGGTTTCCTTGTTGTCTTCGTAGCTGCTTCCAGACTATGAGCAAGCAAATTGTAACAATTAATATAAGTATTGCAAGTCCTATTGTTGAGCCTTCTTTATAGGTAAATGTGATAATGGGTTTACATTATTTATTCCAGAGGTGATACCGTCAGTTACATTGGTTTCTGACAGCAGATCAAGTTTTTGACTGAAAGTATTGATAATTTCCGGCTGTAAGTTTCCAATTTCACTTGACAGGTTTCCTTGAGTCAGTAAATGTTTTTTTAATGTCTTTCCAAGGAAACTTTGTTTCATTATACAAATGTGGAGTTACACAAACTGCGAGGGATTCCAATCACACCGCAGTCTCGTTTGTTTTCTTAGACTGACAACCTGATCCCCAAGCAGGGAAACAACTCGCAGCAAAGAAAAAAGAGGGAAATGATGGGAATAAGACCACCGGGACTTAGGGACCCCATTTCTGAGGCGGGAGGAGAGCAGGTGAAGGAATGCTGCCTGAGCAGGAGCCGGAGATAAGGGCAGAAGTTAACTGCCTAGTTGGGGGGTATTCCAGCGATCTGGGTGTACAGCAGAGCAGACCCTCCCCCCACCTTAAAGCCTGAGGGGCCTCATGCCTAAAAAGCTGCAGAGGGGCTTGACATGAAAGCCACCCATGGCTGTAAAGGAAGGTTGCAAAATGTCAGCCTGGGAGAAGGGACCCAGGCTCCAAGTCTTAAAAACCACCAGGTTGAGCTCCTTCCTTCCCCTTTCTCAGGAGAATGCCTCAGAAATGGGGTCCCTAAGCTCCAGTGGTCTTTTTCCCATCAAAGAGTAAACACTGATGCCTGGGAAGTCTTCCCTGTACAGTTTATCCTAACTTGAACCAGATGCCGATTGGGAGTTGCTGAACTTTGGTTCTTGTTCCATAAAAGGAGAGAGTGCAATTAGATGAACCCTTGCCTCTGTTGACAGAAATGACTGAGATTTATGACACCGTGACAGTACGTGAGGGACCTTTTACCAAGCGTCAGGCTACCCTGATGATACTCCTGGTCAGCTCATTTCTGGAGCCTGAGAGTAGGTGGTGTTCACTGATGGACCGAGCCCTCTGAGGCCTCCTGATTGGTGCATGTCTAGGGGTTTCAGAAGTTCATTTCTAAAGAGCAGGCTCAGAAAGGAATTAATAGAAAATAATTCAAACGACTACTTATAATAATTTAGTATTCATCTTACAAAAAGGCTAGTGTAAAAATTGAAAAATAAAGTACCCAAATTTAATATCAAGGCGACCTCAGTTTGACTGAGGCGACCTCAGTTTATGAAACTATAAAGGATGGAAATTTTAAATGTTACTCTCCTATAGTTTTATAACACTATGTACTTGTTAGGTGAGTTTTCAAAAGCACTAAACATAGGAGGTAATTTCTGAAGATCTTCAATATCAAATTTTAATTTTAAGCTCCCCAAGTTGCTCTTTCTTCATCTGAAGGTTTTGGGGAAATGCTTAGCAACTTTGTTTAAAGTAAAGATTTAATTTCTAGTGGAGAAAAGATACTTGTTTTTCAATAATTGCAAAACATAATCATTTATATTAATGCAAGGTGTTCCTTTATTTTTCTTAGCTTCCTAACTGTGGCATGGCTACTGGCCTGCCACTAAGCCCTGTGATATTCCAGTTATCAGAATTCCAGCTGAGTTTGAATGAGAAGAGCAAAAGCAGACATGTCATTTGCCAGTGACAAAGACAACATTTTGAACATCTTTATTTAGTTTGCATTATTTTTTTCAACCTGGAAAAGAAAAAGCTCATTCAGGGAGAAAAAAAAAAACCCACATCATTTTTATTTAGAGAAAATGAAGTTTAGATGAACCATCTGAAACACCTTCTAGAAGAAAATGAAATAAGAGCTATAGCTAAAACTGTCATGCTTATATTAACAACTGTCATGATATTTGGACAAAAAGTCGAAATCATACAATGGCTTACAACAGAGGCTGAGGAAATGATGCTATAGAATCTAATATAACCAAAATCTAAATGTGTTCCCCTTGCCCCAGATCTTAAATCCAGTGTGTAAATCACTTAGGCTGTGTTCCTGACTGTTTTGATTCTTCCTTAGCTGCTCTGTGTTCACTTGGGCAATGTGCACACACAACAGTGGAATGGAAAAATGGCAAGAAAAGGAAACTTTAAATAAATCAACTGGATACTTTTACAGAGAAAAGGTGATGTGTTTGGTTGTGGAAGAGGCAGAAATTATTGGTTGACTTAGTATGCTTTAATAAACTACCGGTGAATTTCATTTTGCAATGCTGACCTCCTATGCTTCATCACCTGGGTTAAACAAGAATGACTGACACCCAGTGCTTACCTCACACAATGAAGCAATGGCCAGTCTGATCTAGAGCCAAAGATCTTTATGCAGTGCAGTCAATTCAAAATAACCCAGATTAAGAGCCTAAAGGACTCTTACGAATGATGCAACAATGAATGGAGCCAAATCATTTAAAGATAATAATTGAATGCCTTTGGATCTACACCCAGACTTTCAGACACTTGACCCAAATTTCATCAGTCTTATTCCAGTCTATTCCAGCTGTATTGGATCCAGGGTAACAATACAGGTGGGGACTTGTAGATTCCAAATAATCTACAGAACAAACAACAGAGTTGGCTGTGGCTATGGCTTTGATTAGAAATTTTTAAGGGATGCTCTTGTCTGTTTCTGTTTATGATTTTACTAGAACATATTCTACAAATGCCTTCATGGAAAAAATTTAAATAGAAGAATGATGTCACTGAGAATTCTGCCAGTGGCAGAGTTTTCCTGCTAAAAATTGGGATATAACCAATTTTCCTGTGGCTAATATAGGAAGGGCTATCCTAGGGTTTTCTCCTATAGATGTAGAAGTAATAAGATATTTGCAAATGATAAAAATGGGTATTGGGTTGAATACGTTGAAATTACATAACTCTAACACAGTAGGCTAAACTATAATCAAATTCACACTCACACATTCATAGATTTCAGAGCTGAACAAACTCTCAAGCAGGCATTTGCCCTGGGCCCTAGAAGGTATTATTATCTCCGTTTTATAGCTATGTACCAAGATTTCCCCAGGATTACATGTCATTATCAACTTTATAATTAAATAGCAATTATAATATAAGCCTAAGAAACTCAGCAACTATATATTCTGTCCAGGAAACAAATTGCCATTATGAACAAGAACCATGCAAAAACAAGTAAGGAAAATTTCATGTACCTGCTCTGCTAATGTGAAGGATCTCAATGACAACACAAAAACAGTGGATAATCCACACCTTGCCTTGAAACTTACACATGTAATCCATGCCCTGTCCTATGAAACACATGCTCATGGTCTGCTATATGAAGACTAAACTCATGATTTTCATCCGGTAGTCAGTGTAAAATTAATGGTCCTCAGAAACAGTGTTCTAAATACTTGCAGGTGTATTGTAACTATTGTAACAAAAATAATTACAACAAAGAATTCTCAGTAAATTTTATTATTCATGCTGTCATTCTTTTATGTTCTTAAAACTTACATTAAGTAATAATCGTTTTTTAAAGTATGCCTATAAAATAAATGTTTAGAGAACAGCTTTGTTTTTCTTGTATGGTGAAGCCCAGGTTCTTTGATATTGCCTCTTGTAGTACAGGATATGAAACTAGACAAACCTTCTGCTAGATAAGTTACTGAAAAGATAGCTTTCTTTGCTGTCAATAGATGGCTTGATTTACATGTTTGTTGAATGTTCTGTCTTTATTTCACAGGGTGAATTTGCTAGGGCTGCTGTAGCAAGGTACCACAAATTGGCTGAAACAGCAGACATACATTTTTTTACAGTTCTAGAGGTTCGATGTCTGAGGTAAGGTGTTGGCAGGGTTGTTTTCTTCGGAGGGTCATGAGGGAAGGATCTGTTCCAGGCTTCTCTCTGTCTTGTATACGGCCATCTGCTTCCTGTGTCTTCACGTTGTCTTCCCTCTATGTGTTTGTGTTCCTCTTCCTGTAAGGACACCAGCCATATTAGATTCGGACGCATTCTAATGACCTCCTTTTAACTTAATCACCTCTGTATTGACACTGTCTCCCAACTACAGTCACATTCTGAGGTTCCAGGGGTTAGGACTTCAATGTTTGAATTTTGGGGGAGCACGTTCAGCCCATAACAATCTTTGAACTGCATTGAATCTGAATCCTGATGTCAGTTTTCAGAAAGTTGATGAGAAATTCAATGGGTAAAGGAAAGAGGAAGGAAGACAACATGTGTTAAGTTTCTCCTGTGTGTGCAATATTGGGCTAGTTTAGAGACTTTATTTCCACTCATAGCCACTTGCTGCATGTCGATGCCAGGATGTTTACATACATTCTCTTTAAGCCTCACAGCAAAACATCAAACCAGGCATGACCCCCACTTAACAAAAGACAGAACTGAAGTGCAGATGTGATAAGTACTTTCCAGAGTCAGAATTCACACCCAGGCCTATCAGAATAAGACTCCTGTGATGTTGTCTGCTCAGATTCTTGATAGGCAATACGTGGCCATTCTAGCTTGTATGATCTAATTTCAGGAACATTTTTCTTATTATAAGTGAAAAAGCTTAGATCCAAACGCAGCCTCGCCCATCTGTCTGCTCCACTTTAGTGATTCAGTGTCTGAATCAATTAATCAGTTATAAGCTATGATTGCATCAGTCAGATACTGAGGTTTTCAGCAGGGATCATTGTTGATAGGAATGAGATGGGCCATTTTCCATATAAAATTTAAAACTCTGCTATGACTATTGCCAAGAGAAAAGTAGCTGATGGAAAAAAACATGCCTTTCAAAGTAGGTGGGCTGAGGAATATGAATATTGGTGTTTATCTCATATATGCAATGGAAAATTCTCTTTAAGAGGAACTTTGAGACAACCGTTTATAAAATCAGCCAAGAAAAGCTGAAATCAACCGGTTTCAAAACAGCCAAACTTCCTTTAAAGGCTCGGTATTTCCAGCAGACGGTGTGCTGGGTGCACCTAAGCTAAAGGCACATTCACTGTTGGTGCAGTAATAAGAGAACGCTTATGTGAAGCTGTAGATGTATCAGTTTTCCTGATCCAAAACAAAAATCAAAGGAAAATATGATACCACTTCCCAATACAGGAAATGTTGCTCATCATACCTGAAATGTTTTGTGGAGCAATAATGACTAAATCATTATATGAAGAAGCTCTGTACCACCTACTTTAGACTAGATCATAGAGACACTCAAGGGTGTTCAGAATGCCTCTGAGCTCTGCTTCCTTCAAGGTGGGTTTCCAGTTCCCTTATGCTGCTTAGGGACTAATCCTCCAAGCTGGACTCTGCCCCACATCCTTGGCATTGATGGAATTCCCTTATCTGAATTTATTCATTCACTCATGGGCCTACTAAAACCAATCTCTTAAACTAGTTCTTTTCCAGAACACGTATTTACAGTTTAACCAGAGACTTCATTGTTTCTGATGGTGTTTTTAGGCCCCAGGAAGACTTCTATGGGAGAGATATCTGGGGAATCTTTCTTCTCTTCAAATCACATGCATTTTCCTAAGATCACATGTATTAATCAATGAGTTATCTTTCTTTGTATCTATCTTCTATCTATAAAATCATCCTTGACTTCCATTTATACCCACAAAATACAAAGGCCTGGAAATCTCTGGATTACCTGAGAAATCATTTGGTTTTCTCATTTATTAATCCTTCTGTGTACAGAAAGAGTAGCAGTTTGTGACATATCCTCTCCTTATATTTTTAGTGTCAAAGAGGGAAGACAGCTCCTTTTTCTATCTTTCTCAAGCATACATAGTTTTACATAATAAAAACCTATTGTATCTAGTTTTATTATCCTTAAATATTCATTAATTCTTATGTACTTATCTATAAAATATAGAATTGCCTGTTGTTTTTTTTTTACTTTACTAATGAGTGTTTATCTTGTTCTTACAATTTTTCAAATATATCATGTAACAATTGGGAAAAATAGAGAAACAGACTTTTAGAAGTTCATGCACAAAATTACCCACTAACAATTGAATTTCTTTCTTTCTTTTTTAATAAAAGTGTTTATTGAACACTGATTTTTGAGTCACTAAAGCTGAAATAATATCATTAATATTATTTTACTACTTCATTATTAGTTAAGCAGATTTTTGTGAGTTTTCTAAAAAGCTGGTCAGTTTTCTTAGGAGAACATATTCTATGAAAAATATGCTCCTCTCTCAAATTTTCAACTTACAAAATTACCAAAACAACAGCAATGACAACAGTATCTTCCCTGGTCAGCATGATCACCCACTTCAGTTTTCACTTGTTAGCACTTGTCCTCCACCCTTACTCTTACAACATGACTGACTTCACAGAGAAAATTGAAGAGAGAAGGGAGAAACTGCCTCCCACCAGAATGAGGAACCAAATTGCAATTACACCCATCAGTTCCTCCTTACTTTCTGCTGTTAACAGAGGAGCTGTCCTTCCTCCAATCTAGGGTAAATGCATTCACCTGGTCTCGAAATGTATCTCCTTCTGCCTTTTCAGGCACTTTACACCCTGATTATCTTTTCTATGCTTTAATCTCAACATTTCCCCCAATGCTAGATTCTATGCATCAGCATTTAAGAATGTTCCAAAATACCCCATTTTAAAAGCAAACAAAGAAGAAAATAAAAACAACCAACCTCCCTTCATACCTTTTCCTTCCAGAGCTACTGTCTATCTCCTCTTTTTCAGCAGAAACTTTCAGAGAGAATGATCTTTACTCATTGTCTCTATTTTTTTTTTTTTACTTTCCATTGGCTTTTTGACCCATCTCAATTTGGCCTCTATTCCTGTTTCTCCCTCACTCCGCTGAATGGCTCTCGCTAAAGTCAACTCTCAGGAACCATCAAGCCACTAAGTCCAATTGCATCCCAGTCCTCATTCAGCCAGGACTCCCAGTGGTATTCAACTCTTGTTCAGTACTTTCTTTTAGAAATGCCTCTTCTCCTTGGCCTTTATGACAATACACTGTCCTGGTTTTCCTCCTGCCACTCTAGTTGCTCATTCTCAAGGTTTTCTGTTGGCTAATCCAAGTAATCCAGTCTTTAAAGGTTCTTCAACATTCTGCCTTTGGCCTTATTTTCCAACTTTCTTGGCAATTTCATTCCTTCCTTCCAATTTGATTACTATCAGCTATGTATTGGTAACTTACAAACTTACAATCTACTGTCCAAACAACTCCTCTGTATTCCTAACTCATTTGACTGTCTAAAAGAGACTAGAAACTGAACCTAGACCAAATCAAACTCATGCTCTTCCTTCCAAAACTAGTGTTCTTCTAGAGTTCCTTGCCTATGTGAAAGCAATCACCAGCCATTCAGTTAGGAAAGTCTGAATTTTTTTTCTTAGGATTTATTTCATGGGGATATGGGAAGAAAATAGGGTAGCAAGGTTGTTAGAAGATATCTTTCAAATTTGGCATAGCTTCTACCTGAGTAGTTTTATAAAGGAAATGCTATAGCAACCAGGTGGGCTGATGCACACCAGCTACTTGGGAGGCTTAGGTGGGAGAATTGCTTGAGCCTAGGAGTTCAAGGCTATAGTGTGACACAATTGCACCTATTAATAGCCACTGCACTTTAGCCTGAGCAACACAGCAAAAAAAAAAAAAAAGAAAGAAAGAAAGAAAATAAAAAGAAATGCTACAGCAATTAGAAGGCAATTATATCAAAAGCCACATGGAAATGCAGAATCACAAATCAATGATCAATTCAGGAATAAGAAAATTTTTGCCAATGGTAACTACATCTAACACTTTCAAAGGGTTCCTATAACTCTTGTCTTTAACACTGTTGAAAAAAAGTGACTTGTGACATATGCAGTGGCCCATTATTGCAAAATTAAAATAGTTTCCCAAGTCTGTACTGTGGAGAAAAATTGCAAAAGATGGAATCTATACCGTATACAACCAATGGAACATGAGACAAAGCCCCAAATAGTAAGAAAACAACTTCAGAACAGAGTGAAAACCTAAATTTTAACGGTCATCTTTGACAACACCCTCTCCTTCAGTGGCATATCCACCTCACCATCTGTCCTGTTAATTATACTTTCCAAATACATCTGGAATACATCCTTTCCCAATAAAGACTGAATTTTCTACAGTTAACAATAACTAAATTCTATATGACATGTGCCTGTAGGATTCTGTAATGTAACTTTTGTGTTTCTCCAGAAGCTGAAATGAAGAGGTAGGACTTTTCCCCAGGACATTCCCTAGGCAGTGTTTTGCCTTGGCTGTCCATAGCACTCTAACTTATTTCATTATCTTTCAGATATCAAACGCAAGCATGTATCATTTGTGGTAAATGGCTAGTTTAATTCCAAATGAATGTTTATTGGAAACCTTTAGATTTCCAGAATCTGTACCACGTCATTATTTTATTAGAAAACTTTTAAAAATGTTAAAACTGTCTTCAAATATTAACACAGATTTAGACCTTGATAAAGGTGATGTTTACATACCATTGTGAATGTGCTAAATCCTACCACATAACACAAAATACATCATTTTAAAATGACTTGTTTTTTGTTATGTGAATTTCACCTTGATTAAAAAAATATAAACACAAAGGCAGCAAATCTCTGAGAGGCTGAGATCCTCTGTAAAGGATCTTACATAATTCCACTGGGATAATTATCTATCCAGGCCACAGAAATCAATTTGGATCTACAGTTCTAGGAGAGATTAGGTCAGGCTTTAAATAAAGAAGCTGTAGGCAAGTTAAATCATCACTGAATTCTTAAATACCACTCGGAGTCCAAGATCTGTTACTTCTTCTGAATTATATTCACTGTTCTCACTGTGATAAATTACATGGGCTGGTTCCCAAGATCCATTGTAAAGGTTGATCTATCATCTTTGTTCTTAAAGGTTCCTGGAGAGGGAGTTTTTTTAACCTTTGGTGGCATAGTCTCTAGTATATCACTCTGACCCTCGAAGTTTGTGAGGCTCAGTTAAATCTCTCCTTCATCTTTAAAAATGCATTTCTCCTGTGTTAAATTCTCAGTAGGAATAGGTATCTAGACCATGAGCCTAGAAATTAGATGACCTGAGTACAAGTTCTGGGTTCAAATTCTGACATTTCCATCATCAGGTTGCCAACCTTCTTAAACCTCAGTTTCCTTTTGGGTAAAATGGAGATAATAATAATGTCTGTTTTATATGGTTCTTTCAATTCCTAAATTAGAAAATGTATATGATAACATACAGTTAATTTTAAAGGTAATTATTACCACAGGAAGACATAATTCTCTGCCCTCAACAAATTCTGTTTAGTTTGGACAATCAAATTTAAGTCTGAAATTTTTATATTGCACAAGGCAGCATATGGTTAAGTTTCAAATGAATGATATATTTCACCACCATAGTCACTGCTCAAAATATTAAATAACACCAGATTCTAAGTCAATCCAGAAAGCTATCCTGTCCCCGGGATCCCTTTACATCACTGGTATCTATTATTCATTTGTTATGGGAGAGAAAGTTTATGTAAGAAACTGTTTCTGCCATCAGAGCTTATGATCCTGCTTGGAGCACAAGACATGAATACAAATGAATAAAACAGAAAGCAGCAGGTGTTAATTGCTAGAATGCTAGGAAAATAAACTTCATACAAACTTAGAACATTATACAGGGTCAACACTAAGAAAAATTTTGTAGTTCAGCCCTCAAGTAGGCTGTCATTAGACATTGGGTAAATACATTAATTAAAAAGTAATTTTCACAAAATCAAGACAAAAAGGGGAGTTTTATGAAATTGCACTATAGAATCATAAAAATTCAGCACTGGGAAGGACATTAGCTATCTTTGAGCCTGTTGGTTTTTGGCACAGTTTGATATTTCCACACCCCACCCTACCCCACCCTAGGGGTATTACAAATACTAGAAGGGTATTTTTGGTTGTTATGGCTAGAGGTAGGGGAGCATTAGTTGGTGGGACCTAGAAATGCTAAATATGCTTCAAACTGCAGGAGACACACCTGCCCAAAAAAGAATTGTCCTGCCCCCATCCTCCCCTATCTGCCTCTCAACCTCCCTGCCCCCTCTTACATAGAAGGAGAAACAGATGCTTGTGTAGGATAAGAAATTTTTCCATAATCTACTGAGTTTGGCACAGTCTATCAGACAGTGCTATCAAATAGGAATATCATGTGAGCCGTAAATGCAAGCCACATGTAATATTAAACTTGCTAATAGTCACATTAAAATATTTTTCACCTGGTGGATTAATTTTAACAATATATTTCTTTAACCCTGTATATGTAAAGCATTATTATTTCAACATATTTAATATTAGTATAGTCAGTATAAAATTATCATGAGATATATCATGATTTGGTTGTGCTGGGTTTTCAAAATCTGGTATATATTTACGCTTTTAACAGCATATCTCCATTCAGACCAGCCACAGTTCAAGTGCTTAATAGCCACATGCAGCTAGTGGCCCCCATATTGTAGCTCCAGGAGATCGTGTGTCTTTCTTGTAGATGTATGTCATAAGCCGCTGAGTGAAGGACCTCAGCTGACTCTATCTACTGTTCCTGTCACTGTGTCATAGAAAGAGATGAGATTAGTCTGACAGACTGTTTTGCAGAAAGCCAAAGCCATGTTCATTATTATTTTGTATCTTCTGGTCTTTTAAGCAGTTGCAAATTGATTTCTGCATGAGTCACTTGAGTGTTTTTTCAGGTATGAAACTAACTTGCCCATTTTGTAATTCCAGGCTTGACTTATTTTTTTTTTTCCTGAAAAATATGCAGTCTCTTTGCCATTTGCCCTAATTGCTTTCATTATCCATATAGGACAGTACCTGAGCACGTGTCCAGCCTTTCTTGTCAGACTTTTATACGCCTTAGTTCTTCTTAGGGCTCTACTTTTGGTAGTGATATTTGGCTAAATTTTCCTGGCTGAAACTTCCATAAGCATTCCCATATTTCCTCCAGCTAATAAAAATATTTATGTCTTAACTCGTTTTTTTTTTTTTTTTACAAGATCAACTTTTATGTGTTACTAAGCTCCTTCTGGCATTCTTTCATGCTGTATTGAGTATAACCATTTTATCCATGTTATCATTTCTCTAGAGCTTGGTTATTAAATAACATTTTGCTTGGGGTGTTATATAATTATTTTTCATAAATATTTCATAAATCTTTGATTTCTACTTGGCTTTCAATTAAAATACCCCTGAAGTAAGGACTATAAATATATATAGATATATATTTTTTATTTGGATTTTAAATATAAGACATTTGAATTTGAATTTTAAGTCTTTAGCAAGACATAGATTTTAAAGTATATTGAGCATATACATCAGTGGCTTAGATTATGAAAAAGAGGCAATCATATCATCTTGTCAGAAAAATTTAAGGGAATGAGTTATCCGTCAGTTGGCTGGGATTTGGTAATTGTATGTCCTAAGAACAGAGTAAAATAAATGGTCTTTTCTAGTCTGTGTATGTTTTTGTGTGTCCATTTCTTCTCAACCAAAATAGAGAGTTGTATAATCTGAACAATGTATCTATATGTCTGCTTTTGTCTAAGCTTTCTGGCTGATTTTTCTGTGAGGGTCCCTATTGTAAATATTTTAGGCTTTGCCAACTTAATGATCTCTTTCACAGCCACTGAACTCTGCCTCAAGTTATAGCATGAAAGCAGCGATAGACAACATGCAGACTGATGGGCCCGGCTGTGTTCCAATCAAACTTCATTCGCAAAAACAGGATTAGGTTAGATTTGGCCCATAAACCATAATTTGCTAGATTATGGCAAATTATGTTCTAGGTATTCCAGAATCATTTCCTTCTCTTTGACAGTACACTGGCCATTCCATCTTCCATTGTGATTCTAGAATGATATTCAGTTATTATAATGACCTTTGACTATGAAGAAGACAGGTACAGGGATTGATTCTTATCTGACTATGAAACTGTTTATTTTCTTTCTAGTTCTCCAGCTAAGTGCATTATAAAATTGATTTACACCTCTGCTTTTAAAACAAAATTTAACCAATGTTTCCATTGTTGTTTTAATTAGTAGTTTCCATAAAACCTCACCCTCTGCTTTGGGCCCATCACTTCTCAGTGTTCTACCCTTAATTTTTATACATTTCCTACTTTGTGTTCATTTGCTGAGTGGTGAATGCTCCTTAACTTTCTGACTTACACCATGGTGTAAGAACAGTGTTCCAACTCACCCAGGATTTACTACAAGTGTTTCTTCATAAAAATGTAAGGACACATTTATAACGCTATAAGCTGACATGGACAATTGCAAGATTACACATGGCTAAAGCCATCACCATTGAGGCCAATTTGAAGATCTTTCAGTGATAGATGTTAAATATGATGCTTGTGAAATACTGCTGTGTGTAAACGTACCAGAAACAAATGCAACACAATAGCCGAAAGTTTCAACAGAAAGGTCCCCCGCTGCAGAGCTCCTAGTATCTGTTTGTGGATACTCCACGGATGGTTATTGTTGAAGTGTTAAGTGGCCAAGTTACAATTACTATGGGAACTGTAACTGAAACTTGACCTTTGATACACTTACATGTTCAACCATAAGCTGCATTAACAGACTGTTGCATTTACCTGGTGTTTCTAGGCAGCTTTGTTCTAGGCTTTCAAGGAAAGTAACTTGTACTAAAGATTGTTTGGGAAGGAGAAAGTAGAAAGCTTGATGCCTTTCAGAATGTCATCCACTCCTAGCATCAGAGGTTATTTCTGCAGAATTAGCTTGTAACAATGCTTTTCAAGACTGGGTGATGAATTCTTATATAGAGACAACTACTCCTTTAAAGTAAATAGAAGACTCTTATTTATCAGGAAGTCAGTTGCCTGCCTATTTGTGTTGGTTGATTAGGACTTTGGCTAGAGCCTCTAAGCAGGTAGATTTTCTGTAGCAGTAGGAGAGGAATAGCCATGGCCCAGTGAGTAGCCATGTGTGAGAAATAACTGTCATTCATTCTCTCACTTCCTCTATCATATCAAATTCAAAAATGACTGAATAACAGACTATGGTTATTCATGGTTATTAAAAAAATTCCCTCCATTGTTTTATTATGGCACCTCCTCAAATTAAATCAATTAAACTTTCCTTTATGAGTGTGCAAATTTGAATATTCTGAGTAAATATGAACTATTAGGCTTATGAAGCCTCTACGGGGTTTCAGAGTACTAAAATCCAAAGGAGCCAAGGAGACTAACTAGAAAAGAAAGGGGTTAACATTTATTAAGCACCTCCTGTGTGCTGGGCACTATGATGGATGCTTTATGTGTGCAATCTCCTTTAATCCTTAAGATTCTCCATGTGACAGATGTTGTTACCCAACTTTCCCAAGTCATATGGTTAATAACTGGTGGAGCCAGTACTTGAACCTAGTTTTGGGTAACTCCAAAACCTTTGGGTTCATTCAACACCCTCTGTGTATTTGCAGGTTTCTAGTTCAGCAAATAATATTTTTAATATGTTTATCAAATAGCTCAAAGTTTCCATGAAATATTGCACTTGTGCATGAAATACCAATATCAGCTAATATGTCTAAATTTATTTAAGGGGTGAGGTCCATAAATTGAACATCAGTTTTTATAATAGTATAAAGCATGAAGGTCTGGTTGACATAAATAAAAATGAAAGGGGAAATAGAAATCAAGAGAGAGTCAAAATAAAGTCTTTAGTTCCTTTTAGTTCCTTTATTGACACTTTTTTCATTCATATACAAATATATAAGTTATCTACATTGCAGATATCAGAGGATTTGTTAACAATATGGTTAAAATTCTCATACTCCTAGCTATGCAACTTTTCCACCTTAGTTTATAGCAGGAGGTCAAAAGCTGGCCTTGCAGTACCTTTTTTTTTTTTAAAAAAAAAAAAAAAAAGTCTTCACTTTTTAGAGCAAAACTGAGTGGAAAGTACAGAATTTCCACATCCCCCTTCCCTAGACACACACAGCCTCCCCCATTATCAAGATCCTGCAGCAGAGTGGTACATTTGTTCAAATCAATGAATCTACATTGACCCATCCTCACCACCCCAAATCTGCAATTTACACTAGGGTTCACTTTTGGTGTTGTACATTCCATAGGTTTGGAAAAGAGTATAATGTCATGTTTCCATTATTATAGTATCACACAGTGGTTTCATGGCCTCCAAAATCCTCTGTGCTCTACCTGCTCATTCCTCCCTCAACACTAACCCCTATCAACCACTGATCTTTTTACCTCCTCCATAGTCCTGCCCTATCCAAAGTGTCATATAAGTAGAATCATACAGTACGTATCCCTTTGAGATTGGCTTCTTTCTCTTAATAATATGCTATTAAGTTTCTTCCATGTCTTTTCATGGCTTGATAGCTCATTTCTTTTTAGCACTGAATAATATTCCGTTGTTTTGATGTACCACAGTTTACCCACTCACCCACTGAAGGACGGCTTGGTTGTTTTCAAGTTTTGGCAATTATGAATAGATCTGCTATAAGCATTTGTGTGCAGGTTTTTGTGTAGATATGTTTTTAACTCTTTGGGGTAAATACTGAGGAGCACGATTGCTGAATTATATGGTAAGAGCATATTTAGTTTTAGAAGAAGCTGCCAAACTATCCTGAAAAGTAGCCATTTTGTATTCCCACCAGCAATGAATGGGTGTTCCTATTGCTCCACATCCTCACCGTCATTTAGTGTTGTCTATGTTCTAGATTTTAGGCATTCTAATTGGTGTGAAGTGGTTACATTGCCTTTTAAAAACACAGTACAGTGTTTCAATAGTGTAACAGAGACAGATTATTCTGGATTGTAATACAAAATCTTGCCACATCAATTTTCTCTTCCTCTTTCCATGTAGGTTAACTGTTGTCCCTGAAGGCATTTAAGTTTACTCTCTCTAATGTAGAACTGTTTCTTCAAGTGGAGTATTTCTTTTTATTTCTATTATTTCTTAGAGGAATAAAATTGAGTTTCCTTATAGTTAATAGAAGTAAAAAGTGAAGGTATCTTCTAGTACTCCATTGGAAGGGTTATCAAATTCCAAAGGCTAGTCATCAACTTCTCAAGTTCTGAAATTCAGTTCAGCATCACTTTAGCATTGATTAGATTCAATGGAACGGATTCTCAGTATACAAATTCATGAATAAATGATGTTTAAGCTAGATGCAGATTTCTTCCTTGGTACTAATGCGATTGTGTCTACATTCCAAGGGACCCATTTTCTAGTATCATGTTGACTAGGTATTGTGGCCAGTCCACAGAGTTGGAATGGACCTGCTACCCAAAATGTGATTTGGATTTCTAGACTGATTTTGCCATTCACACACCAACAAGGCTTTCTGTGAAGGACAGGATAGGTCTTTCAAGCTGATCTGAAAATATTTTGAGAGCTGTGAAAGAAGGAAAAGAAACTTCCTTTGGGCTTTTTATGGTGGTTAAGGGATGGGGTTGGGGCGAGGGTTGCCATGATTGATTTGAACTTACTGCTAGTGTCAAAGGAAGAGCCCCTGGGCTTTCTTATCAGCTTGTCCTGATGTTGGACAGAAAGGGAAGAAAAAGGAGTGAGGCATAAAAGATGTCTATAGTCAAACATCAGAAAATAGAGTCAGACTCTTTCTTATACTGGGTCTTGAGATATGTAAGAAAAAGATTGTTTAAATGTAGAATTGAGCAAAGTACAGTGAATCCTCTTGAAATGTTTCATATGGTATAAAGTTAAGTCTAAGTGGAGTCTTTATCCCATGACAGTGTAAGCCTTTCTGGTTTACAGACTATTAGGATTTGTGACTCTACCTTTTGATCACTGTTAGGGAAAAAAAAAACTATAAATACTTGTTCTTTACTTCTGTTCATGAGATTTCTCTTCAAAATGTTCTTTGACATTAGAGACTTTGGTACATTTTCTGACCCAGTCCTTCTTGCTCTTTAGCCTGGGTATGAACATATCTTTTTAGGTGATCTCTTCAGGTTAGAAAAACCCATCTTTTGTGGGTATAATTAGACAATTTTAACCTATAGTGTTCCACAGAAACTGTACTCTCCACCATCTATTAATACAATCACTTTCAATTTTTTAACAGACTGGATGATAGTGTCTTCTTTCTGTGGCTTATGAAGTCTCATCCTGAATGTTATTACAGAATACTGACCCTACTCTCCCATGCCATCATTTAAAAAGAAAATAATGTATTGTGGAATATTGGTCAAAATTCCTATCAACAACTATTTGATGCATGAGGAGGAAAGTAGCAAAGTTGAGATCAATTCTGAATGACTGTGACCAACTGTTCTGTTTTGGTCTCCTGAGGATAGAACAAAAGAATATATTCAAAGAGAAACGGGCAAGATTCAGAATACACTTGAAAAACATCTGCAAATATAAGGAAGATTCAGAGAAAAAAAATCTCTTCTTAAAGGGCTTCCTTTAAACTGTTTATTTTAAATGTTCTTATAAATAGAAGAACAAAGTAGATTCTATGACTCCAACAGTCTAAGTTAGTGGTTCTTAATCTATTTGGAGCTATACCTCTGTGTGAGAATTGGTGAAAATCCTTGGTGTTAAATGAAGCAACATTTGCGTCTGACCTATAATGT
Source organism: Lemur catta (assembly GCF_020740605.2). NCBI lineage: Eukaryota > Metazoa > Chordata > Mammalia > Primates > Lemuridae > Lemur > Lemur catta. Next base: position 74,219,076 of record NC_059133.1, on the reverse strand, counting down.
GCATTATGCTATTTAATACTAGCTTTAGGCTCTTTAGAAGGTTAAAAATCATTTCAAAGGGCAGGAATTTGTTTCATGAACTACTTAGTCCTTACTAGAATAGTTTTTCATTATCGACTGGCTATGTTTATATAGAATTTCCAATTTATCTCAGAATCTCTTTGTATTATTCAACTAATACCCCATTTTTTGAGCTGAAATGTAAGATGCACAGTGTTATAGGAATATGTTTAGAATAAAAAGCCCCCTTAACCAAGGCTTATAAGGATCAGACATACAAAATAATAATAGCAATTAAAAAAATTTTTTTTTATTTCAGCATATTATGAGGTTACAAATGTTTAGGTCACGTATATTGCCTATGCCCCACCTGAAACAAAGCTTCAAGCGTGTCCGTCCCCCAGAGGGTGTGTCTCCCACTCATTATGTAGGTATATACCCATCTCCTCCTCCCCCCTCCCATCTGCCCGACACCTGATGAATGTTATTACTATATGTGGACTTAGGTGTTGATCAGTTAATACCAATTTGATGGTGAGTACATGTGGTGAATAGCAACTTTTAATTGAGTGGTTTATGATGTGCTGGGCATAGTACAAAGCACTATCTCATTTAATCTTCCAGCAACCTTATGATATGGGTATTAATCCCATTTCATTGATGAGTAAACTGAAGCTTAGAAAGATTAAATAATTTGCCTAAGTATTAATTGAGCAGCTGCTGAGTATCTGATAATAGAAAGATATAAATGAAGCAAAAGATAGACTTAGTGAACTTTTAAAACTAAAAGAGTTTTTAAATTACAGTTTTAAATGTGTATATTTGAAATTATAAAATGCACTTTCTAGCCTTATGGTTTATTATATCCCAAACTAATGGTATAGAGAGATGACTTCATAACTCTGTAAGTGTTCATTTAAGAGGTGAAGTATTCTTTCACAGGTCTGTTGATCATGGCAGTCAAACAAGCAAACACACCTCAGGTACTTGAACTTGAGAAAAAGTAAAATCTCAGACTTCATACAAGATCATTTTTATGAACCAAAAACTCATCTCTCTGGATTGTACAAATAGCAAATGATCAACATAGCTCAATGGTGACATTAAATGTATTTCAAATAGATGTGACATTGCTGCCTCTTTATTTATAGCTGTGAACAGCTGTGTACTTTCAAAATAACAAACTTTTTAAGGAGAAAAAAAGAATAGAAGAGAGAAAAATATGCTTGGGGAGTTTCTTTTTATGCTTACTATTTTGAAATAGTTTTGTTTAAAGGCAGTGTATTTATGTTCTTTCCCATTATTCTTTTACATTTAGATATCATACCATCTTTCCTTTAATGTTTATCATGAATATTCATAGCTTTGTTATAGAGGACAAAGGCTCTAGAGTATTAATATTTTAAAGTATTTTTCTCCTTTCATAGATTTTTTTAAAAACTGAAGCATAAAAATCTTAGACCCCTGTGAAACAATGATGCAGTCAACTCTACATTTCTACCTAAAAGGGTAGAAAAAAGTAGAGTTATTTTTAGACCTCAAGCTACTTTCTGTACCACAGCCACTATTTCCTTTCCTATCCCACCTCCTCACACTCCCTGGCCCTCAGGATCATCCAGAGGCATCCTAAGTTCATTAATTTCCTTCTTTTCCTATCTTTTTGACCTTTGCATTCATCCATCTACTTGTCAAACATTTATTCTGAGTGCCAGGTGCCAGGCAGGTGCTGGAGATACAAAGACCAAATCATATTCTTGTTCTCAAGGTACTTAAAATCTAAAGGAAAAGATAGATTTGGAAATGATTGCCCTGGGCAGTGATTGCCCTTGGCCCAGTCTGACTGGTTGAGCTGGTCCTGTTAAGGAAGCCAAAGGTAATGTGTGTGACCCAAGTGCAGGCCTGTGTTAGGGGAAGTGGTCAAGTTTGAAAATGGAAAAGCATGCAAGGACCAGCTCACATATGCCATACTATAGGCCGCGATCAGGAATTCAAACTGTATCTTCAATCACATTAAGAAACCATAAAAATTGAAGAAACATCAGTGGGAGAGGGCGTGATAATATATGCGTTTTAGAAACATCCCACTGACAGCAATGTGGAGGCAGCAGGGATGAGATTCACATAAAAGATGGCAGTATTCGTGGGGGGCATCAAGAGGTCCCACGCACCTGCAGGATGAATGTGACAGGGACAGGCACAAAAGAGGTGAATGGAGGCAGAATTTATAGTCCCATCTTGTGTGAGGAGTGAGAGGAAGATAATTCTCATGTTTCTGGCTTGAGTGACCAGGTGGATGGTGGTGTCTACAATCAGGATCGGAAATTGCTGCATTTATTTAATGTGTAGTATTGGTGGAACCACTGAGACATCTGAGTAGAACTGTGGAAAACCCAATTAGGGATGAATCTAGGGCTCAGAAGAGAAGTCTGGGCTGTGGGTAGTGTAACAAGAGTTGTAAGTGTCATATAAGGAGTAGTTGAAGCCCTATGTATGAATGAGGTCATCAGTAGCTACATTAAAAAAAAAAAAAAAAACAAGGGCCTCGGGTGGCCTTCAAGGGAAGCATAGCCTTCTTAAGGGCCAAATCGAGACTTCTAGATCATATGGTGCCTTTATTGCTAACAGCGGGAAAGTCGTTATGATGAATTTACAATGAATTTATGAATTCTACAGTGTGAATGACACCCCCTGGGACTAAGGAATACACAGCCTTCCCTAACCATGTCAAGTGACCAGTCGTGAAAAATTAGCTGGGAAGGAGACTAAGCAGCAGCCACCAGGCAGGTAAGAAGAAATCAAGGGGTGGTGTAGAAACAAAGAGAATAGACCTTCAAAGCAGAAAGGGTCACCAATACTGCAAATTGTGACAAAGATAAGTGTGGCCCGAAAGTATTCAGTTCAGTGCTGCAAAGTATTCTGAATACTGCAAGTATTCAGTATTCAATTCAGTACTACAAAGTGTGACAAAGATAAGTGTGGTCTGAAAGTATTCAATGAACAGTCTCCTGAATCTGGGATGTTCTCTCTCTCCTGTCTCTTATAGATGTTTTGACCCCAGCCACAGCCCTGCTTCCACTGCCCCTACCATTTGGACACCCAAAAGACATTTCCTTCTTGTCTCTCTTTTTCACTTTTGCTTGAGGGTTTTCGCTCCTCCTGATTTGAATATGGATACCTTTTATTTTTCCTCATTCCCCTTACTGTTCTCAGATGCTGCCATCATTCCCACCTGAGCCCACACACCTAGGATTACAGTCTTCCCTTTAGGGCTTCATGATGCACATCTGTTTCAACCACAATTCTTATAGACATCTTTGCCTATAGATATACTTCGGAACATACATTTACATTTGAATACAGACACCTTCAGAATAAGGGATAAAAGAGAGTTTGAGGTCTCCTTCCTACACACATCATCTTCATATGCACATCATCTTTTTGGATAAGGAAAATTTTATGAGCCTGATTTCAGACAGTCATACCGAACCAATTTGTCCCCTTAACTCAAATGAGATTTCTGCCTTCTTCATCTATACGTAGCCTATAGTTAGGGGGATGGAAATCAAATAATAGTCTCATCAAGAAAAGAACTTTACTTGTATTACAGTGAATCTTGTAATAAGATGAATGAGTTTGTCATAAGCTATATGGATAATAGTATTATTCATCTTTTTAATTGTGAATGATGACTTTGCTATAGCTGGGTCAAACCTGAGCCCATTATTTACAAGAACTGCACTGTCCAATACAGTAGCCATTAGCCACATGTGACGTTATAAAATTAAAATTTAATTACAATTAAATAAAAATTCAGGTCCCCAGTTATACTAGCCACATTTTAAGTGCCCAGTCACCACATGTGGCTGGTGGCTGCCACAGTGGACAGTGCAGATACAGAACATTTCCACCAGCACAGAAAGAATTGTGGACAGTGCTGCACCAGAAGAGAGTTCATCGTTCCTGTCCCTTCTTGGCTTTTGACGACAACTTTGAGGAAAAAGGGATTCCCTCTGCAGCAGTAGACAATTTATAATACACTACATAGAGGATTTGGGGGGAGTGTTTATTTGATATAATAATTTAAGGAAAAGGGGAGTTAGCTTTCAGTCGGTAGGTTCTATCTACTGTATCTACAGTGTTCCAAGTACTTTATATTCACTATCTTAATTAATCTCCACTAATCCTGAGTTATCATCATTTTACAAATGATGAAAATAAGGTTAAGAAAGGACAAGTGGCACAATCTATTTGGTCCTAAGTCTACTATTCAATGCTGCTTTCCAAAAATGACCACATGGTTGCATTTTCTTTTCTGTAAGTAAAATAAGGATAATATATAATTGTTGGGGTATACTCAGAAAATAATTATAGAACCCTCTAGACTTCTCAGAGAATTATTTGTATTCTCAAATGAACATTTACTTATTTAACTTATGGACGTGTTTGGAAAACAATTCATGCTGCACATCTAGCCACCTATTACTTAGGTGAGAGGTTTCCTTGGTTCTTCAGTGTGCATGGGAGAAACACCCAAGAGTGAAGAGTGAAATCACTCATGTAATTTTAATTAATGGGAATGGTCTACATACTTATACTTGGGCCAGGGAAAATCTCTGTCATGGCAATTGTATTATGTTTGTATGATCATCCACCTCTGAGGTCACTAAAGCCATTTCATTTCCTATAATATTGTTTTACCTATATAAAAAACTGTATTTCAGTGTAGGAGTAAAGAACATAATTGGGCAGGGCCTTCAATAACAACCAGTACCTCATAAATTGCAGATGATTCTGAGTTAGATAGAAATAAGGTTGGAGGTAAAATGTAGTCTTTCAATAGGACCCAAAGTGATAAAACTCAGAATGGTTTTGTAATCAATAATTTGGCAAATAGCACAACCTGGAGCAACTTGTTTCTTCTTCTTGGGCAGAGCAGCAAATGAGAAATATTATGTAAAATGCAAAGAAATTTGTTCTCCATATAGATGCAGATTGTTAGCTTTTTCACATAGTTTTTTCTAAGTACCTCCTCTAAACCAGGACTAAGCTGGCCCTGGAGAGACAATGAAGACATGGCCCCCGTCTTCCCACAGCTGATATTCTAATAGTGTGATTGACAAAAAGTACATACACGATGAAACAATTACAAATTTCCATAGGTTTTAATGAAGGAAATTGACATGAATGTGACAGAAAAGGGAAGAGTCATTTACTGTACACGGGGTGGTTAGGAGGGCTTCTTTGACGATGTGGCATTTAAGCTGAGACCTGAAGTGTGATGCAGGAACTGACTTTGTGAAGTTCCTTCTCAACAGAGGGAGCAACTTGTACAAATGGCCTGGACTGAGACTGGGTCATATACCTACACAGGGGCCACATGCTTTTACAATGTCCTTTTTCTCAACAGAACCATACTGATGATTCCTTTACAGTATCATACTAATTACAAATATGTGTTATATTGTTGCTTTCATGGAGAAATTTGAGGTTCTCCATTGAATTATACAGTGAAACTCAGCATTTGGAAATGTTCTTTCCTTTCTGTCTCTGGAAATCACCCCACATTCCTGTGATTGGCTGGGGTCATATACGTTTATGCATTTTACTATGTTCAGGAAATGCTGCTTATTGGTCCCCTACCAGACCTGAATCATTACGAAGATTTTCAGGGGTTGTGGAGAGTGGTCTGTCAAATGGAAATAAAGTATCATTTTCTTTGGTCTCAGCAAGAACAGGTCTGGTCATTTCCAGTATTCCTGATATGTTATACAACATTTGCTCTCTTACCCTACCTGTTCTGCTGATCTAAAGGCACAAGATTTCCACTTCATAGTGTTTGTTGAATGATTAAAGGAAAGAAAAAAATGAATGAAATGTGGATACTAAAATCTATTCCCTATTTTAAGCCCTTGCTATTTTAGTAAGTGTGTGGTGAAAGCACAGCCAGATGCTACCAGAAGTTGCAGAGCAGGCTCTGCAGACAAGACCAATGAAATGGGGGGAAAGCCTCAGATGATACTTTCAGTCCGATTGAAGCAGGAGTACTGACCACACTCAGAGGTTCTCACATCGAGGGGAAAACACAAAGCATCCTTAAAGCCTGAAAGAGTCTCAGTGACTCATTAAGGTCACAGGGGTCTCAGTCTCTAGGAAAGATCAACTAGGTCACATAGCTGAATGTTAAAGGAGACTGCAGATGTTTAATGTTAAATGTTAAAGAGGTCCAGAACTTAGCTATTCTTGTTTTAGTTGTTTTTAAAAAAGCTTTATTTTATTTTTCTGGATTGTGGCTACCAGATGCTCATTATGAGAAGCTTATTTTTTGAAGAAAATCAATTCCCTCTACTTTGATTAGAGGCTAGTGATTCTATCTTAATGATCGCCATCCCCCGGGAGTAGAAACATAGGAAAGATGCCTTTTATTAAGTGGTGCTTTCCTGTCTTTTACTCTCGAGTACTCACTTGGCATCACTGGGAAGCATGTTCAGCCAGTGAGAACCCTCCTACACCACTCGCTTGTCTGACTTGTTTCCCAAGGAACTGGGTGAGGATCCTCCAAGGACCCAGCAGTCCTCACCCTTGTGCAGAATTAAACTGAGCAGCCTGTCTTTTATCACATTTTGAGTCTTGGATCACAGTGACTTCTATTGCTTACTTGAACTTTTCCGATTGTTGCAATGCTCCTCTAAGATTTGATACCAGGAACAATTAAGACACCATATTCCAAAAGGGACACAAAAGTTTACCTGACGCAAATACTCAGCTCACTGAGGCTAAGATTGATTGAGAAACTGGTGAGATTTCCTAAACATTGTCTTATCCTCAAACCGGTAGGAAGCCTCAGACCATGAGAGCCCCACCCCACAGCACTGTCAAGGCACACAACCTTCCCACGAAGCTCATCTGTTGCTGCCATGGATAAAATAATGGTTTGGTTTTGCTTCTCCACCTCTGGCCCCTTTCAGGCAATCAAAAATGGTTATTGACCCCTAACTAAGTGGAAGGTACAATGGGATTCAACTCTCAGGGTTGCCACCTCTAATTGGGGAATTAAGACACACAGACATTTAAGGAAGGGAAAGAATAGGCAAAGTGCTAAATAAGAATAAAAGAAGATAATATGAAATGACACAAGGCAATTCATGCTTATGTGCCAAAGGACTGAAAACCTGTAACTACGGTGGGTTTGGCAGAGGGAGATGTGCCTGGCACCCCAGAGCTGCCCAGACAGGCATCGTGGCTGAAGTTGGATTGACCTGGGCCTTCAATAGGCCAGTGGTTCTCAGCCTTCCCTGGACCTAAGAGTCAGCTGGGGAGGTTTTAAAAAATGCCAAGTGAGAGACCACGGGACAGGCATAAAAGAGGAGTAGGAATGCCTGAAGAAGAAAAAGAAGTTTAAAGGAACAAAGCTAGTTTGATTATGAGAAAAAGTTGGTGTCAGGGAGGAAAAGGTTGAAGGCAAAAAAGTCAGGTTTCATCTGATTTTTAAATAACCGTGAATACCAGGCCAAGGAAGTTTGGAAACATATTTGGCAATCTTTCTTCTGCTCAGGATAATAGGGTATATTTAGCCACAACACCCGACTTTTATAGCTGCAGAAATAATTCGAATTTCCTCTGTATCACATAATTCCTCACTTCTCATTTCCACCCCCTGCTTGGAAACCTAAGTTTGACAGAAAATAAGAGTAGACGTGTGCTAATACCTCACCAGTTCCTCATTCTCTCAGATGTAGCATCTTGGCTGATACTATGGGGATGTGATTCATAAAGTACAACTGCTGTGTGGAATTGCCCTGAACAATAGCCAGGAGGGGTCAATACTGGGGCAGCAAGTTCGTCTCTCCAACTAGGTCAAGCAGGCACCCTGGGCCCCCATCCCCTTTGCTAGGATGAAGGGACTGGCACCGGCACCTCCAGAATTAATGTTTCGCTGTGACTCCTGTCCGCTTGCTACTGTGGTTTGTTTTGGTGCCTCTCCTCTTTTTCCTGTTTTTGAAGGATAGGCCCAGGGAAAGTTCAGATCGTATCATGGCTAATACTAGGCTGAAATAGGTTGGGTAGGTGATGAGAGACAGGGATTAGATTTTTTTTTTTTTTTTTAAGAGGGCTGCCTAACTAGAAGGAAATGGTTTGGCTTGCAGCTGGCATTTCATAAGACTCTTTGAAGACAAAATTCTGTTAGGTCTTAAAAAAAAAATAAATTTTATACCACTGTACTAATTCAGGAACTTGAACATAGCACATTAACTGTAAGTCTCTGCTTATTCATATAATAATTGTATAAAATACTATTTTAAGTCAGCTTGTGTTTTAGCATTAAAAGAAGTATATTATCTCACAACTGACTGGAAATTCAGCATCTCCTAGTTGGGCAAGAGCTGTGAGCATGATTGCAGCCCCTCTGCAGAAAAAAACATGCATAGTACCGTGTATCTGCCAATAGCCAACCATGTGCCCATGACTAAGGAAGGTATTCTCTCTGTGCCTTAGTTTTTCTTTTTTGTAAAATGAAAAAATTGAAATAGATGAGTTATCAAACTTCCTGACCTTAGAATTATTTTACATTTTTTTTATGTGTTTGATTTGCTTTATTAGAAAAAATACTCAAGCAAGGTCTACAGTCATCGGTCAATTAAGAATGACTTACAAGAACATGAGGCAATAAAATAAAAATACAGGTACAAACTATATATCCAAAACCCTTATATTTGGTAATTTTATAACAAATCAAATTTTACAAAGAAGAAAGGAGATTGAAGATTACTTCAAAGATACAGAATTAAGCAGTTAATAAAGTACTTAAGCAAAAGAAAACAAAAGATAGTAAGAAAACACACTTCTTTTCTTCTTAAAAATAAATTACATTTGCTACAGATCACATGGATAATACAACCATTCCAGAATGTCTGGAATTAAATGGTTGTTTAACTTATTAAACAACCATTCCAGAATGTATTATAGTAGCAGTGCTTTTATTTGCAGTTCGTTTTTTTATAAGACTCATTTCAAGTATATAGCTGTTTACCCCATTGTTAATGAATAAAGCTTCTCATCATTTTTATTATTTTTTAATTTTTTAAGGCAAATGAGAAATGATTTATGCATCATGGAACCTTTCCCATTTTCAAACCAAAAGTTTAATTCTTTATGCTTGTCTAGTCTTTGTTTAAAAATTTTGGTGTAAAAACTGCTTTTTATAGCACTATTGTAAAGTGACAACTCCTCCATTAGGAGTATTTTCTGCAGTCTGACTGCATGTAACCACATACTTACAATATGACCCTCCAACAGTAAGGAAATAATTGATTTTACAATCACTATCAAAAATGAGTACCATCATTCTACTATGGGTATCGGCCCTCCCTCAAAGACTTCCTGAAAGGATGTTTAATGTGTTTTGTTCTTACAAGTATTAACAGTAGTATGTAATCCCTTAAGTCTACAAAAGATATTTATTGTTAAAGGTGTTTTATTAACAGTTCTTCTGGCAGCACTGAATTACAATATTCTTCAATATTACTTCTACCATAATATATACATTTAACTTCCATGCCTCTAGAAAAACACCTGTAATACATTTTCAAAATATAAAAATATATTACAAATCTGAAGCAATGTCCTATTATCTCTATGCAACATTTGTTTGACACAATACTAACAAGTTACACGTATTTCCATTTCTGTAAGTTTAAAAAAATCCATATGATTTCTTGCTTACCAAGCAAGAAAGTGATTTTAATTTCCACTTCAAAATCAACTGTGGTGTATAAAGGTTTTAGTTCAAAGACACTTTTAAAAGAATAGAATTTTTCTTAAATTAAAAAAAAAAAAACTCAAAAGGCAAATGCTTTCCTCAGGAAAAAAATTAGTCATGCTGGTTAAAAGAAAATAGGAAGATTATTCAAATAATTTGAAAGAGAGGTTTTTCAAAAGCCATTAACAGATTAGCTATGTAGGTAAATATTAACATACTGTACTCCATGAGAAAGCCCTAGTCCAGAAAAGGGAGCCACCGGGCAGACTGCAGCACTCTTTAACAGTAACTTTCAGCCCTAATTCAATAGATGAATTTTTAGTTGATTGCAAATGTCCTTCCCTGTTTGCTTAAATACAAATTGACCACTTTTCTTTCAACCTCTTCTGCTGCATTGTTCTGTATATGTTTGGATCCAAAAGCAAGACTGTATCTTTGGGTAGCTTTGATAAGTAAACTACTTTAGTTTTTAATTGGTGTCACTTTTCATTCACCAACACATCAGGCAGAATGTCTTCAGGCATCCAACAAAGCAAAAGTTTTATTTTTCTAGAATCTTCTTTTCTCTTTGCTATTACATTACTATGAAAAACTATTGAGGATCCTAAAGAGCTTGTATTTAGACAGTACCTGTTGCTATTTACCATATTAGAAGTCAAAACTGAAATAGTTATATAACACAAGAATACACCAGCACACATTCCATTAGCCATCATAGCTCGGTATGTGATGTATGCAAGAAATATCAAGCAGTTCAGTACGTTATTGCAGAGGTTGCCAAATTACGGTCTGCGTACCAAATCTTACCCTCAGCCTGTTCTTGTAAATAAAGTTTTATATTGGAACACTGCTGCACAGATTCATTTCTATATGTATACAGTTGCTTTCCCAGTATGGTGACAGACCTGAGTAGTTGCTACAAGACTATATGAGAAATTCAGAGACTATTTGAGAAATTCAGAATATAATCTTGGCAGAATTTAAATGATGAATTACTTGTGGGTATGGTTGAGGTTGATGATCAGTATCATTTCTGACTTTACAAATATCATTGCTTGAGAGATGGTTTTGGAGATTATTTGATTAGAAATAAAATCATCATAAAAATTCTTCAGTCCTGGAAAAATAAATAAATAAAATAAAGGCAAAAGAAATCCTCTTCCTGCACATCTTCCTCTCTACTGAAGTTTGAAGACCACTGGGACTCCTGGTGACCCCCACAAATGTCTCAGTTCCTACTCTCTACTGTCGCTCAGCATCACTGAATAGCCACAAGTTAGAGCAGTCTGCAGCCCGAACTATACTAAGACAGGAACTTTAGCCCTGCTGCTTGGTCCATTGAAGGAGAAGTCTCATATTGGAGGCCCAGAGGCAGAAACCGTTTCCTCTTCATTTTATGGTGTAATCTTTCCTGACAGGGCATGGTATATAGCTATGCAACTATCACAAATCTTGTTTAATCATCATTTACGTTTCTGCTATCAGTTCTTACTAAAAGATTTCCTGTGGTTGGTTTCACAAGCAGAAGTATAATTCTCTATTATTCAGGTATCAGGAAGTGTTTATTAAGAATACTGGTCTTGAGCTGAGTGCCAGAGACCAAAAAAAAAAAAGAGAGAGAGAGAGTGTGTTGGGCAATCTTGCACTGAAGACAAAATTGTAAAATATGAGCCAATTAGAGAGTGAATGAATAAAAAAAAGTGAGCCACACTTAGAACAGCTGCAGTACACATTCTGAAACGGAAATCATCATGTGCGCTGGAGTGTTTATCTGAAACATGGGATTGGACTAATGAGTAGGATTTAATTTCTTAGTAGTGGGAGGAAAATGAGCAAAGTCATGGGAGAATGTTCCAGTGGCAAAATGCAACCTTGATGTGACAAAATAGAAACTAATGTGAAGAAAGCAACCTGCTTTAGGTGGATTAGATGCACAGAATGCTCTGGAAGGGAGAGCAAGGCTAGCCAGAAGACAGACTCAGGCTGTTGCAGAAATGCAGGTAGGAGGTAATTCAGACCTGAATTAAGGTAAAAAAAAATAGTACAGAAAAAGGAATGGGAAACCCCAAGGGGAATTTCATTGGAAGAGTCCAAGGATCATATAATATTTCAAATTAAAAAGGAAGGTTGTATAGCTTAATGAATAACAAAATGTCCTCTGGTGTCAGTGTTTTCAGCAGTTATTGTCTTTAGCTATGCTTTTGACTTTACACGTGTATTCTTATGCTTAATCTTCTCTGGCTACGTTCTTCTTTCTTCCTATGGATGAGGTGGATCAGGTCAGTCATCAATGTATTTATTTTGGGATTGAACTAGCTTGAGCTCCAAGTCATCTAGACCTGAACCTGTTCAATTCAGAAAGCAATGTCTTCCTTTAGGAAAAGACCTTTTAGTGGTTTATAAAGGTGAGCTTGGGTCAGTATTGGGAGTGGTCAGTTCACCAACTCAGACTCTGGGAAGAAGTCATTGCTGCCCCCGAACTTCAAGTTCTGCTGGTAGAAAACTGAAAGTTGAGTTTGCTAGGCAGGCTGGGTAGAAATGAATAGTATGAGCCTGCCTGCTTGCCACTAGTTTAAAAAAATGCATTAGTTGTTTTATACTACAAAGGATACACACGCACACACACACACACACACACACACACACACTCACACACATATACACAGAATGCAAAACATAAAAGAACAGTGAACTCAAAAGCAGATGAGCTGATTTCAACCCCAACCCTGCCTCCCCAATACTCATTCACATACACTAATTTTATGATCTTGGCAAGCCATTTAATTTCTTGTTTCTTCTACTTTTCTTACTTCCTCTTATCAGCTCATAACCATTGTTACCCTTGGCTAGACAGTTTACAAATGTTTTCTGTGAGATAGATACCACAATCAAGGAAATAGAAACTCAAAGAGGTGTCCAAAGTCAGGAGCTCATAAGTGTCTGTCCCAAGACTGATTTCCATGCTGCAGTTCTTTGTGTCACCCCACACCAGTGCATGGGTCAGATAGAGCAATGCCAGAAGTGGCCATCTCTGCAGTTGGCAATAGTTTGGCCTTATTGTACGTAAAAATGTATTTATATAAATAAAAATGGTAGAAAGTCTGGGTGCATTAGCTACAGCAATAAGAATGGCTGACTCTTTCATAGCAACTTAGGCATTATAGTATTAGGTTATTAAATATGAAATGTCCGATTTCTAATCCAAAGTGTTGTTTATTATATCTCAAACAAGAAGCAGTACAATTAATCAAAGTATACACCTAAACTCTCGACATAGTTTTGCCATCTTAACTGTAGCTTGTTTATGCCAGCAGTGAAGAACCCTGGAAAGCAAGTGGTGGTAAAATCACGAAAGGCGTTTTTCACAACTTGTTGAGAATTGAATATTTTTCCTTGCAAGAAGTAGTCTGAAGCCTGGAAGAAATGCTAGTCAGTTGGTGCAAGATCTGGTGAATATGGTGGATGACAGTTTCCAAGTCCAGCTGCTGTAGTATGAGTGGCGTTGTTTGTATAACATGTGGTCTAGCATTGTCTTGCAAGAGGATTGGCCTGTCTCTTTTGACCAGTCTTGGCTGCTTAATCCTCATCATGTCATCCAGCTGGTTGCAGTAGACATCATCTGCCGTAATCAGTCAACCAGGTTTCATGAAGCTGTAGTGGATGATACCAGTGTTGGTCCACCAGACACCATTAGCTTTTTTTTGATGAATATTCAGTTTTGGACTGTGTTTTAGCACTTTATCTTTATCCAGCTGTTGTGCTGCATGCTTGCAATTGTCAAAAAGAATCCATTTTTCATTACATGTAATAATATGGTATAGAAATGGTTCACCTTTATGTTATGGCAGCAAAGAAAGCCAAGCTTCCAGACAATTTCTCTTCTGATGGTCGTTTAATTCATGCGGAACCCATCTATCCACCTTGCTGATTTGTTTCAAATGGTCCAATATTGTTGGAATAGTAACATCAAACCTTGATGCTAATTCATGCTTACATTGAAATGGATTCGCTTCCACTACAGCTTTCAGCTTATCATTATCCACCTTGTTCTCACGTCGCCCATCTGGCTCATTTTGGAGATTAAAATTACCAGAATGAAACTTCTCAAACCACCAACACCTGTGCATTCATTAGCCACATCCTTCCCAAACACTTGGTTGATATTTCGAGCTGTCTAAGCTGCATTTGTTTCATGACAGAACTCATTTTCAAAAATAACACGAATTTTTTATTTATCCGTGGTTTCACAAAAATTGCTATAAAAAATTTGAAAGATAATCACAAGCCCAAAATGTGCATTTGAAATACTGAGGATGTACCTTCATAATTAAAATAAAACAAGAAGTGTCAAAGTGAAATGTCAGAGATATTGACTGTCAAACTTAGTACTTAAGGAAATCAGACATTTCATACTTAAAACCTAAATAAATATTCATTTTGATAACAAGTTGGCAGAATACTAGGTTGGCCATTCCAAATTTAATTTTTTTGTCTCTTGTAAAAATGTATCATTCCTGTGGATAGGAAAAGTCATTTGCTAACTTTCATGCCTATATAGTTCATATATATATGTATATGTATATATGTTTATTTTTTTAGACATATATAGGTTTTCATGGAGCAGACTGGTCTTTGTGGGACTAACTTTTAGTCTGGGATCTGCTGAGTTGCATTGTTCTTCTTAAGAATATCTTGTGGATATTCTTAAATAACCCAGTCAAAAAGATAGATAAACTCCACCTAGCCTCTTTCTAAGACTTTTACAAAAGTGCTTTACATTTATGAAATGCAAACATATTGTTGTATTTGACCAATCACAACTTTGTCACCTAAGTCTATCATAGCAAGGTAAGTATATCTGCAAGTTTAGAAAACCATATTCAGAAAAGTTATGTACATGCCTCAAGAACAGAATCTAGGTTTTCTCCTATTGCAGGAGTTGTGTCATCATAAGCAAGCAGCCGACCCCTTTAAGTGACCTAGCTGTAATAATGAATTCCTAAAGAATCAACTCCCCTGTAAGTTCCCCAATCATAGCTGTAGAAAAATAGGTTGAAAAAGATGGTTCTGTGTGAGTGTTATGGGTGGAATAGTGTCCCGCCAAAATACATATGGCGAAGTCCTAACTCCAGTGCCTCAGAATGTGACCTTATTTGGAAATAACATTGTTGCACATATGATTAGTTAAGATGAGGTCATACTGAAGCAGAGTGGACCCCTAATCCAGTATGACTGGTATTCTTATAAAAAGGGAAAATGTGGACACAGAGACTCAGACACAGGAAGAAAACCATGTGAATAATTGAGTTTTGCTGTCACAAGCCAAGGAAATACCAGAAGCTAGGAGAGAGGCCTAGAATGGATCCTACCTTTGCAGCTACAGAGGGATCATGGCTATGCCAACACCTTGATTTCAGACTTCTGGCCTCCAGGATTGCTTGGTAATAAATATCTCTTTTTCCAAGCCACCCAGCGCAGTTCTTTGTTACAGCAGCCCTAGGAAACGAATACAGTGAGGAATGGAGCAAGGAGTACAACAAGGTAACATAAACTAGGCAGGAATAGAGTCAACTTAAGATCTTTCTGTGAATATCAATGTTGATTAAGGTCATCCAGATATTAAATCTTCTGATAGAATCAAACATTTTGAACTGATGAAGAAATTCAGTGTAATCCTAACATTGCTCTAACTTGCATCATAATAGACACTCATGTTGGGAAGGAATAATGTTACCCAACTCAGTCATCCATCAGATACTTGAGTATCTTCAGCAATGTACCAGCAGAGTGGGTTTTCAGCCTCTGCTTGGATACTTGTGCTAATTCCTGAGGACAACTCACTCTATCTTTAGGAGCTCTGATGATTAAGATATGATTTCTTATATTAAACTGAACTGTATCTTTCTATAGCTTTCACTCATTTATTGTAGTTCAATTTCTTCAAGCAAAAAAGAACAAATCTAACTCCCTTTTCTCATGTCAGTCCTTTTGATGTTTGCACAGCTACCACATCCTTCTTAAGTCATTTATTCTCTAAACTGGCCCTTGAATTCTTTCAACCACTACTCTTATGACACAGTTGTGAGTTTCTTAATCTCTATGATCAGCTTTATTATAATAAATGTGTTCCTAGGTGAGCACAGTGGTATGCACCTGTAGTCCCAGCTCCTTGGGAGGCTGAGGTGGGAGGATCTCTTGAGCCTAGGAGTTCAAGACCAGCCTGGGCAACATAGTGAGACCCCATCTCTAAAAATAATAATAATTAATAATAATAAATGTGTCCCAGTTTATCATATCTTGTTTCAAACAGAACATCCAAATCTTGGTTATGGTCATAACAGTACAGTTTGGAATATAATTAAATATACTATTATTTGAGATACTCTCCTTCAACAAATGCAACCTAGGATTATATTAGCTTTGGAGGATGTCATGGTATTCAGTAATATTGCTCTAAAACTAATTAAAATTCCTTAATCATTTTTCTCACTAGATAAGCTGCATGATGGTAAGCTTGGGCTAATTGTCAGATACCATAAGAGGCCTGGCATATGATAGGAGCTGACAAGTCACTGCATGAATGAGTGAATATGTACCTAATACTAATACTAAACCATTCATCCCTTTTGAATTTTCAGTGTGGTTGGTTTTTGGTTGGTTGGTTAGTTTTTTGATCCCAAAGAGAGAAACTTATATATCAAAAATCCTACCATTTGTCACATATCTTCCATACAGCAAAGATCTTTCTTGTTTTCACAAATTGCTTCTACCCCACACTCAAATATTGTTGAGGAAAATGGCTATTTTAAGATTTGGTATATTTTATTCTTCCACTAAGAAGGGCTCTACATTCCAGACAAGTGTTTAAATCCACTTTCTCCATCTGTAAAATGGCACTAAGATAATATGTAGTGTGTGTGTGAATTTAGTACATTGCATGTTGATGTACGTACACATATTTACAGATGACTACATCATCTGGATTTTGGTACTAATAAGAAAAGGCTATCTTTATCTCTTTGTTAGCAGTTGTAATAATAATGTGACTCATGAGATCAGTCTTCTGCCTATTGTATATAACAACCTAAAACTATAACTTTACATAGAGGAGGAAAGGGTGTGAGCTGCATTCTATTTCCATTTTCCTAATGAATTATTCAGTCTCCTAAAATAATTGAGTTAATCTCTTGTGCTAGATTTCTATATATAAAATGAAGAATTTTTTTTTCTCCTTGACTCACAGGGACAGTAGAGGGCTGATGGGGGTTATTTATAAAGCACTATTTGAATTAGAGGAAAACTGCTTTGACAGCATCTTGATGGAGACATGAATACTCTATATACCAAAAAAAAAAAATCCATGTTTCAGATTCTTTATAAATAAGTGGTTTTACACAAGAAATATTTTTAATAGCTTGAGTTCCCAATTTGATATGCTTTGGCTCTCTTATTAGTTGCTTTACTATCAAATTAATTTAATTATGGTCATTTTAATGAGAAAATGTTTCATGTTAGCTTTTTCTTTTTAAATGAAACATAAATAAGTCTTCAATTTTCCATTTAAATGTCAATCAAAAATTCTAAAACAAAACATAAAAACAGATGGTCCAGAAGGTTTTATTTTAGTGGCATACAGTCAAAGCAAATTAATCAACTGAGGGTACAGCCATATAAGGATAATGAGCACTGATTCAAGGGGTTCCCATTTCGTCTTTGTTAGAAGACCTACTAAACTTTTCTGGTAAAAGAATGATGCCAGCATGATTTTCCTTTTTTTAATCTCCTAATAGAAAATCCAAACTTTGTGTTGAGACATGACATACTCTATAAATCACTCAAAGGACAAAAGAAATGAAAAGTGAGCTGTATATTTACCATTTGATAGTCCCTTACTATAGCACATCGCTTAAATGGTTGTATATTTTGGCACAATATAGGACTCTGTGTCCCAAACCATTTCTCATGGTACTTGTGACCATATTTTATTTTCAGGGAAATCCAATTTGAAATATTCTGTTCCATTGCTTCCATAAGTATCCTCTTTTTTATTTTTATTTTATGAATCAGAATATAGGCAATATATATTTTTTCCCTTAATATATTGACTTTTTTCCATAATATTAATTATATTTCAGCCATTTTTAATAGCCTCAGTATTTTACTACCTCACTAAACTAACTTCTTTGATTTCCTACTGTCATGTATTTATTTTCCGGTTTTTCCCCATTAGAAGCAATGCAGTGATGAACAAGGACGAAATTTTATTAAGGAGAATAGAAAATTGTGGAGCAGGGGACCCACCTTCATGTGTCCCAGGAAATGGGGAAAGAATGAAAAGCCAGAGAGAGATTGAAGGGGGAGACTTAGAAGTAAAATACTGAAAAAGAAAGTGGGTATCATATCTAGTTAATCCTGCCAGTAGAGAAAAAACGAACCAAACCAAAAAAAAAAAAAAAAAAACAAACAAAAAACAAAGAAAGAAAGAAAGTGTGTACCAGGAAGAAAAGGACAATGTCAAAGATATACTTTTTTCCCAGAATTATCCTTTTATTTATTGGGAAGGTACCCCCGGCTCTAACAGAAACCTAAAGAACTTGTCAACCAGACTTTGCTTGATCTAAGCAGAAAATATATTTTACATGCAAATCTGTGGTTGACATATCTGGTTTGTATTCGTGATATTTTGGTTAACCACTTTTAAAAAATATAGTAGTTAGAAATTCCCAAAGTATGTTCAGAAATATTATATTTATTGAGAGTAAATACTACTCATCAAGCTACTACCAGTAAAAGGATAGGAAGCTAATCCTGAAATAATATAAGGCAAATTCTTTAAAATCTGGCTTCTACTCCTACTTCTGCCTTAAAATTAAAACAAATGTGCTTTCTTAGGAAAAAAATAGTGGCTAAGTCTAGCACTCATTTCCAGTTTCTATTCTTGCTGACCAGTGTATTCCATTTAACACTAATCAATAACTATCCTTGATGGTTCCACTTCCTGACTGTGATCTCTACCCTGGCCTTCTCTTTTATTTCCACCTGCTCTTCCTCTATCCTCTTTTTAATCTTCTATGCTTATGGTTACTCAGAAGGCTTTTATGCCCTTCTCTTATTTCTTCTTTTACCATCACTTGGTGAAGTTATCCATTTATGTTCTACTCCATGCATAGATGACCCCCAAATTTATGTACAGCCTTGACCTCTTTCTACATCCCCAGACCTGCATTGCCCCCATCTCCTACAGTCCTCTGCCTGCCTGGCCAATGCTGCAGCCTCAGGATACCCCAATAGTACTCATCCTTTTCCTTCATTAAACTGCATTACCAAGTTTTATCACCTAAGCTTCTTATTAATTACTTGTTTTATTATGGCTTTGGGCGGGGCAAACAGCATTACATGTAACCAAAATGTTTGTACCCCCATAATATCCTGAAAATAAATAAATAAATAATAACTTTAAAAAAGTAAAAAATAAAGAATTATATCCAATTGGTATAGTCCCATGGTTAGGAGACTAGCCTTCGAAGGAGCCAGACTTGTGTTTGCATTCTGCCCTGCTGTTAACAGCTAAATGCGCTTGGGTACATTTCTTAACATCATAGGCTTACATCAATCAAGAAAACACATGTGAAATATTTAGTTGAATAACTGGCACAAAACCAGGGCTAAAAAATTATTACCATTTTTCCTTTGTAGTGTCATTTTCATTCATCTTTTCCTCTTCATCCCATTAACATTGGCACAGATCAGGCTTTGTTGTCTTTTGCCTAAAAATTATACTATCATACTAATTTGTCTTCCCTACTTCAAACTCTTTTCCTATATATATTGCATATTCCATCAAACTTATCTCTAAAACAAATCTCTGCCTTGTAATTCTCCTATTCAGAAGCATTTGGTGTCTCATCACCCCCCTCAGAGTGACAAAGTTTAGACCCTTTGGCATATGTTTTGTTGTAGCAACGAACAAGCAGAAGACAAGTGGGATTCTAATAATAGCTGTCATTGGAATAAAATTGCTATGGGTAAAACCCACACAAATTCACTGCAGTATTCAGCTTCAGAAACCACAGAGCCTGTAGAACATTAATAGAAATATAAAGAGAAATGTGAGCATTGAACCATAAAGGCCTCTGCCAAAAATGACTATAATGAAATTTAGTGTATGTATAATCAGTCCCCAACTTATTTTTCCTGCACTGTCCCCTTCATTGCCTGCCACACAATTTGTCTTCCAGTCAAACTATCCCCATCCTTCATGTTTTGACTCCCTTGAAATAAAACTTCCTTCAAACGAATTTATCCAGCTCCACTCAAATAGCCCCAAAGTGACAAACTCTGTGGCAGTTAATAGCAGAAGTCTGATTAGAACCAATAATTTGTATAAGAGCTTTGGACTAATAGATATAGTCTGAAGTTCTACTCAAGAATTACCCCAAATCCATGATCCAAAACTCCTCTTATATTAACTTCCCAAATGCTACCACATTTGAGAATATTTGTATATCTGAGCATATTTCATCATCCAACACATAGATTTCCATCTTAATTTGTCAACCCTTTTTTTTTTTAAAAAAAAAAAACCTATTTGTTTTTATTTATTTACTCATTTAATTAGTTTCTCCTAGAGACAGGGTCTCACTGTGTTGCCCAGGCTGGTCTCAAACTCCTGGCCTCAGCCAATCCTCCCACCTTGGCCTCCAAAAGTGCTGGGATTACAGGAGTGAGCCACTGTGCCCATCCTATCAACTTGTCTTTCAAGAAGCTATCAGCCTGGACACATTATTACAATAGTACTGATTGAATAGTGATCTGATTTGCTTAATGATTCAATGCATGGTATTTGAGAATACCACTTGTTGGTTAAATGTTAATGCGATATTTTTTCTGACTAGACTTCAGGCTTATAAACTAGGCCTAAATAGGACTATATTACACATTTTATAAGAACGTAAACTTAGGTGCTATGACTGAAGATGACACGGCAGAGCATGGAGTTAGATTAGTGAGGGGTCAGAGAAAGTCTTTCACAAGCAGCTGCAATTTTGAGCTGAGATCTGAATGTAATAAAAACAAGTAATGCTAAGATTTAGTGCAAGAACATTACGTTCAGAGAGGAGCAAATACAAAATCCCTGAGCTTGGCATGTTCAAGGATCAGAACAATCATCAGAGGCCCTGAAATGTAGTCATGTGAGAGAAATGGACATGAGCTGCGAGCCAGCTCATCTGGGGTCTTGGAATATAATGAGGAGTTTGAGTTTTGATTAACAAAAATGGGTAAGTCTTTTCCAATTTAAATATAAAAAACATAGTACATAAAGCTTTGTTAAATTTAAAAAATAACAAACTTCATACTTTTGTAGTGTGTCCAACAAAGAGGTAGGAACAAAGAAAGAGAAAGAAAAATAAAAGAAATTGTTGTAAGAAGATTGGCAAATGAGCTTAAGATGTATATTGATGTTATGTTTGGTCTGCTGTTTTTTTGTAAGCTCCCATAGATACAGGCCTCTTTCCATTTGTACATTATTTTTGACATGGTAACTGATCAAATAATTAAGAAATATTATCTGCCAAAAAAAGAAAAATCTCAGCTTTCTTAGAAACAGTTATTTAGAGGTTAGGAAAAATAACATAAGCTATTAGACTGAGTGTGGTGGCTCACACCTGTAATCCCAGCACTTTGGGAGACTGAGGTGAGAGGATCACTCGAGCCCAGGAGTTTGAGACCAGCCTGGACAATATAGTGAAACCCCATCTCTACAAAAATTTTTTTAAAAATTAGCCTAGAGTGGTGGCACATGCCTGTAGTCCTAGCTACTCAGGAGACTGAGGCAGGAGGATGGCTTGAGCCCAGGAGTTTGAGGCTGCAGTGAACTATGATTATGCCACTGCACTCCAGCCTGGGCAATAGAGTGAGACCCTGTTTTTAAAAAAAAATCAGTTACTAATGTGCACTTTTAGGTAAACTCAATGTCTTAATTTTGAGGATGTCAGTAGTAGCTCCATAAAATCTTTGAGGTAATTATCATTAAATCTTTTGGAATCCAAACTGCAAATTTTATTTTAATTCCACTGTCACCAAGTCCTAGCACAGTCACACTGTGCTTACAGTTTAATATATCAACATACAAACCGAGAAAAGTCATTGCATGGAATGAATATGTGATAGGTACAAATTATTTTTAAAAAAAGAGTATAGTGATGATTTCCCTTACTCTTGATGAGTTTGGGCTCCAAGGAGAATTTAAATATATAACCATGGCCCTGTTCCTCTGTCTCCTCCCCCTGAGGTTCAACCTCTGCATCTTCATAGTCAAGACAAATCTACCTCAGCACTCTGGGCTAAGTTGTGGCACCCAAATGGCACCATAGACTCCTGTAAATTTCATCCCTAACTGTATTCTTTGCCCTTCTGAATAAGTAAGGTATTACCCAGATCTTCAGCTAGTCTCTGAAACCTGACAGGACTGTGACAATTTCCACAGTGTTAAGAATTACCTTAAATTAATTAGTCTAGAAACATTTCTCTCCTGACACTATCTACCTGCAGGCTACTCCACAGTAATTTTCTTCAGGGAAGTCTTTTTAAAAAGCCCTGTCCTTCAGCAGTCTGGTTTAGAGTGTTCCACTCAATGACTGCTATATCTTATTTGGTGTCTTCAAGGATCCTGTTCAATATTGTTATGTTTTTATGTTATCGAGAACTTCCTCCCCTTTAGTTGTTGCTCCATAGGGCTCTGGTCACACACAATTTACCAAGTTGATGGAGGTCTTAGGTTCTTTGATTCTGGGAACTGCGTATTGCTCTCATGTGGACAGCAGATGCAGCAATGAGATCAGAATCCATGATATTTTAAGCTTGATTCAGAGAGAGAAACTTTTACAAATATTTTCCATATAAGCTCCCATTATAGAACTTTTTCAAATCTCCCATCCCCATTACCTGTATTTTACACCATGACACCATAACAACCTGCAGCTAATAAGAAACCAGCAGTAAAGGAGGCTGACAATGTTAGCCTTTTCAGAGGTTTTATGTTTTTTCTGACATTCCCCAGAACATATAGCATTTCAAGTTAATTCCAAGCATTTCAATATTTTAAACTCCCCCAAATATACCAAAGTGTAAGTCTAACATTTTGCTTCAGTAAACCTAAATTACTTAAGCTTTTCATATCATAGAGTGGAAACTATATTTTATCTGAGGGGCACCAAAGCACGTTGGTATACAGTGATAGATGGACTCTCAGATGTTCACAAAACCTTGGCAGGAAAAGCAAAGGAAACAAACAACAATACAACACCAGGGCTATTCTTTCATGAAACAAGACTCTCTAATCACTGTTTGGCATTTATAGATTAAAAGAAAAAGACACATTTTAAAAATATTTTTGCTCTTTCACATAGCTGACCCTTACTTAGCAGGCACCTGATGAGAGAGCATAGGAGATCGGAACAGTCTGGCTAGAATGTAAGAAAAATGGATACATTATCATATACTCTTAAAAACTTCAGAAAATGACAGATAAAAATGGCCTAAAGAAATTAAAACCCAGAGAGGGACAAGCCCTTTCCAGATGGGTAAACATTAGAGGCCACTGTCCTGGAAGCTTCTGCCCGGTCTAGGCATGGGAGGATGGAGAATGTGTCTTGGCTTAGGCAGAGACTTTTCTGAAGAAAAGAGAAACATGTAAAATGTTAAACAGCCACCTTAGCTGCTATGACAGATTGAAACAGTAAGAATTGAACCCCAAACACAGAGCCGATTCTTCCAAGCTGCCAGTTGCCCCTCATGGGAATTTCTCGGAGTTTGCAGAGGAAGCAGTCCAGCAGGCTGGAGATGGAGGTAGAATGGCAGAGAGAGATTCCTGTTAACTCATGGTGCTTAAAACCCAGAGTCGTGCTAGGTGAAGAAGTCCAGAATACAGGACATATCTCATCCTAAAGATATTCAAAACCAGATGTGAGCTGGAACTTACTAAAATTTCAGTTCAGCCTCAACCCAACTCAATTCCTCACTGGACTGAAGTGATTAACCTCTCCCAAGCTGTCTGACAGAGGAAAGAGTATGCCCTCACTGGGGAAAACTATATTCACTCCTGTCTTTATGTTTCTTTTAAATACAATGTTTCAGCATAAAATAAAAAATAACGAGCCAGGAAAATGTAACCCACAGAAGGGGAAAAAAACTGGCCAATACAAACAGCTCCTAGAAGACTCAAGTGTAGGAATTTGCAGGCAAGCTTTTAAAAATACGTATTACAAATAAATTAATGGAAAAAGAAAAATAAAATGGATTAAGATATGTGGAATTTCAAAAGAAAAATGCAATCTCAAAGAAGGAGGAGGAGGAAGAGGAAAGGAAGGAGAAGAGGAGGAAGAAATAAAGAAAATGGGTACTATAGATGTGAATGATAAATATCTAAACTTAAGATGAGCTTCGTAGCATACTATTCACAGAAAAAAAAAGAATCTGTGAACACAAAGACATATTAATAGAAATTATCCAAACTGAAGCAAGAAGAAAAGAAAGGAATGAAAGATTAAACTGGACAAGGAATGAAAAAGCCAATGGGACAATATCAAACAGTCTAACATATATGTTATTGAAGTCCCAGAAAGGAAAAAAATAGGGGTGAAGAAATATCTGAAGAGACATCACCAAGAATTTTATGAAGTTGATTTTAAAAATGACAGCTCACAGGTTAAAAAATCTTAGGTAATCCCAAACAGGATGAATTCGCAAAAAAAATAAATAATTAAATAAAATGACACTTAGAAAATTACTGTAAAACAAAAGAGAGAGAGAAATTTTAAAAGCAGCTAGAAAGGGAATAATGGCTAACTTCTCTGAAACCATGAAAGTCCAGAAGATAATGGAGTGGTACCTTTAAAATGCTGAAAATAAAAACCTGCCACCTTAGAATTCTATGTCCAAGGTAGGCATATTATTACCTACCTAACAGGATTTATTTGAAGATCAAAAACACTTAGATCATTACCTGGCCCACAGTAAACACTAAAATAGTGTTTGTAACATAAAATAAAAATTACATTGCAGTTGGAATTGTAAATTGCTACAATTTCTCTTGGAAAAAAAATGCCTGAAGCAAATGAGACATTAAAGAGCCTAACATGGGTGGTATTTATTTTCTTCTTCATACTTTTCTACAAGCAGGGACTATCAATATTATTAAAACAGGACAACTCTGATAGAGGGTATGTCCCATGAGACCAGGGACTTTGTTTAGTTCACTGCTGTACCTCAACACCTAGAGTGGTAATCTGTAAATGAGCTCACACTATGGATATGAGAAAATCTTTTTCTGATAATAATTTATAATATATGTGTTGTAACTCTAAGTAGACAAGAGAAAGAAGAGGAACAATTAAAATTTAGACCAATTTAAATTATTAAAAACTAAAATTGGGTTGTCTGCATAAATATAAGTAATTTTGCAAATGCTTATATTTGTGGTGCAATTATCAGCTTTTTCATTTTCAGAACACCTCAAGGAGGAAAGTGATGGCATCATTGGTTCTTCTTTATCCAAAAAGCTTTGATGTTTCTTATAATCCAGGTACAGAAAACTTTTCCTTTTAGAGGCTGAAAACCTGAATGGCAAAGAGAGACATTCAAGCCAGATTTAGAAGCCTAGACGTCTGAAGTGTTTAGGAGCAAACCTTTTATTATGGTATTTACTGCTCTTACAAATCAGAGAATTTTGAAGCTAGAGGGGTAACTTAGAGATCGTCATCCCTGCACGTTACAAATGATCAAATTGAGCCCCAGAGGTCACAGTGCTAATTAGAAATAGAGCTGAGACTAGAACCAGGGCTTTCTTTGACATTCAAGGTTAGTTTTCCATGGACTCTGGCTCTGTCAATTTTTCTTTAAGGGCCTCTTTCACCTCCTGCATGCAGACCCTTTCTCTATTAAATTTTCCCTGTGAATGAATGTCAGATGTAGATTTAGAGCAGTATCAAAACTCTTTCTGGAAGTAAGTGGAAGGCTGAGAGTGGTTTTCTCCCATAAATCAGAAGCTATAGGAATCCTATATGTGAATGTCTTTGAGGACATCAGAAAGATTTTACTTTGCGGTGGTAATCCTAAAGGGAGGTGGAGTTTGTTGTCATAAATGATTTAATATGTTTCCCTATTAATAGAAGAATTTGACATTAGTATAGATATATCTACAACTTGAGCTTAAAACCAAGGCCTTTTTACTATTTGTAAATACGTTTTTCAGGCAAAAATAGTGATTGCCTGTTTAAAAAGTAGCTGACAAAAAATCATTTATGATGACTAGTGTAAGTGCACAATTTTTTCTCCATTCATCCACATTTTCCCTCACTAACCTCTTCCGCATCTCCTAATTAGGGTTTCTAGAATCTGACTGATGTATTCTGAAAACTAAAGGGTTGTTCTCAATAGGAAAAATGCAAATATCATAACTACTTATTAATTCCTTCTTCTCTTCTAGTATACATATTCAAGCTGAGCCAAATCGTAACTTCTCTAAATACCCCATCTAATTGATTTCATTTTTTTCTTTCCAATTTGTCAAATTATTTTAGACACTTTATTTCCTGCTAAATGGTCTACCTCATAGCCAGTTTTCTCCCCCATTTAATCTTACAGCCAGGCATGATGTTATAAGCCTAAGAGGGAAATATCATTATTATTACCACCAATTTTAGAAAATGAGTTTACATTAGGAGGAACATGAGTTGGCCCTAAACCTTTTATTTTTAATGGGAAATACATTTGCAGATGATGCCCAGGGAAGTACTTCTCATTTTCCAAGCTTGCTTTTATAATTTGCCACTCTTCACGATCATCACCCTCCTATCGTGAGAAAGTCTGTCTCCGAGCATCATAAACTGTTCCAATCTGTTTGAACTTTCCCCTATTGCCCTATGTAGAGACTTAATAATATTTCAATTATAGTGATATTTCGTTGTGTTGATTATGAAAGAGAACTTGTTCTGACACCTTTAAGTGGCAAGGAAGGTTTTATGTAAGACTATTGTAATAGGGGTCAAGACTGTTGCAACAGGGGAGAGGGACTGGACTCAACTTTGAGTATGAATAAGGACAAGTAGGGATTTAGAGGCAGTGGGTAGGGTGAGGGGTAAGATGAAAAATTTCCAAGAGAAACTTACTTAAGGTATCAAGTAAGTGGGGAGGGAGAGGAACTTGATTAGATATCCAGGGTGAGGAGGATTCTCAAGAAACTGATTAGCAGGGCTCTTTGCTAAAACTGGGCTCAGGAGGTCAGTGTCAAGGTCTAGTGCAGAAGAGGGCTCAGAGGAGCCTAAGTAAAGTTTGGTCAAGGTGGGAATCTTTGTCACCTTAATCTCTCTAAATTTGAGTTTATCCATTAATAACATCTGATTTAGAATGCTAGAGGTACAGTACTTGTTCGTTTCTAGCCCTGGGAGAAAAGCTCTATCATTATTCATAACGTTATTATAGATAACTGACATCAGCTGTCTTCCTCAGAACAACATCTTTTAGCAGAATTGCATGCATACTGACAATTTGTTTCAAATGAAATCTGTAAATCTGATTAACCTCAGAGGATGATGAAAATATTTGTAATATTTATACTGTGCTTACTAGTTGTCAGGCACTATCCTAGATCATTTGCATAAATTAATCCCTTGAATCCCCCCAGCAGTATACTCAGGGAAGTCTTATAATTATCTCCACCCCAGGATTACAGACAGAGAAACTAAAGCACTTAGCAGTTACAAAGTTTGTCCAAAGTTACTCAATTAATTAACTCGGCATGGTGCCACAAGCCTACAGTTCCAGCTACTCGGGAAGCTGAGGCAGGAGGATCGCTTGAGCCCAGGAATTTGACGTTGCAGTGAGCTATGACACCATGGCCCTCTAGCCCAGGCAACAGAATGAGATCTTGTCTCAAAAAGAAAAAAAAAATTGTAAGATATGTCAGGTTGTGATTGAAACACAGCAACATAACTTCTGAGATAGATAGTGCCGTTACCCACTGTGCATTCCTGCGTCTATAAAATCTCTTCTCCCTTTCCCCGAGCAAACGTACAAAACTGGGAGGTAGGTGAAGGGATGTGGAATGACATATATGTGTGGAAGTCTATATATTTGGACACATTCTTCACATTCAGAACTCCTTATCTCCAAAACACAGTGCAGTGCTTAATACATGGCAGGTCATGGGTAATTTTTGTTGTTGGCTAAATGACTGATAGAATGAATTAACAAGATAACTTGCTCAGTTCCTAATCACTAAAGAGATAACCAAGTTATGTTTCTCAACCTCTGATCCACTGAGGGATGCAATGGCAACATTTTAGGAACAGAAGGCATTACTTGTGTTTCACAACACAAAGATGATTGCAGTTATCCATGGGAAGCCCAGCCCACAGAGCCTTTCAGTTCAGCTTGGGATGAGCCAGACCTCAGGGACAGGGATATAACAGTGCAAGGAACCTTTCTTGCACAGGTTCTAGCGCTCTCTTAATGAAAAGCTGCTGGTCTTGGGATACCGTGACAGACTATCTCACTGCTCTTTAGAAATAATTTAAATTCTTCTGCCATATTTTCTGCTCAGCTCTTATTCATACCTTCTGGTCCTAGAGAAACCTGAAGCCAGAGAAATAAGCAAAAAGGTAAGAAAAAAAAACAAGCAATGAATGCAGTCTCAGATGTTGCTAATGCTATTCATAGGAGTGACAAGCTGAATGAGTCTTGGGGTGAGAGACTGGTCTTTTTACCTCATTTACACTTTTCCTTGGTCTCCACAGTAGCTCAGCAGAACTCATTTATCCTAAGAAATCAATGACTAATTTTCTGTGAAGTAGAATCAAGAAATCTGCAGTGTTCTACATTGGTTCAAATAAGTACTTGGTTCACCTTGTGCTGTGAAGTCCACACCAAATAATTGTTGCAAGTTATTTAAGCATTTGAATGAAAACAAAAAATTGAAAAAGTTCACTGTGCAAGAACTTTGAACTTTGGGTAAGCGGGTGGCGTTGAGTGGAGGAAGATAGTTGTTTCCAGTCTCTGAAATTCAGTTCTGCCGTGAGAATGTGTACGACCAACTGTCACTTTGGCACATCTGGTGCAAATTTATAGTCTAAGGGTTTTCAGATGGGAGTAAAGCATAGATTAAAGTAGAACGGAACTTGAGAGCTCCAGGGAAGAATACGATATTTCAAATGCATTTGATCATTTTATTGAATTTAACTAGAAAAATCAATTAAAACACAAAACTTAGTTTTCATACTTACAGCAGAGATTATACATTCCAGCTTGTGCCTGACAACAGATTTTTGGTTTTGGGGTTTGTTTTTCATTAATTAATCAAACTCCAAAGTACTCAGAAGGCTGATGGTCCTATTGGGTATGAGGGAGTTGGAACAGGGCCTCATTCCATAAACATCTCACCTGGTTTTTTTCTTCATCTGGCTTCTCCATGGACCATGTTCAAATCCAGTACATACCAAAGTACTGATGTATTAGATTTAAGCTGTGTGTTTAAAAGATAGTAACAGTGTATTTAAATTGCAAAGTGGATCACGGTGACCGTATGAAAGATATATGCTTATGTAGAACTATTGAAGAGTTACCAAATGAATATTAATTGCCTTATGTCCTTCTTAGAAGCAAAAGGATATAACAATAACATGAATTAACAAGTAGTTAACTTTGTAAATATAGAACTTTTGGGCCACTTGCTTAACCTCTTTGAGCCTCAGTTTCCTTATTAGTAATAATAATGCCTGCCTTGTAGGATTGTTATGAGGACCAAATGGGACAATACATGTGAAGCCCTTACCAGAAGGCCTGGCACAAAAAATGTTTGTTATTGTTGTTACTATTTCTACAGTATTATTGTTGATCGAAGCTTACAGTTGCAGGACAGCACCAATTACATAATGCTCTAAAAAATTGACATAATTTGTTCTCCAGTGGGAAAATTGGATGACAGGGCTCTGGAGTGAATTCCATCTGTGATACTATTTCTAGTAGGGGTGAGTCTCAAGGAAGGATTGGAACTCATGTAGATCCCTGGCCTTTCTGGCTACCCAGTACGACAGTGGGACAAAGGCTAATGTGGAAATTTCCAAAATAAACAAGTGGCACAGATTAATGAGCGCAATAGTGAATTCCATCTATAATACTATTTCTAGTAGGGGTGAGTCTCAAGGAAGGATTGAAACTCATATAGATCCCTGGCCTTTCTGACTACCCAGTACGACAGTGGGACAAATGCTGATGTGGAAATTCCAAAATAAACAAGTGGCACAGATTGGCCGGGCACGGTGGCTCACGCCTGTAATCCTAGCACTCTGGGAGGCCGAGGCAGGCGGATCGCTGGAGCTCAGGAGTTCGAGACCAGCCTGAGCAAGAGCGAGACCCCGTCTCTACTAAAAATAGAAATAAATTATCTGACCAACTAAAAATATATATAGAAAAAATTAGCTGGGCATGGTGGCGCATGCTTGTAGTCCCAGCTACTCGGGAGGCTGAGGCAGTGGGATCACTTAAGCCCAGGAGTTTGAGGTTGCTGTGAGCAAGGCTGATGCCACGGCACTCACTCTAGCCAGGGCAACAAAGTGACACTCTGTCTCAAAAAAAAAAAAAAAAACCAAGAGGCACAGATTAATGAGCGCAATCATATCCTCCCTCGACTGGACCTGCCACAGCTTTGCTCAACAGTTATCACGTTAGTGTACTTTTAGGCACCTCAAGGCCTCACCTTATTTCTATTCCAAAAGTGATTGCAGTTTCCCTATTTCCAAACGAAATGACAACATGTGGAAGTCACCGTACATGTTCTTCAGGCTAGAGAAACTTAGCCAGAATCATCTTACTAGTTTCATATAGAAGGAGATGGGAGACTATATGGCTCTGGAGACAGAGATCCTGTGTTGAAATTCCTGCTCTTAAGCTTTCTCGGCTAAGCATTCTCATTTGTCACCTCATGGCATCATTGTAAGGGTTATATAAGAAGGTAATTGCATGGTGTACGGGACGTTGTCTGTAACATAGTGAGTACTCAATAAATGTTAGTGATCCTTATGGTTTCTTTTGTTGGATGATATTTGCACTAAGTTAGATATCATCCTGGTTTTATTATATAGTTTCCTCCATGAGTTAATTTGACTTGGAGTAAAAGAATTGGGGGAAAGGGGCAGTAGAAATCTTGTTCCCAAAACCTGTAGTGAAGCCTGAGTACTTGCTTTATTTATTAATTTAGCAACATAGAATCTGAGAATTGTCTTCAGATTTAAACTGATGTACTTTCCATTTCTGATAGTGAAAGTTGTAAAAGTACTGGGATGAGATCTTTGTTACTAAAATATACCACTAAGGAGTTAATTAGCAAAACTTCATATTACGGTTTGCCCTGGGAAGGAAAAAGGGGTTAAGCTACAGGAGTCTCTTTCAAGCTATGTCATAAACACAAACCTATTTATGATAGTGAGTTACTTCCAAAATGAAATTCTAATCCATCTGAAATAATTTTCATTTAGTATTGTGGAGTGGTCATATATTTTTGTAACTTTCTACTCATCTTATCAGAGAGTTTGGGTATATATCTAGTCTTCGTACTGTTTTCATTGCACCTTGAAATCACTTTAGTTCTAGTCCCATCCTGGTTTGGAGCCTGTATGTAGCATCTCTAAATTCCTCTAAGCAAGTTTTTTGTGGAATGGTGTAGAACACCACTGAATTCTTTTAGACCAAAAGTTAAAAGTCATTTGGGAAGATGGTGGAGACCACCTGGTGGAGCATCATGTAAAACACAGTGAGATGATATGTTTGAAAGAACATGGAACATAATACTTTTTGAAGACTTATTTTACTTAGATGTTTCAGAAGATTAGAAAATATAATTTAAAGCAAACGTCAGTTTCCCCTCTTATAAGAGACTTCTTTTTTCTATCTTTGTGAGGAATGAGGATTTCTGAAGAGTGTGGAGGTGCCCAGATTTCTGCCAGGCACCCTATGTCCTATAATTTGTTGTATTTCTGATTCTGATGTTTGTCACTAGATTTGGCTCCTTTGTTGCTGAGAGCTATGAAACATTTCATTTATAAGGCATTTTGAGTGGTAATTTTAATACAAGTTATTAGAAAATTTTGAGAAGGGAATTAATTAAAATTAGAGGAAATAGAAACATTGTAATGAATATATCTGAAACACAATATTGCCAATATAAAAATGATAATGGTTCATCCACTATGCCTGACACAATGGTTACTCATTATCTATTCAACTCCTGACAATTAACATGCATTCACTCTTTTCATCTTTTTTAGGGTCAATAAACAATGAAAGGGTAATTTTAGTTGTAAGAAGTAGGTCCCTTTTCTTTCTTCTCCGTTGACCAGATGTCACTTTGCCTTTTATACAGGACTATAACAACTGATTGTCTCTGGACAGTTTTATCTGGACAGATTGCCCTATTAATCAATCAATTTTCAAGAACACCATGAAATAAGAGATAAGGAAATGTCTGAAAAAGCAGCATTTTCTTGACTACAGGAAAAATTTTCTAAGATTTTTGATGTTGCATTTAGTTTCCCAGGACAATTAAAATCTGCCCTGTTCTACACTTAATATTGGAACAAAATAATAGCCAAAACCTATGTACATTTCATTAGTATACTTTAGTACGGTCAAAAAAAATTGGCTTCCATTTTTTTCTTTTTTTAAAAAGTAGGTTTTTCAAACTTCATTACCTTTACTAACCTAATTTACCTTCTCCTCAACAAAATATTCTAATAGTCCTACATTTCAACCTTTTATATTGGTTGTTTTTTTTCTAAATCAAATAAAAAATAGTCAGGATTTTTCATTTTGAAATAACTTGGATAATACCACTGTTCTTTCTCATGGGAAATGGCACTCCCTCTCTTAGAATTACAATTACTTTAAAGATTTAAATTTTAGACAAACTATTATTTTTAAATACTGTACTATCAAAAAAAAACTTCATTTGGGAAACTTGCTATAAAATTGATTATTTTTGTAATGATTCATTCAAATTTGTTTCCATCATATTCTGGCAGATCTTAATCTCCTCTGAAGTGCGGATGTCCCTGATTGGCATGCTGCATATTAGGATGAAACTCATGAAAGATTGTCTTTGTCTTGGGCAGAAGAAACACACGGAGACTGTTAAGGGTTTTTTCCTTCATGTGCAGAAACTCAGCAATGTTCTTTCTGTAGTGACTCAATTTTGACATTCTTTGCAGTTAGGTCAACAATGGTTGTTTTTTAAAAGCATTTTCACCCATGAAAGAGTATATTCTAAAGCCCATCTTCCCCACTGAGCGTAGCAAGCTGAGCTCCAGTCTGCAGTTCACCTGTTGTATGATAATTGACATATTTTGGGGTTACAGTCTGTTTTTAATTCTTCTAAGGATGGAGAAACAAAATAAGATATGAGGCTCCTGAAAGATATCTGTATTTTTTAATCCATATGAAAAACGGAGGTGTGAGGCTTAGAAATCTGATTTTTAAACAAGCTCCCCGGGTGATCCAGATGGGAATGGTTATTCTAGCAACCGCACTTTAAATTCATGATCTACCTGCTGACAACTTCATCTCTCAATTTAAAAAAATACAATGAAAAAGAAAGTAGTCCTGAGGAACAAAACTAAATGGGTTGGTGAAGTAAAGGTGTTAGAAACTCAAACAAAGGCCAAATCTATCTTTTCCTTGATTCATTCATTCGCTCAAGAAATCTTTATTGAATGTCTACCGAGTGCTGGGCTCTGTGACAAGTTCTAAGGAAACACTGATGAGCAAAAACAGACAGGGTTCTTGCCTGGGTGGAGGTTAAAGTCTAGCGAGGGAGCAGTTTTAATCAATGCATCATACAGATGAGCGTAAAATTATGGCTGTGACAGGTTTTAAAGAGGAAAGGTGTTTGGAAAGGCCTTAAATTACGCATTAGATGGACTATTGAGGGCCAGGGAAGCCTTCTCTGTGGAAGTGGCACACTGACATCTGAAGGACGGCTGGGAGCTGATAAAACAGGTGGGCTGGAGAGCAGTCCCGCTGACGGGCACAGCCTTCATCATCCGTGCAGTCATTCAACACTGCACTGAGGATACAACAGTGGACAAAACAAATTCTCTGCTCACAGGGGACTTAAGTTTTAGTCACAGAAGAAACGGACTGAAATTAAATGACCAAATAAATATAAACGATGTCAGGTGCTTATAAGTGCCGTGAAGAAAAAGTAAAGGATAAGCTCAGTAGGGAGTCCAGGGTGTAGAGGTGACGGGGCTGTTACAGGGGATGGCTGGGAAGGTCTCCCTCACAGGCAGTCTTTCTGCTGAGACCTGAAGGGGGCAACAAGTCATGCAGCTATGGGTGGGGGAGGCCTCCGGCACAGGGAGGAGTGAGAGCTGAGGGCCGAAGCCTAGTGTCCCCAGGCTTGTTCTGTGAACAGGAGGGACTGTGTGTGAGGTTGTGCTGTGGGGTAAGGGGAAAATGGGCAGTGGTAGGAGATGCAGTCAGAAAGGTCATGGGACAAAATCATGCAGTGCCTTGCTTGTGAGCAGAGCAACCCTTGGTTTTAACAGAGAAGTGACAGCCCTGACTTGTCTTTGAGAAGGATCACTGGAGCTAATGTATAAAAAATAGGCTGTTAGTGGAGTGGGGGATGTGGGAGTTGAGGGTAGCAAGAACCATGTAGACACTCTTACAATAATAGTTTGCACCAGTTTGGTACAAGCAACGATGGTGAGATGTGGTCAGAGCCTGGATATACTTTGAAGGGTGAGCTGATGGGACTTGCTGGAGGATTAGAAATAGAATGTGAGGGGCAGGCGCAGTGGCTCACACCTGTAATCCTAGTATTTTGGGAGGGTGAGGCAGGAGGATTGCTTGAGCCCAGGAGTTCCAGCTCAGCCT
The DNA here is from genome assembly GCF_020740605.2 of Lemur catta. Taxonomy (NCBI): domain Eukaryota; kingdom Metazoa; phylum Chordata; class Mammalia; order Primates; family Lemuridae; genus Lemur; species Lemur catta. The sequence continues at coordinate 74,184,392 of NC_059133.1, read as the reverse complement.
GAGCAAGAGTGAGGCCCCATCTCTACAAAAAGTAGAAAACTTAGACAGACATGGCAGCACGTACCCATAGTCCCAGTGACTGGGGAGGCTAAGGCAGGAGGATCACTTGAGCCCAGGAGTTTGAGGTTGCTGTGAGCCATGATGATACCACTGCACTCCACCCTGGAAGACAGAGCAAAACTGTGTCTCAAAAAAAGAAATAGAATGTGAGAAAAAGAGAGTCAAGGATGGCCTCAACATCTTTGGACTAAGCAGCTCATAGAGCAGAGCTTTTATTTACTGAGATAGAGAAGATGATGAGGGGAGCAGGCTGACGGAGTAGCTCAGGAGTTTGTTTCAAGGCATGTAACGTTAGGGATACCTCTTTGACATGCCATGTGCTGTGGTAGGTGGAGCTTGACATGTTTGATGAACTGAAAGAAGCCAATTTGTGAACAAAGCCACCCTAGGAAACCATGCTGTTCAATGTGCTAGAGAGTCAGGCTGGGGCCAAACCACCCTGGCCTTGGGGGCTGCCTTGGAGATTTCGGACTTCATCCTAAAAGCAACAGGAAGCCATGAGGTGTTTAGGGATGTTTGGGGGTATCAGATTTGCATTTCCAAACTGGAACTGGCTGTAATTTGGCAAAGAGATTGGAGTTGAGGATTGATGTGGGTAAATATGGATGAAGGAAAACTTGTTAAGAAAACTCCAGGCAAGACATGGTGGTGGCTTAGGTCATGTGGTGTTGGGGGCATGGCAAGGCAGGGGTTTCAAAGGTATTTAGAAGGCAAACACCAGGATTCAGTAGGGGTAGATATGGAGGTGAAAGAGAAGGAGGTGTCAAAGGTGACTCTTGGCTTTCTGGCTTGTACAACAAAATGGACCGTGATTTCATTCATGAAGACAGGCAAAACTGGAATAGGACCAGGCTTGAGGGGAAAGGTCATAAGATTAAGGTGCCTTTGTGAGATCCAAGTGGAAATGTCAGTAAGCAGTTGTGCACCCACCATGGTGTAAAGCTCATGGGTGAGGTCTAGGCAGGAGAGATTAATTTATGAAAGATATTCCAAAAGTGAAAGGAAAGATAGTTTTTAGAAGGGCAGATTGATATGCAAGAGAGCAAAGGGATAGTCAATCATGTAATGCTCTGAGAAGACTGGAGGGAATGGAGTTCAAACACACTGGGGGTGTAAGCCTTACATACAGAGAGGGACAGCTTTCGCTCTGTTGGAAAGGATGGGTGCAGATACAAGTAAATTTCTTTGTGTGCTTCACTCATTCATCAAACATATTGTGCACCTACCTTGTACTATGCACAGCTGGCAGTGCTGGGGATACAGAAATAAAAAAGAAAAATCCTCACCATCAAGAATCTCACAGTCACACAGGAGCACGGGTATAGCACAGAACAGTGTCCTAAGAGTTGTGGGAACACTGGGCATGGTTAGATGCACACCCTGAACTTTTGGAATGTAGATTTTTCAGAAGTTCAGAGAAGAGATGGGTATGATATTATGGCCTATGACACTGAAAAAAAACATAACTCAAGGGGCTTGGGAATCTCCTAAGGACAGAATTTGGATTGTGCAATTAACCCCTGGCAGGAGACAAGTTCAGTTTCCAGTATAAAGTGAGGGTCCGAGGATATTTGTTTGCAATTCTAAGCTAAGATTTCTTCAAAGACATTTTCTCACCACCTTTCTCCTTGAAAGCTAGAGCAAAGGCTTCAGCCTGTCTATGTCATCAAGCTTCCAACAACTCCTGAGGTCTGCATTGACCCTAAATAGTTTATGCTGGTTCTATTATGTGTCACATCCCTTTCACCCTTGGCCAATATCCAAACTGCAAAACTCTTTAGTCATCTCTCCTCCGCCCACTCTCATCTACACAGCCATTTGTGTTTTCGTCCCTTCTTCATGGTTCTTTCTTCCCACCCTCCCTTCCTCCTAATCTTTCCGTCACATTTTTGGAAGCCCTAAATTGAACATCCATTAGGACAGTGCTTCCCCTTTGTAGCCATCTCAGATATAGGTTGTCAACTTCCTTTTTTGCCCCTTTGCCAATCACATGCCTGCATGCATTTATCTGTATTTACAACAAATTATATATGTCTCTCCTCCTGTCAAAGGCTAATTCTTGAACTTGGCTCTGGATTGCATTTCCGATTCTCTCTTCTCTTTGGGGGACTTCTCGCCATCAGTGTTCCTAATACTTTGCTATATCAAGAGCCTATTCCTCATTCTTAGTTTAGTTTTGTTTTTAGATCAGTATAAAACATGCTTAAGACTTTCTCATATTTCAAAACAATAAAAGCAAGCAAAACTTTCTTTGGCCATTCTATCTCCTCCTTCCCTCCAGAGCCAGGCTTCTGGAAGAAGTTATCCTGTTACACGGTTTCCACAGCTTTACTTCCTTTCACTCCTACTGATTTCAGTCTCATTTGTGCCCCCACCAATTCAATGACCTCCCCCCTCATTTCAACGACTGCTAGTGATGTCTCAGTTGATGGACACTTCCTTATTCTTACTTTACTTGGCGCCTCTGCCCATCTGACACTGATGAGCAATCTCCTCTTGTCTTCCGTGTCCTGGCTCCCCCACCCCGTGATCCACGCTTTATCAGGCTCCTTTAGGCTATTCTTCCTCTCTGTCTGTCCCTTAAATATTGTGTCACACCACTGGATATTGGTGGTGTGCCGACTCCCCAAACTAACTTTGGGTTAGAAGTTCTAACACAAACTTCTAGAAATATCTAGTTGCTCTATTAGAGGCCCAAAATGAAGAGAAATTTTGCATAAAACTTCCTTAATGATCTCTCTCAGCAGACCCAATATTTCTCCTGTTTTTCTTTTTCTAGTTAATGTCATCGCTACCTGTGTAGGTACCTCAGTCAGAAACCAGGAAGTCATCTCTACTTTGCCTCACCTTCCACATCCCGTGCTCATGAAGTCCTGATGTTTTCACTTTGTCTTCACCTTAAATATCTGTCCCTTCTTTCACCACTTTTTTTTTGTGTGTGTGAGACAGAGTCTCATTCTGTCACCCGGGCTAGAGTGCTGTGGCGTCAGCCTAGCTCACAGCAACCTCAAACTCCTGGCTCAAGCAATCCTTCTGCCTCAGCCTCCCGAGTAGCTGGGACTACAGGCATGTGCCACCATGCCCAGCAAATTTATATATATATATATATATATATGTATATATATATATATATATATACATATATATACATATATATATATATATATACATATATATATATATATAGTTTAGCTGTCCAAATCATTTCTTTCTATTTTTAGTGGAGACGGGGTCTCGCTCTTGCTCAGGCTGGTCTCAAACTCCTGACCTCGAGCAATCCTCCTGCCTTGGCCTCCCAGAGTGCTAGGATTATAGGTGTGAGACACCTCACCCTGGCCTCTTTCACCACTTTCACTCCTATCTTTTGACTTAGGCTCTCAGTATTTCTCTGTGAAATTACTATCGAGACCTCTTATCCAGTTTCCTTGCCTCCAGTTTCTATTCATCTAATCACTCTCTCCACCCTGTAACTAGATCAACTTTCTAAATTGCAAATCTGCTCATGTCACTTCCCTTCTTAATGTTCTTCAGTGGTACTCATAGCCTTAAGGGTAAAATTCATCCCTTTATGATATAGCCCCTGAGTACAGCTATTATCTCTGCCTAGAACACCTTCCCTCACCATTCTCCTGATAGTAATGCTTATCCTTTCAAATGCAGTTCAGATATTCTCTCCTCAGGGGACTATTCCATGATTCCCTGCTCTCAATATCTTTTAAATGCCCATCCAAGGTGTCCTTGTAACACCCTGATTGTATATTTTAGTTCTTTATCATTTATTTTAATTACTCATCTTATATATTTCAATTAGTCATGCACTTATCACATTTTATTGCAATAACTTGGTAAGTGTATGTTTCTCCTGTAGAATATGAGATGAACAATAATGATAGCACTTATGTAGGTTTACTATGTGCCAAGCATTCTAAGTTTTGTGTTGACTCATTTCATCCTCACAAAAACCGTTATTGCCATTTTACAGAGCAGAGAGCACGTTCTTCCTTACTGCTATTACCTTGTGCCTGCTCCATATCGGGTACTCAACAAACACTTGCTGAATAATGCCTGATTGAGTGAGTCTATGGTATTTAGCAGTGGGAAAGACATTCATAGAGAAGCTAGATAAGATTAATAGAACAGAAATGCAAGTTAGGAGCCTAAGTCAGGATGACATTCCAAACAATGGCTGGAATTAATTTTAAGTGCCAATTAGAAAATCCCATCATATTTTCACTGAAGTACATGCTGGGAATGCAACTTTAGCAGCTTTGTGTGTTGTGGAAACGTACCCTGTTGTATCTCTCAGTATTTTCCCACAATTCATTCACTTGAAAGCCGGTTATTACTGAACCACTTCCTCTAATGAGTCTTGAAGCGAGTGGTCAGTAAAGAGGCACACTGAGGAGTCCAAGCCATGGCAAGAAAATAAATCTATAGCAAAAATACATTTACCAATGGTTGGGCTTTTTTCTCTTGTAATTAGACATATAAACCATGCCAGAACTTTTTACCACATGTGATTTTTTTTGGAGTGTGCCCTGGGACATACACTCATCAGTTCCACCAGCGTTGCTGGGCATCTACAATGCACAAGCATCATGCTATGCCAGGACTGTGCCCAGCTCTGGGAAAAAAATGTCATGTGTGGTGGGAGCAAACAAGATGAGGGTTATATGTTTGCCAGGAAATAAAGTGTTGTGGGTCAATGCCTTATTCCGTTTCTGATAATTTCAGTAAACTCTTGGTTGAGTTAAAAAATAGGAAACCTAAAGGAGGGAAGGGGATAGGGAGAGATTGGTCAATGGATATGAAGTTACCTGGACAGGAGGAATAATTTCTGGTATTCTGTGACACACTAGAGAGACTATGGTTAACAATACTGTATATGTCAAAATAGCTAGGAGAGAGGATTTTGAATGTTCTCACCACAAGATATGATAAATGTATGAGGTGTTAGATATGCTAGATACCCTGATTTGATCATTACACAAGGTACACATGTAGCAAAACATCACACTGTAGCCCATAAATATGTACAATTATTATGTACCAATAAAAACAAAACAATAAAAAACCCTCTTTTGTGGAATCAGTCTGCCAATTGAGAGACAGGGCTAGTAGAACAGATGTGTTTTTGTTACTAAAATTTTAATGTTCAGAGAGAATTGTCCTTAACCTCTTGAAGCACCAAATTACACCTTAAACCAAAGAAGGGGAACCAGGATGTGGTTAAGAAAAGAAGGGATGCTAGTCCCTTTGGTAACTTTGGAGCTTAATTTCTGGTTCATGGGACAACAAATTTAAAATGCCCAAACTTGTGAAACATAAGAAAACCAGAGCAACAAAGCATCAACCACCTTAAAGATATGTTGTCTTAAGAAAGCTACTTAAAAGTTATTTAGATTGGCCATGATAGGATATATTTTTAATTCTTACAAATCACTAGCCCAGCCTAAAATATAAAGAAATTTTTCCCTGCCTTATTTTAGCACAATTGTACAATAAGTTAAAGATGAGGACTTCTGTGCTCATAAACAGCACCAGCAATTCTTTTCAGCTTAAAAATACCTAACAAGTTCTAAACCCAAACAGAAAAAGTTATTAAACCTACCTTTGAGCTAAGCACAAAGGTGTTTGGAACAGTGACCTCAATTAATAGTTTAGATCAGTAGTTCTTGAAGTGCAGTCTATAGACTTCTGGAGGTCTCCATGACAATTTCAGAGGTCTACAAGATCAAAACTATTTTCATAAAAACACTAAGATGTTATTTACCTTTTTTTTAATGTGTTGATATTTATACTAATGGAAAAGCCATGATGGGTCAAATTTGCCACAAATTGAGACAATGGCCCCAAACTGTACTAGGAGCCACTGTATTCTTTATCAGGCACTCAGAGTTTTAACAGCAACAACAAAAAACTTAAAGAAGTAGTTAAAAATAATTATATTTCAGCCCTTGGTGCACATGTCTTTAATATTACCTGTGATGAAATGGAAAGTATATAGAAAGAATTTCTGCAGCATTCCAAAGTAGGATCGTTGTTTCAAAGAAAAGCACTGTGTGATGGAGTTGAAAGCTGCAGTAGCTGAGTCTTTTCATGGAATATCATTTTTTACCTGACAGAATGACTGATAAACTATTGTTATTCATATTTGGGCATTTGGCAGACATTTTTTCAAAATAAATTAAATGAACCTGTCACTGAGGAAAATAACTGACAGCATTTTTTGCCAATGATAAATGTTTGAGTTTTCAAATGAAAATTAGAATTTTGGAAGACTTGACTCAGTCTCTATGAACTTGACAGCTTCCAAATATGTAAAGACTTTTCTGATGAGATTGGTTGTGATATTAACAAGTATGATTATTTTGATATTATATAATGAAATGTGTCACCATGCATAACTAAGGGAACCATTGTTCTCCAAGTGATCAATGCATGATGTTGTAAAATTAGGCATTGGTAAAATATTTATCTAAACAGCAATGTAGACCAGTGGATTTTAATGTAACAGAATATGAGGTCACTGATATGGTTTTAGATTTTACATTGTACTTAACTTTAAGAAACTATAGTTTGCCAAGTTTTTGGTATAATATCAAAGGACAACATCCACAATTATCTAAAAAGGCTTTTTAAAATACTCCCTTTTCTTACTTTATATGTTCAACTGAAAAAATATAAAGCAGCAGACTGAATACAGAGACAGATATGAAAATCTAGCTATTTCTACTAAGGCTTATATTAAAGATGCTTATAAAAATGTAAAATAGTGCCTACCTTCTCTCTCTCTCTCTCTCTCTCTCTCTCTCTTTATATATATATATATATATATATGTATATACACACACATACCCACACACATATATGGAAAATAAAGTCACTTAAAAAAAAAGTTACTTCTTTTAACATTTAATAGGCTTATCCTTGTTTTAAATGATATTTTTAAATATCTAGTTTTATTTTCTTTTTAAAAATTTTTTTATCTTTAATTATGTGTACATAATAGTTATATATATTTATAGGGTACATGTGATGTTTTGATACAGGCATACAATGTGTAATAATCAAATCCAGCTAATTGGGGTGTCCGTCACCTCAAGCATTTATCATTTCTTTGTGTTAGGAACATGCCAATTTCACTCTTTTAGTTATTTTAAAGTATATCATAACTTATTGTTGACTATAGTCATTTTGTTTTGCTATCAAATGTTGTTAGTTCTATCTAACTACATTTTCAGTTTTATTTTCTAATATGCTAAATATTGGTGGATGGAACTACACAAAAGCTTTTTGAGGTACTCTGTAATTTTTAAGGGTAGAAAGTGATCCTGAGACAAAAATGTTAGATAACAGCTGGTTTCGCTGATCATAGTGAGGGAAGGGCTATTTTACTCTGCTAGACTGTACATAAGTAGAAACCAACATTTGTGACATTTTATCCCAAGAGAAATATATCTGGTTTTGTTGCTTATTGATTAGAATATGCTGACCAGGTGCAATGGCTCACACCTGTAATATCAGCACTTTGTGAGGCCTATGCAGGAGGATCATTTCAGGCCAGGAGGTTGAAACCAGTCTAAGCAATGTAGTGAGACCCCGTCTCTACAAAAAATAGGAAAATTAGCTGGGCATGGTGGCATGTGCCTGTAGTCCCAACTAATCAGGAGGCTAAAGTAGGAAGACCTCTTAGGCACAGGAGTTTGAGGTTGCAGTGAGCTATGATGACGCCACTGCACTTTAGCCCCAGCAACAGAGTGAGACCCTGTCCCTCCCCCAAAAAGAAAAAAAAATTATATATAAAAAAATATATTATTATATGTTATGTATTAAAAATTCCTTGGCTGAAATCTGTGAAGAATATGTATATATATATAAAATATATATAATATATAATACATAATTATATTAATATACATGTAATACATTGTAATACATTAATACATATCACATATATTAATATTACCCATATTATAATATGTTTGTATATTATACACACACACACACACACACACACTCTCTTCACAGATTTCAGCCAAGGAATTTTTAAGGAGATCCAACATTTTATCAGAGTTTTTTGGTTGAAAGCAGGAGCAGCCAACTAAAGCAACTATATTAACTTTTTATTGTTGTGCAACAAATTACCCACAATTTAGCAGCTTAAAACAACATGTAATTGTGATCTTGCAGTTTCCATGCAGTTTTAGAACTCATGGAAGTTTGCTTCTTCAGAGCCAGTGAAGAATCTCTTTCCTCAGGAAGTCAGCCCCTCTTTGAAAGGTATCACCTGATTTGGTCAGGTCCATCAAGGATAATCTCCGTTTTAATTTATTTGCAGTCTGCTGATTAGGAACTCTAATTACATCTGTAAAATCCCGTCACCTTTGTCATATGAGGTAACAGTCAATCATGGAAGTGACAGCCCACCACCTTCGCTCTCTGTTGTTGGTTAGAAGCGAGTCTCTGGACCCGCGGGTTCTCAAGGAGAGGAGATTACACAGGGCATGAGTCACTGGGGTCATCTCAGAAAGGACAAGAAGCCTTTTTTTTTCCCTAAGAGCTATCAAAGTCTTGCTTTTTGTATCAAGAAGAAAAGTATTAATTTACTAGACTATCTGGCTAATATGCTACAGCTAGATAAATCAACTCCATAGATAGATAGATAGATAGATAGATAGATACATACATACATACATACATACATATATATTTAACTTTGTATCCTTTTACTTAAAGTTTAAAATTCTATCCCTTGGCTAAGAGAGGCAGAGCATCCCGAGTGACAGTCCCACAAAGGCTACCCACAATGGGGAGGGAGGCCCTGCCCCAAAAGGAGGTGATGACAGAGTAGAAGGAGAAAGAGAGGCTGGAAAGTCATAAATGCCCCCCAAAGTCATCAGGACCAAACACCTGATAGCTTTCCAATGTGCGAAGGCACAGAAATATTATCCTTCAACAATGTAATTCTGATTTAAAATTTGGCAAATCCTTTACATGTATGAGTTCAGGTTTTGAAAATTTTTCTAAATAGATGATTAATATATATCCCCTTAGACTTGTTTCTTGATGATTGAAATTTTATTGTTATATTTTGAATATTTCATCCTTTGCCCCTGTATTAGCTCTTCTCAAACAACTGCTATCCAGTCATCTTGCTCTTACTTCCAATATTAGTTGTTTTTTTATTTTTTACTTTTTTTGAGACAGAGTCTCACTCTGTCACCCAGACTAGACTGCAGTGGCGTCATCATAGCTCACTGCAATCTCCACCTCCTGGGCTCAAGCCACTCTCCTGCCTCTCAGCCTCCCGAGCAGCTGGGACTGTAGGTGCACACCATGACCCCTGGCTAAATTTTTCTAAGATGAGGTCTCGCTCTTAGGCTGGTCTCAAACTCCTGGGCTCAAATGATCCTCCTGCCTTGGCCTCCCATAGTGCTAGGATTACAAGCGTCAGCCACTGTGTCAGGCCTGACATACTTTTATCCTAGGTTTGAGATGGTATCTTCTGCCCGAATTTTTTCACCTTGACCTCTTCCATCTTTCCAAGAGCTTCCAAAATCATTCTTTCTCTATTAAGAACACAGATGTTCACATTGCCCTGAATCCAGCTTCTGACAGCATATGTCACAGGAGTCACTTTTATCACTGCTCATACAAAGTACAATTTCAGATCTTTCCATGCCAGGCTGAGGCTGACCTTCCCTTTAATCTGTGACTAACACAGCTCAGGCCCCATTCCGTGCCTCCTGGGACTCCTGGCTGGCGTGCAGTGTCACCATCAGCTCTGCCTCTGAGTTCCTGCTTCCAGGAGATGCACCCCCCTCAAATGACTGGCGACCCCCCTGCTGGGACTCCTCTTTCCATTCCACTTCCCGTGACAGGCACTGCTCCGTTTCCCAAGAGTACCAGCAGCATAAATGGGTAGCAGACTCTTCCTGCTTCAGGGTAGGGTGATGCAGAGAGATGATGGCACAAAATGGGACTTTTGTTTTTAATAGAGATTTTGACTTCCCTGCCCTGCCTCTGCCCCCACAGCCCAGGTTTCTTCCTGGGCGTTTCTCCCTCCTCAACCACTGCTCCCACCAGCACTCAGGCCCTCTGGCCCCTCTGGGGAATGTAGTCAGATGCGGTGTTTAGGAACCATACCCAGAGATGGAATCACTGAAAAAGGTAGCTGAGCTGTATAATTAATTAATCACAGACACAAGGTGTACACTTCTTTAAGTATATGCATTCTTCTTTAAAGTACCAGAAATTTCATTGTATATTTAAAGCTAGTTTTGAAAATGCCATTCTTAATGTGTACTAAAGAGAGGTTAAACTGTATATATGTGTGTATGTATATAATGTATGGATGTTTGTGTGCGTATATGTTCAAATGTGTATGTATACACTTTTCCATTTCTTTATCTTTTTTTCTTCCTTTGGTATTACTGTGACTATTTTTGATGGAAATCTAGAAAGACTTTCTCAAGAAAATGAAGGAGGAATTTTTGTAAGTTTTAGATTTATTTTACCTAGATATTCTATAAATCATGGTTTCTGTTTCTGTGTATACATTACTCAGGTTTTTCCTTCTTTTCAGAAAAAAAAAACCCAAAAGTTTGTTCTCCCCATCCCTCCCCTTGTGTCTCCAGCTAATCTCTTTATTTCTTTATTTATTCTCACATACTGAGGTGTTTCTTGCAGACTTTATTGCAACCTGACAACGTTCTCAATGTTTCCTTTGATGTTGTATCCTGAGCTACTTTTTTTTTTTTTTTTTAAAAAAGAAGGTATGAAATGGAAAATCTCCCCATTCTTTGCTGGGTCAACTTTTGGAATAAAAAGCAGAGCAAACACCTTCAAAGCAAATAGTCTCCTTTTTTCTGTTGCATATTCCAGCAGCAGGATTTCCTGCTTGCTGTTTTTCCTGACTTGCATTCCTGAGGAGGTACCTCTGCTGCTCCAGGGAGTGGCTGATTCCTGAGAGAATTGCTGCTGCGTGTGCGTCAGGGCTGTGAGCAAACTCCCTTTTCCTCCCCAGAATCTCTAGGGAGAAATCACTTCAGTCCATGTATTCAGTGACAGCTGAGACACCAAACATTGGACGAAGTCGGTTTCTCCAAGTGCTGAGTCTGAATGCAGAGCATCAACCTTGCCTTGGCATATTTGCATACGTCCATGTCAGTGAACACATTTTATTTAACACAGAGGGATTCACACAAGTTAGGACACAAAAATTCAAGATTTCTGAGGAGTGGAAGAGGAAGTCTATGTGAGTTTGAGGCCTTGCCCTTGGCACCTTCACTCCATTTAGAATTGGGTGACCCAACATGATAAATAAGGTGTCACGTTATTTTCTTCAAAAAAGCTTCTTTTCTTTAAAATTTTATTATTCTTCATCAACTCCTCTTTTTGACTTCCGAACACCATTACGCTAGGGAGTTTACCCAGTACTCTGAATTAGTGAAATGCATGTGCTAAAATTCTGCATCCTCAAGCTAGAATGTTATGCTTCAATGCTTTAAAGTTACATAGAGACCCACATTAAGCAAGTGAAATGCCCTAATCCAGTCACTGGCAGGCAGCAGAAATGAGCAGCAGTGGGACCTCATGACACAGCAACAACATAGTCAGAGAACTCCTTCCCTAGGAGCAAATCAAGTCTCACCACCTACTGGGCTCCAGTCCTATTCATATATTTAATTTATGCTAAAAAAGTACGAAAGTAGAGTTGCTATTATCACCCTAGGTATGACCTTAAACCCTTAGCAGTGCATCTGAATTGAATTTGTCTGCTAAACCAGCAGGGCTGCAGACTAATATCATTATACTCAGAGTCGCTTCCCTTTAAGGAAAGAGGAAAGTCCTCAAAATTACAAATTAGATTTAGCAGAGAACCGTGAAGGAAAAGCCTCTTTTCTCTTTTCTGCATTTGGGTACTGGTTAATGGGATAACTTCGGAATTAGTGAGATTAGTTTCAAAGCCTTGTTCTGCTTCTTGTGTGGCCCATTTAAAAGTTAATCTCCATAAATTCCCTTACCTATAAAATGGGTATAAGTATTGTGTGGGACTAAATGAAGACCTACCCCATGAGAAAAGGAAAGGCTATTTGTTCTGAGCTTGCTGTAGCAAGGGAGTTAGCCACCATCACTTGCATTTCAGCAGAGATTCAAAGGCAGGCATGGGAGTCAGGAAGATTGATGGAAAAGGGAAGACCTCAGGCATGCCCTGATGGGAGGCTACTGGCCCGGGGAAGCTGCGAGCTGCCTAGCTAGAGGCTGGCCCCTTGTGTGATTGGTTGGGGACGGTTTCTGGCTTTCTCTGGTTGGTGCTAAGTTGGAAGTGGGAACAAAAATTAGGGAAGCTGTCAGTTATTGATTAAGTCCTGGTTGTTTGGGGCCAATGGTTACTGAAATTATCATTTGTCTTCCTGGATTCTCACTAGAGTTAGCAAGCTGGCTTCCTGCAAACCTGACCTATGATAGTCGGCCGGCTTCTCAGGTTGTTTATTACAGATAAGGGGTTGGTTTCCTGGGCAGGTTGCTATAGGTTGTGGGTCAAAGTTCTATTTTATTATTTTTATTTTTATCCCCCATTTGTATATTCAGTCTCAATGAGAAGCATTCATCACAGTGCAATCATGTCGTAGGTGCTTAGTAAATAGTACAATCTCACCAAGTGTTTGAAACCACTGCTGCCTGGTGTGTTTTTCTCGATATCAGTGCTAGAGTTTGGATCAGATATGGGGAAACTTAGATTATGCTGGTATAACTTGATCCTTTTCTGCGGCATTACGAAAGAGTTGGAATGGTGTAGCATTTAGAGGCAAAACACCTCTGAATTCCTCAGGGAAGTCTGAAATTGCCCATCCTATTCATTTCACTTCTATGAACTGTCTTAAGCCCAAAAGAAAACTCCAGGGGTCCTAATAGGTATCTAAAGTCAGCCTCAGTTTAGGATGTATTCTGGGGATGTCAATGAGTTTAAAGCCATATGCAGTAGTTAAAAGTACAATAATAAGAACTCTTACAGGAAGAGAGACAAAGTACCTTATGCTGACCAGGGAGGTGTCTTGTTCTTCAGTGTGTCCCCAGCATGTATCACAATGCCTGGAACATAGGATATACACTTATTCAGCAGTCGAATGAACGAATGAGTGAATGAATATAGTTCCTGACTTAGATTCAATAATTATTGTGATGATTGTAGGTGTTACCTTGCCTGTTACCTGTTATGTCATTTGGATAGTCTTGTATGTATGTTCTTTTTTCATCAGGGCTCCTATCGCCTGATTGAGTTAAAAAATAATCAAATGATTGATCACGGAACTTATACAAAGTCAAGAATGATTATTTTGGTCACTTCCTTCCCCCAGAATGCTGAATTCTGGAAAGAACGTGCCAATGAACACATTAAATGGAATTGTAAAGCTCTATTCAGTGAACAGGAAAGAAAGATGACGTGAAGTAGCTTCTTATTAGTGTCAACATAAAGCGATGCCAAATTTGAACTTTAAATGCTAAGCTTATTCAAATTATTTCACATAAATATGTTCCAAGCCAGTTGCTTTGCACAGCCTTTCAGAGACTGTACATCTCAAAGTGACAGGCAAAGCCTCTTGCATTTTGTATGCAGAGTCCCTGGAGACCCAGAGTTCAGAGACAAGCAACCTGGCTTAGAATCTAGCCATGGCTAGTGTGCACTTCATCCTCCAAACATCCATTTATCCTTCCATTTGCTCATTTAAGCAGCACTTATTGGACACTGAGAGTTTACTGGCACTAGAGATACTAGTCAACCTACTGCCCCGCCCTAAAGAGCTCACGGGTATGATATGAAATCAATGATGACCATAAAGGCATTAAGAGACAAGATCTGACAGAACTTATTCATTCAATTACACTGTCTGGAGTACATAATGATGACTAAAGTCTCTGCCCTGAAAGAGCTTGTACAGCTGAAAATCATGGACACCCAATATACAAAATAGAACATGATAGGACTGTAAGAGATAAAATAAAATGTCCTTCCAATGTATTTAATATCTACCACCCATCCTTCCATTCTAGCCTCATCAACCCAGCTGTAAAACATGCCAGGTTCTGTCCACCTATTTTAAATAAATCCTTCCAATAATATTGTTCCTGTTTTATAAATGAGGAAACAGCATCTGGTAAAGGATAAGTCACTCACCTAAGACCTTCACTAGTAACTGATAGAGCTAAGATTCAAACCCACATCTGCCTTATAAATACGTGTCAGTACTCATTACATCAGCAGCCCACTGAATCAGAATGGGGTTGGGGGTGAGAGGGTCTAAATCCTCAATAAGTAAACAACCCCAATGGCTCTGATTTGCACTAAAGTGTGAGAACCACTAGGCCTTGCCCCTGGCTTAGCTGTTCCCTACCTCTGTCCTGGACCATTGCAATAGATCCCAAATATGTGTTTCCCTCCCATTCTCAGCCTCTCTTGGTCATTGTCATTCCCTTGCTCAGAAATCTCCAGTCCCTATAAAAACGTTCTGCTTTAGGCATTGAAGTTCCCACAATCTATTGTCATCTATTCTTCTAGCCTGGGGTTCCTTGCTTTCCTTTTAGGAATTATTTTCCGCAGCCATACTTTGCACTTGGAACACACGTTGAACTTTCTCACATTCCCTTGCTTTACCATCATCCCTACTCCAAATACCTTCTTGAATTCCTGCATCTCCAATCACACTTCTTATTGAATACCCAGTTGCACAGTACACGAATGATTCACTGTTCACCACCAAAAGATGTAAAAACTCCTCCCTGTAGTCACCTTTATATTTTAATATTTTATCTTGTCATATTTGTAATATATGTTATATAGATATACCAGATTTTGCTTTTTACCATCATGGTACGTGGAGGCAGGCCCTTAGATGACAGGCAGGAGTCCAGACTTGGGAATTCTTTCTTATGTCTTCCCTTAGCCTCACATCTTTATAATAGCTGAAGGTGGGGAACATAGAAATCCAAAGGAAATAAACATTCATTTTTGATGGATAAGTGCACACAAGTGTTTGCCCTGGATACAAAACAGGTTAATAATAAGTTGCATTGGCCTATCAATTCTAAAATAAGGGGTCAGATTAAAAACTAGATAGCAGAGGTTAGACTGTAAAACAGCAGCCTTAATAAAGATGAAAACTATTCTATCCCTGTCCATGGTAAAATGAACAGAGAGTGGATTTTACAATCCCATTAAATGCTATGAAAAATGTGTAAGACATAAGTGACTTGATTGGATAATGTACCTTAATTAGCATTATAAAAGAGAGTTTAAAATGGAGTTAATATACACTTAAATAACATAGTAACTCAAAGGAGAGAACAAAGTGCTATTTTTTTCCTTTGTTAAAGTAGTATTAAACCCTTAGGTATAAGAAGTTGTCCCAAATGCAGCTTTGATGGATTTTGTCTTTCTGAGAGCTTGTACTTTGTTGTACAAAACCTGTATTTTTCTTAACATGTATTAGTCTTAATATGTAACATCCTGAACGAGGAGACATCATTCTGTTCTGATTGGAGCAATAATCTCTCCTGGCCATTACTTTATTTGACTACTAAAATAGCTCTGCGCGGTAGGTAGAATATTATTTAACCGAAGAGAAAATTGAGTAGCAGAGCTGTCAAGATTCAAGAGTCAGTTATATGACCAGTTCGCAGTAGATCAGATTTAGTTTTCAGATTTTCTAATTCCTAGCCCAATGATCTTCTCACTATGTCTGTATTACACTTCATATATTTTATGGTTTTATTTAAGCTCAAACAGTCTAGAAATAGAAGAATTTAAAGATGAAGTTATCTCATTAATGAATAATTCAGCTGAAAAACAAAGGAAGTAATTCCAAACCAAATAAATAAAACTTCCTTCCTGTCAATAATTATTTTACATTTAGCTACCAAGCCATCAAGCAAGAATTCTGTTCATTAAAAATGTGAGAGAAGCCCAACATATGGTGTGTATGTTAGGAGAAAATATAAGATTAATTTTGTGTAAACTTGGCTGGGTCACAGAAATATTCCCATACTCAAGCCAGTTTGCAGACCTAGAACCCTTTGAATGAAGAGGACACCAGGTTCCCTTGAGACAGGACTCTGATACACTGCCAAAAATTTATACTGTTCATCTTTCCTTCAGTCTTCCCCAAAATGAGCCAAAGCCTGTTACCTGGGTGACTGTGATGTGGGGAAAAGGAAACAATCATACTTTTGGGGGGTAACTGGACACTGGCTCTGAAATGACACTAATCCCAGGAGACCCTAAATGTCACTGTGGCCCTCCAGTCAGAGTAGGGGCTTATGGAAGTCAGGTGGTTGATTTAGGTTTAGCTCAGGTCTGTCTCACAGTGGGCCCAGTGGGTCCCCAAATCCATCCCCAAATGCATAATTGAAATAGACATACTCAGCAACTGGCAGAATCCCTACATTAGTTTCCTGACCTATGGAGTGAGGGCTATTAAGGTGGGAAAGGCCAGGTACAAGGCACGAGAACTGCCTTTATCTAGAAAACCAAAAGCAACTACCGCATTCCTGGAGAGGTTTCAGAGATTAGTGCCACCATCAAGGGTGGTGTGAGGTTTTCCAGAAGGTTGTACATGCTCTGAATCAGTGTCTAATATGTGGTGCTGTTTCTCCCATAGCCAGGATTCATGGGTTCAAGATCAAGAGCTGGAAATGGGAGTGGCACCACTCACTGTGATCTCTAGTGAGCCACTAGCAAAACTTTTTACTGTTCCCATGACATCATGACCCACTGGCCTAGAGGTCTTAGTTCCAGAGGGAGGAATGTTTCCAAGAGATGCAACAGAGATTTCATTTACCTGGAAGTTAAGACTGCCACTGGCAACTCCGAGCTCCTCAGGATTGAATCAACGGGCAGGGAAGGGAGTTTCTGTGCTGGCTGGCGTGGTTGATCCAGACTCCCAAGGGGAAATTGGACTGCTACGCCACAGTGGAGCTAAAGAAGAGTATGTCTGAAATATAGGGGATCCCTCAGGGTGTCTCTTAGTGTCACCATGCCCTGTGATTGAGATCAACGGAAAACTGCAACACCCCAACCCAGGCAAAGTTACTATGGCCCAGATCCTTCAGGAATGAAGGTTTGGGTCACTTTGCCAAGTAAAGAACCACAGCCAGCTGAGGAGCCTGCTGAAGGCAAAAGCAACAAGGAATGGGTAGTGGAAGAACGTAGGTGTACATACCAGCTATGACCACGTGACCAGTTGCAGAAACAAGGACTGTAATTGTCATGAGTATTCCTTCCTTACTGTGTTATGAATGTGTTTGTATAGCAAATATCTTTGTTTTCTTCCCTCTCTCAATCCCCTTAATTATATAATATAAGATATATTGACTTTAAATATGGTATTTAAATATTGTTAACCTTTCATCATGGTATTTAAGTTACAGGATATCAAGGAAAAGAGTAAACGTCACCCAAGGCCCTCACATTCTCTGCTGGGGAAAGGGTTAGTGCATTTTTGTTTGTATGCAGTTTTATATTAGGTAGAATTATGACCTTGTGATTGTTTCTAACTGGAGGTTAAGTGCAGTTTAAGGAAATGCACATGGGTGCCAAGTTGATAAGAGGTGGAATTGGGATGGTTAACTTTGTTTCAATTTTGTTGGGCCACTGTGCCCACATATTTGATCAAACATTATTCTGGATATTGCTGGGAAGGTGTTTTTTGGATGAGAGTAACACTTAAATTGGTGGTCTTTGAGTAAAGCAGATTACCCTTCATAATGTTGGTGGGCTTCATCCAATCCATTGAAGGCCGTATTGAACAAAGACTCATCTCTCCAGAGCCAAAAGGAATTAATGTATCAGATAGCCTTTGGATTCAAACTGCAACTCTTCTCTGGGTCTCCAGCTTACTGGCCTACCCTGAAGATTTTGAACTTGCCAGGCCTCCACAGTTGTGTGAGCCAATTCCTTAAAATAAGTATTTCTCTGTCACCCTCTCTTACACACTCTCTCTCTGGATATAGATATAGATAGAGATATCTAGATATTCTCTTTATCTTTATCTATAGATATTGATAGATACAGAGAGAGAAGATATCCTGCTGGTTGTTTCTCTGGAGAACTGTAATACAATGACAATCTGTGTCATCTCTTTTACAAAGTCTTTAATTCTAAGTAAAGTATAAAAAATGTATTGGTTTACTATCCATTCAGTTGAATTCCTGTTCTTATTGGGTTAGTAGATCAACCATTCTTTTATTTGTAAGGTGACTCAATTTATAAATAGAGGAAATAAAATGCATCAAATTTACATTTGATTGTGATTCCCTTGATATTTTATGCTAACTGATATTTACTTACCTCTTATAAACATGAATAACAATAGCTTGCATTTTTATAATGATTTACTATCCACACCTAACCTAGTATGTGGCCTATAATAGACACTCAATACAGGTGTTTAATCAATTTTGTTAAAAAACTGGATTTAGTTCATATCCTTTTCTTTTTCATTTCCGTTAGACTTGTTTTTTTTTAAAAAAAAAAAAAAAGACTAATGAGCTAAGCAGAAGCGAACCAGGAAGAATGTATTCAGGTGATTGCTAAA
Source organism: Lemur catta (assembly GCF_020740605.2). NCBI lineage: Eukaryota > Metazoa > Chordata > Mammalia > Primates > Lemuridae > Lemur > Lemur catta. Next base: position 74,165,736 of record NC_059133.1, on the reverse strand, counting down.
TTTGGTGTGCTTAAGTCCAGCTCGGTCTACCTCTCCCCAGCTGGGACTGTTTCCAAATTGGTTTTTCTTGAGTTGGAGGACCACTAATCCAATTAGTGAGGCCTATTCCCAGCAGCTACTCACAGTACCCCTGGGGGTTAATATTCTTCCACCAAGAACTTAAAAGTTCTCTCAGAAAAATTGTATATGACAAGCCCACAATTCATTGCTGAATTGTCTGATGTGGGGTATACACAGGAAACTAAAGCAATAAAAAGAAAGAAATCTCCGATGAAATTTTTTTTTTCACTAGGTGCTTGACAAATAGATATGTGACTGGTATGAAAATTTTTAAGACTTGAATTAATGAGGTCCCTATAGCTCATCATAAGAGACCTGTCCATATCTTCAGAAATTTGTAAAAACCAAGAACCAATATTGTACTTTTATGCTACAAAATGGGAAAATGAGACATACATTTGCTTCATTGAAAAGGTTTACTCCAGACTTTAAAAGGTTGATATGAATTATTGTCAAGAGTTATTTTACTCACCAATCAAGAAAATGTGCATGTCTCTTATCACATGCATTCATGTATGTATTAGTTTTCTTGGGCTACCATAACAAAATATCACAGACTGGGTTGCTTAGCCAACAGATGTTTATATTCTCACAGTTCCAGAGGCTAGAAATTCAAGATCAAGGTGGTTTAAGATCAGTTTCTGGTAAGGCCTGTCTTCCTGGCTTTCGGAGTGTTGTTTTCTCCCTGTGTCCTCACATGGCCTTTTCTCTGTACCTGCAGAGAGAGCTCTCTGGTGTCTTTTCCTCTTCTTATGAAGACATAAGTCCTATAGGATTAGGGCCCCACCTTTATGACCTCATTTTACCTTAGTGACCTTCCAAAGTCCCTATCTCCAAATGCCATCACATTGTGAGATAGATCTTCAGTATATGAATTTTGGACGTAATTAAGTCCATAACAGTGTATATTGTCATTTGGACCACACTTTTAAAAATAATTTAAATATCTCTTAAACTAAGGAAGTTTGTTTTGCAAATTTCTTTTCTTTTCTTTTCTTTCTTTTTTTTTTTCTTTTGAGACAGAGTGTCACTTTGTTGCCCTGGCTAGAGTGAGTGCCGTGGCGTCAGCCTTGCTCACAGCAACCTCAAACTCCTGGGCTTAAGCGATCCTACTGCCTCAGCCTCCTGAGTAGCTGGGATTACAGGCATGCGCCACCATGCCCGGCTAATTTTTTTTTTTTTTCTATACATATATTTTTAGTTGTCCAGATAATTTATTTCTATTTTTAGTAGATTCGGGCTGTCACTCAGGCTGGTCTCGAACTCCTGACCTTGAGCGATCCACCTGCCTCGGCCTCCCAGAATGCTAGGATTACAGGCGTGGGCCACCGCGCCCGGCCTGTTTTGCAAATTTCTTTATACTTCTAGTGCCCACAACAAAGAAGAGGCTATGAAATACTGGCTGTCACTACTTTCTAAGAACTTATTTTTTAAGTATATATTATTAAATTACCTTTTAGAAATTATGAAACAATATTACAGACATGAAGCAAAACTCCTTACCTTTAAGCCTACCACACTATTGTATAATTACTCTCATTTATTTCATTTTCCTCTAATCTTTTCTACTGATAGAATCACAGGGATTTGAAATGGACATTATGTTTATAGAAGTTTGTGTTCTCCTTTTTGTTCATTGAATATTATTTTGTAAATACTTTTCCTTCATTTGACAAACATTGAAATAATTTCAATATTTAATTTTGATGAAGCAGAACAACTTTCATTTATTTCATTTATTTTTACAAGATAGCATTGATTTTTTTTTCAATAGACCCACCCAATTATTGTGCCCATTGCCAACCAAAACTCCATTGGTCTACATGAAATATGTCTCAACACACAGCATTCTTTGAATCTTCAAAAAAGACAACAGAATTCCCCATAGATGAGATTGACTCGATTAACCTTAGACTCATTCATAGACAGCAACCAATACTAACTGGCTTTTTTGTACTCTGATTGCATGCTAGCTCAATCGCCATTCTTTCTTGAGTTTGCCCATAATAGGTTTGGTTGAATGAAATTAAGAGGCTTAAGCTATGTGAAAGCTGGGGGTATAAGCTAATGTGTAGCACAGAGACCAAAAGAATTTTGGTGGAAATAAAAAGTGGGAAATCTTTCTCTGGAAAAATCTTCTTTCACTTCCACTAAGGAAAATGAAATAAATGAGAGTAATTATATAACAGTGTGGGTAGGATTAAAGGTCTTGCTTCATGTCTGTAATATCTTCTCATAATTTCTAAAAGGTAATTTAATAATATATACTTAAAACATAAGTCTTACCAAGATGTACCACACAAGATCTGCTTAGGTAAATGTAATTAGTTATCACAGGTTTAATATAGATAAAATAGGGATTGGTAGTGGATCATATCTGTATTTAGCTTCTCAAGCAGAACTTTAAGTCTTAAATTTTGACTTTTTAATAGGATGTGCTGATATTATAAAATGAAGATTAAAAGGAAGTTCTAGAACAATGGTACTCTGAAGGGGGAGGCAATTTTTCTTCTTGGGGCACATTTAGCAGAGTCTGGAGACTTTTATTTATTTATTTATTTTGAGACAGAGTCTCACTCTGTTGACCAGGCTGGAGTGCAGTGGCCTCATCATAGCTCACAGCAACCTCAAACTTCTGGGCTCAAGCCATCCTCCCACCTCAGCCTCCCAAGTAACTGGGACTACAGGCATGTGCCACCATGCCTGGCTAATTTTTCTATTTTTTATAGAGGCAGGTCTCATTCATGCTCAGGCTGGAGACATTTTGGATTGTCACACCTGGTTAGTGGAGTAGGGGTCAGGGTAATGGCTGTTTCCATCTAGTGGGTAGAGGCCAGGGATGCTGCTAAACATCCTACATTGCACTGGACAGCCTCCACAACAAAGCTTTATCTGACCCAAAATGTCAATAATGCCAAGGTCAAAAATCCCCTGTCAAGCGTAAGATTCCTGAGAGGCAAAGCAGCTTGTTTGTTTTTAAAAATGTTTCTCTCCAAAGAGCTACCAAGACATTTGGAAAAACTTGTCTCCCTTAAGTGTTTGAATCCTAATTTTTTATTTTCCAGAAGAATCACCTAAACAATAATTAAAGTTCCCATATGCTGAAACCTGCAGCAAATATATAAAGTAACACACCTATAATTATTCAATATTTTAACATCTGTTCTCTAGGAATGAGAACGCCTCATTTTACTACCAAAGGGATAGTAAAAACCATCTATCCCTACTATGACCATGGAAAACTGGTGATCTTAAGGAGAAAAAATACTCTGGAATAGAAATGAAGAATCTAACCTATATAAGGCCTGTTCATTGCTATTCCCAGTGTCTAGATAGTGCCTGGCACTTAATAAACATTCAATAAAAATATAGAGACTGACCCCCATAGGTCCCTTCTTTTTTCATTCAAGCATCAGATATTCTACATTACATAGGATCGTTGGAAGGATTAATATTCTGGAGATTGTCAGCATGACTTGGGCTTCTTACAAACCATCTTGTGAGCATGAGGGCTGGAAATTATCCTTTGCTCTGTGCACTGGTAGTCTGAGAAGATATGAAAGGCAGGCCATGCTCTAGTCAGCTGTCTGATGGAGAGGGAGGACCTTCTAGAGTTGCATATACTCCATTTCTGATGTAAAATTATTTCAGTATTTTTAGCATGATTAATTGAATTATTTTAATGAATTATATATTAAGGGTTAAAAATTCCCAGACCCAACAAAATTGTACAAATTTGAGTAACACAAATTACTCAAATTTTATATAGGAGTTTCTGGGGCCAGTAATACCATCTTAGCAACAGAAGCAAGAGGTAGAAGAAACATCTCTGATGCAGCTTTGATCTGAGGGTGAGGAATTCTTTTTGACATTTTTCAGTGTCATTTGAATGGATTAGAATCATGGCCACAGCTCCTCTGCCACCTATTCGTGATAACTGGATAATGAGAGCCAGAAGATACTGGTTTCTGTCTTGTTTCCTGTCAAAGTGCTCAGCGTACTCTGCCGTGGTTTTTGTTGTGTTTGGGAAGTATTGGGACTCTGGACACAACAGGCAAATTTTATTCTTTTGGGACACATTGAGCCTTCTTTTGTCCATAAGAAATAGGCTTCATTAGATACATCTTACCTTCTCTGTAAAATTTTAATTCATATGTTGCCAAACTGTCTGGGACCAAAATATCTTAACAATATGTTTACATGTCTAGAAAATACAACTCTGCTAGAGTCTATGATATTACAAGACAAGCAAGTGACATCTTCAGAATAAATGAAGTTGGTAAGTCACCCTATCCAAACTCAGCTTTCCTTCTATATTTTCTTGCCAACCATATTCACTTATGCCCAATATCATATTCAAGGAGTATGCTACCTAAACATTTTTATACATAAAGGAAAAGACAAGATTCTTCATCAAGTATCTAATTACATTTGGTGAAAATACTTTACCTGGCTGTTACGATTTATTGAGTTATAAATTGTCTCCTCCTATTTATAAAAGAGCGCATATAAAATGGGTAAGACAGGACATTTAAAATAAATGTCAAAAGGAAAAGCTAGAAATCATTAAGAGGAAAAATATAAAATCAGTGACTATACTAGTAGCTAATAGTTGAGTATATGCTATAAGCAACTGATATTTCTAAGGGTTTTATACATATTAATTTCATCCTTACCACAGCACTTCTAAGTGGATTCTTTTGTTAGCCCCATTTTACTGGTGAGGAAACTGAAGTATAGAGAGGTTGATAAGGTGCCTGAGGTCGCACAGCTAGTAAGTAGTAGAACTGGGGTTTGACTTCAGATAGTTTTGCTAAGAACTCATGTGTGGATCTAGGATGCTAACCTGCCTTCCAAACTTGGGGACCCCACTTTTCAGAGCTTCAAGGCAGGAAAGGCAAGAATATTCGATACTTTTTCCAAGTGCTAAATTCTTGAGAAAGACATTGGGTGGATTGTAATATGAGTAACATTATGTGACATGACAAAAAAACATCATGAATTGCTGTTCGCATAAGATCCAAAAATACTCTTCAAAATAATATTTCTCACATCAATCCTCAATAAAAAGGGACTTCACTAGTAACTCAGTGAACATAGCTAATGTGGGTTGAAATCTAGATTTCCTAAAGTGAATAGCATTGATGATTAGGGGTGATTTCTGTCACTGATCCCTGTTTTATCTACTTCGTAGCATGAGTAACAGTGTGTAGTTAACTTGTTTTTATATTTATTTGCCTTTGTCTTGCTGGCTTCCCGTGCTAGAGTGTCTGCCTTATTCATCAGTGAGCCTTTAGGACTTAGCATACCTTCGGCATGGGAGGCACTCGATTATTTATTGAGTAAATTATCCCCCAAAGGCAAAGAGTTCTGCCAAAGAACATGGCCTCAAGATCCTCAAAATATAAATTATGATTACGAAATAGCATTGTTTCTGAAGGAGTCGCCAGCAGAGCCATCTGGACCAGCGTTGAAGAGCAGGGTGTTGACTCTTTTATTTGTTTTTTCTTCTTCCTAAGCCTTGATGTCAGGGCAGTCCCTGGGGTTGTGTTCTGCAGGATCCACCCAAACCAGGTCTGCACAGGCAGTGGGAGCCTTTCTACAGTTGACTAAGTTAGTGGCAAAAAGGAAGCTCTGCCTCCACGCCTCCAGCACTTTTTATTTCTAAGCTCCCAGCTGCTGCCTCCAGTCAACAGTCCTCAACCTGAACTGTGAAAGACAGAACCCTGCGTGTTGCATTTCTACAGCATGCAGTGCTTTTTGTTTGTTGAGCGTCACAGAATCCAAGTGCTGCATCTGGCCTCCTATCAGATTGCTAACTCTTTCCCTGTGCTTCTGCAAACAGGGGCCTGATGGTACTATTTTAGGGCACACCAAAGCCGATAGAGGCTGTGGCCTCCCGTGTTCAACCTCCTTTGCCTTTGCCTTTGTCTTTTGCAGTGTCCCAGCCCCATAAGTAGCATATGAAGGAAAGACTGGCACTCAGCCCATTTTCAGCTCGAGGAAGAGAATAACATGTTATTTGCTCCAATATTTTCTCTAAATAAACCTGTAACTGAAATAGTAATTATATCATAATTTTACAAAATGCGACAGCTGTTCTGAGCTTTGGTACCTTTCCTCTTGCTCTTTCCTTGGCCTGGAACACCCTGACCCCAGCCCTTCTCTGCCTTCCAGTTTCAGCTCAGGTATCGCCACCTACAGATGCTTTCCTGAAGTTTCCAGACCCTACTGTGTACCCCTCCTGTGTGCTCCCTTCATTTTAGCACCTACCATTCTCTTTATGTATCTGTCTCCTGCGTTAGACTGCAAGCAATTCCTTGAGAGCAGGAAGCATGTCTTACTCATTTCTTGCCCCCAGTTCCTGGCATACAGTCTAGCATGTACAGTAAGCTCAATAAATATCGACTGAAGTGAATCGTGTTGCCTAAAAGCCATGATGCTCTCACTCTGTCTGACCTACTTTTTCTGCATTCAGAACTCCTGGAAGCATTAGACACATTTTCAGTGACTTTGCCTTTTAGAACTTCTGAGAATGTAATCTGCTGTTATTTCCTCTTCCTTTTTAGGAACCTCTTTCCCGAGCTTTCAGAGAGAAAGGGAGGAACCATGTCCATGATCGCGGCTTTCTATGGAGGCAAGTCCATTCTCATCACGGGGGCCACAGGCTTCCTGGGCAAAGTGCTGATGGAGAAGCTGTTTCGCACCAGCCCCGACCTGAAAGTCATTTACATCCTCATGAGGCCCAAGGCTGGCCAGACACTCCAGCAGAGGGTTTTCCAGATCCTGAACAGTAAGGTATGCCTTTTAGGAAACGCTTGTGTGGTGGGCAATGCCTTAGGGCAAGAGGACTCACTACAGTGTTCCCTTATGGCCCCAGATTACAAGTGGGGACCAGACTATCTGTGCAGGTAGAAGACAGCAGAGAAAACAGGATAGCAGCCAACTGTTCATGGAAACCCATGGTGTTTTCCCAAAAGAGGGGAAAGAGTGCTTGGGTGCTTGGACTCAGACTAGGGCAGGTGAGGAGATCATCTACATTCTGGAGCACTAAGTAAGCATCAAAATAATAATACTCCCGGAGTGGATGCTCCAGGCTTGAAATCTGCCACAAGTTCCTCTGAAGTCTTCGCTAGTTTTCTTCTAAATTTATGTGGCTTTTAAAAACCAGGTGTTTATTCAAATTTTTAGATAGTCTTCTATTGTATTCTTTTCTATTGCATATGCAACAGATAGGATTGCTAAGTAGCCATGCAGTAATATTTACAGTTGTCTAAACTCTATAAGGCTAAGCTGTTATATATTTTATTTATAGAAACTTGATACTTCTATTATCCCATAATTTCTTCGATGATAAAACATTTGAAATGAATTATTATATCTGTGAATGAGCATTTAGATAGCAAACCCTCTCTCCTCTCAAAAAAAAAAGACATTATGTAAATCTTTTCATGTTTTAATTTATAAATTTAAAGAAATTTAAAGGCAATATAGGCTTTGGTCTTGAACACATCTGGGTCCAAATTTGGGCTTATCCATTTGTTGACACTTCTAAAACTTCAGAATTCCAACGTTTAGAACAGAAACAACGACAACTGCCTTCCATAGGAATTAGATGAGAAAATGTATGTGTCTTGTTCACAGTGTCCTTGGGAATGTCACAGGGTCACATGGGGTTGGCAAAAGGAAAATTTAAAGTTTTTTTTTTTTTTTTAAACAAAGTCTCCTTTCCACTGTGTAGGAACACTAACGTCTAATAGGGTATCTGATAGTATTATAGATTACCCGGAAACACTGATGATCACATTTATCTGCTGGCACCAGGATAAGATTTTGGTACCAACCGCCAAGCAAATTGGAAAAGCCTCTCCTACATGTCATGGCCCGACTCAGCAGTGGGAGAAATAACAATCATAGCTAGTACTTACTAGATATCAGCGCGTGCAGATGCTATTCAAAGCGTTTTTCACGACTTACCCCATGTATCTCCTGTGAAGTGAGAACCATTAATACCCTCACTGTATAGATGGGGAAACTGAGACCTGAAGTGTTCATGTACCAAAGGGCCCCCTCCTAGTCAATGAGAGAGTTGGACTTCAAATCCCCAGTCTGACTACTGCCCCACATATATATATATATATATATATATATATATATATATATACCCATCCCCTGCCCCATCCCACATCTGCCCGACACCCAATCAATGTTATTCCTAAATGTGCTCTTAGGTGATGATCAGTGAAACCAATTTGATGGTGAGTACATGTGGTGCTTATTTTTCCATTCTTGGGATACTTCACTTAGTATAATGGGTTCCAACTCTATCCAGGAGAACGTAAGAGATTCTATATTCCCATTGTTTCTTATAGCAACTCCATGGTATACATATACCACATTTTATTAATCCCCTCATGTATTGATGGGCACTTGGGTTGTTTCCACATCTTTGCAATTGTGAATTGTGCTGCTATGAACATTCAGGTGCAGATGTCTTTTTTATAGAATGTCTTTTATTCTTTTCGGTAGATGCCCAATAATGGGATTGCTGGATCAAGTGGTAGGTCTATTTGAATCTGTTTAAGGTATCTCCATATTGCTTTCCACAGAGGTTGCACTAGTTTGCAGTCCCACCAGCAGTGTATGAGTGTTCCTGTCTCTCCGCATCCACGCCATTTGTTGTTATGGGACTTTTTGATAAAGGCCATTCTCACTGGAGAATGAGTGATATCTCATTGTGGTTTTGATTTGCATTTCCCTGATGATTAGAGATGTTGAGCATTTTTTCATATATTTGTTGGCCATTCTTCTGTCTTCTTTTGAAAAATTTCTGTTCATGTCCTTTGCCCACTTTTTGATAGGGTTGTTTGATTTTTTCTTGCTGATTTTCCTGAGTTCTAAATAGATTCTAGTTATCAGTCCTTTATCGGATGTGTAGCATGCGAAAATTTTTTCTCATTCTGTAGGTTGTCTATTATATTCTCGTGATAGTTTCTTTGGCTGTGCAGAAGCTTTTTAATTTAATCAGGTCCCATTTATTTATTTTTGTTGTTGCTGTGACTGCCTTTGGGATTTTCTTCATAAATTCTTTGCCTAGGCCAATGTCTATAAGAGTCTTTCCCACATTTTCTGCTAGAATTCTAATGGTTTCACACCTAAGGTTTAAGTCTGTTATCCACCATGATTTGATTTTTGTGAGAGGTGAAAGGTGTGGGTCCTGTTTCAGTCTTCTACATGTGGCTATCCAGTTTTCCCAGCACCATTCTGAGGTTCTTAAGAATGAGACTGAGAGGTTGATATGACATAAAACCAAAACCTGGAGTAAACTCGCAGATCTCTCCCTGGATACCTGTGCTCAGCTCTCCATCCCTAATGGACTTTGTTTTCATCACATTGCAAACATTCCTCTCTAGTCCAGTGGCCTTGTTGCCAGCTGTGGATTTCTAGTTAAACATCGTGGCAAAGAGTCTTATGGTTGACTCAGCCTTTACCTACTGCTCCTTTCAATGCACTGTTTTTGATTACAGAGCAACATGCTTTTGTTCTAGAAATCTTGATTATGCTGTATTTAAAGTATCTGTGAAACCACCTTGCAAATTCCCATACCTATTTCCCCTATTGGGCTATTTATGGTCAGCTGCTAACTTTTCTAAACAGTGGTTCTCCAAGTGTGATCCTGGGACCAGCAGCATGAATATCACCAAGGAACTATCTGTTCTTATCAGATGGTACTTAACAGCATGACCTGGGTTTGAATCTCAGTACTACCAATTATGAGCTGTGTGAAAGTAGACAAGATACATACCTTGCTGAGCCTTGGTTTCTTTATCTGCAAAGTACAGTAGTAATATCCTGCTTACCCAGGGAGTCTCTGCTCTCCCCACTTTCCCTCTCTCCTCCCACTCAAAACTTTCAGGATTCAAATCCAGGTCTGACATCATAAGGTATGGCCTTTTCCACTATCCCCTATGGCCTCACTTTTTACTAATCTATGCTAATTAGAGTTTATTTGTGTAGATGTTTTTTCCTCCATAAATTTTTCCCTTAAAGAATTGTAAGAAGAAAGGAATCTGATGTGCATAATATAGCTGAAAAACTTACTTATATAAACTACCATGTCTATGTGGACATTTTGTGGGTAACAAGAGCAGAATCTACTACCTGACTATTAAAAAACAAGCCATTGCTTATGCAAATGCCTACTTTCTTAGCACTATGTGGAATATGATACCTGTGAAGAGATTGTCCATGGGAAAAAAAAATATCTGCTGTATTTCATTTCTGGATGTCCCAATACCAAAAAGCTTCTACTACACAAATTATGCTTCAGAATATAAGGGTGCTATTATTTATTGGCTGTGGATAAAGCTCCATGCAAGAAAGCAACTACCCAACAAGGGTAGTTATGAGATACAAGGTATCATTGCTCTTATTCGCTTTGAAACTGAAAATTCAAAATAGAGTAAGCTAAGTTTATATTATTTTACATTATGATGATGGACTACTTTTGAAAGGTGGAAGAAACCTGGATTATATTACTTTTTTTTAACTTTTAAGATAAAAAAATTGTTAGAGTCAAAATAACACCAATCTCCAGATGTTTTCACTTGGTTTAGTATATAAAATCCTTTATATGACCTATTCCCACCTTTTGAAATTTTTTATTTGTTGTCTAGATTTGTGCTATTCAGTGTAGCAGCCAGCAGCCACTTGCCATATGTGGCTATTTAAATTTAAATAAATTATAATTAAGTGAAACTTAAAATTCAGTTCCTTGGTCATACTAGCTATATTTCAAGTGCTCAATGGGCCACATGTGGCTAGTTTATTGGACAGGTATAGAACATTTCTATTTTCACAGAAGTTTTATTAGGCAGCATTGATCTAAATGGTTAAGTATCTTGTAGAGAAAGACTATTGTGATTCAGATTTCCATACTGCCCATCATTTTTATTAATTCTACAGACACTTCTTGAAGTTCTTACTATGTGTTAAATGCATGTGAGGCACAAAGGATCTGAAGACAAAAATAACATGGCCACAGAAAGTGGCAGAGACACACGTGTGAAACACAGGATTGCAACGCAACACGAGTTCTCCAGCAAGAGGAGAGCAAAGGGCATTCTAAGCAGAAAGAATTGTACTTGCAAATGCATGAATGGTGGGGTGTGTTTGGGGAACTCTGGGTGGTTTGTTTAGCCCCAGACAAGTGTGAATATAAGGACTAGAAAGGTATGCTAAGGCCAAATCCAGGAAGACTTCAAATAATTGTATCAGGTTACTTTCAGTTGAAAGAAAAGCCAATTGAAATTGGCTTTAAAAAACAAAGATGATGTGTTGGTTATACAATGGAAAAAATCCAGCACTGGAGTGGTACACTACTGTGACTCAACTAGAGCTCTAGCTGCCTTGCTCTGTGTGTCTCTCAACTCTGCTGTTTTGTTCTGGCTTTATCCCCATTATGAATAAGACGGTTGCTATAGCTTCAGGCTTCACACCCATGTATGGCAATCTTTGGATGAAAGAGGCTGACTCTCTCTGAGGCTCTCTCCCAAGACTGATGCAACTTCTTTTCTAGAAACGCTCACATCTCCTCAGCCTGGTTGAGGTTACATGTCCATTTCTGACCAACCCCTGTGGCCCGAGGTATGCCATGTACTGATTTGTTCAGAAATCTCAGACCTAAGCCAGTCATGATCCAGAAGGTAAGAGCACATGGGATCTCCCCCCTGGAGCTGGGGTGAGATCATCTGCTCCTAAGGCACAGTGACTGCCAGAGAAGGGAGACCCCTGTGTGATAATTAGAAACTTATCAAGAGACAGAGGAAGGGATATTAGGAAGCAAGCATCCTGAGTCGAGCATGGTTTCTGGAGTCTGACAGACCTGAGTTGGTGTCCTCAGTGGTGTGGTTTATATAATGGAGCCTCAGTTTCCCAATGGAGATAATGGTAGTCTTTGTCTTTTGTACTGTTATGCGATGTAAATGAGTTAATACCGGAAAGGAACTTACGATAGTCTGGACCACAGTAAAAACTCAGCAAATATTAGCATTAAATTTTTATTCAAATATGGGAGGAAGTTGGAGCTTTATCTTTTAGAGCATGGGACTCTAATGGAAGGTCTTTTTTGTCTTCTGACTGCTAGTTGATTTCCTACCACTTAAATAATGATAATAAAATAGTGCTCAAGTGATGTTGATAAAGATAGGAAAGATAAATGTGAATTAGTTGAGTAAATGTGACAGAAATCACATGACCCACAAAGCTGAGAATATTTACTATGTGGATCTTTATGGAAGTTTGCCAACTCTTGGAATAGAGGATCAGAAAAATGCCTTCTGATATAAAATACCTAAACATGTTAGATAAAATATGTTTTTATAAAATAATCTTAATGCATACCTGAACTAGAGGCAAAATAAGGAAATTTCTAGGAGTCCAAAAATGATAAGAAAGTACAAACACACACATGCACATACACACACACATGCACAGACACGAAAAGAGAGACAGCGGGAGAGTTTGAACAAGTATGTGAATATGAGAAATATTTATTGAGAGCCAAATATTTGTCAGGCACGTATTGCTCTGTGTCTGGGGAACAGACAGGTAAAGTAGTAAATAAATGGGACTTGAGGATTGATCCCGTAGATCTTAAAATTCAGTGAGGTAGACAAATTTTATAAGAAATACATGTATATTTAAATATTTTGACAAGTACTGTGAAGAAGAACAAGGTGCTTTGAGAGAGAATAACAAGTGAAACCTGCTTTAAAATTATGTGCCCAGAAGGGAACTCGGAGATGGTATCCTTAAAGCCCAGAAAGATTTTAGTAAGTTCAAGAAAATGCAAGAGGGCATTTCTTTTGGGTAGAAGCCTAGGCTGTGTGTACTGTGTATGCTTCTATCTGACCATATAAGTGAAAAATTTATAGAAGTATAATTAATGGCTTTGTTACCAAACCAGAAATGGATAAGAGACTTAAGAATAAATTTCCATATCTCAATCTCATGAGCATTTTGATGCTATCATAATTATTCCATTTTAATGCACTCATCTATACATAATTTAATAGTTTTACTACAACAACAAAATCCCTTTGAGGCAGAAGACAGACTTATAATGACAAAAGAGGAATATTTTTTATTCTGAGGTTGAACTTAGGTGTCTGTGTGAAGGAAGGCTTAGTATTATAAAAGTGGACAGGTGAGACTGTTAGCTTACAGAAAGCTGGCCTTGGGTGCTGGACTTGATGCTATTAGAGGTATCTTGAAAGACATGGAGAAAAAAGCTTTAAAATTGCAACTGGAAGACATCTGCTGGACTAGATGTGTAGAGTCCTAAGCATTTAGGCATTCAGCAAATGGCTGCTGGTTGGAGTTTTTTTGGTTTGAAGATACCATCAAAAGGTGGGAAGGTGAAAAGGGGTGAAGGATGAGGAATTTCCGAATAGGTACAATGTACACTATTCAGGTGATGGTTACACAAAAAGCCCAGACTTCACCACCACGCAATATATCCATGTAACAAAACTGCACTTGTACCCCCTAAATCTATAAAAATAAAAACAAATAAATAAAAAGATACTATCAAGCTCTAGTTTAGTTATCTCTGAATTGGAGATGACTAATTTTGGGGTATGTCTTAGATTAGCCAAAGCAAAAAGCAGATTATTTTATATTTTACATTAACAAAACCCATAGAAGGAAATTCTACTTTGCCTTTACAATCCATATATCAGCTTGGGTATCCCTGCCCCTTAATAAAGTAATGATTAATTACATCCCCAATCCAAAGTCTTCTCCAAGAATGTTGAGAATTCTCAGGTGGCTAATTTTTCATGGTCACCTCTGTTCTTGCTTAGAATGAATTGATTCTGTTTATGGGTCATCTTTCATGCCACATGGGCTCCATACCAAGTTGAGGCAGACCAGGCCAAGGCCCGTTTCTTCAACTTTCATAAATTAGAATCAAACAACAGAAAGAGAAAACACGTATACTAACATTCATAGGACCTGCCTTTACCTACAACAGATGACTCTTGCAGGTTCTATCTTTCGATGGGGCGTCCTCCACCCTGTTAACTGAAGTTTTCAGTGTTTATTTTTCTCATCATTTAAAAATATTTTACTTATTGTAACTTAAGAGAAAATGAAGTCAGTGAGTTTGTTGATTCATTATGCTAAGTTTAATATACAAATTCTAAACACCATTCCATGAAACTGGCTTTTTCTTGATATAACAAATATGGGGGGTTTGCCAACTATTTTTCTTTTTTTCTTTCTTTGGGTCTCACAGCTATGTTCTGGATGGTTAAAGTTTCAGAAATTCTAAACACTCAATAACAAGTTACTAGCAGGTTTAGTTCTTGTATCTGTATTGGGAGGTAGCATAAAACATTAAAGCTCCATCTACTCCCTCCCAAATCAGCTTGTAGAGAGACCTTGGCCTCGCTGCCTAACCCACCTGAGTCTGTCTGTCTTTTATCTATAAAATGGATCTGATAACAATAGCTATTTTACAGGGATTTTCAAAGATTAAATGAAATCCTAAGTATAAAATAAATATTAAATAATATAAAGATTAGTTTTGTTATCAATAACCTTTGATTTCTTCAACCCCAGATAGGTTCTTTTACTCATTATCCCTTAAGCCAGACCCTTTAGATAGCCTGTGTCAGTTTCACATTCTTATCAAAGATATATACATTCCTGCATTCTCTTTTCCACCAGTTATTCATTGTTTTATTAGATAGAAAGATATTTAAGAATTCACATTTACATTATAACATATAATTTAAAAATTTTTTTGAAAGGAGAGTATAATTAGAAATTCATAAGTAATCTTAATGTCCCAGGTTTCACCATATGTGCCATATGTGTTCACATTCACACAAAGTGCTATGTGGTTAATTCTCCATTCTGTGTGAGTTATAGGTAATGTAGGTGCTGAAGCAGATACCTCCCCAAATCAGCATCTCAATTCTAATGAAATTTGATTCTCAGTTTCTTTAAGTCTATTTGGTAGAAGCAGTGGCACTCCACAGTCATTTAGGGACCCAGGCTGATGGGAGTGTTGTCATCTTTTGCACATGGCTTCCAAGCCAGAGTCTCCATTAACGACAATATCCAGCTAGAGACATGGGAAAAGAGGCACTCGGCATCTTGTGGAAGGTTTTTGTGGTCTAGACC
The DNA here is from genome assembly GCF_020740605.2 of Lemur catta. NCBI lineage: Eukaryota > Metazoa > Chordata > Mammalia > Primates > Lemuridae > Lemur > Lemur catta. The sequence goes on along the minus strand of NC_059133.1, from coordinate 74,150,484 downwards.
CAGAAGTGCCCGTCACTTTCGTCCACATTCCACTCTTCAGAACTGTCACTGGACCACACCTAACTACAAGGATGGCTGGAAAATGCATAGCTGTTGGCCCAGGAGGAAAGGAAGATAGCATTGTTGAACAACTAAAGGCTCAGTTATAGCTTTCTCTTCAGGTCACCAAATATTTGTCTCCCTTCTTTCCTACCCCAAAGTCTCATGCCAGTATTGCATCCAATTCCAAGTCCAAGGTCCTGGGATGTAGGCCATCCTCTATGAAGTCCAGATATGTCATAGTTGGGCATTCTTGGAAATAGAAAGGGAAATTTTCTACCTCCCCATATATCATGGTAGAACAGAGACAAAATAACCACAATTTAAGAAAAAATAAAATTAAACAAACAGAAATCTATTCAAGAAAGGGAAGAGTAGCAGGCCAGCAGCAGTTCCTGGGCTATAACCCTTAGGAAATCATGTTTGGCAGGTATTGAGAAGGCTCCCTACCCTGGGAGTAAGGAAATTCCTTAAATAGCTCTGAATCTATTCTCTGGGAGGAATCTTCCTTTCCAGCACTTATTTGTGGCCAATGATTCCATCCTTTGGAAGTTTCTTCCATGTTTGCTCTTGCCTGGCTGTCACCTCTGAAGTGGCTATTAAGGAGTGTGGTCTTCTCTAGGTCTTTACAGCTTTTGTAATTCATTATGCAAGAATAAAGGTGGGAACCAATGGATGTTTTCTGGTTTAAGGTCAATCATTCCGTAATTTGGGGGCTGTGGAAGAAAAAGAAATCCCTTGGTTCATGCACACAGTATGACAGCTTGGCATGAGTGAAAGACACGAGCAAAAGGATAAACAAAGTGAAAGGAGGAGTATATATTGGGCACAACATCATCCAAAATCTAAACAACTGGAATGCATTAAACTTGTTTGTTCAACAAATACTGGTTGAGCACCCACTAAGTGTCAAGCACTGTGTCAGATGTGGAGGATAACAGTAGCAGCACATGAGAGTGATGACAATGAAAGGCCTTAGGTTTAAAGGTTAAAGGAGAAAAAATGGCATAATAAATGTTATTGGTTTTAGCAAATCCAAAACATTTGAGAAAATGGTATAATGTTTGCCAAACCTAAAACTCTTTTACTCTCACTGAATCTTTAATTAGGAAAGCATAAACGCAGACAGAATTAGTAGGGAATGAAAGTTTTATGGTTATATTCGCTTAAGTAATAACCCTATATCAGAAAGTTGATGAGGTGGTCCACACCTTTGGAATAACCAGCCTGTACCTCCCCCCTCCCCCCGAAAAAAAAATTCTAACCAAATAAAGTATGAAATAAGACAGAATCCACCATGCTACAGCACTTACCAGGAATGAAGATCATGCTGATTGGAAATGGATCAAGCAATAAAGAAAAGAGGTTGGTTTTTCTAACATCATCTCCATGTCACTTGAGACCTTTAATCTCAAACCTACTTCTGAAACCATTTTCCATGCAGAGGTTACTCAATGGTCTTATCTGGGTCCAGGCCAAGTCTTCCTTCTGTTGTATGGCCGCTCTTATCCTTCTTGGTTCCTACTTTGAAGAACTTTTCTGTCTGGGTTAGAGTTTCTTCTGGTAGACCTCAGATTCTGCAAATATTTATTGAGTATCTCATGTAAATCAAGACCCAGTCTAGATTCTGCCATGTACCTTTATCTCTTTTGACATAAACAGAGTGATTTAAATGCAGTCATAACTTATTCCTAAATAGGGCTTGGTAGAGCTTTTAAGCAGTATGTCTCTGCAGTCACACATAGCAATGAATGAATGAATTCTAACCCATCCTAAGTACTATACTATTCCTGAAGATAGATAAATCATGTCAGCTCTGTGAGGCTTGGAGATTTTTCTTTAAAACATTATAAACAAAAATGTTACCAGTTTTCCTTTGATTACCACTATGTCCCCAGGAAATATGATCAAAAGGACAGCTGTTCTATCTATCAAAATTCATACATCTGCTTCATTCTTTTCCTTTCATGGTATGCATAGCTACCACCTCTCACTTCCTGTTTGCCTGCTTTCAGAGAGAGACAATTAAACGGGAGATGCTTTGGAAAGAAGGATTTTTTCTGAAATCCTTTGGCCACACAGAACTGGGACTGAAGAATTAGAACATTAGTTTTCTTACTTGTTACTAACTTTAAGTGTTTTCAGAGCACTTGAAGGGACCTAACAAGAGAGGGGAAAATGTCTGAATTAATAACAGAATGCTTGAGGACTTCCTCACAAAGATAATTAACGTGGCACTCTAAGAAAACAACCAGAGACACACAAATAATGTACAAATATATTTATTGTAGTATTACTTACAGTAACAAAATCTGGATCAAATCGGAATGTTTCACAATAGAGGACTGATCAAACAAACAGTAATGAAACAATATGAAAAATGGGCTCATTTAATTATGAACCAATCAGCTTTCCATTGTATCAGAAACAAATCTAGACAGAGAAATTGATATTTATTATATATTGTTATCTTGAATATGCCTTGGCTCTTCCCCACTATAATAGGTAATGAATTGCAAAGAAACCAGTCAGTTGTAAAGTTCAAAGAAATGTTGGGAGCATTTTGAGCTTTCTAGTGCCTTATAGATATGTTTCTTTTTACAACAATCATATATATCATATATATCAGTTTAGGATCTTACAGCAGCAATAATCTACTCTGAATAATTCCTTATGAAAACATCAACAATCTCCATAACTGGAAAATAAAACCCCAAGTACTTGAAATTATATTAAGAGTGATGCAGTTAATTAAGAATGACTATGAGCTCAGAATCTGAAAAATGTCTCATTGGGGGAATACCAGAAATCATTGGGCTTTTCTTGTTTATATTTATTTATATATATGTGTGTGTGTGTGTGTGTGTGTGTGTATATATATATATGTAGAGAGAGAGAGAGACAGAGAGAGAGAGAGAGACTATATATACATATAGTATAAGTATATATTAATAGTATATGAGGGAAGGGTTACAATGATATTGTACCAGGTTTAGAATGCATCATCTGAGAAAATCAGACAAAATTCAAGATTTCCAGGGAAGGACTATCCTGAATAATGTCACCAGTGAGTAGATTTATAAACAAAGACAGAGCTTGGCAGGTTATACTGGGTATTTCAAGTCAGCTTCTCTGGAAAATATGAAGTACTCAATAAACCTTCAGTTGCCCCTTAGGTAAATCAACTCTGAAATACAATGGAGAGTGCTGGGTGATAAATCATGCAGGGTTACATTCTGGGTCCTCAGTATACAGAACAAGATTAGATTTAAGACAATGGAAGATTGTAACATTTTATGAACTAGTTTATTGAATCCTTTCCCTGTTTGGTAGTTCCTAGAAGGTGTAAGATAAATTAATCCCTAAGAGGTAAACAAATTAACTTTGAACTAAAAAAAAAACTTTGAACTAAATAACACTTGCAACAAAGGCCCAACAATCTAACATTGTTGATTATTAAGAAGCACACAATAGAAGTATTAATTTCATTTTATGAGTTCCTTGTAAATTTTCAGACTCTTTTTTAAAGGAAAAAAAAAAAGTATTTTCATCTTTGCTCCAGGCTTCCCTGTATAAAAGGGTACCACTTGTTCTCAGCTTCCAAAATGTATTTCTGATTGACATCAATGATTCTGTTAAATCTCTAGAAGGCAAAGGCAATTAGAAACAGAAGTTTGTATTTTAAACTTCCAAAGCCAGTTTTGTTCCATTACTGTTTTTTATTTTTCCCAAAAAACTACCCTACAAAAAGCAGGAGGCTTCTATAAACTTGGGATAACTAGAAGGAATATAAATTTCTCAGGAATTCAAATTTCCCAGGATTAGCAAAGGCACACGTTTACAAAAGTAACTTGTCTTTAGTTTGCCAGTGACTCAACTCTTATCATCTGAAGCATGTTCAACCTCTCCCCCATGGGCCATTTTCATTCTTTTAAGAATAAAAAAAAAAAAAAATGAAATTCATTTAGTCCCGGGGATGTACAAACAGTTTCAGAAACAGAAACAATTTATTTTCTCAATCTTTTTCTTACTTTCTTTTACAAGAAATTAATTGAATTTAATTCAATCACTGGCATGATTTCACATATCCAATTTCTTTCCTTTTTTAAAAATCTCTTCTAATCACATCAGGCCTTTTTCTTAAAAGCTTCAAATTGCCCATAATCATTTCATTGAAAAAGTCATCAAGCCATGAGATTCAACATAATTCTGGAATACATTCAGTTCTCAGAAGTATATGAATCACACCATATAATCAGAAACCTTGGCATGACCCAATACACAGAAACACACACATACACACACAGCTTTCTGATTAACAGCTTTTGGAAATGGGGTATGGTTGTGGAAGTGGAGATAGGATTTTCCTATTATTAAGGACCTACTAAGTGGCAGGCACCATGCCAAATACGGGGACTTTCATTACCCTATTTAATACTCAGAAATTTCTGTAGTATGCCTATTCCTACATCGCACATGAGAAATTAATCCAAGGAAGTTGTCATATATCCAAGGTTATGTAATCTGTGCTGAATCAGTGAAATTTGAATGCAGGTCTGTTATCTCTAAAGCGCATGCTTCCCCTACTGCGTGCATTGCCTGCCCTGGGAAACCACTTCCTTGAATGACAGTATCACTAGGAAAGTGAAACTATTGCTTGCCACTTCTGGGTTAGTAGCAGCACTTTTCCATCCTTTAGCATGGAAAATGCAGAGATGCCACTACTGTTGCAGAGCAGAAATAATCTTAAGGTTGGTGTCCATCTTCCTAGCCACCCTAGTTCCTTTCTTGCCCTGGTACTTATTCTCAAGGAAGAGACTGTGAAATTGACCTTTGGTCTGGGCAAAAAGCCTAAGAATGTGGTGAACTGAACATTGTGTCACCTTTAGCATTTATTACAGATACTTATACAAAGTGAACTACAATTTGTTAAATGCAAAATTGTTTTTACAGAAAGCATAATCTATGTTTAATCACTAATTCTCTGAGATCACAGTGGAAGATACTCAAAGGATTGGTATTTTAGATAAATATGCAAATAAAGACACAAAGGCCCAAAGAGGTTAAGTAATTTGCCCAGTCACACAGCAAATAAATGGCAGACTCAGGGTTCAAACCCAGCTCTTCATGACCTCAAAGAACCTGAGCTCTTTCCAATACACCAATGGTTCTCACCTTCAGTGTGTATCAGAATCATTAGAGGGCTTTTACAAAGTACAGATGCCCAAGCTTCAACTCATAACTGTTGAATGAGAATCTCCAAGGTAAGGACATCTGGGGTTTTTTTGTTGTTTGTTTAAACAACTTCCCAGGCAACCCTGCTATAAGCCAAAGTTTGATAACCTTACTACCACACCATACTGCCTTATGGCCTTATAGAAGTGGTCCTCATTAAAGCAATAAAACTTCTAGATTAATCCTTTACATCTTATGGGAGTTACTAGTGAGCTAGCAAAATTCTAACATTTTGTGAATTTTTGTGAATCTGTACATCGGGTATGATCTTTTCTGCTTTAATTTACATGCACTTATGTTTAATTGTTCTCAATTTAGAGCTAACTTGCAGAATCCATTGATTTTCTTTTACTCAGCACTCTAAAAATTCTCTTAAAAATGTTACAGTGTCTCTTTCACTTTGGGATATCAGATATTCCATATTTAGTTTAAGGGTCTTTACCCTTTTTTCACAAGATAAAAATATTAAGCAAATTTTGGTGGATTATTGGGACTAAATAACATAGTTATATTTGAAGAGAGGGACTGAATAAAATGAATAAAAATCAAAGACTCTCATGATTAGGAAAGATATGACTACCTTCAAAAACCCCCCAGAAAGTAGAGGCCAAATGTCCTGTAGATACTTCCAGAGTGAGGTCATATGGATAACTAGTTGATCGTAAGAGTCCAAGTTCAGGGGCTCTGCATTGTTTCAGAAGCATTATATAAATTAGATGCCCCCATGCCTTATCCAATTCCTGCTTCTAATAAAAATGCAGTTCTAGTGTCTGACTACAGAAGTCATACCCAATGAGCTTATTGAAACCAAAAAATTTCTCTTTCTGACTTTCTCATTCTGGTGAATTTTCTTTCTAAGATTTACAAAGTTTGTCTCTTGCCTCTGGGCTACAAGTAACTATTCATGTAAATAGGATAGTCTCTCATGTTTAAAAACAAATTAAGAGACAGAAATACTTGCCTGTGTAATGTCAAATCAATGGAACGCTCCCAAACTTTCCAAGATAAATTTATAGCTTTGTTAAAGTTTGAAATGTTTAGATCACCTGCCAGCTGTTATCTTTCAGTGACCACAGAAATGTGCCCTACCCTTGTCAAGAACAAGATTTCATAAAACGGAAAAGCAGCAATTCCTCTGCTTGAGTTGTGATGATGGCGAGTAGTTAGTTACTCAACTCTTTTGCTTCTCAGTCCTATGCCATTGATTGAATAGAGAATCTGAGTTTAGACACTGAGAAGGAATATGATAAGCTCTTAGAATTAAAAATAATTTAAGTTCTATATTGGTTGGTTTTCACTGACATTTTTAAAATATGTATTTTTACTCATTTTTATCCTATCTAATTTTCTTACCTTTAATTAATCTCTCCCATTAGCAAAACAACAAAAAAACTTTCAGAAGAGCTAGAGCCTAACCAGGATCCATTTGCACCATTTTTATCTTGTCCTTTAGTCTTGTTATTATAAAGAGGGTCAGCTCTGAGCACTTTGAGCTCCCATTGGCAGTTAATACTGAGGACTGGGGAATACTTTGTGTCCCCTTTTAGCAGTTGCTATCTGCTATCTTCCATCACACCAACACAAGAGCTGGTAACCAAACACTTTCAGGAATTAAGTTCCCCTTCATAGTTCTATTAGTATTTGTACAGAGATCTATTATAATTCAACAAGTGAAATTTGAGTCTTTTCAGTGAACTGCATAATGTCAAACATAAAGAGATGAACAAGAATCAAGGAATTTACAAACTAGAGGGGGAATAGACATGAATTTTCAGAGTCAGGGTTTCCCCAAGTATGGTACCTAGAACGGATACATCTGAGGAAGTAGTTAAGAAATACAACATCCTGTGTTACACACCTAACTACTGAGTCGGAATCTCTGAGGATGGTGTAAAGAAATAATTTTTAACTAGGTTCCTTGATTTTTCTATGCCCACAGTTTGAAAACCACTGATGCGAAGAATGTTCTGAGCAGTTATAAAGGGAAGTGAGTCATACACATTTGTTCATCTGCAATTGTCCATGTTAATACTCTAACTGGAGAAATTCTCATCATTTGCATGCATTAAAATCTGCTGGGGAACTTGATGTAAAATACAAACTCCTGGGTATGCCCCAGTAATTTTTTATTTAGTGGGTATGGGATGGGACATGGGAATCTAATTTTAACATGCATACTAGTGATTCCAATGCAGTTGGCTTTGTGGATAACTCTTCTTTGAAAAGTGCTGGCCACAACCACTGGCCTGTTGGATGGCAGTTGTCTGTCATCTCTAGCACTCTGTTCAGGGAGTGGCAATATTTAAAGAGTATTATTTTAGAAGTTATAGCAGTATGGTGAGATTCCTCACAAGGCAAGTCATATCATTAGGCAAGGCTATGTAGTGAAATGAAATCCTCATTTAGCACTGTGGTTCGAATTGATGTAGCCTATTCGTTGATTTATTTCAACTTACCATAATCAACTACTATATAGATCAGAAAACTCAGACTTAAAAATTGTACTGTGTCCATTCAGATATGTCCTCTTGTTTGAAAACACAAATCAGTAGACAGAACATAGACTAGGACATTGGTTCTTAAAATTGTAATTATCTCCTAAAATAGTAATGCTATAAATGTGTTATCTTGGTGTATTCAACATTGCACAGGTTGTTTGAAAGTATAATATGTTATAAAATCATCCTCTGCCTTTTAAAATCATAAAAACCAAAGACAAAAGAAAACCCATGCGTGGCAGCTTCCATCATATGTAAGGAAGCCCCCTGGGAGAAGGGTGGATGCTGAAGTCACCGTACACTTCCTGCTCTCAGTAGCCAGAAGTCATCACAAGCCAAAGTCAGAGTCCACAGAACCCTAAATAAATTTCCAGTGAATAATATCTATAATGCAGACTCAAAACTAGCCTTCTACAAATTCAATTATCAAAAAAGAAGGTAATTGTATAAATTTTTGTTAAGCTTATCCAAAAATATTCGTTTGTTATACAATTAATATGAAATATCAAGAGGGACAACATCCGTTCAGAAAGCAAACATTTAGCATGCTTGTGATTGATCGGAATTGGAAGCAACATTAAAGATCTTTCTGGAAGAGACAGAATGACCTCTTTGTTGAGAATGTGCCTAGGACACTTTATCAACCTTATCAATCCCAGATGTCAAAGAAGCATTAAGCATTGACCTAACTTCCAAATTATTTTCAGAATTGCAGTAACACCCACTGAAAGGCTGACCCTACAGTGCAGGAAAATGGTAGACAGAGGTATGTTAACTTGACAAACCAATATGTGAATTTAATTCCCTTCTCCAGTCATCTCCATTGAATTCCCAGGATGGCCTCTGAACATGGTCTTGCCTGATACAAATAAGTCATGATCTCTTTGACTACCTGAGATCAACTTTTTGTTACCCAGTAAAAAACACTGGGGTGGGTCTCTAATGGAGAGAAGCCTGCTCCTCAGGATCAAGGAGTAGATGAAAGCCTTGTTTTGTGGTTTAGGGGAAGAAGGGCGCTGTCTCTGCTCCTATGTTATGATTAAAACCACAGACCCATTTTCTCTACTCTTAACCTTTCTAAATAATTAGTTTTATTTTCCTCACTGTTAACATGCCATGCCAACACTACAGTAAAATTCAATTTAATCAAAATAGGTTGGAACCAATCAATTGAAAATGGGAAATACCAACTTAATCTAAGAATTTCTGTGTGGAGGGGAAAGTAGAGACTATCTTATTTGAATAATTGTAATAAAAGTTAAAACTGCCAGTGCTCTTCTTTTTCCTTTATAAATAAATTAGAATATTAAAAAAATCAATTATTATCCCATAAGAAGTACATGAGCTCATGTAATTCTCTTACTAGACAATAACTGCCAACTGTATTAAAATGAGATTATGTAAAAATTGTATTTGTCTCACTTGTTATAAATTTACTTGATTTGTTAATTTCTAATTATGTTTGTGCCGCTAAGTAAGACATCTTGTTAATCTGTGCCAGTTAACCAAGTCGTTGGTCATTTGGCTGGTAATTTGTAAAGGCTGCATAAAGGCTGGTAATTTTGCATTGAAAACAATTATTTCCCAGCCAAAAATGGAAACTATCACCATGTGTAAACATAAGGCTGCCTTAAAGGGGAATGGAGTATAAAGGCAGGATATGGATGACTTACTATCACTTTTTCTCCCCAAAGGAAAAGTTTAAAATAAACACCTTATTTGTTATTGGAACTGACTTTTTCAAATATTTCCCAAGTTAAAGGAGCAGGAATTACACTAAACTGACTAAATTGCATGAAATAAAGCAGATGGCTCTTGAGTAAATGCCTTCTTTAAGTAATATTATTACAACTAAAACCAGTTTTTGAGTATAATGAATCGGGTCAGTACAAACAAGAACAATGTGATGATGATGATGATCTTTGTATACTGACCTATTAATATATGTTTCAGCTGTTTGAGAAAGTCAAAGAAGTTTGTCCAAATGTGCATGAGAAGATCAGAGCTATTTATGCGGATCTCAATCACAGTGACTTTGCCATTAGCAAGGAGGACATGCAGGAGCTTCTTTCCTGCACGAACATTGTCTTCCACTGTGCCGCCACTGTACGCTTTGATGACCCACTGAGGTATGTTCCCATTTCCCTCTTGTGGCTTATATACGTTTGTGTGGATGGGCACATATGCGTGTAACTTTCCTTATGGTTTCTGTAAAAAAAAAATCCTCAGTGAAAAAAAAAAAACAACAAAGAAACAAAACTCCAAAATCCCACCATCCAAAACCAATTTTCAATATTGTAGAGAACATCTATTCCAACTTTTCTTTATGCATCTATGATTATATAGATGTATGCTCAATTTTACAAAAAAAAAAAAAACCAGAAATCCTATTGAGAATGATGTTTTGCAGCCTGCTCAATTATATTTTTGGATATCTTTCATTGTCAGTAAATATTATAATTTATAATGACTACATGACATTCCATTGTACATGTATATAATATATTCAACCAGTTCTGTGTTGGTTGACATTTGGATTGTTTTAATTTTTCACTATTATAAACTCTACAGTGAACAGGGCTGTGCATAAATTTTTTTACTCCTTTGTATGTTGTTCTTGGGGTAAATTCTAAGAAGTAAGACTTGTCAGATACATATCAGATGTGTCCGGGGTATGAACAGTTTACATTTTTACATGTAATGCTAAATTGCTCTCCAAAAAGGTGGTGTATATTTATACTGTCCCTGTGCACATGAATCCTCATTTTTTTTACACTCACAACAGTATGTCGTAGAATTCTTTAATTCTTTTTTAATGTTGCCAATATGATAGCAGAAATGGTATTGCATGTTCTGATGTTTATTTCTTTAATTATTACAGAGGTTATTGATGTTTAAATGCTTATTGGCATCTTATTCTTCTGTGACATGTGTTTTATTGTTCTTTGCCTATTTTTCTATTGAAACTTTTTTTCTTATCAATTTTAAGACTTCCTAGAAGATTCAGCATATTTATTCTTTGTTTTTATAAGGTTTAAAATATTTTAACAATTTATGTCTTTCAACTCTTTTTATGTAGTTATTTATAATTTCTTCTAGTATTTTTATGGTTTAATTTTTACATTTAGATCTTTGAACCATTTAAAATTTATTTAGCTATAAAGAGGAACAGTCAGGAAAATTCTATTAAAACAGAGTGATGTAGCTGTGAAAGTAGAGTGGCTTTATTACTCTTTCTAACAGATGACTAGTTCTTAAAAATATTTATTAAATTATTTACTCTTTATTTGAAATGCAATTATCACACTAAATTCCAATTTTTAAACTTTTTATTTTGTTCCTTTAATCAGACTTTCTCTGCCAATATCACACCATTTTAATTATTGTAATTTTTATTCTATTAGGGCAAGAATACCCACAGCACTCTTAATTTTATAAAATTTTCCTAACTATTATCACCTGGTTATACTTCTTAATTAAATTTAGAATAATTTTGCAAATTTTAAAAAATTTTGGAGTTTGATTAGAATTACCTTGTATATGTAGGTTAATTTAGAGAAACTTAACATATTTAAAATATTGATTGCTCCTATCCAAGAACAATATATGTGTTTCCATTTATTCGATTTTTCTATTCTGGCACATAATGAAGTTTTATCACTTTCTTTACATATTCATTTATGATTAATTTGATATATTTTTAAATGTTCAGGTTCCAATGTGTGCCTTTCTTCCACTGTATTCTCTAATTTTTGCTTATATATAGGAAAGTGATTTTTTTATGTACTTTTTGTAAGTGGATACCTCACTGAATTATCTTACAAGTATACAATTATATAATCTAATAGTGATTTTTGTGACTGTCTTTTTAATATTTTTATCTGTTCATTAATTTTATTTTGCTCTCTAATTACAAGGCTAGTACTTCAGAGTAATGTTAAGTAGTGGTAGTGATTGTAGGCATTCTTCCTGGCCCTGACTTTACAAGCAGTGCTCCTAGCTTTTCACTCCTAGCCATGACATTGGCTAGCAAATTGAAATATATAGTGTTTAATCATTTCTTTCATATTTTAGCAAATTTCTTTAAAGTGGATATTAAATTTTATTTAAAATTTTTTCAAAATATACATAAATGATCATATAGTTTTTCTCTTTTTGAGTCAAACTAGATTAGCAGGTTTCCTTATATTGGATAAAATGTGTATTCCTGGATTGAACTATTTCATTGTTATCAAACTCTGTGTTTCTATAGCTTTGTATTCTAGTAGCTACAATTTAGAATTTTGACATAAATTTTCATGTCTGACTTAGACCTTTACAATAATAGCAACTTACATCACAAATCTGTTGCTCCCCTCCAATTTATTTGCATTTTCCAACTTCTTGAGTAAGATGCTTAATTTTGTATTTTTGTTCTTTTAATGGCTGCTTATAGAAACTCCTTTATAAATTCAAAGGATTGGGATTTTTTTCCTTCCAGTTGATTAGAACCAAGTGATCTCTAAATACAGTACATAACAGTGCTTCAGTGAATAGGATTTACGTACACAGAGTACATCATTAATACATAACACATTCCAAGTATCACATAACTGTATAGCCATGACCCATCGTTTTCTGCCTGCTCCTTTGATACAGCCACCAAAATCTGATAGACATGCCAGTGGGCGCAGTTACAGCAAGGCTGGGTGCTGACCTACCTCATTGTATTTCCTTCTGCTTAATCTTCTCTAGACGCGCCGTGCAGCTTAATGTCACTGCCACCCAGCAGCTCCTGCTTATGGCTAGTCAGATGCCAAAGCTCGAAGCCTTCATACATATCTCTACTGCCTTTTCTAACTGTAATCTGAAGCACATTGATGAAGTCATCTATCCATGCCCTGTGGAACCCAAAAAAATCATTGAATCCATGGAGTAAGTCGGGTCAAATGAGGGGATGGGGGGAAGGGGGCAGATTGGCATTCTCTTTGATTCTTTGTAGTCATCCAGTAACGAGGTAACAAAGTGGGATGCCCTTGAAACAAAATGCTTTGCAAAGGTGCTGGCTTCAGCTCCCCTGGCCCTGCTGGTCCCTTCACCATGCAGTGGGGAAGATACCGCTGAAGGGGAAGGTGGGTAGAAAATTCTTAAAGAAAGTTTTGCTAAATAGTTCAAGATTGCATGGGGTACTTGGGAATACTATAGATAGAAAGTGGTTTCTCACTTCTTAATGAATTCAGCATTATCACTAGATAAAGGAAGTATGATATATAATATAAACATTCAGAAGAAAAATCTTAAATTCACACTGATGTGGGTTTGATGTACAGCTCCACAACTCATTAGCTGTGTGACCTTGAGCAAGTTCTTTGGCCTCTCTGAGCCCCAGTTCCTTCATTGGTAATATGTGCCCACCTTATAGTTGTGATGGTGAATTAAGTTATAGAAAACACTTATTGCAGTGCTAGGGAATGTTTAATAGCAGATAATCAAACGATTAGTAAAGAAGAACTAATCAAGAATAAGAATTCCTCCAAGATCTGGCAGAAGGTGACAGTCTCGTGACCTATTTGGCTGAGATATACTTTCCTTACTGTCGTATTGTGCAGGAGAAATAATGTCTAGTATTTTTGTCTTCTTGCCAACTGACAGAAACCACTTTCTTCTTGGGACATGGCTCTGGTCTCAGAATAAGCACGTCTCTATTTTCCACTTCTTCATTCTTCTGCTCCATTTTGCTAAGATTACCTTGCTTTTTGTTGTTTTAGACTTTACATAAAAAACATTACAGCAGAAAAATGGAATATTTCACAGTGAATCTGTCACCTTATAATTTCACATAATACTATATTTATATTTAATATATACTCCTTAAAAAGGTTTAGCTAAATTAAGAGCTCATTCCCTTAAGGGCAAACATTTTTATCTCCTCCAGCTCTGAGAATAGATATTTTTGTCCGTCATTTAAAAACATCCAGGACAAAGAAGAATGAAAGTCATCTAAAGGACTTTTAGAGGTTGCTTAAAGTTGGTAATAAAGGATGCTTAACTGGTTCAAAGAAACATTTTGGAGTCCAAAGTTTGTCAGGATAGTTGGAGGAAAGGCATATACTCTGGTGCCCAAAGTCTATGCAGGAAGTTACGTATAAAGCCTCAGAGCATTTTCAGGATAAAATTGATTTGTTTGTCGATTAGTTGCCCTCTTCTGGTGTTGCTTCTTAGTAGATGTGATGCTAAATATTTGATATGCCCAGGGAAGGGGCAGGCCCCTTTTGATTCCAGACTGAGTTTCCTGTGACGTACTCCACTGCTGATTCCTCTAACCCCTGACAGATCACAGCACAATTTGAGGCAGCAAAGGAATCTCTTGAGAGTTCACCAGAGAAAAGAGGTAGGCTATTAACATTGAGTTCACCCACCGTGAAGGGCTTCTCTAGGTCCTCCTTCCCACTTCTTTCCTCCCAAACTGTGTCCAGACACTAAATACCTCCAGGTTTCAAAGAAGAATAAACTCACCTTCCAGAGGAAGAGCTGATTTATCTGTAGGTGTTCAGCACTTCCCACATTCCCTCAGTGTGTGTCAACCAGAAAAGGCAGGTAATTGCTGCATGATTTATGATCAAACTGCAAATGACATTTGTACAAAAGTTTTTATGCCCATCTGTCATTTATTGCTCTCTAAGGATAACAGTTATTTAAGCAAATATGCAGCCAAACAGAACTAAGAATGAAATTAGTTTTATCTCAACAGAATACATTTTGAATGCAGTTAAGGAATTAAGAGGCTTTTTTTTTTTTTTCAAACAGGAAAAAATTCACAGCGAAGTAATTCCTCTTCTCCCTCATTCTGTCTGGCTTTGCTTGTGATGGCTCTGTTGCTGAGCCTGTTTCCACCTCTGCTTTACCTGGGTCATTCTTACTCAGAAATCAAAGCTCTCCACTGAAGCCCTCTGGGGTAGGCAGCCTTCCCTAAGGCTCCCATGGTACACAATGCTCATTTTTTTGTTGTTCTTGTTCAATAAATCTTTATTTTTTTACATTTTTTCAGATATTTACAACATTGTGCACTAAAATTGAAAAATGTATAATACAAAACCCAGATTTATCTATTTATGTATTCAATTAAAATGCATATTATGCTGGGCAAAAAAATTTTTTTTTCATTATCTATTTTTTTATTTCAAAATATTAACACATTAACTGCCATGTGAGTTGTATTTAACTCATGCTAGTTTTGAGCCCAGGGCCTCATGAAACATACGAAGACTCAATTCTCCAAAACAAATTCAACAAATACGTCATGAGTCGCATACAACTCAAGTGGCATGCAGTGTAAAAACTGATTCTAGTGCTGTGTGAGTTGCATATAACTCATGCACAGAAAACAATGAAAAATAACAAATTTTTCATTAAATTAGAAAGGATCATTTTGTTTTCAAAGTTTTATTCTATTTTCGTAATAAAACAGTATGGCCCCAGTGAAAAAATTTTTTTTCTAGTGTGGTAGTCAATGTGTTAAGGAGGTACAGATGTTTTTGTTGCGTGGTTACCTTTTATACTGCTTAGGTCGAGCCCTTGCTCTTAACAGGTTCTAATATCTGGTTGCTTATCTATTATATTCTCCCATAGACAATGGGCTTCTCAAAGGAAGAGAATATTTCTTCCTCCTTCTTGCATCCCCAATGCCAACACGTACTAGTGACTCAAATATATGCTGAATGAATAAAAAGTTTTTGATGGCACTAGATGATCATTGTTCATGCTGTTCTGGCTGGGTTTTTGTTTGTTTTGACAGAAGCAAGAATAGATGACAGAATTCCAAACAAGCTGATATTTTGGGATGCAGAGGTTTTATGCATAAAATATCAGTATCTCCACATCCTACCCCTCTTTCTGATTGCCCATTTTTTCCTTCTTGAACTTCAAATGAAACCCATGTGTTAAGCTTTGAATAACACTTTGAATAAAGCTTAGCAACCCCTCACCAACTATTCCATCATTTATGACTGTTTCAATAACTCCTATAGCAGATGGAATTTTCTGAAGTTTTAGGATAACAAATAGCATTAAAATTATTTTGATATTAATTCATCTAAATACAGGTTTAGTTGCTTTAAGAAAATATGTTTTCTCTGATTTCTTCTCTATTAATTGTCCTGTGGTTAACATAAAATTTATTTTCCAAGGTCTTTAGTTTCCTATTTCCTCTGGAAGATTGTTTTTGGTTTTTTTTTGTTTTTTTAAATAGTAAATTCATGGGGCCTACCAGCTGCCATTCCGGTCAGTATTCCAGTCATTCGCATCTTTTAAAAAGGAACCAGAAGTTAGACAAAATGATCTTGAAGCTGTGCTCTGGGCTTTGTGATCTCAAGAAAATCACCCATGAAAATGTAAAATGAGCCTTTCTTTTTTCCAGAAAATCAGTTGAATGGGAATTCCAGTTCTGAGAAATAAAGGAGGATTTGCATTTTTGGACAGGAAGTTTCCCCGTTGCTTGGACTACAGCGTTACTGCTCAGTGTTGTTAATAAAAGCAATGGGACTGTGACCTTAAATCCCATCCCAACCACTCCAACCCCATCCTTTGCAGGCCTCAGGTCTCCCCTTGCTCAGCCCACCCCATTCTCTGTCCATCCCACAGCCTAAGACTGTCAGGCCTCAGCTCCCTTCCTTCAGCCCCTAACTGAAAGCTTCCAGAATTACCTTGGTCTTGAACCATTCCAAAAAGATGAAATTTGACTTTGTTAGTACAAAAACTTTAGCATGTAAGCATAAACACATTTTAGTAATAAATTAGGAGCTAATGCTCATAATCAGTATGAGAAGCGTGGCCATTAATCAGTGTTAAGCAACTGCCGTCTTCGGCTCTTGTCCCTGCAGTTGTCTCCTGCCCTCATGCAACTGTGTCACCATTCTGACTCATCTCTGCCTTCATGTTACTACCGATTTGGTGAATTTACCTTTAGAAATGTATGCATGTAAATGCATCAGGGATTGCCAGTGAAATTCCAGTTTTCCAGAATAACAGTTTAAGGAGGATGTTTATTTTTAAAAATGTACATAACAGACCAGGAAAGACAGGGCTTTGGTGGTTGCTTGTCTCCTGCCACGGTAACTCCTTTTAGGGAAACCAATGGAAAAGAAAAGAGCTTTTGCACCTGTATAAAAACCTGAAATAACTAGACTTAGGAGCCAGAAAAATGGATCCATAAATATTTATTGCTTTATTAAACATATGTAAATAACTGGTAAATCTGCATGATTGAAGGGAAGTGCAGAAATGAATTATTACTGAGCGATTACTGTGAGCAAGACACTTTCACAGACATTTAATTCTTTAGCATAATCTTGTAGGGTTGGTATTATTATCATTGCTGTGCTAGGAAAGGAGCAAAAAGCTCAGAAAGGCTAAGTAACGTCTTCGAAAGCCTCTCAGCTGGTAAGGCACAGACACCATTTTCATATGTGGCCACGGGATTCGGAAGCCCGTGGTCTTTCCAGTGTATCCACATACTTAGCAGTGCTAGAGATTAAAAGGTGCTGTCTTAAAAGTATAGACTGTGCTGTCAAGGAGCTTACATCCAACATGAATAGAACAGGGGGAAATTATACATGTGGTGTGGTGGGGAGATGGGACCTATTAAGTCTAGTGCTATGGAGGGGGTGGTAGGAGGACTCTCGGAAGACAAGTGTATGAGATAGACTTGGAAGAGTGGGCAGTTTGGACAGGTGAGACAGAGCACCTACCCAGCAGAGCAACCAGAGCAGGGAAGCCTGGGGCATCTTGGCAAACAGCCAGGACTCCATTTGGGCAGTGCATGTGTTATATACAGGGAAGCAGTTAGAGATCATGCTGGAAAGGTAGGCTGGCCCATGCTGTGGAAGTTTTGAATACCATGCAGAGGGTCATGTTGAGGGGGGGAGGGAGGAGGGCTCGTTTGTTTTAATCACAGAAAGACTTTGATGAAAATGGGCTTTAGAAATATTATTATGGTCATAGGGGGTGGGGGAGACAGTGGACAGTGGATTAGCTGGGGAAGTAGCCAGGGGCAGAGCGATCCATCACCAGAGATGGAGTGGTGTGGAGGACTGGAACAGGGGCCTGACACCAACTACAAAAAAACACCTATGTGTTTGGGGAAAGAAAAACCAATAAGACGTGGCTACTGCCTTGCATATGGGGTTGCACATATCTAATCAGCTATCAGATTTGAATATGCCTAATTGTCATGCCTTACATTTCTAGCACCAAGGATTTAATTCTTTTAAAGTTCAGTTCTATTGAAATTCTTACTCCAATTCTATTGAAATTTTTATGCCAGGTATTTTTTGAGAGCTAACCCCAATGTACTCAAATCTTAAGGACTGAAGTTTGTGAAGTGGACTTCTTTTAAATTAGTGATTCCCTAATTTGCCTGACCATGATAGTCACCCAGGCTTGCTAAAAACACGAGCAATCAGACTCTCACCCCTGCGAGTTGATTTAGTGGTTCTAAAATGGCACCCAGGAATCTGGATTTCTAACAGGGATCCTGAGTAATTCTTATTTATGAGCAGGCAAGTTTGGAGACTGGTGCCTTAAAGAGCTTTCTCATTGAGCAGCTTCCACTGGAGATGGGGATTCGTATTCCAATAATCCACGCTCCCTCCTTCTCCTGCTCCCCTCACCTTCTGGTGTCTGTCAGTTCCTAGATCCACTGTTGGCCCATAAATGAGATGAGGTAGTAGCAGTATAAACATGGAAAGGAACATGCATTATCCCACACTTTCTCCCAGCCCCCAGATGGCCATATAATTGAAATAGTCTCTATTTCTCTACATAGTTGAGTTGCTTTTAATTCTAGGATCATCTCAAACTTTCCTGATTCAATTTAAATCAAAAGGCACTTAAATATCCAGACTCAGCACTAGTAGAAGCAAAGTAAGAAAAATGAAAACATTATAGACTGATCATGTTCCTCCTCAGTATCAAATGATTTATTAAAATTGGGAGTTGTAATTCTGAATAAGTCTTAACATCAAACATATCTTAATGCTCAACAATTTGTCATGTCAGCAAAGTGGTAAGAGCTAAGATTTTCTATAATCAAAAATCAAAATAGTATGGTTATGTCTGTCTTATAAAATAGGAATAAATGTATCAAACACATTGATTATAAAAATCACACTGATGTATTCAGGCAGCTTAATTTCTAAAAAAACCATATTATACCAATAATTTGACCAAATCTATCAGCTAGGAGAAATATTACATCTGTAATTGATACTAATTTTGTTGCTCTCTTAGAGAAGTGTAGATAGACTTTGGGGTTATCAAAATGGTTCTGAGGTATTTTTAAGAAAGGCTGATGCTGTCTATGGTAACTCAGTTATTCATGATACATGTCACCATGTAAGTAGGAATATTCAATAATCGTGCTATTGAAGGTGCTTCAGAATCCTATAATCACTCCACTTGACAGACTTCAGAATTCATTGAAAATCTCTGGAAATAATTATCAAGTTATTAGCATAGACTCTAAACAGATCTTTGAGATGCTTTTCATAGATTTGATCAAACAGATTGTAAGTCTGCCAAATGTAGTTGCTTTGATTTGATTTGCATTGAATGAACTTTTAAAAACTAACAGCTAAAGGTTTCAGGATTTGGGGCACTAGGTTTTTATTGAACAAAACTGAATCAATGGGACTGCTACTGAAGCACCTTGGATGAGGGAGCCTATAATTCCATGAACTCAGCACTCAGCATTCTACTGGGCACACCATTGGCACTCAAAGTGTATTCAGTGAATGTATTTATGAACGTGTTGCAAAGGAAGTAATTAAAGATAATTAGAGGGTATTATATGTAATAAAGTAGTAGTAGTACTAAAGTAATACTAATAAAATAGTGCTAAGAGTACTACTTTAATAGTAGTAGTAATAAAGTAGTAGATTGTGTCTATTGAATTAATCTCTATCTGGGTGGGAGGACATAGGATTTGACTGATAAGATTTAGCTTAGCACTGGAGAGCAAAGAGCTCATCCATCATGCATGACTTGAACAGGTACACACTCAACCACGGTATCCTGTGACTGTTCTGAATTCTGGAACTCAATCCAGAAGGTAGAAGTTGTGTTTGATTATCTGTGTTTAACCTTTTCTTTTTGGTCTATGGTCTAACATATGTTGCTAGAATTCTTTTTACTCTGATTACCTTCAGGTGGTTAGACGACTCTATTATTGATGAGATCACACCCAAGCTGATCGGAGATCGGCCCAATACTTACACCTACACCAAGGCCTTGGGAGAGATGGTGGTGCAGCAAGAGAGCGGGAACCTCAATATTGCCATCATAAGGCCGTCGATTGTGGGAGCAACCTGGCAGGAGCCTTTTCCAGTAAGCCTGCTCACCTGGATTCCTTGCTTTGCTTTCAAACCACAGTTCTTCTAGTCCAATTACTTTCTGGCTAATGTCTGGGTTTTTTGTTTGTTTGTTTTTCCTTTTTCTTTTCAGGATTTATAGCTGAGCTCAGCAAATCAAACATGAACTCAATATATTAGGGCAAAATTCCATGTTGAGTTCAGGATTTACCCACATGAGGCTCCTCTGGGAGTTACTTCTACTGTCCTGGAGTTGGGTGGAGATCTTAAATTAGCTTCTAATTAACCCTAGTCTCTCAAAATTTCCATGGGCAATAGTTTCATTTCTTGGCTTTCCCACTATGGTTTAAATATACCAGAATGTTCTGGATGGCCAAATTGGTAGTATTCCAACTGCCAGGGTAAATAGAAGTCACAAAGCTCACTGAGGGTTCTCAGTTTAGGAATACTAATTTTTTACCACTGTATACTGTTATATCCTTTTGAAAGTACTTTGAATTATACCATCTTCTTCAGAGCAACTCTGTGAAGCTTTAGGGACAGATAAATTTGAGCTCTACTACTTACTGACAATGCAATCTTTTAAGTTTTCTCGACTGTAAAACTGGACTGATACTATTTCCTTTGGAGAGTGGGTTAAATAAGACAAGGTATGAGGAGTGCTTAATCCCTAGTAAAAGGCTGGTCCCCAGTAAAAGGTTGAGTAAGTATTAGTCCCTTTATCCTCTCCTCTTTTCTCTCTCCTCTCCCAGTATACACACACATTTTGACTTTTACACTGTAAGATAAAGAAACAGACATAGTAAGGTCATCTGATTGGCTTAGGGCTTAGGAAACAAACTCAAGACAATTCCCTCTAACTGTTCCTAACCATAATCTTTCCTATAACATCTTTAAGCAAGTTAACACACACATACAAACACACACCTGGTATGGGCTCTACAGGTGTTAACAATTTCAAGAAATGAGAAATTTCTACAAATCGTGTTTGAAATGTTCCCTTAAGGAGCTTAAAATCAAGACTAAGGTGGAGAAGAATTATGGTTATTTAATTGCTTAGCAGATCCTGATATTAAGACAAGGTCCAAATTAGCCCGTAAGATGTCATAAAACAACAGGAAACCATCCATGACTCCTGCTATGAAATACAATGCTAGCAAAATTTTAATTCTTGCACAGTCAAATCAAGTGCAGAAAATAGCCAGTGTTTTGGCATTGATCTTTGTTTAGGGTCTTAGAAATACTCAATTAGATAGTTCCCTTGGCTGGGGTCTCAGGGCTCTGTTTAAAATTTATTAAGATTAAATTGCAGATATTTCAAAGATGTAATAAGTTTATGAAATGTGTAACCAGAATAAATCTTCTCTTTTTTAGGGTTGGGTTGATAATCTAAATGGACCTAGTGGGCTCATTATTGCGGTATGTATAATGATGAGGAAATAACTCCTTGAAATCAGTAACAAAATTCTTAGTGTTGCATAGTTTCATTGATCCAAAAAACATAAATGGTATTTTACTAACAAAAACTGTAGCAACTTATCTCAATTTTGCTGATTTCCTTTGGTGATAGAGGCAGGCTGAAATTACTGCTATTCTTTGAGAATTTTATTACCAGGAAAACAGAGGTAATGTGATATCATCAAGACGTTTTATTGTAGAAAATCCTGGAACATCAAGGATTTTCCTTTAGTTACCACAAGATGGAGGTATTTCCTCCTTTTTGCTTTAATATTTATTAATAGTGCGAAATTCACTAAAAACGCAGTAAAAATCATATCCTTGTAGATTAAATTCTTGATTATAAAACACATATAAGAGTTTACGTGTGTGTATAAAAACAAGATATACATTAATAACTAATTCTTAATAGATATAAGAAACAGAACTACCAATTGGAGCAAATTTTTCAAGCATAAAAATTGGCAAATGGAGGAAACACCTTTTCAACAATAACCTTCTCATAGGTGAGGAGAGGCGTGGCTCGTCTGGGCTAGCAGCCCTTGTGCACATCTCCCTGTGGTTCAGACTGACCCAGCTGAGCTGTGGTGTGTTCAGCTCACACTGAAGCATATTAGGACCAGAACCACACCTTTATTCCTTAGGACAATGAATAGGAATTCAGTTATCTAAATGATTTTAAATCTTATTAGAGACTCAGTGCTTCAGACTCTGCCTCTGTTCTTCCCAGAACTAGGTTCAACATGAATCAAAATTTGAATATGAGACAGTGAATTATGACTTATCAAATTCAGTGACAATGAACTTCCTTCTGATTTCTGATTTTTCTAGCAGCTCCTCCTCTTTCTCTTCTCCACCTACCTTCAATTCTTTCTCCTTTGAAGTTTATTTGGGTTGAACGTTTGGTGACTTAGAACATCATTCTTTTAATATGATCCCAGAAACATAAGAAAGTGCTAATCATTGCAAGTCAATGTTGGAAACATGCCAAGTATAAAGAATCAACTTACTTCATAAAGTCAACAAACTAGTAGCATGAATAATTCCCAGTTCTTACACCTATATAACGTCAGTGATCTGTAAGGTAAACTAAGATACTGAGGAAAAAAGTAAAGAATGATGGCCTTTTCCCAAGCACACCCCCTCAAAAAAGTTCTTGTTTTGGTAAATGGTAGAATTTCATCAATAAATGTTTTTAAAGTTTCAGTGTCTACTATTGCTTGTGGGTGAGCATTAGCAGAAAACAAAATCATTGAAGAAATGGTAAACAAATATTAATGGAGAAATTTGGGAAACCTTAATTATTAAAATGTCTCATGAATTAATTTTTAAGATGTGAAAATTTATTTGTTCATTAACTATGTATATTAACCTCTCACAAATTTGAGGAATTTTATTTCCTAAAGGAACCTGAGAACTACTGGTGGTTGATGGAAATATTAGCTCTTTAGATACACTTGGCTGGGAAGTGTGGCTGGGCTGAAAGAAATCAGACTTGGTACAATAATCTAGTAAGCAGTGAATCAATGTTCGCTATTTTCACTAACAGCACTAGTACTGTCTGTTTGATATATATTTGAGCCCCAGCTGCTACTTAAGACCTGGTTTAATATTTTATGTTATTTTTCCTACACAGGCTGGGAAAGGGTTTCTTCGGGCCATAAAAGCTACTCCGATGGCTGTGGCAGATGTAATTCCAGTTGATACAGTCGTCAATCTCACCCTAGCAGTAGGATGGTACACTGCAGTTCACAGGTGTGAATGCTGATGTGGGCCTTCAAAGACTTGATGAGGGGGAGGGGGACTACGTTAGGCACATTTTCAAAATAACAGGCACTTCATTATACCAGACCTCAAATGTGAGAAGGTATCTGTTCTAATATTTTATATAGTTCCTAATATGCCATCATATAGGCATTGAGTTGTTTTATAAATACTGCTTAATACTTGGTTGATCATGAAGTGATAAACCCTTTAAATCAATTAACCATAAGATTCTTGATAACCAAAAGGCTTTTCTTTCTATTCAGTAATCTAAAATACAACTTCATTTTTTAAGGCTAAAGACACAGAAGTTGAAGACATGAGTACATATTTTATATTTTCTTGAACTGCTCAGTTCCTGGTAAATGCCAAAAGTTCAGATCACCATGTGTAGGAAAATTTCCTAGCACATGCGCACGCGCACGCACACACACACACACACACACACACACACGGTGGTTTGCACATTCGATTCAAATATACATTGTTGTACATTTGTTAGTAAATGGTAAACAGAATTAAATTTTTTTATGTGAGCTCAGACATGTGTGCCAAAATATGTCACATCTCTTTGACATCTCTGACATCTCTTTCACACACACACCCCACCCATACTTTTCCTACTGTTCTTCCATTTTACGTATTAACCCAAAGAAGGCACAAAAGATAGAAGGAAGTGTTGCAAAGGTTGCCTTAGTCATGAGAATTATCAAAATGTTATTTTCCCTTATCTTTCTTAGTTCTCTGTTTTGTTGTACTTACCTAATTTTTATTTCATTTTCCAGACCTAAGTCAACGTTAGTCTACCATTGCACATCTGGTAACTTCAATCCCTGTAACTGGGGCAAAATGGGTAAGCACCTCTAGCAATGTAACCACGTAACTACTAGTGTCTGCCACGGGGAAAAAAATAGAAACAGTGTGTTGCGAAGCTTTGAGCGTAGTGGGAAAGGAAAACGAAAAGTAAGTAAAGAGACAAAATAATTAGAAATTGCAAATGTGTAATAGTTAACTAGAATGTACTGTGGTATACCAGATAAAGGAGTCAGAGGGAACATATACATGATTGTAATAAGGAATCTATTGGCTATAGAGATTTTTAAAAACAACGATAAAACCAAGGAAAAGTTGGCAATTGTAAACAATCTTGATGATAAAACACTCCTTCTCGTTGGGGCAATGGCCAGCACACATACATACCTTCTTTGCTTGATATATCACTGAGAAAGTGACAAGATGAATGACCAAGGAGATTTTAAAAAGCCAAATAATATTATACCTTTGTTATTGAGTCAGTAACTCAGTTCATTCATGTATGCAGCTTGCCTCTCATGAGTGCACAATAACGACTCCACTAGTGATTTGTGAAAGTGAATGAGTCACTGTGGGAGAAGACAAATCCAGATTCCTTGGACCCTGGGACCAAGGTCTTGGATGGGGCTGAGGAAGCTATATTTTCAATAAGCATCCAGATGATTCTTGGTGCTGGTGAAACCCACCCTGAGAAACCCTGAACCATACAAAGTATTGATTTGACTACAGGTAAGGGATTGAATCTATTCAATGTATAAAACCTATGAAAATTAATTTGAGTACACCTTAGACATCTAATGATGGCAGAGGGTAAAAGTAGGCAGTTTAGCTCTCCTGTAGGATTCCTTAGTAGCCACTCACACACCTCGCCTTTCCCTGTTACCTAGGTAACACTCCCTCTACATATTCCAATGGTAAGCCATGGTACCAAACTGAGAGTTCTATTGCAGGGCAGCTGGACACTGTGGCTCATTTTATGATAGACTTTGACTTGAAGAATACCTTTCCAAGAATGACAAACCCTGGCATGCATGTTTTCTCTACTCTCCTCACATGTGTAGCAGATGTTGTCAGCTGATCACAGCATTCTTTCCCCCTTGTGCCAAGACTGTACTAGAATTCTTTCTAACACAGCATTTCTAGAAGCTCTTACCAATTAATTTGATTTTGCATTCAAATTGAAATTCACTTGTGTTTCCTATCAGGACTATTAGGAGGGATCAAAATGCTTCATATTAGGAGCACTAGCCATGTGATAGTAGGTTTAATATCCATAGCCTCAGGTGGTATCACAGAAAGGGGTTGACAGCTGGGTGGGTGAACATGGGCTGTCTCTCCATTTAGTTGTCTCCATTAGTGTTCTTTAAGAAAAATTTTAATCTTCTGCACGTAGGTCTTAAACACTTTTATCAGATTTATACCTAGGGCCTAGGTAATTTATACTTTTTTGCTAATTTGAATGTCTTTTGTAAAAATGTTTTCTAATCATTTGTGGGTGGTATGTAGGAATGCAGTTGACTTTTGTACATTGACCTTATATCTAGCCATCGTGCTAAACTATTATTGCTAGTGAATGTATAGCATTTTCTTTCAGTTTTCTATGCAGACACATACTTAATCTGCAAAAATTCCAGTATTATTTTTGTCTTTCTAAACCGTAGGTCTTTATTTTTCTCGTTGAAATTCTTAACATAATGATGAATAGAAATGGCAATAGTGTATATCATTGTCTTGTTCCTAATTTTAAACATAAGGCTTCAAATAGTAAACTATACTGTCATTCCTAGGATAAACGCGGCTTCAATTTGCTAGTAATTTGTTTAGGATTTTTTACAGCTATTCTTCAGTAGAATATGGTTCTACACCTTTTTGTATAGTCCTTGTCTAATTTTGGCTTTGGTGTATCAACTTCATAGAATGAGGTGAAGTATATTTCCTTTGTTTTTTCTATTCTCTACAAGTGTTTGTGTAAGATTGGAATAATCTATTCCTTGAAAATTTGGTAAAACTGCCTGTAAATTATCTGGATTTGTGATTTGTTTTGGGAAGATTTTTACTGCTGTTTTATAGGATTTTGTAGACTTTCAGTTGTTACTTGAATCAGTTCTAGTAAATTATATTTGTCTCTTTTTCTAAGAATTTGTTTCAGTTTTTAAAGGTATTTACATAACATTTTTGATATTATCTTTTTCTTTTGCCATAAGCTATATCCGTAGTTATGTTTCTCTTTTTAATTCATAATTGTGAGTGTATCTTCTCTTTTTTCTCAAGTAGTCTTCCAAAGGCGTTTATTGTTTTTTCTAAAGAATCAACTTCTGGCTTTATTGATTCTTTGCCTTGTTTTCTATTGCACTGATTTCTTATGTTCTGTTATACCCTTCCCCGTGTTATCTTTCAATTGATTCTTTTTTCCCCTTTAACTTAGAAATATAGCTTATGAATATTCAGTTTTTTTCCTATAAGCATTTAAGACTTTACGTGTCCCTCAATGGCTACTCTTGCTGTATCCCACACATTTTGCTATATATTTGTTACTACTTTCTAAGCATTGAAAATTTTTCATTGTACTTTCTTCTTTGACCTATGAATATGTAGAAGTATGGTTTATAATTGTCAAATTAAATTTTCTGTGTTTGCATGAGATACTACTTGCCCTTCAGGTCAGAAAGACAGTAGCTTAGTGGTTAAGCATTTTGGGCTTTAAAGTCTAATAGACTTGGGTTTGAATCATTGCTCATTCATTCCTGTATTCATGGAGTAAGCATTACTCTTGGTGCTGAGGATTTAACACTAAATAGAAATCTATGCCCACACAGGGTTTATGTGCTGGTGTAGGTCCCACCACTTACTAGACTCCACTACTTACCACTTGTATAAACTTAGGAAAATCATTGTTTCTCCCTATAAATCAATTTTCTTACCTGTCAAATGAGAATAATAATTATTCTACTTCAGAGAGCTCTTGGGAGGGTTTAATGAGATAAAGTGCTTAGCAAAGTGACTAGAACAGTAAATTTATCAGTAAATGTTTTGTTACTGCCATTTAGACAGCTTTTTCAGAAGCCTTTCCTAACCTACCCTCACCTCTCCCAACCCTGGCACCCAGAGTTAGATGCTTCTTTTGTATTCCTCCAGAACATACTGTACTGACCTGTAGCAGAATACTCAGGGAAAATACTGTAATCGCTAATCATCCCCATCTCCCACCAGACTGCCAATTCCTTAAAGACAGGGAATATATCAGATGTTTTTTAACCCTAGCACCTAGCACAGTGTCTGGTAAGTATTAAATGCCAAATAAATATTTTTGTAATGACTAAAGGAAGAGTTGAGATAGATTTAGGAAATGGAAAGTAATTGTATGTTGCTGAGACATTCATTCATTCATTTAGCCAAAAAGTATTTGCTGGGCACTGGTCACCTACCAACCACTTTTCAAGGTACTCTATGTTCATACACAAGATGTAGTTAAGTGCTCGAAGAAAAATGAAGCAGACTAAAGAGATAAAGAGTTAAATGGGAAGGCTGCTATTTTGCATGTGGTGGCCAAGGAAAGCCTCTCTGATAAGGGGACATCTTAGCAGAGACCTGAAACAATGAGGGGGCAAAGCAGAGGGATATGTGAAGGAAGTGCTCCAAGTTAAACAGTGAGTGCTAAAAGCTCTTCATTCATATTCAAGGACAGGAAGGAGGCCAGTGTGGCTATGACAGAGGCATTTAGAGGGAGAATGGCAGGAGATAAAGGCAGAATGGTGAGCACAGGGAGTGAGGATGTAGATAAGGCCTTACAGACCATGGTAAGAGTCTGGCTTTCCCTCTAAATGAGATGAGATTCCAATGAAGGGATCTGAATGGAGAAGTAACTATAACACACTCTGAGTTACATTTTAAAAGAATCACTCTGGCTGCTACCTAGAGAGCAGACTGCCGGGGGTAGGAGTAGTGGCAAAGACCACTCAGGACAGGACTATACTATTCCAAGCTAGAGTGGTGGTTTGGATTAGAGAGGTGGCAATAGAAATCATAATACTGGATATTTTTCAAATAGAGAGCTGATAAATTTTGAGTCATTAGAGAGACTAAAAGATGACCCCAAAGTTTTTGGATGAACTACTAAAAACACTGAATTACCATTTAGTTAGAAGTGGTGGAGGACTGTTGGAGAAGCAAGTTTTGTGTATATAATGAGAAAAGGGGGTGGTTTTTAGTGAGAGTATTAAGAGGTCAATGTTAAATGTGAACATTTATTACACATCCAAGTGGAAACGTTCAACAGGTGTGACTATATAGATTAGAAGGTGAGTGTCAATATTGGATCTCTTATGCTATACACTGTGTATAACTTTTTGATTGATTTCCTTTTTCAAGCATATATGCCTATGGACCAGATGTTTCTTGAGAAGCTTGTCTGTATAGGGTCTATATTATTCATATAGATTTCTAGGTGGTATCTTTTTAGGGAAGGCAATAATCATGTTACCATAATAACTGATATCTTCATCACAACTGAATAATGAGCTGAGGCATATTCTTTGGAAAAAAACCTATATAAATTAAATCAAAATTGAATTCAAATGAATATTGTTTGAAAAGAACTATTGAATTCACAAATGTACATAAAGTTTTTTTACTAAACTTAATCCAAATAATTTATAAAAAGAAAAAGATTGTGAAAAAACCCTGGAGAATAGATTGGACAATTGAGTTTGACATACTCCCAGAGAAGTCAAAGACTGTGGTATTTAAGGTGAATCAACACAAGGGAATCTGTCTTT
Source organism: Lemur catta (assembly GCF_020740605.2). Taxonomy (NCBI): domain Eukaryota; kingdom Metazoa; phylum Chordata; class Mammalia; order Primates; family Lemuridae; genus Lemur; species Lemur catta. The sequence continues at coordinate 74,121,558 of NC_059133.1, read as the reverse complement.
ATAATATTTTACCTTTAATAAAGGTAAAACCTTTAATGAAGACTTAAGTAAAATGTTAAGAAACTTTCTTAATGGTTCTGCAAGTAACAATTCAACCAAGGAAATAAGCCTCCTCACCTCTGTCTTGGGGCTTTCAGAATAGACTAGATAACCTTGCAATTAAATTATGGATTTACATTTTTATAAATAGTACTTACTTGTATTGACTAATCTATTTCCCCAAGAATTTGTTTTACAGTAAATGTTTCAAGAAAAGGACCCAAATCTTAACCCATTCATATGGTTTGATTTTGCAGATGACCCACCTGCCCAGTATAAAAATCTTTACGTGGTTTTCAGAATCGGTTCTTGACTCTACATAGCAAATCCTTAGTCTTTATTATTTTGACCCATTGCAAATGCCTTCCACTATGATGGGCTTTATTATTTTGACCCATTGCAAATGCCTTCCACTATGATGGGCTTATGTTCTCATAGACTTAACACTTACTTTTTTTTTTTTTTTTTTCCAGGAATCCAAGTCTTGGCAACCTTTGAAAAAATCCCATTTGAGAGGGCTTTCAGGAGGCCATATGCTGACTTCACATCCAACAACTTCATGACCCAGTACTGGAATGCAGTCAGCCACCGTGCCCCTGCCATCATCTACGATTTCTATCTGCGGCTCACTGGAAGGAAGCCCAGGTGAGAAGCTGAGTCAGTGGCTTTGAGGGTCTCAGTGCACGGGAGATCAGAACCCCAACGTCTGTAGCACTGCTTTCAGCTGAGGATCAAAGGAGACAACTGAATCTGACACATATATCCAGGTTCAATATCCCTAATCCCAAAATCCGAAATGTAAATCCTCCAAAATTCCAAACTTTTTGAGTACCAACATGATGCCACAAGTAGAAAATGCCACACCTGACCTCATGTGACAGGTCACAGTCAAAATGCCATCAAAACTTTGTTTCATGTACAAAATTATTTAAAATATTATATAAAATTGCCTTCAGGCTATGCGTATGAGGCATATATGAAACATAAATGAATTTCATCTGTAGACTTGGATCCCATCCCCAAGATTTCTCATTATGTACATACAAATATTCCCAAATCCAAAAAAGTTCGAAATCTAAAATACTTCTGGTCCCAAGCATTTTGGATGGGGGATATTTAACCCATATAAATTTGGGGACAAACAAAGCAGTTGTGGTGAGAAGTGGAGAGACTCCTACATTGAAAATCCTCCTGTGTAATAAGGGAAGTTAAATGTTAAGGAACTTGCTTGATGAATTCAGCAAGTAATCATCCACACAAAAAGAAAAGCAACTGAGACTCTGTCACTAGGGTTTTCCAAATAGTTAGATATTCTTAAAATATACACTAATGATAACAGCCTCACTGAGCGTTTACTGTGTGGCACTCTTGGGCCTAAGGATGACGATGATCCCATTTTCATTCTCACAACCACCCAAGGAAGATATCCTTATCATCCCAATTTTACAAATGAGGAAATAAAAACTAAGGGAAGAATGTGAAGTAGTCTCAAAGGAAATGACAAGAAGGATGTGGACAAAGAAGAGTTATCAGAGCCAGTATTCTGAACTGGATTTACTGCCACCTAGAGATGAGTGAAGAAATTAGAGGGAACAAAGTGTGCTGATGCTAAGGCAGCTCTGTCACCATCTAGCTGTGTGCCACACGACACATCCCTCACTTGAATAATACACGTCGTAGGAGTCATCACTATTATAGTTGCCAAAGGCGATTTTTGTGATCAAGCATCAGAAACATGAAAGGTATTGCCTTCTGTAGTAGCCCCTTTATAAGGGAGGAAGTCTCTCTCAGCATGTTTAATATTCATCTTTATTAACAGTGCAAATGACTAAAACTTAACTAATTTAGAGTTTATCCTCCTCTAGGTGTGTTTGTGTGTAATCTTCTATGCCTTTATATACATATGTGGATATATTTAAATGTAAGATTGCTGGAGACATTTGTTTATCGGACATTCAAGTTTTCCCCTCTGTTAGTTGCCTGCTTCTGTTCCTTGCCTATTTTTCTATTGGATCCTTATTAAATTATGGGAACTTGTGTGTGTGTATGTAAATACATATTTTATGTATTTTCTCTAAGTCAGTTTCTTTTAGCTTTGATTATAAAGATTTTTATAAGTAAAGATTATATAATGTAGGGTTTAAAAGCATGGAGTTTGCAGTCACACTTACTGGATTTAAATCCTAATTTTACCAATTTAGCCATATGAGACCTAAATCCTAACCACTACTTCTGTAAAAAGGGGTTACAGTACTGGAAAGAGAGAGGGGCAATTTTTATATTTTCTTAAAAATAATTTCTCATCTATCCTTAGAGTGACAGGGAAGCAGCCCTCTGTGGTGTGCTGATATTTGCTCCTATCTGATCTTTCACCTCAGGATGACAAAGCTCATGAATCGACTTTTAAAAACTCTTTCCTTGCTGGAGTATTTCATCAACCGGAGTTGGGAATGGAGCACATACAATACAGAAATGCTGATGTCCGAGCTGAGTCCTGAAGACCAGAGAGTAAGTACAGCACTGACTTACACAACAGGAAAATCTTACTCATTTGAAATTTAAAATTATTTGACCTGGAAAGCTGATGAATACAGGAAGCTTTGGTTATATACACAGATTTGGGGGGGTGGATTGCTAAGAAAATCAGTCAATGCTATTAACACAGTCACAGGAAACAAGCTGAATGTACGTAAGAGACCTAGGTTCTCGGATTTAAATCTTCACTGCTATTCTGTAGTCATGTTTCATCTACCGCACTTCAATCCTTTCTTAACCCCTCAGCAGTCATCTTTTCTTTCTATTAATATTATACAAACCCAATACCTCTGGGTACCTCTGTCATTCCCCTACCCTCCACAGCATATGACTTCAATGAAAACTAATGATTTTATTGCTCATAAACTCTTTCATCCACTGTTCTTGACAAATAAAAACCATTTGGCATCTCCACAGTTAACAGTTCCCTCCTAACTTTTTTTTTTTTTAGAGATGAGGTCTCAGTCTGTCATCCAGGCTGGAGTGCAGTGGTGTGATCATGGCTTAAACAATCCTCCCACCTCAGCCTCCCAAGTAGCTGAGACTATAGGCCCAGGCCACCATGGCTGGCTAGTTTTTTTTTTTAATTTTTGAGACAGGGATCTCACCTTGTTGCTCAGGTCTTGAACTCCTGAGCTCAAGTGATCTTCCCCCCTCTGCCTCCCTAGTAGCTGCGATTATAGGCATGAACCACCGTGTTGGCCCTTATCTTTTTAAAGCTAATCCCTACACCTATGCACTATAGATCTCTTCTGAGACCTCCCTCCCTCAGTGTTGCCCTCTCACTAACATCGTCAATCTTCCTCCCTACAATATTTTTCTTCAACAATTCAGACGTTTATTTCTCAAGATAGGCCTTCAGTTTAACTGCTTAGTATCAACACCATTAATTTCTTTAGCCTCTTGGCAGTCATAAAGGATAAGTCCTCAAATCTGCATATTCTGAAATTCACAAACATCGAAATCTTTCATACTTTGTACCCGTTCCTAGCTCTTTTTTCTCAAAGAATCATGTGTTCCCTCAGTATGTCCTCATGTCATTACTAAAGTTTTCAACTAAATTTTAAAGTTTTCACTCCCTTGATTGACATTTTCCACTAAGAAACAAATTTCTTAAAAAAGCATTTCTTGGTTTATTTTGACCTGACATTATATAGAAGAAACCAAGTCTGAGAAATAAATGCAAGATGGCTAAGCTCTCCTCACTTACTAGCTAAGGGTTTTACTTTTATGTATCAGCCTCATGGAGCATGATTCAAAATCAAGCCCTATAATTATTTCATGCCAAACACCATAGATGTTGTATTCAGTGCTGACCACCTCTCAAATTGACATGAAATAGGGCTATTCAGAAATGTTTACATACCTTGGATAGACATAGTTCTTTGAGCACTAGTGTTTGAAATGCATGGATGATGATTAAACCAGCTTATAAAAACAAAAATAAACAAACTCAAGCTACTATATTTTTAAATGAGCTTCAAATTTCATGTAGGCTTATCCTTAACTGTATTTTTTCCATGTAATTTACCCATGTAAATATTTTAAAAGGTAATGAGCTTAGTTTCGTTTTTGACATTTTACTATTTCAACTTAAAATGATTGAAAATTTTGTGAAAAGAAACAATCAGTGGATTTAACATATGCTCTCATATTAACTTTCAAAAGTAATAGAGCTAAATGTAATTGCCAAATTCCAGTGTGGCTCAGAATTCAGTTTGATTTGCCATATGGAATCAAAATTCCAAACTAGGGCCTTGTTGAAATCTAACTAACTTACAAATGTGAAACAGTATAAAAATAAAAGCCTCTGTTTATTAATATATAGATGAATAAATGATATTTAGTGATACTGTAAAAAATGTATCTAAACAAAGTAATAATGGAATTACTTTCAAAAAGCAATTCAGTTCTTGGACAAGTCTATGAAGCTCTCTGGACCTTATTACATTTACTCTCTTTAATACTCTAAATTTCATAAAGCTTTGTAATATCTTGCAATAAACACATACAATAAAAGAATAGAAATAAAACACAAAACCAGGGAAAATATGAATCAGAATATGAAGTCACAGCTTGCAGTAAAAAACCAGAATGTTCATATGTAATCTCAAAGATCCTATTAAGTTGCTGTCGTTAGGGAATTTGCTCTTGAGCTTTCTGGTGGCAAAGGGAAAAGAAAAATATAGTTTCAGGGAACTCATTGTCCAAAAGGAGAACCAGTGTTCCAAGAGAAGCAAGCTTTTCTTACCATTTAACTCAAAAAGAAACGTTTATAAGCAAGTGACACAATGGATAACATCTCTACAGCCAATGCATTAATAACTTTTAAAAAGCTATTTCTTGTTATGTTTCTCCATGAATGTTGAGAGGATAAACCAAAAGCAATATGGATAATTACTCAGCAAAGAGCTCATTATTACATAAATGTTTACTGAATAGTCAGAATGTTAAATGGGGATATTAGTATTTAGTTACTTTCGTCCCAGGTCTAAGATGGTTTTCTGTGATTAATACATAAAAATTTTACTTGCATAAAAAGGAGGCAGAATTAAGTAGCCTTAGAGAACTACTAAATCTTTAAGATGTCAAATTCAATTACATTCTTTAAAAGCTTAATATTTCCCAGATAAAGGGAAACAAAGCTAATTATAGACTCTGGAGGAAAGATGCAAGTTATGAATGAAACCCAAGAGAGTCTCAGAAAATAATATAGACATTTTAAGGTCAATAAACTTGACTTTTAGTGGTAATTGGCTTTTTGGTTCTGACAATTTATGCCTTTTATTTGGTGCACTCTAAGCCTCCATCAAAGAGTAGCTGTCTGCAAACTAATATAAAGATCAAATAACACAAGAAATTGCTGTTTATCAAAAAAGATATTTTGGTTGCTAAAATTCTGTAATTCATTAATGTATTCAGCAAGTATTCATTGAATGCCCACTTTGTGCCAGCTATTGTTCTAAGAACATCATTGTTTTGAATGTAGACTTTTTTGTTATTAAAATCCTTTATAGTGAGGACTCACTGGAAGTTTAGTCAGTTAAGACTCACCAGGCAATTCTCCTTCATTGTACATGGGAGAAACTCTTTACTGATAGTAGCTTTTAAACAGGCAAAAAGTGATCCAAGAGTGTGGTATATCCAAGGAGAGAGAAAAGTGCTCGATGGGGAGGACTGAGGGACCATAAACACACTCTCCACTTGCTAAGATCTATTAAATATTGGAAACTTTCTTATGCTAGCACAAGTTCATTTTTCAGGGCAGTCTCTCCAAATACACCAAATGAAAACCTATAAAACCAAATCCACCCAGTGATGCAATCTTTTATCTGATGTTTCAACAGGGCCAAACCCAAACCTTCCAAGAAGTACCTAATACTTCCAGAGATGATACCACAATCTTCCTGATACTACCACAATCTTCCTGATACTCTTTCTACTGTTTAACAATTTTTATTGCCCCAAGTTCTTTATAGTCAATCAAAACTATTTTTCTACTACATTTGAGGCTCATTTCCTTCTTCTCTTTCCCCAATTTAGCTCTTTTTAGCCATAGCCTAGGACAGCTCAAGGATGACCTATCAGGTTTCTCTTCTCAACTCATTCTGTCTCTATTTGTAATCCATATAAAGCTGGGCCCCGCACGAGCCTGTCTCAGCATAGCATCATTTTCAAGGAAAGCACAGAAATAAAATCTATTGAAAGCAATTAAAACCTTTACTCTAGCTTTTCAGTAACAAACCAAAGATATTTTTAATGATGCAAAAAAAAATTTTTAATCCTCTTTCCTTATTGTCACTCTCAATCTCTATCTTCTCTGTGGCAAACTTTCTCTTCCCAAATAAATTAATCAGTCTGTCCCTTCTCCCTCTCTTCCCTTCTACTCCCTCTTCTTAGATCACTTCTCTTTTCTTTCACCACCATTTTTTTTTTTAAATACAAGTTCTGCTAACCTATTCCTTAAGGCTTTGCTTCCCAAAGCTTACTGTAATCCGCATAATGATCTGGTAATGCTATGGGAAAGGATGCCAGGCCAAGGGCACAACACCAAAATTTTAAGGAAAAAGGAACAGATGCATAGTTTATGTTTTGGTCACTAATGTATTATTTCATCACTTTTAAAAATAATTACTCCTCATTTACTTGAAAAAGTATACCAAGCCAACCATAAACTTTCACTACACCACTAAGTAATACCAGTCCCTTTAAATTTTCCTCACAAGACTTCCTAAATGTCAATTGTTTTGCTTGGCCCATGTTTAAATACTCCTATGTAAATGGTAATCCATACTATCAGTACCTTTGAAATAATATCTCAAATACTCTCTCCTTTGGAGAGGTCCAACCTAAAAGGGAATGTCACTCATTTATGTAAAAGAAACCTCATCAATTTTCCACAGCACAATTTTGGTAATCAACAATCTCTGTTGCCTTTCAGGTATTCAACTTTGATGTGCGCCAGCTGAACTGGTTAGAATACATTGAAAATTATGTTTTGGGAATAAAAAAGTACTTATTGAAAGAAGATATGGCTGGGATCCCAGAAGCAAAGCAACACTTAAAAAGGTAAGTATCATCAGTCAGTTAATATTTATTGAGCACCTACCATGTATCTGATTTTATACCAGACATAAAATTTGAGCAGGGAAGGGGAGGAATTAACATTTCTTCAACATTCACTGCATTACCAGTCCTGTGCTCTATACTGCCTTGTAATAACACTGTTTCATTTAGACTTCACCACACTCCTAAAAGGCAAGTAGTATTCTTGTTATCCCTATTTTATCAAGCAGGTATTTAGGCTCAACCACCACAAGTAACTGGTCCATGGTAACACACAGTAAGTACAGGAGCCAGATTTGAACCTGAGCAACACCCTATCACAATGTAATGTTAGGAATATTCAACAGACACGAGACCTGATCATGCCATTTAACGTGGGAAAAACACTTTACGCTCCAGTTCCTTCAAATTCCTTAAATTTCTTTCAATCATAATCCCTACAGGACAAAGAATTGTTAGCACTCTGGTATAATCCTGGTAGAAGCAGAGGGTTTGTAGTGCACAGATAAGGATGGAAACATAGATTGCAAACAGGAAGAACCCTGAATAGCAGGCTAAGAACTTTAGAATTTACCCTCTAGTTAACGATACCCAGTGAAAATTTATGAAGTGGTAATATGATCAAAGTATATTTAAGAAAGACTAAGTGAGTCATGCTTGTAAATAGCTTCAAGGAGAGAGAGGTATACAAGAGAAATTAGTGAAATATGGTGGAAATCTGACTATTCAACAATAACATTATGGAAATGAAAGATACAAAAACCTAAGACCATCAAGTCATGCCACATACCTTGTGAGTACTTCATAAATATTTGCTCGTCACAGCCAGGAAAAGACACATTTATCTTCAGATAATGTAGCTGGATATCTGGTAGTTTTAACTTTGGTTATGTATGTCTGTTCCCCAGGCTCCGAAATATTCACTACCTCTTTAATACTGCACTCCTCCTTATCGCCTGGCGCCTTCTCATTGCAAGATCTCAGATGGCCCGGAATGTCTGGTTCTTCATCGTGAGCTTCTGTTACAAATTACTTTCCTACTTTAGGGCATCCAGCACACTCAAGGTCTAAGAACATTCGGCAAACACCTTTTATCTGGAACCTCTCAGATACCTCTAAAACAGCAAACTGTGGTTCTCAAGATTAGGAAGTAACAACATGCCCAAGCTGTCAAACGTCCCACATGTGCTGTTATATATTCATCCCTATTCCTTAACTATATATTCTTTTTATTTCAGTGAGACAAGGAAAGTCACAAACTAGCCTATAACCACAAATATTTTAGGAAAAAATATTTCCACATTGTTTCCTAAAGTTCTATGCCCTTGCATATTAAACATGAAAGTACTCCCACTGTTCTATATTTATCTTTTCTCCTTGAGCAGATTAATTTAGACTCAATAAACAAGGAAGACCACATGGTAGACGCTGAAATAAGCTAAAGAACGACAGTACTGACCTTGGAACCATTCTGGGATACCCAGTAGAAAGATTTAAAGTCAAGATCAGTAGAAGAATGGCCTCAATATCCTCACAAATGCTGTGAGAGAAATAATTCCCCTGAAAAGGAAAATGTCTCTCCCACCTTCCCATGTTATATCTTGGAGTCCTTGTTGAGGGGTGGGGGAATCAGTAAAGTAGGTTCACAGTTAACATTTTTCTTAACCCTAAAAAGGAACAGGAAGTATAAGTAATGTACAGAATAAGGAATTAGGCATATTTGCATTGAGGACTCTCATAATTTGAATTTGACAATTACTATTTTCAAATCTTTTTAATCCCCCATTTTCCGGATAACCTTCGCTCAAGAGTTTCCTTTCTGTCCATTAAAGTTTTCAAACTCTTTATATTTAAGCTATTTTTCACTCAGGCCTCAATTACAGTGGCTAACGGGGGCAGGGTGGGATGTCCAAGACTAGAATTATGTAAAAACCCAGTCACTTGATCTTTGCCATTGAGGAAAGCAAAATTTCAAATAAAATTTTAAATTCTAGTTTTAGTCTTCTTGTATAAAGTGGAGAAAAATTACTCTTCTATGATCACCAGAGGATTTATTAGTATCTTGATCATTCCAATTGCACAATAACTGTACAATGTACAGCAGAAAAATAAAGACTTTATTAAGTTTAGAGGTGTCTTTTTTTTGCTTAAAAATATTTTATGTATACTACAAACGAGTAAAAACTATATATATTCTTAAATTCCTATACTAAGTTTTATCCCAACTTTCGTCACATTTGAGATGAGTGTTGTTGGATTGCAGCATTTCTTCCTCTTAAAAACATAGAATATTATTCAAATGTAGTATTTGGGATCTAAGCAACTAAAAAAAATAATCCATCACACAACTACTTGAAAATTACACAGACATAAAATGTTAATAAAGAATGGCAGCTATATTTATGCTCACTTTCTGGAATAATTGGTAATATTCAGAAAGACACATTCAGGTAGTTTAGGTATCAAAGGCCCCAGGGCAGTATCTAGCCCTGTTAGATTATCCCGAGCTCTGTAAGGGGAACTCTTCTGGGCAATGTTTTCCTCAATCTCATCTAAATTCTGGGAGCTACTTTCCATGGCACACACCCCGGCTATGAAACAAAGCACCTGGTGACCTTTAGTTTGAGATGTCTACATGATACTTTTGAGTTATGTCAATTAAGATATAAACTAATATGATAAACATGAAATCAAGATATAGTTCAATGGGATTGGATTAAAACATCATGATAGCTCTAAGAATTCACTAACTTTTGATTGTATGTTTCACTAATAGCTACTATCAAGTACTCACATTTTGACTTTTGATTAAATAAAAATTTGAATTAAATTTTCCCCCTCTCTTCTAGTGCTGTGTCTCTAACTGCTGAATAGTGCATTAAATCTTGCCCATCCTCCTGAAGAAGGAAATAATCTTCCAAAGAACTCTTTCAACCAAATTAAATCACAGGAGTAACTATTAGATCAATATAAATTAACATATAGGTACATAATACTTCACTTTTTCTGATACCATTAATAGGGTTACATTTACCTGAGTATTCTTCTACCTGTGGCATCAGAGAAATGACACAAAGTTCTCTTGTGATGATTAAGCAGTAAAAGTAGTATCTGTATGAAAGAAAATCCCTAGTATATAACTTTCACATCAAGACCAATTAACAATTATTTGAATGCCTAATATAAACAAAGAAATGGGGCAGAATCTTCCACTTTGAGAAGGAATAGGATGGAAAGTAAAGTACAAGGAAAAGGCACCTATGTTTAAAAAGAAGTTTTAGTAATCCTTATATTCTGCACTCACAAGATATCTTAAATAGTATCAGGTATTACAGAGCTGAAGAGTCACTACCTGAGGCAATTAATACTAGAAAAAGTTGAGGCAAATGGGCACACAACTCAGAAAAACACCTCTCACAATTTTATTACTAACCTGACATTACCTCCATTTAACACCTCATTTAAATAACTAATATCTCAAGGTAGACTGGTCTCATAATACCCAAATAGTGTGTTGTCTCACAATGAACATAAAAATTAAAGACAGCCTAAAGTTTCCAAAAATATCAAAGATTTTCAAAGTTCACAGGAATAACATGTACATTTCCACATGGCTACTTTTCTGGAACTGCTATTCTAATAATTCTGGGAACATAAGCAACTGCCTATAGTAAGAAGTAACCGTTGTACCATATGCCCACATAGAGGTATGGAAAAATGCTGCCTAAGTTTAAAAAAAAATTTTTTTTTTAAATTAACAAAGTAAGACTAGCAATTGCTGGTTTTCAGATGTAATTGGTTTGCAAGACAGTGGTGCCCTGAGAAGTATAAATACTACTGTGGCAAAAGAATCTTAACTGAAACTGAGTTCAGCCAGAAACATCTCTTCTGATACACAGTTTAGATGTGTCCCTACTTTATCTGTAATACTAATCCCAACCTGGAACTGTAAATGGGTGAGGAGATGTGAAGTAGGGCAACTTGGGTCAATTCTAGAAAAATAACTTGAAGAATTTAAAGGTAAAAAGTCACCAACTTGATTTGCATAACTGCTTGAAAACAGAATACAAAGAATTTCTAAACATCTATTACATAGTTATTTAAGCTGTTGCTGAAGGTCTGCTTTAGTATATAGCTCTCATTAATGTGTACTTTTCTCCATGCCTTCTCATCCTGAGTAGTTTTACTTTAAATTACATTTGAAAGGCATAAAAGAGTTATATTTACAAGTTACCCTAATTCCTTTTGTTAATCAGCCAATATTATTTGAAGTTGTCAAAACAGTTTAAGCGTTTCACTGATTGTAATCTTGTTTGTATTCAAATTTGTGTAGAGGGTTATAGACCTACTTTTTGAGTCCATTGTTCAATTTTTATCACTTTCATCTTTAATATGAAAAATATAAAATAAATCCAATATCATAAAGCAATTTAGCTTCTCTGGAGGAAAAGCAAATGTAACCAAGTGATAAAGATTGCAGTAGTTTTCTTATGAGGAAAAATAAAGTTTAAATATAGGAAACTGAGGCTTATTTGAGGGTACATGATCTTAATTTTCTCCTAGGATTAAAAGGACAAGAAAATTGTTTTATAATTGGTCATTTTGTTTACAGTGCAAATGTTTGTGGCTGAGACATTAAATGAATGTCTTATGTTCTTTTCTCTCCTTAAAATAAAATTTAAAAACTAAAAAGAAAACCAAAAACTCCAGGGCAGTTTGTTCTATCTATATATCTATTTATTTAGAGGTGAAGTGTCGCTTTGTCACCCAGGCTGGAGTGCAGTGGCCCAATCACAGCTCACTGCAGCCTTGAAATCTTAGACTCAAGTCATCTTCCCACCTTAGCCTCCTTAGTAGCCAGGACTACAGACACATGCCATCATGCCCAGCTAATTTTTTAAATCTTTTTTGGTAGAGATGAGGTCTCACTATGTTACCCAGGCTGGTCCTCGAACTCCTGGTCTCAAGCTATCCTCCTGTCTCGGCCTCCCAAAGTGCTAGGATTACAGGTGTGAGCCACCACACCCCACCATGTTTTCTACTCTTAAATGCAAAGCAATTTCATCACTAAAGAAATATTTCAGAAAGGGGGAAGAACTATGCTTTGATTGTATCACCATAATAAGGGGACACCCAAGCATTTATCTAGGCATTATATTCATAAGGTAGTAAACAAATGGCAACCATTCTATTTTGATAGTGTTGAAAAAGGGTAACCTAACTTTGGCTTGCTGAAGGTTTGCAGAGCTCAAAATAGAAGGGGAAGTACTAGATTAAAAGGCATGCTGAGACTTTAAAGGTCCTAAGTCTCAGATTTAAGTAATTTTTAAACAATCAACAATATGCCTCTTGAACTCAAGCATAAACTCTGAATTTTAAAGCAGGAATTGCATATTAATTCACTTTTTGGTACTTGATTACTAATCCAAGACATAAAAAGATAGAATGCACAGCATATCTCTATTTCCACTTAAAAAGTTAGGAGCTCTTAGTCATTCCTTTATAAATTCCAAAATTAAGACTATTAAAGATTGCAAATTTTGTTTGCATTAGTAAATTATAAAATTTTTATGCTATAATAAAATGTATGAGAAAAGTGATAATCATATCAAGTAATTTTGTTAATACTAATATTGTGTTAAGCTTTTCCTAAGAGGTAGTCTGAAGTGTACAAATACTGCAGCAGTGAATTATTCACCTAAATGTTTAATCTTCTTTGTAGGCCAGTGTATGTAAACATAGTTTTTAAAAAATCCATTTCATACAATTTGAGGTCTCAGACTTTTAAATATGTAGTCTAGAATATATACATAGGTATTATGAATACCCTAATAAAATGAAAAGGAGAATTGGCTGGAGATACCTCAGGCCTAGGAAAGCTGCGTAATAGGTAAGTCAGTCAAGCGCTCTCTGCAATGGAAAAGAAACAGTTGGTGAGGCCACAAGCTCCTAACAAATTCTATTTTGCAAGTATACTTTATCATCCAGTCTGAATCATAATACTTTTATTGCCAAAAATCTGACCCTTGTTGAAGAATTTCAGACGGAAGCCTTTCTTAACCTTTAAAATGGAAATCAATGGCAAAGCAAGATTTTGCTTTAAAGAAATTCCTTTTATAATCAGTTTTAATGGGACAGATTTCTTTAAAATTTTAATATGGTATTTGGAAAACATGGACATAATTAAAAATCATGTGTAAGTATCAAAATAATTTTTAGAATTCTTTTAAAAGATACTTAACTGTTATAAAACCCTAACTGAAAGGAATTTTAAATCAATAATACTGTTTTTCCTATTTTTAAAAACACCCTGAAACTCAATTGAATTTTCTCACAAACAAGCATACTTAGTGGACCAACATTCAGTCTAAAATACCTAAAAATTCTCCAGCTAAAATTCCTATTGTGAGATGTTCTGTTAGTTCCTAGTCTAACTTTGGTGGAAATAGTATCTGAAGAAATCAAAAGCCAGAAGGCTCATTCATTATGTGGAATTTTCTGGATTCAAAAATCTTTCAAAGCATGTTACATCATTTACATTAATCAGTTAACTTCATGGCTCTTAATGATACTGTATATTTTAAACAAAGATGCTTCTGTTATTTTTTGCAAGTATCATTCGACATAAACTTTACCACAAAGTAACTCTGTCACTATTTCTCCTCTCCATTATATTGTCTATCCTGGTTTTAGGGAAGCATTTTATCTTTTAAAAACAATAGCCATTTGAAAAACTGTAATTTGTGACATCCATTTTCTAAAACCACCACTTTAATCTAGTCTTTTAGTCTTGTTACTCGTTAAAGACTAAAATCTAGTTGTTTGATCTTGGTATTTAACCTGGAATTTTGTTTCCCCATTTCCCTAAATGTTTTAAAATGTGGGCACTGGTTGATAATTCTTCTACTGTTATTAAGCATTAAAAAATGAAAACTGATGTTGGCACACATATTCCAAATATAGATTTTAATGGCACCTGGTAGCTCCCTCTCATTATTTTTAATCTTTTATATTCTGGAAATTTAAAACCAACCCATAAATAGTAAGGAAGAACAACATAATCTAACACAAAACCAGTCACATTCAGGACACCCTGAATGCAAATACTTCTTTCATAATCCAGTTTTACAGTTTAACGGACATTGTTTAATGTGGCACCTCTGAGATCTGACATTATCTTGTTGTGCTTCAAATTTCTTCCAACTTCTGTTTTATTTAAAATTACCCTGTTCCCCACTTACCACATGTATAAAATATTCTATTTTTCTTCTTAATATTTTACAAACTGATCATTTTCATCATCGTTAGTGGATCTTTTCATTGCCCACCTCATATCCCCCAAAGTACACCAATAATATAATGATCAGATTAGGAAACTTGGCATCTCTTTTTAAAAAAATGTGCTTTCTTTTCCCTGTATAAGTCTCCACTATACAATCTATGAATGATATCTCTGTTACATATGACAGCACCTACGTACCTGCCCCTGTGAGAATTTACCTCAGTCTTCTATAACTCTAATCTTCAACAGTTAGAAAAGTCAACAGCCAGAGTTCAAAGAAAAGCAGTTACCTTCATAAGACCAAATCATTGGATAAGTGGTCTTGTCAATATGGCTTAACATTAATATGGCTATAACATAGGGACTAGTCCCTGTTTTTCTTTATAACAATGTGACCTGGTCATAATTTTTTAAAGTCTAGACTAGTTTTCCATATGTTTTCCATATTTTATTCTGACATCATATCTTTTAAAAACAAAGGACACAAACATTTGCACTTATCAATGCCTTTTTCTTTAGATTTGGTTTCACTTCTTTCCTTCAGGTTTTTTGTCACCAAGAAGCAAGGTCTGATTTCCACACTGCCCATTTGCTGTGAAAGTATCAGGAGTCATCTTCAAAGCAATACTCCAGTTGGGCTTATTCACTGATTAGTTGCATAATTTCTTCTAGGGCATTTGTAACAGACACAACACATATAGAATTTCAGTTTGGGGTTATTTTTCCTTTTCTTTTTTTAAAATAAGTGTGTTTCCTGCTTCTCATTCATATTTCTTTTCTTTGAATATATTGCACAATATTTTACTATTAAAAAAGGTTTTATATCTCAGGCAAAAAGTTTTTCTCCTTCACTCGGGAGGTGCTAATGTGTATTATTTTCTAAAAGAGGTAAGTGGTTGTCTGTGTGGCCATCCTCAAAGGGGACCTAGGGAGAAAAGGGGAAAAAAAACAAAGCATTAGTTTTATTCCTTATACTATTTTCCTCTAACACAAAGCTTTATTTTGGGCAATTCTTTCTAGATAGCAAAAGCTACTCTTTAGACTTAATGATACTGTGATTTAGAGATCACCACACCATGTAAGACCAGACCACTTACAGAATTGACAGGTTTATAGGATCCAAGTCTGAAACGACAGCAAATTATGTCGACTATAAATTTTCCAATTCCATGTAACATGCCTGTAACAAACAATAAGTTTATGCTTTTAATTAAATTATTTCCTAAATTGCTATGTAAGAGTAAAAAACTCAACTAATTATAATGGAATAGATTAAAGAAGGAAACAAAGCAGTTTATATTATTAACTTCCATTAAAAATAATCAAGATAGTTAAATTTGAAAACAAATGGATTTCTTTGCAAAATCACAAGGCCACATAATTCATGACCTGGACACAATTTTTTTTAAGGTTTTCACACAACCACACGATTTTGAAAAATAAATGATATCAACACCACAAATTTAAATAAATTTAAATGACATAATAACAAATAATTTCATAAGGAAAGCTATTCAGTCATTTAAAAAATATGACTTTAAGTATATAAACTACCTAGCTCAATCTAATACTGAATAGGGACTAAAGATGAAGGACAGTTTCCTTTCTTTGTCTTTTGTACTAAAGTCCCAATTTTCATGATTACAATTCTGTAAATAACTTGAGAGAATTCCAGAATCTCAGGTCAAAACTCACAAAAACATTAGTGATTAAAAATCTAGTTTCATGTATTGCATAGTTCAAAGTACTATAAGATATGATTTTACATACGGTACAGTTAAAAATACCTTAAAAGAAAGGGAAAATTTGCATTCAAATGTCACTATTTCTAGGCATTTTCTCATTTACTGTTATACTTGCAAATTAGCTATTATTCCCATTTTTAATGTGTAGAAAATTTCAGAAAAATGTAGGTGACCTATCCAAAACTACCACCAAGTAACCAGAAGAAACTGGATTCAATTCTAGTTCTAATGTTAACATCTAGGATCTTTCTAGCTCACCATATAATCTCCCTTAAATCACTGAATGCAATGAAATTACTTACGTTTAATGATTAGGCAATGTAATTTTGGAGCTTTGGAATTAAATAACAAAGAAGAAGTTCCTTAAACATTAAAACATGAAAATGTGTACATTTCTTACTCCTTTGAAATAGAAGCACCTTAATTTAAGTATAAATAACACTCAGGAATTAGACGAAAAAGAAATGAATGCTAACCTGTTGTTGAAAAGATTCCTCCAACAATACCACAGAGTCTTACAAAAAACTGCCAGAATGGCATATGCTCCTCAGTAACTGTCACCATAAGAGAACTGAGATCGTATTTCATAAATATCCCAGAGACTCCATGGCTGCCTGCAGCATGGTTAATGATACGTTCCTAAAAGGAAGGAGAGAGATAGGAGGAAGAGAGAAACAGAATTCCTGTCTCAGGTTACTTTCATACACCCAATATTCAGCCCTACTGCAAAAAAGGGACATCAAATCTCCTCACAAAACCTCCTACTAGACTAAGCTCTTCAGAGACAAATTATTTTATATTCTTTGTGTGGTTAGCTTTTCAAACTCTCAAAAAAAGTAGAATCATTCTTTTCTATTTTCTCATAAAGGTTACCTTACATACAAGTTTTTTACTGAACTCATGACCTTACAGACTGTATGTCACGTTCTTCATTGATCAAATCAATAAAAACTAAGTTTATACTTTGACATACTTTTTGAATGTTTCTGTGCCAGGAATTCACAAAATAATTGTATTTATTTCTTGCCACTTAAGTGATCAGATTTAAAAACACTTTCTCTTTCTGTTGTTCATTTTAAACTATAGGAGATACAACATAGGAAGAAAACAAAATGCATTAATTTGAAAGATACCAATATTTGAGCTACTGGCTCAGTTTTAAAAAGATATTTTATAAAGGAGTGTAACTAAAATTATAAATTTATCACAGTGTAAACACTGAGCAAAAAAATATTCTATTTCATTCCATCCTGTTTATACTTCAAAATCAAGTTTGTAAACCTTTTAATAAATTTCCATTATAGTTCCAACAACTATGCTTTTAGAGTACTTTGCTATGACTTTTGTGCCAGGCTCTACCTATTTTTACCTACCTATAACTAAACTATAAGCTTTAGGAATAAAAATAATGAGGTTAACTACTACAAAGGGAAATTACAACAGTTTTATGTGGGGCATTACAAAACCCTTTCCCTATTATTAGCATAATAGAGCCTTATGATAACCCATTAATCAAGTTTCCAGTAAAGTGATTTTATCTGAAAGCTGTGAAATGCTCAGTATCATGCTGAAGTTAGCAATATATTGTTACTACCTGTAAGGGTAGAAGCTGTTTTAGGGATCAGGGCATCTATGTAACAAGAGACTAGTAATAATTCACTTTGGGTTCCAGGACTAACGACTTCCTCTCCTTCCCTGCCCTCATCCCGACTTTACCAACTCTAGAAATTCTATTTCTTTTTTAAGTGAAACAACTATGTGAGTCACCCTATCAGCATAAACACACTCCCCAAAGGTTAAATGTTCTAGGATTCTACTGTTTTTTTCTATTTAATTTTGTTATTTAAAAAATATATCCTAGAGATAATTTCATATCAGTATAGAGATATTCCTCATTCTTCTTTTTTGTTTTAACAGCTACATGCTCCTCCATTGTGTAGATGTACCATTTGGGTTGTTTCTAGTCTTCTACCATTATAGATAACAACACAATGAATAGCCTCATACACCCATCATTTTTGTATTTTTTCCCACTGTATCTCTGGAATAGATTTACTGAAGTGAGATTACTAGGTTAAAGGGTAAATACATACGTCATTCTGCAGATACTGCCAAACTCCCCTCCACAGAGACTATACCACTTTGCATTCCCCTAGCAAGTGTGCTTGTTCTCCCCAAAGCCTTATCAACTGTGTATACTGTCTTCCAGGTATTTGCCAATCTTACAGGTAAGAAATGGTATCTCCCCACCACTACAGAAATGTTAAAAAGCGTAATTTATACTTGTATAAACTTTACCTAGTTTCTGTGTGTGTAAACACACACATACGTATATAAACAATTATATAAACTTGGTTTTCACCCCTAAGCCAATTGAAAACTTACAGACATACGACACTTCACCCCCAAAAACTTCAATACCTAATCTTCTAAGAACAAGAAAAATTATACAATTATTGAGGGCGTGACCATCATAAGTTATAAGACTATCAAAAGAAAACTCCACATGGAGAGAAGCAAATTTTAAAATGCACTTAACTTTTACCTTGGAATTCTTTAGGATACAAGTGTTTGAATATTTGCCATTCTTAAATGCAAAAGTAAGAAAACATGACCCCAAAGTAGATGAGAAGTCTATTAAACAGCCCAGTTCCAAAACTCTGCTCCTCATTGTTAATATTTATTTATTAATATGAGGCCACACCACCCTGAGATAGCAGAATGTCCTTCCTTTCAATCAGATGAATACAAAGCATTAATTTAGGAAGGCAAGCCCTCTAAATTTGCTATCTAATCTACCATAACCATGCATGCCCCTCAGGGTAGCACATCAAAAAATACATAACACAGAAATCAGAGAATCTGCTACCAGATTAAGAACTGCTTCTATCAATATAGGAGAAAGCATATTACAAAATTAAGACATTGAGAATAAATTAATATCATCATAGATTAAAAATTTTAAGTCTTAATGGAATAGAAACAATTCAGATTTTCTTAAAAATCTACTTCTTTTCTTACTCTAGAACATACTAATACCCATTTGTGATATATTACTGACTTAAAATAAAATAGTAATTTAAATGGGGGAAGGTACCAACTAAAACTCCAACTTTATTTTGTAGTCAGGGGACTTTGAAAGGCTTAAAAAAAAAAATCACCAAATCATTTTATCAGCTGGAATCAACTTACCCTTTCTGTCACAGAAAACTGATGGGTGTCTGCTGAAATTTTATATGTATGTAGTTTTGTTGGCACAACTGTAATAAAATATTGGAACATCTGGTTGTCTAGAATAAAAGCAAAACATGTTTTTTCATCAATCCAACAGCAACAAAACTACTGCCAAATATATCCTTCTTGTATTAAATACATTTAGCCTGAAAGTTTATGTTACATATGACTTAATGTCTAACAACAACAACAAAAATCTAAAGGAAGAACTGATGAAAGCAAAATACTCATACTGCATAAAACAAGTTCTCAGTAAGCATAAAATGGGTACAAATACATATTAGATGTTAAATGAACTAGTGACTTATATATCCCTCATAATCATTATCATCCTTTTATCAAACCTGGGAAAAAGCAGCTTTTCTTTATAGCACAGAAATTAATGAGAGTGAAATAAAATTCCAATAGAATAACCACCAAAAGGTACATTTTCACTTCTACTACTATCTTAAGATATACTAATAAACCAAAATTGAATTAGTCAGCCTTTGCATAAAGGAACTGACAACACAGCAGGAAGACAACTAGAGAAACTACTCAATGATGGCCTGGGGTTACTGTGTGATCAAAAGGATCATTTGTATATAGTTACTAAGCATATCTAGGTTTGATACAAGTTTTAAATACCAGTATATTACCAATTACTAATTATAAACAGTTGACATAACATAAAACATGTTAATTCTCTAGGCTTATATTCTAAAAAAATTGGAATTAGATACATCTATCTATAGTTTCAATCAGATAAGTAGATCTTTTTATTATCCTTTTCTTGCAGATAAAAGAACTAAAGTACAGGGATGTTAAGAAAAGTGCCAAACTCACTGAGTTCAAGTGGCAGGTGAGGACTTGAACCCAGGCAGTTTTACTCAAGGGGACAATGGTCTTAAATTTAAGGAGGAAATATCTTCCCAGATTTTCTAACTCGGGTAATGAAGTAGAAACTTGCACCCCATTGGACTCTCCACTTCTCTCACACTCACGGAAGGAGCAATTCAACTGGCACACCTGGGAAAGTAGTTTTGTATGGCTAAGCCACTCAGTTAGATAGTCTGGGCATTCTCTCTCTTTCAGGCCTTTAAGACGTACACATCTAGCACCCTACCATTAGGAAAGTGACCTGTCTCTGCTATTTGACCAGTTGGCAGAGTAGGAAGATGTAATATGGGGTTTGGTTATCCAATTGTGGCAGCACATGTAGGTTGTTTTTTTCAGTCAGCTTCAGTAATAAAGCTGCCTGCAATGCTCTCAAAAAGATTACTACTGGGCTCACAATCACTTCATTCAGGTTTTTTTTCAAATACCATAGCCTCTTCCACTCTCTTTCTCCTACTGCAGGCAATCTCCTTTTATCTTCTTCACAGCCACTTGCCCTAATGCTTATCCTACCTGATGTTAAAGGGACCATGTCTGCATTGTTTATCATTGGGTCCCTGATGTCTCAAATAGTGTCCGACAAATACAAGGGACTCAATAAATATCTGTTGAAAAATGAATACTTTTTAAAAAATCAACTTTATTAAAGTATAATGTACATATGATAAAATGCACCAACTGTAAATGTATGGTTCGATACATTTTGACAAACATATCCACCCATAAGATCATCACAAAAATCAAAATACAAAACATTTCTGAAACCTCAAAAAGTACCTGCAGACCCCTCTGTAGTCACTCCCCTCTACCTCTGGTCCTATGCCAAACACTGATCTGCCTTCTACTTTCATAGAATAGTTCTGCTTCTAGAATTTCACATAAATGGAACCGTACAGTATGTACTTTTTTGTGTGTCTAGTCTCCTTTGCTCAGCATAAATTTTTATTTCTACCAACCTAAATTCTCTGTCTCTTATCTAAAGCAATTCAGAATAGGAGAGGAAAGAATAAAACTGTTGATAGGAGGCAAAGGACGTTAATGTCTCTTCAAACACTAACATTAAGCAAGCCTCTAACAAAATAAAGCCTGTTTCAACTTCACCACATTTCACATAGTACATGTACTACTATAACTTTCAAAAACATGAGCTTTTCACCAGTTTTTTCTATTATTAATGTCAACTTAATATCCTAAATATTCTCACAGATAATGTTAGGGCAAAAGAGTGTCAACTTTGTCCACAACCAATAGATGGCTTATCAACTGAGGATGATCATCAGGTTCATCCTTTGAGTTACATTTTTGATGTAAGGTGAAACTTTACAACACTGTTGAATCTGTGCTTAGTTTTGATGCGACTTACAAATAAACACTATCATGTCATAAACAGAGAGAAAACAGAAAGTGCTAGGAGAAAAAGGTGTCCAAGTATTTAGCATTTATGGGGGAAAAAAAGATAAAACTGACAGTAGTGAGGCAATAACCAATGCTATACACATGGGTGGAATAATTAGACTTGGAGAAAAATGAAGGACAAAGGGAACCAAATTACATGTAAAGATTGAAGTGCCAACATAATCAATAATAACCAACAAGAGTCAAAAAAGTGTCTATAAAATTCTCCAGAGAGGTTTCTAAAATGGTAAAAATGCATTTTAGAACTTTGAATCTATACAAAGAAGAAAATTCTTCTTATAATGTTGAAACTTTCTTTTGTCCTTATATTTTTTCTTTCATGAATATGAAAAAGTGCAATTATGTCCTATTAACACATTAAACTTTCATATATTTAGAGTATTTAAATTCTCCTCCTCCTTTGCTTACTTTTAACTTGAACTTCCTTATTCTGTTCTATGGCTCATTTTTTAACATTCAAATTTCATCCACTACTAGGACAAAATCTCTCCACATACATCTCACTCATCAACCACTTGAAGATTACCTTTACAAGGGGGTTTTAGGAAAATTATTAAAAATGTATTAATATTAAGGTTATAAGAATAATTTCCTACAGGTAAATTCCAATAGTAACTATTAAATACTTACGATCTACAGCAATTTTTTCAGTTCCATCTAAAGGATTAATAATTCCTGGAACAAACTCTCCAAAAGACAAATGGTCTATTCTGTGAGAAAAATTGTAAGCTAAGAGGAAAAAAATAAAAACTACTAAGTAGAGAAATTACATTCCTCAAAACCACGTTATAGCTTGGTTTATATCCTTATCTATTCTCAAATGAAAATATTTAAAATCTGCAAGTATAATAATATACTATTTGAAACCACATTATTTTGAGAAAAATATATATAAATATATTGGAATTAAATATATAAAAGTAAATTCTGATAGAACACTGTATCTCAAATTTCACAATTACATATAAATTAACTTCTAAGAAATAATGTTACTCTAATCCTGAGAGTCAAAAATATACATTTTTTCCTGGTTCATATCTTCATACAGTAATAGGACTGTGTTGTAGGAAGTGGAATGATTTCTATGTAACCAAATAATAAAACCGATCAGATATATATATATATATATATTTATTTATTTTTATTTTATTTTTTTTGAGACACAGTCTCGCTCTTTAGCCCAGGCTAGAGTGAGTGCTGTGGCGTCAGCCTAGCTCACAGCAACTCCTGGGCTCAAGCGATCCTACTGCCTCAGCCTCCGGGGTAGCTGGGACTACAGGCATGCGCCACCATGCCCGGCTAATTTTTTCTATATATATATGTTTTAGTTGGCCAGATAATTTCTTTCTATTTTTAGTAAAGACGGGGTCTCGCTCTTGCTTAGGCTGGTCTCGAACTCCTGACCTCGAGCGATCCACCCGCCTCGGCCTCCCAGAGTGCTCGGATTACAGGCGTGAGCCACTGCGCCTGGCCCGATCAGATATATTTTTATACATACTACTGCTAACTATAAACAAACTGACTTTTTATGGAATCCATTACTTGTTTTGTCCTCTAAAGCAGACTTTAAAAACTTAAGTCTTATGACAATCTTTACACCGAACTAACTTGAATACCTTTATGAATAAGTCTATATATCAGTATTTAGATTTATAAATTGAAATGAGCTGCAAATACATTGTCATTATCCCTAAAAATTAGCAGAAATGTGTATAAAGTTATAGAAAGTATGCCTAGGCTTTCCTCCCTAACCTCAGCAACTCTGAGCTATGACCAAATAGAAATACAGGTAGCTTTAAGAGAAAATGGATTAAAGTCAATAAATTTAATAATTCATTTTCTCCTTTGTTTGGGTATCTGTTTTTAAAACAGCTCACTTTTAAAGGCCTACCTTGTACCTGCACTTAAAAAAAAAAAAAAAAATCACTTTTTTTTCAAGGACATCTTCACTGAAAAAAAATTTCAGAAACTGCTTACAGTCGTGGTTGACAAGTGCTGCCAAATGTGCATGACCTCGAGGATGTGGAATTGCCCTAAAAGGAAGAAAAGAATATTAAAGTAATAACATTTGAATATATAACTAATTAAAATCACAAAGTGGATCTTCCCAAAGTTATATAATTATTCTTAGTACAAAATAACATAAGAATGTATCTGGCCTATGAGTAAGCAGACAAATTTACTTATCTTAGTAATGTAACAAACTGGGTATTAGCAAATATTTTCTGTAAAGAGCCAGATAATAAATATTTTACGCTTTGTGAGCTAAGATGCAAACCAAGTATATTATGTAGTTACATGCCAAAAGAGAAAACAAATTTTCACAAAATTTTTTTAATGAAATTCAACATATAATAGCAATAATTGAGTACTTTCTTTGTAATATGAGTGTTTTGCAGGGAGATTACATTTTACTTAATTGGGGTTTGGAGTTAATGTTCTCTATTTTCAAAACTGATCATAAATGTTTACCTGCTAATGAGCTGTAATGAATTTTTACATATTTCCTTTTTGAAAATAGTAATCTATGAGCATATGTTTGAGTTAAGCATATTCATTGCTTGGAAGGCCTTTACAAAACTCTATTAGGTTCTTCTCTTGGTATGTGCTTGCCTAAACATGTCATTACACTGCAGATTAACAATTTCCAATTTAAGGAAGAATTTCCTCAATTACACAGTTAAATGGATTTTAAAACACGGAAATTTCTTCTTCACTTGCATCAAGGTCTGAAAATATTTCCAGCACTACAGTTTGAGTTCAGAAAATACATCCATGTGTAAGAATGGAGATTCTTGTTTTAATTTTCAACAACACAAGCTATCAAAGCATGAAAAGCAAAGAAAACCATTCAAAAATCATAAAAACTACTTGTCACTGAAATAACTTTACCGCAATACAAATTGCATATATAAGTATTGGTTTTGCCTCATAATTCAGGTTAAATTCATTAAAAAATTAGAGTCTGCATAAAACTTCATTTCCAAAGCTATTCAGCATTGGATAATTGTAGTTGATGATAGTTTTCTCACTCAGAAAAATTTCAATCTTGACCCTGAGCTCAAAAAAATTGCAATAAAACTTTACTACTGCTAAGCCATCAAATTGCTGTGAAGTAGGACAAGTTGGAATATTCAGCTTTTATTTCTGACAAAAATCCATGGAAATGACAACATTTAGGTCCCTGAGAGCAAATAAAGTTCACTGTTGTCACTATCAGTTCAAATTACAAGATAAATTAAAATATTTTCTGCAAAGTGCTTCTGATGATATGATGGATAACCATAGGCTTTAAACACTTTACATTTTCACAAGGTTTGAAAATGCATCCAAGTAAAGCTTTTTCTCCTTCACACACCAGCATCAGCTATAACACAGTTGTAATACATCTTAACCAGATTCTACTTTAGGTTGTACCGAATTTGTGTTCTCCCAATTTCTTTAAAAATATTCTTGCCTATAGTTGTTCCATGCAGGCTATTCATAGACACTAACTTTTTGACACAGTAAAACGTTGTAATGTAGCAATACACACGGCACTTGAATGCTGTCAAGTTCTAATTGCATCACTGCAACTTGTAGTACACCAAGTAGCAGCACAAAGTGATGAGAGTCATATACCGTCTCTGTTGGAGTTAGTCAACTCTGGTATTGCAGTGTAGTGAAGTCAGCCATAAGTAAACAAATAAGCATGGCTATGTTGTAATGAAATTTATTTTTGGACAGAGAAATTTAAATTTCATGTATTTTTCATGTATTATATTATTCCCCTTCTGATTTCTTTTCAAACAATTAAAAAACGTAAAAACCATTCTTAGCTCATGGGCCACACTAAAACAGGTAGTAGTAGGCTGAATTTGGTACAGAGGCTGTAGTTTGTCTATCCCTGCAATAAATTTTCGTTCTGCTGCACACTGTAATTTCTCAAATTTCTGTTTTTAATTCCTTTATATTTCTAAAGATAACTACTATTCTTCCCTGTTCTTAGTTTTAAAAAAAATTCTAAATATCATCTTGAAGATTTTCTTAAATTATCCCTGGTCCCTGCTTTACCCAGTTAGCAATTCTAGCAATTAACTAAAAATATAAAAACAAAAATTCTCCATAAAAGATTCTTCTTTCTTTACTTGCAACCAATTAAATGATACTGTCAAGTTTTACGATATGCCCTAGTAGGTCTAAACATTTGTTTAATTTGTTCTAAATGGTATCTGGCAGAACACCAGGCACTTTTTAAAAGGCAATAAAATGGTTAGGAAAATGTGTTAACATCCAATACAAAGTATACTAAAATCTTTTACAACAATCCATCTCCTTATATATGAGAAGGACTGGCAGTTGAGTTTGGTAAAGTGCCCTATGTTCACGGTGAAGTATATTACCTCAAAGTCACTACTAAAAAGAAAGCTCACCGTTACAGGTTATTCCTATCCTCACTCATACCATCACTCTAATGATGTTCCTACTATAGTTTTCAAACAAACAAATTCGGAAAAGGAATTTTTCTAAATAACCAAATTACAGTATTACAGGTTAAATATCCCTTATCCAAAACGCTTGGGACCAAAAGTGTTGCTGATTGTTGAATATTTGCATTGTACTTACCAGTTGGGCATCGCTAACTTGAAAATCCAAAATCTGAACTGTTCCAATGAGCATTTCCTTTGAACATCGTGTAGATGGCACAAAAAGTTTTGCACTTTGGAACATTTCAGATTTTTGAATTAGGGATGCTCCACCTATATATCTTAGTTCAATGGTCTCTTTCACTGCCCTGGTTTTTACTCTGAGAGGAACAGAGAACTGTTTGAAAATATACTTCCTTCTTTCTCTTTTTTTGGTTAAAAAACATATTCAAAACATTTATGAAATAATATCACAAGCATCTTCTTCAAAAAATTAAAAGCTAAAAATCAAATTAAATCACCCTAATACAGATGACTGTAGTTCTCTGACACTTTTTAAAACCCTTCATAGGAATGTCAGATATTCAGAATTTACCTATTTATTTTCTGGGATATTGTATGTTCTATCTCATCGGACAGAAATCTAGCCTGAGTGATTTTCAGTGGAGGAAAAGTTGTTCCAAAAATTGATAGGGGGTGAAGGGAGGCATTTTGGGTTGTCACAATTATTGGGGAGGGGTTGCTATTGGCATTTACTGGACAACAGCCAGGAAAGCAACACATCCTGCAATGAAAGTGACTGCCTCACACAAAAAAGATTTCCCCAGGTCTTGTGTGACTTTCCAATGCTCTAAGAGATACTTATGTATGTGAAAAACCTTTTTGTAATGATGTCAGTCTAGAACTGAACTCCATTTAGCTATACAAAGTACCCCAGACAACTAAGTTATATTGTTTTGTTCAAGATATTATAAATAGTACACTATTTCAGAATACCATCTCATCAACAGAAATGCCACTCATGGGATTTGAGCGGCCAATGCATCTGTTTCAGTCTGCATTTGCAGCTGTTATATATCTAATGATTCTACAAATAAGTGGCAAGCATCTACCTACTTCATTGTGGTTTCTAGTGTATTCATCCTCAAGCATATTGAAATATGCATTATGAAGTATATTCTTTTTATTACTCATTTATATCACAGTTGAGAATGACATGTTTGAAAGGTAATATGACATCTTCAAAAAGATCAATATTGAATTTGACAAACCTAATACCAAAAATTAGGGGTGGGTGAGATAAGGTACAAACCAAATGGTTTTTCATTTGGCTTTTCTAGCTGATACTATGAGTGATACCCTGGAGAGAGAAATGAAATTGGGAAAAGACCAAAAGTAAACAAAAAAGGCCATAAGATAGAGGCTCACATAATATTTGTCAAAGTTTCCCTCTGAGTTAGTCTTGGACTAGAACATTGTTTGTATACAAAGGTGCAATAAAATATAAATTTCTTTGAGTCAATTGTTACTTGTTGCCTCTATGATACCAAGAAATTCCAAGGTTCCCAGCAATAGGCTGGGCTGCAGATCAGTAATAGTAACAAAACAACAAAACATGAATTTTAAGGATAGTGGGACAACAAAGGAAAAAAGATAAATGTTTGATCTGATTATGTAAACACTGAAATATTTTTTTATAAATCTAATACTATCTCTCTCCCTCTATTAAAAAAAATCTCAAGCCATGCTCTTTCCTGTTGCATGCCCTTCCCCTCCTTTAAACATTAAATTTCTAATCTTCCACTAACGTTCAAAGGTTTTCCTCGATAAAGCCTCTGCTGACATGTAGAGTAAGTCAAGTACCTTGTTATATAGTCTCTTATCAGCCGTATTTCTTTATAGCCTCAATACAACTAAATTAAATAATTATTAGTATATTCACTGTTTAAAGTTTGGAATCTCTTATACAATGTCAGCATCCTAAGTGCAAAAACCCTTTCTCTTTTTTTCACTGTTTTATATTTAGTGTCTAGCATGGTACTTTGCACATAGCAAGTACTCAAAAAATGTCTTGTACAATGAAGAATTGTTCAGCTCAGCAACTCTATGGAAAAGAGGGAGGGAGGGAGGGAAGGATCTATTTATTCATTTGGAAATTTATGACAATTTCTGTGCTGGGTGCTGCTCATGAAGGTAAGTAGTCTGAATTTTTTTTAACTTTTACCTAATTTAACTTTATTCCAGACACTGCTAATTTCTAACTATATCAAAATACTTGTCTAGAATTAGTCAGGGATTATTACATTTTAATGACTACCAAAAGGTTAAACAAAACAAAGAAACTTAAAAAAACAAAACAATTAAAAAAAAAAAACCCCACAAAAACTTAATACCATATCAACAAAATAAACAAATTAATGAAATATCTAGGTAAGAGCTTTCTAAAATTTGGCAAGTAGAATGTTTTAATTAATATTTAACTATGGTTCATTTACTTTAGTATATAAAATATGACACGACTGCTTTACTTTTGCTTTGAAGTAGTTTTTAAGTGAATAGTCTTCTCTATCTTGACAATGAAGCTCCAAACATCAATCTCAAGACATTAAAAATACAGATATACAACATTTTAAGCAGTCCTTTAGTAATTAGCTATGTATTATTTGGTTAGCAAAGAATTTACTTTTAACCAAGCTTCAACCCTGTCTGAAGTATTTTCAGTAAATGAAAAGAACATACTTGCCCACAGTTATGTGAAAATTCCCTGCTACTTTATTGACATATAAATGACCACGAATTCTACATGCATCTGGAGACTCTAATGGATCATCTTCCCTGTTGAAACAAGATATATTAAGATTATTTAAAGTACATTCAATATAGTTACCACTTTGTAGTGACAAAATTGCATACTATGGGGGAAAAATCATTAAAGATCAACTTTCAGGTAATGTTTTAAATGTCAAAAATAGAATAGTAGTTTCCTGACGTCTATATATTTATAGAAATTACACATTTACAAAATGGGAAAAATTACTTCACATCTATTACATTTAAATAAATCTAAAATTCCATGATTCTTCAAATCTAACCAGAGGACTAAGTCCAATGATGGAAGGAAATTAAAACAAAAGAATTAGTCCAACAAGACGTATTTTCTTCATGTACATCTGGCACTGTAGTAGGGGGGAGGACAGGAATAAGACCGAGGGCAGGGAAAGGCATGTGCCATCTAAATTCAAACAAACAAATGATATTTTGTTCCTAAGCAAATGTAAAAGTTTTATATAGTTCTAAATTTAAATTATCATTTTCATGATTGTAGCATTTTCAAATATCAGCTTTTCTAATGTACAACAGAGAAAAAACGTGAAATAAAAACCAAAATTCCTAACCCAAGTTTATATAGCCTCATAACAGTATATGCAACTAATTTGTTCTTAAAACCCAAATTTTATATGGCAGTATACCATACACATAAAAAAGAAAATGAGTTAAATGAATTTAAGAGTAAAACACATCTTTATAGTACAGAATGATTCTATTTTCTCTAAGAAAAATAAGATTCAGAAAACTAAACCAATCTTAAAACTACGTCAAGGTATATTCATTAACAAATAGTTGCACGTTTAAAATATAGATCTCACCTTGGTGGAAGTGCTGTTGATGCAGTTTTAAAAGCACTTTTAAATATCACATCTTGAAGTGAATGCTCTTCTTGTAGCCTACTCTGAATCAGCTGCAGCATCCTAAATGCAACACAAATAAACAACAGTTTATAACTACAGTAAAGTACACCAAGAAAGCCAACTTATTAAAAAATAACAATGGTTAGCTAACTTAGCTAAGCCATAGCTTATATTATACTTATTATATTATGTTATTATAATGGTATTATAGGAACTTAGTCTAAAATAACATACCAAGTTTTCTTTGGTCATTACCTTGAAAGCAGGAAAAGTGAAGCAGGGTGACTAAGTGGTCTAATAGCTGAGCTTCATAAGCCTGTCTGACTTCATCAATAATGGATGTGCAGCCTGGGTCACCAAGATAGAGCTTCTGCTCACCTGAGTATCTAAATTCATCTTTCATGTATGCATGACAATTACAAAATTCTGCCAGGCATTAAATTAAGTATTGTAGGTACAAAGAATAAGTGAGTGGCCAGAAAATATACATGATGGACTTGAAGTGGTAGATTACTAGGATATAAACTCACACCACAGACATCTAATTCTCATTACAAAACTTTTCCTCTCTCCAATACTTCTACTATTGGGCCATACTATCTCCTATCATTTTCAGCAATAACTTTGTACCATTAGATGTAGTATTATTTTACCTCCTTTAATTCTATTTCTGTAGTAAAGTTCAAATTCAGCAACTATAAAAATTATACAGAGTGGAGGGAGGAACGAACAGGTGAAACACAGATAATGTTTAGGGCAGTGAAACTATTCTGTATGGTACTATAATGGTGAATATGTCAATATACGTTTGTCAAAACTCACAGAATGTACAACACCAAGAGTGAACCCTAATGTAAATAAACTATGGACTTTGAGTGATGACGATGTGTCAATGTAGGTGTATCGATTATAACAAGTGTACCCAGTCTGGTGTGGGTGTTGATAACAAGGGAGGATGTGGTGATGAGAGGGCCAAGGGTACATGGGAGCTCTGTACTTTCTGCTCTATTTTGCTGTGAACCTCATGACTCTAAAAAAAAGTCTATTAAAAATATAGAAACTTTAAGAAAGTAACTGTCAATCTAATAATACATCATCCCATCATGATGATAAAAAGCATTTTATAGAAGTGTAAGTGAAAGATAAAATACTTATGTACCATCTATCTAGAACACTGGTAAAACAGGCTTATTTAAAATAACAAGCCATATTTATATTGTAAATTTAGTTTCGAATACATCTTAAATAAAGAGCAGAAACCAAAAAGGCTCTGTCCAGGGTTTGAAATTTACTAATAAGGAGAGATTAACTGTAATCCTACATATTCTAAGAAAGAACACCAACTGAGTGAAAATTTAAATCTCTTAGCAAATTATAAAGAAAATTTTGGTATGTACATTATTCAGGAGGATATAAGGCCTTGGTTATCTCTAGGACATTCAAGAGCTACTCAAGAATGTTTAGAAGCAGAACATGATAATCTATGATGATTCAAGAAGCCAGATGTCATCGGCAGATTTACATATTAGACTTAAGATCATTGGATCCAATGCCAGCAGACACTGAAAGCTTCACATTTTTATGTGTCTTGTATTTCCACAGTTCAACTTTTGATGCAGGGCAACAGTCAAGGAGTTTGATGACACCAAACTATGTGTATGTGTACATGTGTACATATGTATGTCTGTACACATGAAAGAAATTTCTCCTTGGATGTACCAATAAATATTCAAGTCCATATTCCATATGTGAAGGTATATAGAAAATGCTACTATGATGGAAAACCACCGTCATTTTAAGAGTAAAAACAATCTCCTCTCCCACTTATTATTAGTCTTGAACACTGAATAAAATTTCAGATGAAAGGAGAAATCTCACTTTAATATTTCTGGATCAAAGTAAAATATTTCATCTCTGGATGGCTTTCTACTAAAAGAGCTAAAAGCCCAGACACCTAATATTTGGGGCTTTTGTTCACCCACATTCAATTTCAACTTGCATATTAAAACTCCTCCAAATGGTGACATTGGAAATTAGAAGAAAAAGAACCTTGGAATGTACTTAGGGACTGGAAAAAAAAAATAGGTAAAGAAAAATTCTTTGTAACAATTTTAAACTAGATAAAGCCTTTCTAAGTGCAAGACGCAGTATGGAAACCAAAAAGAAAAAAAAAAGCAATATATGGGGGAAGAAAGCACTTATAACAAAGGACTAATTTCCTTAATATACTAACTTCTTTTATAAACAATATAAATATTCTTTAATAAACAATTCTTAAAAGAAAAAAACAACCAAGCAAAATAGGCATATAGTATGATCACTTTCACAAAAAAATACAAATGAGGAAAAAAAAACCCCACAAAGATATTCAACTATTAATAATGCATAAAGAAATGCTAATAAAACAACTGCAATACCAATTTTCACCCATCAAACTGGAAAAAATTTTTAAAAAGTCTGAGTATACCCATTGCTGGTGAGGTTGTACAGACACAAGCACTCTCCTAAGTTCTGGAGTATAAATGAAACAATAATTTGGAAGGATATATGACACATTCTATCAAAATGTTAAACATCCCAGAAAGAGAAATTCTATTTCTAGAAACTTTCCATAAATATGCACACACATATCTAATACTCTAATACTTATATACACAGAATTAGGTTTAAGGATGTTCATTGAGTAATATTTTTTTCACAGAGTAATATTTTTTTCTTTTATTTTCATGCAACACTGTTTTGAAGACATGTAATGTTTTTATTATTAGAATTCTGGAAGCAATCTGCAAGACCATCAACAAGTATCTAACTAAATAGACTATAGTCTATGCATAACAGAGACTACTATTATATATACTGAAATGAAAAGATGTCCAAAATATCATGTTAGGTGGAAAAAAGCAAGAACAAGTGTATTTGTTATAGAACAAATGTATGGAATGATCACATTTGTATTAGAAAAAAAATATATAAGTATATATGCAAACGTTCAGAAAATTATAATTATATATAATTTTGTAACTACATATCATTATATAAATATATAATATAAAACACATAAAATACAAATATTTTTAAATTTTATAAATATATAAAATTTATATTATATATAAAAATAATATCTATAAAATATTAAATTACACAATGATTATACAATAATATATATGAAAATATACGTGTACAGAAAATTTCTAGAAGGCTACACAAGAAGCTTAACTCTGGTTACTACTGCTGTCAAAAGCACTAGTTTACAGAATGAGGAGAGGGCTTTTACATTTCCTTTATATCCTTTCTATTCAAACTGAATTTTAAATAATGATCATATATACTTTTATAATCAAAAATGTTTAAAGTTAATAAAATTTTAAATAAAAACTAAAATTCATTTATGATTCAAAGAGTACTAGAGAAAAGATTATGCATAACTTTTCTAAGATCTGATAAGGTTTTTGAAATTGTAAAGATAATAGTGTATACTAAATTCTGCTAATAATTCATCCAAAGAAATCCCTAGAGAAACATGTTAACCTACAAATAATTGACAATAGACAAAACAGACAAAACATGATCTAGATTTCTATGGACCACAATACTTTGTTTACTTATTACCTCTGCCACTCTTTTTGCTGTGGTGAAAGATCAAATATTGCCTGAAATAAAAGAAAATACATAATCACTAACTTTGTCAAATTTTTTTGGCTTTTAATCGTAATTTTTAAAAATTTTCCTTGAGCAAAACAGAAATTTATAGTGTCATTAAAAACAAGTATTCATGATTTACATTCATCTCCTGTTGATCAAACTATGTAATTTTAACATGATGTTTTTACTCAAAAATAGCATAAGGAAATTTTACTAATCATAAATATTTTTATGTAACAATTATCTACATTTATAGGAGTGGATGCAAGTTGGCAACTATCATATGTACAGAATTGTATTCTAGGACCTAGAATCATTTAAATGATGCTAGCATGAAAAGTATCGGGGGAAAAAAGGACATACAGCTTAAGCATAAAATTCAAGCATCCAAAGCCCATATTCTTACTAAGAAAATACCATAATAAAATCAACAATTTTTGAAATGAATAGCCACAATTTTGTAACAAACAAACCATTCTTCTAGGCCACAACTCTACTTCTGTGACTCTGGTAATTTAATTTTACCAATCTGGAACCTTCCTCTCCTGTAACTATAAGCCTCATGTCTGTCTAATCTATCTATACAAACATATGCTCCAAGTTAACTTGCCCCCATCTTTCTGATGTTTGGTTTGATTATGCCTCCTGATAAACTTGTCTATAGCAGGCTTCCATAACTTTTTCACATCATAGCACAAAGGGAAAATGCTAACATCTATAAAACACACCATGGCAAACAAATGAGGCTGCCTGCAACAGCCCCCCAACTAACTTCTAAATGAAACTATTGATAGTAGAGACCATATGATTCCTCTTTGGAATTCCTCAACCTGCTTAATATAGTGCTTATTTAGCACATGGTGTAAAGCAACTACTGAGCAGCCTACTTGTGCAAGGCACTATACAAATTCATTATTGCACTTTACCTTCCTAACAACCTTGTGAGTTTGTTACTATTCTTCCCTTTTGGCACATGAGGAAAACAGGAGATCAAAAGGCTACAAACTTTTTCCAAAATCACAGATAGTAAGGTCAATATATTAAACCTGGCTCTGTCAGATTCTTCACTTTCCCATCTTTTAAAAATTCTTTTCCTTAAATAAAGAAATAGTAACTAAATATAATAGCAAATAGCAAAATGGTAACTATCACAGCATACTGCATGATGATGGTTTGGAAGGGGTTTTTTATATTCAGAGTATATTAAAATAATAGGAATAAAAAATGTTTTAAAAGTTAAAATTATAAATAATTTTACACTGAAAAAGTATTTAAGTATAAATTCTTAAATACTTTTATATAAATTAGAACAAAGGAATGAATATTTTCCTAAAAACACTGTTAAACATTTTAAATATTACTGGTGAAATTATACAACAAAATATTCTGAAATTTCTAACTTTCTGGTTAAGACATGACTTTCAATTACATGACAGTTAAATTTAAATAAAACTTTCCTACTCCACAAATGATCGGAAGAGACGGCAAAAATTGTTTACAATGAAAACAATCAATGATCCTGTCACAATTGCATAATTCTAACATATTCATTAGTGCCTAAAGCCTGCAAGGCATTATGCTATACATTTTGGGAACTATAAAGATAAAAGAATAAAGTTAATCATTCCCAGGAGCTTAAAATCCAGGTAGAGAGGTAAGATACTCAGGAAAAAAAGGATAAAATTAGGGACCTAATAAATACGAAAAAAAGAGTGAGCATGATAAACAGAATATGGAAAGAATGCTTTGCTACAGAAATAATGTAAGCACAATTTAAAGAATAAGTTCAAGATGATAATACATAAACACTTTAAGCTCCCTGATAACCAAACTCTTGCAGTGTCCAATGAAACAAAAATTGAGGATGTAATCTTCATGATCATTTTAAATCATTCTAAATTAACATCCATATGCTGGAAACTTTTGAGAATTTATGCAAAACAGGGAGACCAGATTGAGAAAGAAACCAACACAATTGTACTTCATAGTACAGAAAACCCCATGTAGACAGCAAGGAAAGGGTTTCCCCAGTTTAGAGCAACAGAGGAAACAGGTGATGAAAGATTGTAAGAACAGAAAGACATAGGCAGTTATTTATGCTAGAGTCCATAAAACATAACTCACATATTCTTGGAGTCGATAAAACATAACTTACATGTTCTTGCTGAAAAAGTAATCTCAAAAAGTCCCTCTACAAAATGATAAACAAACTATAAATGGTAGAAAATAAGGCAATAAAACAGAATTACAGTTGAATACTTATTCTTAAAATAGTGTAGAATATAATGCAAATGTTAAAGTGTCCAATAATAATCATCTAGATTTACATTTCCAGATAATAGTTTAATATGCTATAACATGGTATCTGAATTTGTAAGGTCCCTAATCTCATAAAAAATTACTAGAAAATCAATTTTTTGAGTAGTAAAACAAGAGTCAGGAAGTAGGTCAGAGTGGCAATAACAATGTTACTTTTTCTATAGAAATTTCTACTTAAAAAGTGTGTACCAAAAGGCACACATATATTTTGTTGCTGTAAACTAAAAGTAATTCAGTACTCAAAACTGGCCAAGGGCTTCCTTTTTTTCCCCTTTAATTCCACACAGTTACTTCTACTCCTCCTCCACCACTTTTAGACTTCATTTTGCAATTTACATTTTGCATTTACAGAAGGGTTTACAACTGCCAATGAGGAACAAAAGAACTCAAGAATACATGTGTAAACATAAGTATCACAATGCCAACAGAGAAGTCCTCAACTTAAAAGTAGTGGGGGGTTCCATGCTTCTCAATATTATACACAACTGGTGCTTTGAAGATAATAACAGAATGTCAGCATTTCTCAAGGTCTGGAAAATACAAGTATAAAGGAGAGAAGAAGTTGTAAATGCCTATAAAATTTTTCCTCTTAGAAAGATACCACTTCATTCTTGATTATAAGAGAAATACAGCTCAAATATTTTTTAAGACTTAAATTTGGTAATAGAATACAAATAGGATATAACAGTTTCCAAATCATTAAAAGAAAAAATTTCACTATTTTAATAACTACAAGAGAAAAGGAAACTATTAGGAAGCATTGACAAAAAAATATACAGTAAGGTTATAAAAGACTTTAGAATCATCAAAAATGTTAACAATGGTTTCTATATCAGACATAACTTTTTCCCCTCCTAAATTTCTTTTTTTTTTTTTTTTTTTTTTACAAAGAATACACATTATTTTTGAAGTATGAGAAAACATTACATAAAAACTCATTCAGAAAAAACTAAAAGCAATTATCAAAATTGTCTTCAAGGGTACAATTCCTCAAAGCATGTACTTCAAACATTCTGTGATCAAACTTACTGGTTCATAAACTAGACCATCTGCAGATGCAACCATTGTTTCTGCTAAATCCAATACATCTGCTCCAACATCTGCATACAAAAAAAATTAGAAGTTTTACATTCTATGACCAGAGCCAAACTATACCCGATATAAACAAATTAAGACTAGCAGAAAACTCACAAAGTATGTAGAATCACTTGACAATCCAGAATTCCATGATAAAAAGCAAAAGCTTTACTGAATTAAATAGTTCACAAAATTGGCAAGAACTTAATCACAAGTACTAAATGGCTACTGAATAAAATATTAATTGCAAGAATTATTTTTAGATATTAAAAGAAATCTTAAGGCAAAGCTATTGATGCCTTTTAAAAAGTCAACAAATAGGAAATTTTATTTTGAAAAAGCTGAAATTTTTGGTATTCAAACATCCAAATTAAGCAAAATATGATATATTCAGTATTAACACTAGCTCAAAGTTAGATATAAAGTATTTCTTTATCTCTTAAAACCACTAACAAAAGAAAAAATAAATGGAAAAGAAAAGAGATTCAAGGTTGTTCTGAGAAGAAATCTCACAGAAACTAATCTTCTTAATTGGGTAAAATTATTTTGAACTTCAAAGAATTTTGTCTGAACTAACAAGTTCTTCATGTATAATTTCTAGGCAGTAACTTAAAAGATATTTTTCATGCAAACACATTCTTATTTTTGAGAATACTTATTCAAACATTATTTATCTGGCATATTAACATTTTTCCACTTCTACCAGTATAACCACTGAAGCCAGTGAAGAAAAGAACTGGATCTGTATCTTAAAATGTAAAAATAAAAGTAAAGGGTGGTAAACCAAAACAGAAACATGGTATGTTTGTGGAATATAGGTGTAAAAACTGGTACTCCAAACAAGAAAAAAATGAAGGATATACGTAAACTCCATCTCTGATCCACAAAAATTTCCTCTGATTTTCCTTTATTTTAATTATACTAATATGAAAGTTAAATATCTCTTTTCTTTATGGAAAAGAAACAAAGAATATCAGCTGAGGAGTAAAACAATTTGCTTTATTAAATAATACCACAGTAAAATTTTAAAATATTATAAAGAAAAAATAAAGTTAAAATACAACCAGTGGTTTTTACTTTTTATTGACAATTGTTTGAACCATACACTACATATAGATTCATCAAGTTGAAGGTATACTTACAATGACACTTCATGGCAACAGTAATATCTATATTGATTCTCAATTTGCTAAAAGACAAAACATTAAACATTAGTATCTATCAATCAGCAAAACATGAGAAATATAAATCAAATGATCTATGAAAAACTTGAATTTTAAACAATAAAATTATGTTGATTTAAACTTGGATGG
Source organism: Lemur catta (assembly GCF_020740605.2). Lineage (NCBI taxonomy): Eukaryota > Metazoa > Chordata > Mammalia > Primates > Lemuridae > Lemur > Lemur catta. The sequence continues at coordinate 74,083,419 of NC_059133.1, read as the reverse complement.
CATTTCTTACAGCCAAAACAAAGGCACTTTAGAGGTAAAAGTTCTATTTTGCCATTATTCCAATAGCCTTTCTGATTTCACAGGTTTTAATCATAGTACCCTTTAATTTAATAATGGCAACTCTATAATCAATAACTCCAAGCAACTCAGAAAAAACTCTTAACTTCTATTTACATAAATTTCTGATAGACTATCCCTTTAAGAATGTGAAACTTTCAAAGTCAATAATTAAGAACTTTGAGTCTTTCTCTTCCATTTGTCAAATACAATATATCATGCTAGATGCCCTATAAATATTATCTTCTTTTTTCTATATCATGGAGCTGTAGTGGATGTCTTTAAAGTTTCTCAAGTAAACCACTGGTGTTCAGGGTAGTATAAATGCCTGGCTTAAGATCACATAATCATTAGAGTAGAGTATTGGTAACTGGTTTGTGTACCTGGGAATAAATGCAACTGAGCTATCAGAAAATAATCATCTGATGCTTAAAGTTTTGTATACCCTTTTAAAAAGGCTCAACCAATGCTTTATATTCAAATGGTTAGTTCAAATTAATTTCAACTACTAGAATTAAGCATTGGTATTCAAACATCCAAATTAAGCAAAATATGATATATTCAGTATTAACACTAGCTCAAAGTTAGATATAAAGTATTTCTTTATCTCTTAAAACCACTAACAAAAGAAAAAATAAATGGAAAAGAAAAGAGATTCAAGGTTGTTCTGAGAAGAAATCTCACAGAAACTAATCTTCTTAATTGGGTAAAATTATTTTGAACTTCAAAGAATTTTGTCTGAACTAACAAGTTCTTCATGTATAATTTCTAGGCAGTAACTTAAAAGATATTTTTCATGCAAACACATTCTTATTTTTGAGAATACTTATTCAAACATTATTTATCTGGCATACAGATAATTTATCTGGCATACAGATCTGGCAGATCTGGCATACAGATCTGACAGATAATTTATCTGGCATTATTTATCTGGCATACAGATCTGGCATATCAGAATACAGAATCGGTACAATCAAATTCGGTCCTGTGCTTCCTATCAAAACTTTTTTCACACTAATAATTTTCATCTGATTTCAATAGGCGTTACAGATTTTTAAAGCTTCATAATGTCTTAAAGTTGTGTAGAGTTCAAATTATGCTCCAAATAACCCAGGGGTTTAGGCTCAGGAGAGGCTGTAAGAATCAGAGGCAGCGGCCAAGTAAACAGGATTCTGGGCATCTCCACAATGCTCATATGGTAATAAAAGCTAGTGAAAAAAAGAACAAATTCCTTGAAAACTTGGCTATCTAGAAAAATATATTATAGATGAAGAAATTGAGGGCCTTTTAAAAGTCAGTTGTGTGATTTGCCCAAGGTTACACAGCAAGTTACAAATATTGAATAATTCTCATAAACCCCATGAGGAATGTACTGTAATTATTATCCCCACTTACAAAAAAGGAAACTTAAACATACACAGATATAAATTTAGTAACTTCCCTGAAGTCATGTAGCTAGTAAATGGCAGAGCCAGCATTGGAATCCAGAACTAAATGTGTCTCCCTGTCTGGTTCAATCTTAACATTATAAACCTGTTATGTTCAAGCCATTAAAAAAACCCAAATAATACAAATAAATAAATGTAAAGTATATTTTGCCTAATTAAGATACTGTATTTTAAAAAGTTCAAAAGTAATGTTATTTACATAAAAGTTTAGCTTGGATGTAATTTATAGAAATCAAGTCATAAATATATATATCATTAGACAATTTATTTTCAGCTCAGATAGATTAATATTTCAATTTGAAATATCAAACAATTTCTACTATCTCTACATCTAAGGAAAAACATGTTCTCCTAACCTTTTTGAACAAATGCATATGAAATCAAGAAATGTCTGTTTTAGAATTCAACCAGTATTTGAATGATTCTACAATGTTTTACTTAAGGTACGCAATTAGTGAGAATTTTTCAGGACTCTTTCTTCAGAACTAAAATAAGCCAAATAGAAAAGATTAAACTTAAAAAAAAGAAAGTATGCTATTTTAAAAACAATTTGAATCTAAAAGTATTTCAATAAGAAAAAAATAGTTACCTAGAAAAATCCTTATCTACTTCATATTCATACTTCATCCATGTATCTTGATATACTGAGAATTCCATAATGGTTAATAAAGCCATAGTGGTAAATGCTATTAGAGAAACTGAAAAAATCCAACAAAAAAGAAAAACAGAATTAAAACATTCAAAAAAAGTAAACAGAAACCTATTTTAAGTGAGGTTAAATTTTGCAAACAAAAAAATTCTCTAACTTGATTGCCACTTGAATATATACTATAAAATGTTTTTCTTCAAAATGTTTATTACAGATTTTTGTCTAAAACAGCTCAAATATGAAGGTTTGATGAGCACAAATATGAACACAAACATTTGCACTATTTAGAAAGCATTTTATTTCTTCAATTTTAAGGACATCTCTCAATGAATAGATATGCCAAAATTTTACAAGGCACAAAACTTTCATTTCCATGTATATTTAATAGCAGTGTCACAGATACAATAAATGATGAAAGCATGTTTTACAGTACAAATTTAAAAATATTCCCCTCATTATTAAAAATGCATTCATGCCTATAGCTCAATTTAACCAAAAAATCTAGCCTAACTTCTTAGAGATATCACAATAATCTGTGTGTCAGAAACTCAAATATCTCCAAGTCTCTAATAAAAATCTCTTCTACTTTACAATCTCCTAATTTGTCCCCTCATTTACAAAACCAAGTAAAAGATTTGACAATAAGAAAAGAACCATTATATACTACAGCAAAACACACTTAAAATGAATTGTGCAAAAACGTACTATTTTCATTAACAAAACTTAATCACAAGCGATTAGAAAGTGATTAGATATAGTAAGCAAATTACACACTTTACCAAATAAAATGTCAATCTTATGTGAAATGTTATTAGCTCTTCGTGGGGAAAAATTATAGTAAATATTGTCATAGTCATATCTTTTTCATATTATTTCATTATTTATTTATTTTTAACAAACACTTCTATTTGTACCAGGCACTGCTCTAATTATTTTATAAATATTAACTTATTTAATTGATACAGTAACCCTGGGAGGTAAATACTAATATCATCCCTATTTCATGGAAGAAGAAACAAAGGCACAGGCCTGAGTAACTTTCTCAAGGTCACCTAGTTAGGCAGGGGCAAAGGTGAGATTTGAAGCTAGTCTAGTTCTGAAGTCTAAGCTCTTAACTAACCATTACCCCATGCTGCCTCACAACAGTAAGGTGACATTTGAGAATTTTTTTATAATGTCCATATTGATTTACTCTTAACCAAAATGAGACAATTTCAACATCATTAAATAACTTCTTCCAACTTCAATTTCATTTATATATAAAAATCTTGTTAATGTAATTATACATAACTGAAGGGCACATCAAAGCAGTCAAATTGGATTACTTTGCTCATTAATGCTTTAATAAACACTGCTAAATGCAGGTGGCACTGGGTTAGATGCTACAGAGAATATTAATAAGAATAAAACTAGGGCAAACAGTGTGACATGAGGACAGATTAGTTACAAAGTGACTGCACAATTCATTGACCAGTTCTTCCTCAGGGCTACATTTATCTACGTTGCTAACTGGATCACTAAGAAGTTGCACTTACTGAAGGACTCTTAATTCGAACTCATACTTACCTGTTCCCCCACTGGCTGAAGTCTCTACATAGCTGTCAGGAACCTTCGGAAAGGCATCCAACTCTTTCACCAAACTTAAGGTTTTTTTCCGATTCAGTCGCCTCATCTTCAGGTAAACCTTCCTCTTCCTTCATATAGTCATGCTAAGGAACAAAAAAAAATAGACAATAAATGAATCCTCTAAGAAGATTTAGGATAAATGACAAATGTCCTTAGAACAACTTACCATTCTCATCTCTCCTTGAGAAAAAAAAACAGTACTTATCCATACTCCTTTCCCCATTCATTCACACATACCCTGAAAAAAACTACTAATGAAATGCAATTTACACACACACACACACACACACACACACACATTAAATAGCACAAAAAAAGTGAAAAGGAAATCAATCACATTCATAATATTTAAATACATAAATAATTTTCTCCTGTTAAGTTGAAAAATATATGAAAATAATACATTCCCAGAAATGGATAGCAATGAAGTAAAATAGCATGCTCATACATTACTAACAAGAATATAAATACTCACCACTCCCTTTGTAACTAAGTAAAAATCTCTTTAAGAATGTATCCTTAGGCAATAATCTTGTTTATGAGCAAAAATTTGATTATGAGGATATTTCTCATAGTGTTATTTTTAAATACTAAAGACAAAAATGAACTCACGGTATCCAATGTACAAATTATGGTGAATAAACAGGTCTTAAACTATGTAACCACTGAAAATCTTATAAAAGAAATTATTTAATGACATAAGTTAATACTCCTGATACAATAACACAAATGATGAGAAGGCCATATGGGTCCTAATTTTGGGGGAGACAAGAAAAGATATACAAGAAACTGTCTATTCAGAAAAATGTTAAAAGTAGATGGCAGAATTTTAATTGTCTTCATATAATTTCGGACTTTCTAAATTATCTATTTTTATAATTGAGAAATTATTTAAAAATTTAGGTCAGTGTCTCACGCCTATAATCCCAGCACTTTGGGAGGCTGAGGTAGGAGGACTGCTTGTGGCCAGGAGTTCATGACCAGCCCGGGCAACATAGTGAGACCCTGTCTCTACAAAAAAAAAAAAAACTTAAAAAATAATTAGTTAGGTGTGGTGGTGCATACCTATAGGCCTAGGTACTGGGGAGGCTGAGGCAGTAGGATCACTTGAGCCCAGGAGTTCAAGTTTACAGTGCACTATGATCACACCACTGCGCTCCAGCCTGGGTTTCAGATTGAGACCCTGTCTCAAAAAAAAAAATTAATTCTTGCTATTCCCTTTTGATCAGTATGCCAACTACATCTAAAAATGTTACAAAGCCAAACAAATGATAACTAAATTGCCAGATATTTATATAATTTATAAGACTGATTTATAAATAATACAAGTGGTATTATTATACAGAATTCCCAGAAATCAAAGTTTATAGCAGAGTAAGTCAGATGGTTACAGAAGTCACCCTAAGAAAAAGACTCTGGAAGAAAGCAGACAGATTTTAGGTCTGAAATATAATGGGCAGGAGTAATGTAGAAAGAATAGGCCATAGAAAGGACATTAATGGAGAAAAAGAAGCATCAGAAAAGCAAAAACTGGCAGTAATCATGAACACTGTCTAAAAGAGAGAGGCCCTGGCCAGGACACGACGGATCAGTTTATGCGGGAGCAAGTGCCTGAAAGTGAAGTTGAAAGCATTCATTCATTGATTTCATTTGCCATTAAAAACCCAACTAACTACCTCACTGATTCTATGCTCACAAAGCAGCCTTCAAATTATGATTTTGCTTCTTCTGTACATGGTTTTCCTAAAATAAATAGATGATATAGACAAAACTGATTATGTAGACAAAACTGATACACATAAATGTCAGTTATAAAACTGGTGTTCTATTAATAATTTGTAAATTAAGCTGAGTGTTTGTTAGGCATAAGCCACACCCCCTAAGCTTGTTCAGCTCTGACAAAGTAATCAAACTTATTTCTATACCTTCGTAGGGGTAACTGCAGCAAGATTGACCCTTGTTCAATCTTCCAATTTCTACACATTCTTACTGATTGCAGTTAAATATTAAATATGTTCATGCTTCTTATCTTTAAAACAAAACTCTCCTCCTTTAAACTTAAGTGTAACTCTAATATAAATCTCTGGCAGCATACCTGTAGCCAGCTTAAAAGAATGAGTTGTCCCCATTCATCCACTGCCATCCTGCCCACTCTCACCTTTTAACTAAATTTGCTCTGAGCAAGGTAATTAACAACTTCCTTAGTACTAAATCCAATGGCTATTCCTTAGTCCTTATCTAATTTCACCTCTGAGAAAATATACTGTTTATCACTTCTTGTTCTTCTTGAAACATTCTCTTACTTTGGCTTAAGTGATACCACACTTCTGATTCTCCTTCTACCTGTAAGACCTTCTTTAGCTTACATTGCAGATTCATCTTCCTCTCAGATTCTACACTAGGCCCCCTCCCAACCTGCACACTTTCCCCAAGTGATAACCCATTCCTTCCATTTCCGTTTCCATGTTGATTTCTCCCAAATCTTTATTTCCAGCCCAAATCTCTCTGCAGATATGTGTATCTTTTACTTCTATTAATATTACATTTTCATTTGGATATTTTAAAGACAATTCAGACTTAACAAATCCAAAAATGAATACTTCACCCTATCAAAACTGTTCTTCCTGTATTCTCTTAATGATAACACCACGCACCCAACTGCACAAGCCAGAAACATGAGTTACATCCTTAGACTTCAGTTCTTCCCAAATTTCTCTCATGTCTGTCCTCTCTTCTTCAGGCCTTTATGAATTTCCTTATAAGGACCCTAGTACCAAGGCCATGTGAAAACATACAGACACGCAGTGGAGAATGCCATGTGAAGACACAGGCAGAGATTAGAGTGATGTGTCTATAAACCAAGAAGCACCAAGGACTTCCCAAAAGCTAGGAAGAGACAAGGAAAGATTCTTTCTGAGAGTCTTCAGAGGTAGAATGGCCCTGCCAACACCTTAATTTCAGACTTCCAGTCCCCAGAACTGTGAGAGAATAGATTTCTTTTGTTTTAAGCCTCCCAGTTTATGGTAATTTGTTACAGCAGCCCCTAATTAGCAGGACACGAATATAGGCCATTAACAAGATTAAAACAAGTATTATTTAGGCTATTGCTGAACTTCAGAAATAAAAGGTAAAACCGCAACTTATCTGTAATTTTAAATTACTTGACTATACTACATTAGAATACTTTCTAATAAAAAGCGTAAGATAGTTTAGTTGCATTTGACAAAGAGTAGATATCCAAACAAACATACTTATTCATTTTACTTTAAAATGTGGACCTTTCACAAGACTTAAATGTTATCGTTTAAAAGTTGTTTACCCCTACATAATTCAAACAAATCTAATAGCCTTCTAATTGACAAAAAGGCTTACTTAGAAGTCAAGATAATATAAATGTGAGTATATGATCAGAAAAACCTGATTATCCAGGCATATACTAGTTGTGTGACAAATTTGGAAAGATCGTCAACTTTTCAGAATCCTCTCTAATTAAAAGGGGTGGAGACACAACGGCTACCTCAGTTTTTAATCAAGATAAAAATGAGGCATTTAATAAATACCTGTTTCTAATTCTCTGAAGAAATGCAAAGATTTGTAGAATATTTGAGATTTAGATGTTAAAAGTCTTTGAGGAAAGTGGGACAGTGTCTGAGGTTAGCTGATAATCTCATAGATGGCATAAACTGATGGAATAAAAGTTAAGAGATAAAGACCCTAGAGTGATAAAAGCAGAATAATCTGGAAGTGCCTAGTAGCAATGTAAAGCAATGTGAAGCAAGGATAAGTATAATCCTCAAAGAACTACTGGACTATAGTAATTACTCAATAAAAGTGTACAAAATTAAAAAAGGATAAGGTACATGACCTTTTTTTTCAAAGGTCAGGGACACATGAAATATATTTATCACAGAATGAATGTTCTTAAAAGCAAGGAGCATGCATGGATTAACAAGGCATCTAGAGGGGTAGTAGAACTGACCTAGACTACAAGACTATACGGAGCAGAAAATAAGAATTTCTGTCTTAGTAATTAACAGAATAATAGCTAAAGAAAGTAAGCAACTGGAAGATGGAGTTTAAGGACACATTAACCACACCGAATAGTATTTAATCAATTTGGGGAGTAAGAAAGAAATTATTTTAAAAAGTATCATCTGTAGTCTACATTTTGACTAAGTACTAAAGCAACATTGTAACTACAGAAGTAGTTACAATGCAAGAAGTAGAAAATGCAAATAAAAAATAACAAAAGCTAACAGGCATTGAGTGCTTACTATGTGCCAGGCATTATTCTAAATGCTTTGCACGTTTTAACACATTTAGTTCTCACAATCTCCCTACAAATTAGGTATTATTATTTTCTTTTTAACGATGAGGAAACTAGGGCACAGAGAGGTTAAATAATTTGCCCACCATGACATTAAAAGGCAGGATAATAATAAATATTGGAAAATTGTTAAACAAGATTTGTGGCAGGCATTGACTACCTAAAAATAACTTCTATTAAGAATAAATTTCATCATTTCTTCCATTTAAATGACCAACCCCAAAGAAATCAAATCTGTGGGGTTTTATTTCCTAATTCTTTGTTGTTGTGCCAGACTAGGCCTGATTTCCTTTGAGAGATCTTTCAAACTTGATATATTTTTCTGATTTGTACCACGAAGCCAATACAATACTTGGTTGTGTACTAATGTTTACTATCAAAAAGAAAACAATCCTCCTCCACCAAAAACAACAACAACAAAACACCAAAAACCTGGAATTTCTTTTTCTCATGTTTTTCCCCCTAGGAGAACGGGATAACTACATCAACTTGAAGATAGCAAAAGACAAATTAGGTAAATAACCCTATGTCTTCTTTCAGTTAACAAGTCATGGTTAATTTCTATGTATTGGCTGTATACTAGAGTTCAATGTATCAGGCTAGGCAATTAATTGAAATACTGAACTACAACTTCAAACAAATGAAGAAATCCTGTTTTTTTAACTGTAATTTTAATTGCTTCTGAAAGCCAGTCTTGCAACATTTTAACAGATATTATGTCACTTTTACTTAAGTCTCGAGAGCTCTGAATCCTAAATATAAAAGTTATTTCAACGTGTTTTCTCAAATAATGACCTATCAACTCTGTATACTACCGATACCCAAGGCTATTCTCTACTGCGAGTTGACGTTCCCTTCGGAGGGTTTCTTGCGTTGAGAAAAGTAGTGACACTGGGACCTGTCTCTCCTAGCATTTCGCCCTGCCCCGTTTTCTTTTTCGGGAGGAGCATGCAAACTCTCTTTAGAGGCGAGGCCAAGACCTCGTTCTTTCTTTAAAAAGAGAGAGCAGTGTGCTGCCAAAAACGTGGTATTTGTCTGAAATGGGGGTAGAGAGAGAGCCTGAAACACAGGAGGACCGGCTGGTCTTCAAGACAAGGGACCCTACTTGCCTGCGCACCGGAGAAGCCACCAAGGCACTGTGAGAAGCAATGGGACCGAATCAGGGGCTATCGAAGAAGCACCTAAACTCTTCCGAGTTGCAAGACAACACAGAGGCACCCGGACCAGGCAGACGGGAGCTCCCCGCAGCATCGCTGCCCAGGGTCCTGCCCGTGACGCCCCCAGGCAAGGAGGAGCGGCTTGTAGGTCCGGCCCGCTCTCCAACAGCGATGAAAACAGGGAGCTAAGCCAACGCCAGGCTCTCAGTCCCCTCAACCGCATTCACGCCCTCAGCAGCCCTGGAACAACCCAGGGAACAGCACCCACCAGGGTTTCAGTATTTTACCTTGTGTTACGGTCCCAGCCGACCGCCATGTTTCACAGAAGCCCGGGTAGCCCAAGCTCCCGTGTGCCGGAAATATCGCGAGAACAAAAGCGACCATTACCTCTGAAAACGTCAGAAAGGAGCCATTGTAAAGGTCTCGCGATATTTCTTCTGCTTACGACGAGTTTAGTGATTCAAGAGGCGTGGTCAAGAGGAAAGCGGGTGTCTAAACCGAAAGAAGGTTGGAACTTGCTTTAGGTGAAACGGGGTAGCCAGCCCGGAATCTGTTCCTCCAGGAAGGGAGAGCGGTTACCTTCCGACTGACACTTAGAGACCACAGGACGAATCTCAACTCCTCACGCCATATTCCATTACTAAGGAGAGCCTTGGGCGCAGAAATTACCACTAGCAACCCTAAGGCGTATCTCTCCTTCAGTTTTTGAACCGTTTTGTGCCTTTTCGGTCTTTGGGTCCTTATTTTCCTCCGTTAAGAACAGTTAAATTTCCTTTGCCTTCCTTGTTCAGACATGACGCTTATTATTTGTTCAATGTTTTTATTATCTTCCGGGTTTTAAAATCCGGTAAGAAAGCACATCTGTCTTCCTCACCTCCCTTCACCAACACCTGCTGTGCCTTCAAATACTTGTTGAGAAAGAAAATACTTCATTTACCTTTTCCTATCACTTCATAGTAGAGGATGTAATAAGAGAGGGGACTTTGGAAGCAAAGGTTAAATACGAACTGCTGCAGAGTGAGCCCATTCCAGCTCCCTTTTCACCCATGTTACCAGATTTTATAATCAAACATTGAGATTTAAATTTTCTTATTTACTGGCCACAAAAAAAAACCTAACAAAGGCATAATTATGAGTAATGCTTATACAGTAAGCACTGTTTTAAATGTTTTATCTGCTTTCTCAATCCTCAGCAACGTTCTTATAAGGGAATACCGTTATTTACCTGTTTAATAAATAAGGAATTGGAGTTAGGGGTAGTTAAGTGGTTTGCCCAAAGTCAGACAGCTGAGTCAGGGAACTCTTGACCACAATACTCTGCTTCAAAGGCTCAAATCACATTGTTTTATTTAGTGAACTAACCTGCACTGAAATACCAAGCCTCATTAAATTGAAACTATCTCAAAAAATAAAGGCCGATAAAGAATTCCCACTGATGCAGATTCTTGTCCATATTTTCAGAGTTAGCCTAATTAAATCCAGTTAAGTTTCCCACTTTACATATTTAAGAAGTGTAGTATAGTGGGTAGGATCATAGACACTGAAGCCAGGATTTCCTGGGTTAAAATTCCTGATCGGCAACTTGCTAGCATGTGACCTTGGGCACATTATGTCATCTCTTTATGTCTCCATTTACTCATCTGTAAAATGGGCATGATAATATCTCATAGGGTTGAGAGGACTGAGTTAATATATATGTATCTAAAATGCTCCTTTATCTTAGCCATAAAGGCATCAGCAGCTCTTCTTTGTGTATATGGGCTCTTGCTTGGATGGAGGCTGGCTGTTGTTCTCTTAGTTACACCTGATCCCTGGTCCCAGCGTAACCTACTTTCAGGGTAACAACTATCCCATAAGAGTTGGATATCCCAGTGTAGCAAAACTGACTAATTTCATCCTACTTGTGTAAAAAGCAACTCACCATTTTCTAATCTACCCAAAGATGACTTAATTAATTCCCCCTGAAGACTGAAATCCTGCTTAACTTTAAAGAGGTTTGAACACTTAGTCCTGTGTTCTCAGTGGTTTTATATCTGGAAACAATTTGCTTTTTAAAAAAAATCCATTCCATCATATATTACCTGCAGAAAGTAGGTTTTTATTTTTAGCTGGTCCAAAACAGCCTGTATTTAGGAAAGATTATCAAAAGCTGCTTTCATGCCATTTTTTCCTTCTCTATAGTTTGAGTAAAAGTTTTAGTAAGTGAGCAGCAAAATTAAGATAAATTATTAAGATTTTTACTACATGAATGCCCATAAGCACCTCAAAAAATCAGTATATCCCAAATGGATTGTATAACTTATTCCCAAACCTGTTTCTTCTCAGTGCCTGGAAAAGTCAATGGCACCACTAACTTCCAGTCCAATCAGGTTAGAATCCTCTCCCCCTCCTCCTCCTCCTCCTCCGTAGCTGCCAGTCCCAATGACCAGTCAGTGTTATTCATGCAACTATTCCCAGTCTCATACTACATGCCAGCCCTTGATTATTACTTGTTTCAACTGTAAGTGATTGTCAATGTTACATTCAAATTTTGAATTTATATTTCCAAACACTGTAGTTTACCCATTAAAATCATTTGCATCATAGATGTATTATTTCATCTATTTGATTAGGGTTTTCGGATCTCTCTATATTTTAAAATAAATTTCAGCCTTTTACATTTCTTAAAACTTTAAAACACATAATTTCATGCTAAAAGTGGATGACATTTTTTAAAATAAGTGTCTAAAACATAATATAATTACATATCATATAATGTATAGTATATAGTATACTTATATAATATATAGTACAAATACTATAATATAGTCTATATAGCTATAGAATATGATATAAATACTTTATTATGTTAAAAAGAGGTGACATATTTAACTCATATGCTATAGTCAAATTTTAATGTCAATAATATGACACACATAAATATTCAGAAATACCTACAAGTCCTATTATCTGTGAAACTCAAAAGCCTTCAGGGGTCAGGTAGATAGTATGCACATCTCATCCAAAAGCTTTCAAATTCAAACTTTTTAAAACATTATGCTGGCCTCTAGAGACACAGATGTGGCCTCCCAGACCAACAGGCCTTATAACAATCCAGATAACAATCCCTACCTCATTTTTGCCTGTTACTGTTTATAAATTAATAAACCCAGCTGAACCTTGGAGGAGTATGTCTAAGTACATTTGTATGTGTGTGCCGTCACATTTGTGTGATTTTTATGTACATGGCAAGCTGCCATAATTATAAAGGGGAAAAAATAGAATGCTATGAGATAAAAATAAGAATCAACTTTCAACTGAGCAGAAGCCATTTTTCTATCTTCTGAAGCGATTATCTAACTTCAGTGTTGAACTAAAAAGGTGAAATAATTTCCATCCCATATTTTGGATATATGTCCCTACAGCAATTTTTGTATCTTTAAAAAATATATAAACAGTATAATAGAAATAAGGACCTTCCTAATGGTAAGAGTTCAGATGCTTTGACTAAAAATTATGAATATACACCATGTATTACTATTTAACAGGTCCTAACTCGACAAATATTTTTTAGTGATTTTCCTAAGCAAAAGAAAAATAGTCAAGCCAACAATTGTGAGGAAGGAAAGAAGCCAGTGAGAGAGAAGCATTTCCTCTTACCCTGCATACACTTTCTCATGAGCTTGGCTTTTGGGTAGTACTCTTGGTCAGAAATTGATTTTCCTCCACTGGAGGGTAGTTAGGTTGGGGGAAGCCCATTAAAGATCAGAGCTATTTACCAGCCCTAGAATTTCTGCTGCCAGGAAGGAATAACCTCCTAATTCCTTCAAACTACTGTAGTCAGATTTCTTTAATTTGTACTAATTTTAAGCTGAGAACAGAACCTCCCTTATTACATGCAAGTCTTATTTTTTACCGCTGCACATTTTATTTTCATTCACAATGAAGCCAGCCCAATTCTGATCTCTCCATGCTTCCACTCTTATCTCCCCATTCCAAACTCCATACTCTGTTGCCCGCAGAGAGATGTTGTGTCATCTTCTGAAAACACCCATCAGCAGTATGGGATGGTGACTAAGGTCTGCAGTCAGATAAACCCATGTGCTAATTCTGCTCTAAAACCAGCCGTTTAGTATAAAACAAGTTACTTCACCTCTCTGAGCTTCAATATAGTCATTGAAAAAATGGGAATGATGTCGTCTTTCTCATGCAATTGTGCTTAGAATTAATATATGTAAACTAGTTGGCACATAGAAAGCTATTAAGGTAGCCAAATGGGATGATCCTCATTCCCTAGTTAAATCTGTAATGAGATTTATGAAAATAATTATCTTTTTTAATTGGAGACAAAAAGGAACTGAGTATTGGTTGTTCCCTTCTAGGCTGCCGGCTTCTATAGCATGTTGAATAGGAATTATCTTTGTAAATTGTTCTCTAACTAGAATGAGGGAAGCTTCCTCTTTCTAGGTGGCTCTATTTGGCATATAGTAGGTACTTAAGAATGATTTTTTAAAAAACATACATGAAAAAAAATTAGGTTATCAGTTATCTAATTTCTTTAAATTTGGCTATGTAACCCTTATATAATAGATCAATTTACACAACTGATTGCAACCTAGTATGTATAGAGCTTGACAGTGAAATGCAAAAAGGAAAGTGGTTCTTGGAGAGATGGTCAAAGTAATAAGTAAAGCTTATATACCCCTCCTTGATTAAATTTGCCTTCAACCAGAAGAAGGGCAAGTAAAACAGCTCTAACATAGTAGGTTCTACTAAATTAAAGATTGAACATGGAAGAATTCATCAGGGAAATGCAAATCAAAACCACAATGAGATATCACTTCTCTCCAGGGAGAATGGCCTTTATCAAAACGTACCAAAACAATAAATGTTGGCATGGATGCAGAGAAATAGGAACACTCATACACTGCTGGTGGGACTGCAAACTAGTGCAACCTCTGTGGAAAGCAATATGGAGATACCTCAAAGAGATACAAGTAGAACTACCATTTGATCCAGCAGTCCCATTACTGGGCATCTACCCAAAAGAACAAAAGACATTCTATAAAAAAGACATCTGCACTCGAATGTTTATAGCAGCACAATTCACAATTGCAAAGATGTGGAAACAACCCAAGTGTCCATCAATACATGAGTGGATTAATAAAATGTGATATATGTATACCATGGAGTTCTACTCAGCCACAAAAAAACAATGGTGAACTAGCACCTCTTGTATTATCCTGGCAAGAGCTGGAGCCCATTCTACTAAGTAAAGTATCACAAGAATGGAAAAACAAGCACCGCATGTACTCACCATCAAATTGGTATTAACTGAACACTTTAGTCACCTAAGTGCACATATAGTAATAACATTCATTGGGTGTTGGGCAGACAGTGGGGGCAGGAGGAGGAGAGGATGGGTATATACACACCTAATGGATGCGGTGTACACCGTCTGGGGGGATGAACTCGCTTGAAGCTCTGACTCAGGTGGGGGAAAGGCAATATACGTAAACTAAACATTTGTACCCTCGTGATATGCTGAAATAAAAAAAAATTTAAATAAAATTAAAAAAATAAAACCAAAAATAAAATAAAATTACAGCCAAACTAAAGGCAAAAACAGAACACCAAATAGTCTCTGATCCTTCTAGGGAAATCAGGCATCTTCTCTAGGTCATACAAAGACTGCCAACTAACCTTGAGCCCACTTCGCCCAGATTGTGACCCCAGTAGGTTAGGTACAGTAGAGATTGTGCCAGCACCAAAATTAACCACCAGCAGATCAGTGAGAAAACAAAAAAGCTTTAGACAGGCCTAACACTTTAATACATTTATTCCTCTTTAAGTAACATTTGATAGAAAGATGAAAAAGATTCACAAGCAACAAACTTAAAATGGTATGAAACTGATTAACATGAGAATTAGAGAATTCCTTGTGCAAATCTCATCTTTCATTTCCTCAGAGTCCCTATCAAGAAGTACAAGTTAAACCAATGAAAGCAGAATCTTTAGACCCATATTTATGTAAGAGGGTTTCAGCAAATACTAAAACATTTATGATACTTCCCCTTGGTAGCATTCATGAAAGAGAGGAAAGATTGGAAGAGAAAAAAAGGGGAGGGGGTTGAGAGAAAGAGGGAGCAGAGAGAAAAACTGGGAGAGAAGGTTGGGAAGGAGAGGGAGGTTAGTTTAAAGAGAAAGTTGGGGGAGCATTGAGAAATAGAGGGATGGAGAGGGAGGACTTGAGAGTAGAAAAGACTGAGAGAGTTGGGGAAAGGGAGGTTGGTTGAAAAAGTGGGGGGACTGAGAAAGAAAAAGACAGAGAGGGGAAGAGGGAGAGTATAAGATTGAGAGAGACAGGGTTAGGGAGGGGAAAGTAGGGGAAAAGAGGTTGAAGGAAAGAAAAAATGAGAGAGGTTAAGAGAAAGATTGAGAAAGTGAGAGGAGAGTTTTATTTTCTAATATCATTACAGAAATATCTTGTGCTCATACTTGCCTTCCAATTTTCAAATGAAGATTCACTAGACAAAGATGACCAACTAAGTTCAGCGAAGCCTCAGTTGCCTCCAGCCTTAAATACAGATGCACACACATTTGGGAAACATACCATCTTTTGATTGCTCTGAGGGTTCCAGTATATAAGCTTTTTTACTTTAATTTGAAGGGCAAAATTTTCATGAAAAGCATATTCTGAGCTTAACATCTTGATGCATTATTTTAATTACAGTTATTAGGCTGAATCATAAAATGGCTAATATTCAATTATTTTTGATGTATAGAAATGGCAATTTCATATAATTCAAACTTCTATAATCTAATTGTAACATTGAGTTATATAGGGAAGAATCCCCGAACTACGATGTTTTTTGAAATTGTGTATATGTAATTTTCTGCCTATTTCCTTATAAGTTGCTATCTCATTTGATTACATATGTGTTTATCTAAAGCTAAACCATACGCCATTTTGGAACGCTGTAATCTTGGAAACCAAATGGTAAATTTTGGTGGAAATATATAAAATAAGAAAAATTTGCCTCAGTCTCTCATTCTATGTTCTGATGAAGGAGTGCCTTACATCCTGTTTCTTGGCTATAGCTTTAAGAGATGAGGATATTGGTAAACTGACTTTCAGATAAATCAAATACTTTATAAACAATAGAAATATCCTAAAATTTTATCTAAAAATTTTAAGATCTACTGATGCTCCTGATAAATAATTTCTTATTAATAACTGTGATTAAGTTTCCTATCTAACTGTGCTCAGAGCACAGTTTCTGGCCTATTCCCTGTTAGTAAAATTAAGAATTTTAAGAAGTGAATAATATTACCCTTCCTATCTTCCAATGTTTGCTAAAGGAGAGAAAAATAGTGAAAGTGTATATGATGGTATTGAAAATATATGACACATACATAGTGTATAAGATACTCATTGAATGAGAAATCAGATTGTAAGTTCCCAGGAGGTATGAACCAACATTAACTTTCTGTGACTGATACTTAATATTGAATGTCCACACACTCTAAATCCAACCGCCTCAGCAACAAGAATAGGTAGAAGTGACATTGAGTTTTTTAGCACTGGTAAGAGACTCATTTTCCAGGTATACTGTTGTATTTCTTGTCCCATTTATAAACACAGTTGCACTATGCCACTCTTTCAGTGATCACACCTCTCCAGTGACAGATGTGATTCAATCCCTATAAACAGAAATTCTCATGAAGACAGTTGGTGCAGTGGTATGTTACTGCCATCTCAGCTCATGATACTCACGAGCTTATACTGCCCATGCTGGGCACACTGCAGCAGTCCTCCAGAATCTTCCTGCAACCAGAAAAAATAATGTAGTTCTCCCATCTGCCCGACTGATTCATGGTTGACACTAACCCCAACTGCAGAGGATGGATGATCAAACAGGGCACAAGTTGCTCTCTTATCTGATTTCAGCTCACAACAGTACAGAGAACTATGGCCACTTATGTAGCTGGCTGATGTTACAGATCTCTGGACTGGACTAAAATCTATACTTTCACAGAGAGACTAAAAAATACCTTTAGTGTAAATTCATTTAATGCTGACAATAGACTCTGCCATGCAGAAAGTTTCAAGCATCAAATAAATATAAATGGCTAAGTGATGGTTTTCAGTTGCATGAAAACTTCCTTACGTTTTCAGTGCTACTAGAATTAAGTGTGTTGAGCCTCCTAATTCATCTATGAAATTGAATCATAAGAAATCATTTTTGTAGGTCAAAAACAGTTCAATGTCAGCAATTTTACATAGTTCAGCCAAGTAAATGAATGAGTACTTCCTTGTGAGAACTGAGTTCACTTCAAGTATCAAATTAGCAATCACCGTTCATTTGTTTTTAAAGTAACTTAGCAATGCATTTATTCTTCTCACCTTTCATTTGAAAACTACCATAATACTTCTTTATGGTCAGCAAACACCCATTCATGGGACACATTGAGAAGAAAACCCCCAGACCCAGCAATCCAATCCTTAATTACCTACCATCCAAGAGGATGATCCTGCAGTTTCTCCACATGCATTGGTGTCTTTAACATCCAGTCCCCAGTAGCTTTGACAAGACGTTCTACTGATCGGAGCTATCTTTGCCTGCTGTATAGTTTTAGAAAATTCATCTTCTAGTAGGAAAAAAAACCCCATATAAACCTAGGCAAATGCTTTTAAAGAATAAAACAAACATAGCTCCATAGCCCAAATACAAGCAGACTCCAAGGGATAAATCCTACCCATTCTTCTCTCTGAGCATTGTAATGATGCTGTTAGGTGATTTGTAAAGAATATAACTCCCTTTTGGCTTTTATAACATAAACACCAAAATATTTTATGTGGGTTTTTCTGTCTTTACTACAGCCCTAAGAAGATAGAAAAATGTCACTTTATGGAAGAAAAAAGACAAAGTTTACACCCAAATCAGTTGTTGATGAAGCAAACATTTTTTTTTATTTCAGCATATTATGGGGGTACAAAAGTTTAGGTTACATATATTCCCCTTGCCCTCCCCCTTTCTTCCCAAATCCGAGCTTTAAGCTTGTCCATCCCCTAGAGGGTGTGCATCACACTCATTATGTATGTATACATCCATCCCCTCCCCACCCACATCTGCCTAATACCCGATTAATGTTATTCCTAAATGTGCTCTTAGGTGATGATCAGTGAAACCAATTCGATGGTGACTACACCTGGTGCTTATTTTTCCATTCTTGGGATACTTCACTTAGTAGAATGGGTTCCAGCTCTATCCAGGAAAATACAAGAGGTGCTATATCACCATTGTTTCTTATAGCTGAGTAGTACTCCATGGTATACATATACCACAGTTCATTAATCCACTCATGTATTGATGGACACTTGGGTTGTTTCCACGTTTGCAATTGTGAATTGTGCTGCTATAAACATTCAAATGCAGATGTCTTTTTCATAGAATGTCTTTTGTTCTTCTGGGTAGATGCCCAGTAATGGGATTGCCAGATCCAATGGTAGTTCTACTTGTATCTGTTTAAGGTATTTCCATATTGCTTTCCACAGAGGTTGCACTGGTTTGCAGTCCCACCAGCAGTGTATAAATGTTCCTATCTCTCCGCATTCACACCAACATTTATTCTTTTGGGACTTTTTGATAAAGGCCATTCTCACTGGAGATAAGTGATATCTCATTGTGATTTTGATTTGCATTTCCCTGATGATTAGAGATGCTGAGCAATTTTTCATATGTTAGTTGGCCGTTCTTCTGTCTTCTTTTGAAAAGTTTCTATTTATGTCCTTTGCCCACTTTTTGATAGGGTTGATTTTTTTCTTACTGATTTTCCTGAGTTCTAAATAGATTCTAGTTATCAGCCCTTTATCGGATTTGTAGCATGTGAAAATTTTTTCCCATTCTGTAGGTTGTCTGTTTGCTCTCGTGACAGTTTCTTTGGCTATGCAGAAGCCTTTTAATTTAATCAGGTCCCATTTATTTATTTTTGTTGTTGCTATGATTGCCTTTGGGGTATTCTTCATAAATTCTTTGCCTAGACCAATGTTAAAAATGCGTTGTACAGTTCTATTAGTTTCATGGTGCTCTCATTCTTTTGACTTGACTTTTGCTAAGCAGAAAATATGTTTAAGTGCTGAAACTGTCTAGAGGTTGACAATTGAAATTGAATTCTGATTTACTCTAGTTTATTGGATATTTGTTACTGGTTTACTCAGCTGTAGAATATAGTAGAAGTGAGACCAAAGTCATGGGTTCAATCTTTATATAGGCTAGTTATATTCACATAATCTGTCTACTCACTTACCATTAATACCAACCCATCATTTCAAAAAAATGCCTCCCATCTTTAAGAACAGGGTCATACCTTCAAGTATGGGTTTTCACAATAGTGGCATCTATACTGTTATGAAAACAATTGTGTGAGTGTGTATGTGTCTGAGTTTGTATATATTTATAGTACAACTGGGGGATAATTACACATCAAACATACAAATATTAGGTAATACAATCACTAAATATTCCCCATACCAGTTTTAATAAGTATCAATAAACTAGTATTAATGAACATAATGGCCTGAAACCCAAGAAGTCATATCTAGATCCATTATTAAAAAGGGCTTTTTCCCATCATTATTCCTGTTAAAAATAGAGAAAAATTGAAAATGAGTAAACAGAGCACACTTGGACATCACATATATTTGCTTGGGTTCTTATGTTGGAAGAGGTACTGAATATACCATGTGGTTCAGTTGTTACCCATCCAACAGTCATACATTTGTAAAGCATTAATATCATCTTTCCTTGGGAAAGAAACTGGAGATACAAACTCTAAGAATGTGAAAGAGAAAGGTAAAAATTGCTTAGTCCATAGGATTGATATTAACATTGTATTGCTTGCTTTCCAGTGATGGCTCTAGAAATATCTACTTTGACCTAAGAGTACCCTCTTTAACCTTGTAATGTAATAAATAAATATTCTAGAAGATGCTATCTATTAGTTAATCAGAAGGACTCATCCCACTTTACATGTTATCAGTTTGCCCAAGGTACATATTCTCCTAGGACAATAGGAACACATACCTTACAATTGAGATGTGGGCTCCTAGCTTCTCATTCATAACCACTTTTTAAAATACATCTGCTTTTTGTTCATGTGCCTCCAGGACCTCACCTTGTTGAATTTGAAGTGACAGTGGAGAAAAGTATGCTTATCTTCCTTCTTCAACTTTGTTACGTGAGGAATGGGGAAGAATCACATTTGTAGTACTTTAAACCTTTTAAGTATTTTTGTATCTAATATGTATTTTTATATCTAATTCTTTCTTCACAGGTTTATTATAAAATTGATACATTATATATTTAATATTTTTTATCACCAAAATTTGTTTATATATAAGCATTGTGGGTTTATGTGTCTGTGTGTATATATAACACACACAGATTGCAGTGCTCCTATGTTTGTTTTCCCACGCTGTTTCACTTCATTTTTATCTATACTTTTATACACTTAAATGCTTCAGCACATCTGCTGTCCTAGAACATTTATTTCAATGATGTGTTCTTTATTTTTACTGCTGTCTCAGTAAAGTTGTATAAAACTCTTTGTAAATTGTCTATTCTTTTTCTACTCACCTTTCCATGCAAATGCCAGCTGGTTCCAAATCTTATGCTATGCTGCCTTTATAAATACTCATTGCTCTATCAAAACAAATCTCTTTGAGCTACGACATTTTCCCTTACCAATATTTTATATTTTTTAATTAGCTGCTTTTCTTATTGTGTTTTTGTTAACTTACTATTTTATGGTCATATCATTTTGTACTATTGGATATAGATCTACCACATCATTCTTTTTAACAGCACACAGTATTCAGATAATGAATGCATCACAATTAAATCCTCTTAGTGAATATTTAGACTATTTTCATTTTTGCTTATAAATTACATCACACATTCCGCCAAATCATAAATCTGTACATTTAAGTCAGTATTCCCGGAATGTAGAATTGCTGGACCATGAGACATACACTTTTTAAATTAATAGATATGGCTAAAGTGCCTCATTTTTGAAAAGAAGAAAAGTATGTATCAACTTATACTCTACCCAGCTGTGTAAATTAGAACTATGCTAAGAATCTTAAAAATATTTATGCCCTAAATCCAGAAATTCTGCTTCTGGGAAATTTATTTTAAAGCAATCCTAGACCTGGAGAAACATATTTAAAGGATAGTCAATCCAGATTATTTAAATTAAAGAAAAACAAACAACACATTTTTATAAGAATTGTGGTAAAGCTACCATGTAGCCATTAAAATTATATTTTAACAATAAAAAGCAATGCTTGACAATCATAAGTGAAAAAGTATAAAACTTGTAATAGGTATATAATTGCAACTATTCAAATATAAACACACAGAATTATATAAGAATGCATGAAAAAAGTATGCCTAAATGTTCAATTGAAGGTTATGGTGAGGTGGTTGTGTTAGGAATGGAAATTATAGGTGGAAAACTAATTCTCTTCAATGGGAAAAAGGGTATATCTCACTCTTCCCACTGACAAGTAATGAATAGGTACAGATATAGATAAGTTACTACATACTTAGGAGGAAGAGAAAAAGTTTCATGTTATTGTTGATATCAGATGGTGTTAAGTGGAAAGCAAAGTCCTAGGAGAATAGGAAAAAGACATTGAGATGGAAGATAAGGACAGAAGGGCTGAAAAGAAGATGAACATTTTTAATAACTACTGTGGATGTTGGAGGAAAGAACCATGCAGGCAAGCACCCAAGGATTGCTGAACGGTACTGAAATTGGAAATCTCTAGTTTTTCAGGACACTAAATCTCACTGCTGGTCTTTCTTTAGTGAAGTGGTTTCTCAACCTTGGCTGCAGATTATAATTTCCAGGAGAAGTTTATAAAATACCAATGCCAGGTTCAGGGAGGACAGGGTACAGGGTCAACATACAAAAGTCAACTGCATTTCATGTAGAATCCAGAATCAGAAACAATCCCATTTACAATCACAATGAACAAAATGCAATACTTAGGTATACACTTAGCAAAATATGTACAAAAACTTTATGCTGAAAATCACAACATTCTGGTGAAAGAAAAAAAGGAAGTCCTAAATAAGTATAGACATATCATATTCATGGATTGAAAGACTCAACATAGTAAATTCTCCCCAAACTGAACTACAACTTTAGTGTAATTCCTATCAAAATCACAGGAAGGGTTGCTGTAGACATAGCAAGCTTATTTTAAAATTTATATGGAAAAGTACAGGCCTTAGAATAGCTTCAACAATCTTTACAAAGAATAAATTGGGAGAAATCACTTTCCTATATAAAGCCTACTATATAGCTACAGGAATCAAGACAGTGTGGTGTTAGAATAGGGGGTAAAAACTACATCAACAGAACAGAGATCTCAGAAATGAACTCAAACGAATATGCTCAGTTGATTATGGTGAAGGCACAAAAGCATTTCACTGGAAGACTGCCTTTTCAACAGGTAGTGTTGGAGCAATTAGACATCGTTAGGCAAAAGCAAAACAAAATCTCAATTTAGACCTAATACATTATACAAAAGTTAACTGAAAATAGATCATGGATAGTAAAGTTAAATGTAAAATATAAAGTGATAAAACTTTTAGGAAAATCAGAGGAAAAAAATCTTTAGGATCTAAGGTTGGACAAAGAATTCTTACACTTGACACTGAAAGGATGCTCCATAGAAAAAAATGGAGAAATTAAACTTCATCAAAATTAAAATCTTTGCCTTGTGAAAGACTGCTAAGAGGATAAAAAGATAAGCTACAGGCCAGGCTCAGTGGCTCACGCCTATAATCCTAGCATTTGGGGATGATGAGGTGGGAGGATCACTTGTGGCCAGGAGTTTGAGACCAGCCTGAGCAACATAATGAGACCCTGACTATACAAAAAAAAAAAGAAAAAGAAATATTAGCTGGGCATGGTGTTGCATGCTTGTAATCCCAACTACTTGGGAGCCTGAGGCAGGAGGATTGCTTGATCCCAGGAGTTTGAAGCTGCAGTGAGCAGCAATTCAGTGAGGCCACTGAACTCTAGCCCCGGCAATAGAGCGAGACCCTGTCTCAAAAAAACAAAAAAACAAAAAAACGAAAAACAAAGAACCAGAAAAAGGACGAGCTATAGACTGGGAGAAAATATTTGCAAACCACATATTTGACAAAAGACTACTATTTACAATATACACAGAATTCTCAAACTTTACAACAAGAAAACAATGTAATTCCAAAATAGACAAAAGAAATAAAGAGACATTTCACTGAATACGTTCAAAAAACAGTAAATAAGCACGTGAAAAGATGTTAATATCATCAGCCATTAGGGAAATACAATAAGATATCACTGCATACCTATCAGAATGGCTAAAATTTAAAAAAATAGTGACAACAGCAAATGGCAGTGAGGATGCAGAACAGCTGGGTGACTCATACATTTCTGGTGGAAATGTAAAATGGTACGACTATGGAAAAACATTTGGTGGTTTATTACAAAACTAAACATGCAACTACCATCTAGCCAACCCAACAATTGTACTCGTGGGCACTTATCCCACCAAAATGAAAGCACATGTTCACATAAAAACCTGTACATGAAGATACCTGAGATCTTTATGTGTAATATCCCAAAGCTGGAAACAACCTAGATATTTTTTAACAGATGAATGGTTAAACAAACTGTGGTATATTCATACCATGAAATACTATCCAGCAATTAAGAGGAATGAACTATTGATACATGCATGGCACAACTTGGAAAAATCTGCAGGGGATTATGCTGAGTGGAAAAGGTCAATCCCAGAAGGTTATATAATGTATGGTACCATTTATGTAACACTTTGAAATAATAAAATTCTAGAAATAGAGAACAGTTTAGTTGTTGCCACAGGTCTGGGAAGCAGCGGGGAGGACATTGCTATTAGGTCATTAAATATGAAATGTCCGATTTCGAATTAGAAGTTTATTATATCTCAAACAACAAGCAGTATAATTAATCAAAGTATGTGCCTAAACTACTGAAACAGTTTTGCCATCTTAATGGTAGCTTGTTTATGCCAGCAGTGAAGAAGCCTGGAAAGTGAGTGGCGATGAATCGCAAAACGCGTTTTCCACAGCTTGTTGAGAATGCAATATTTTTCCTTGCAAGAAGTGGTCCAAACCCTGGAAGAAGTGGTAGTCAGTTGGTGCAAGGTCTGGTGAATACAGTGGATGACAGAGAGTTTCCAAGTCCAGCTTCTGTAGTTTGAGCAGTGTGGTTTGTGAGATACCTTGTTGAGTGGTGCCTTGCAAGAAGATTGGCCTGTCTCTACTGACCAATCTTGGCCACTTAATTACAAGCATCTTCATCATTTCATCCCATTGGTTGCAGTAGACATCCACTGCAATCAATTGACCAGGTTTCATGAAGCTACAGTGGATAATACCAGTGCTGGACCACCACACAAACACCATTAGCTTTTTTTGACGAATATTCGGTTTTGGACTATGTTTCAGCACTTCATTTTTATCCAACCATTGTGCTGAATGCTTGTGATTGCCAAAAAGAATCCATTTTTCATCACATGTAACAATACAGTGTAGAAATGGTTCGCCTTTATGTCATGACAGCAAAGAAAGGTGAGCTTCAAGATGATTTCTCTTCAAAGGCTTATTTAATTCATGTGGTGCCCATCTATCCAGCTTCTTTGCGTTGCCCATTTGTTTCAAATGGTCCAATATTTTTGGAATAGTAATGTCAAACCTTGCTGCTAATTCACATGTAGGTTGAGATGGATTCACTTCAACTACATCTTCCAGGTCCGTCATTATCCACCTTGGGCTCAGGTCACCCACATGGCTCATTTTCAAGATTAAAATCACCAGAATGGAACTTCTCAAACCATTGAAGTACCGTGTGTTCATTAGCCACATCCTTCCCAAACACTTCATTGATATTTTAAGCTGTCTGTGCTGCATTTGTTCCACAACGGAATTCCTATTCAAAAATAGCACAAATTTTTGACTTATCCATGGTTTCACAAAAATTACTCTTAAAAAAATGTGAAAGATAATCCCAAGCCAAAATGCACGTTTGAAAGAATGAAGATGTACTTTCACAAAAAAAAAAACAAAAAACAAAAAAACCAAGGAATGTCAAAGTGAAATGTCAGAGACACTGACTATCAAACTTAGTACTTAAGGAAATCAGACATTCCATACTTAATAACCTAACATAAACAGCAAGACTAGGGAGCCTGGTGGTGATTGAAAGTTCTGTGTCTTGACTGTATCAATGTCAATTTCCTGCAAGATGTAACCATTGGGAGAAACTGGGTAAAGAGTACATTGGATGTCTGTATTATTTCTTAAACCACATGTGAATCTGCAATTATCTCAACATAAAAGTTTTAATTAAAATTAAATGAATAAAGCAGGATAAGCAGGGGGAAATGCTGATGCCAGGTCTTCACTCCTGAGATTGTGCTTTAATTAGTCCAAAACGCAGCCTGGTCTACAAGTTTTTTTTGGTTTTTGTCTTTTAAAGCAACCCGGGGGATTACCGTGTACAGCCAAGATCAAGAAGCGCTGTTCTAGGTGCTCTCACTGACTTGGTTATAAAAGCACAGAAAGCAAATGTTGGACTGAGCCATCACTGCTGGCTCAGACTGAAAAAAAAAAAAAAAAAAAAAAAAACGGAAAAATGGAGGTGAAGCTACTGGCAGAGGAACAGTTAAGGAATGTAGACACTTGTTCCAGATCCCTGTGAGTCCATGGAAAGGCCTGGGTGTGAGAGTGGGGTGGCCTTGTTAGTTTTCCCAGCATACTCTCTCACTGAATGTTCACCTGTGCTAAGTAGGTGGGCAGGGTACTGTTATCATCCTACAAATAATAAAGCTGAAACACAAAGAAGTTAACCTGCCCAAGATTGCATGGCTACTACATGACAGAGCCAGATTAATAATTTCTCACTAAACTTTCACACTAGCTTTGGTTTAAATAACTATTAAATATGAACAAGATTTCACTAGGTCACAAAATATGGAAAATTGAGCATCTGATGGTCCAAACTCCTGTCCTAAGTATTTGGAGTAAACTCATGGGACATAAAGAATCTCAAGGTTAAATAGGACAAAGTTAAAAATGAATTTCTTTGAAAACTTCTCTGGGCCTTCGTTAATTAAAAATGCATAAAAGTAAAGTGTTTACACAGGTACTTCAGCTTTTAGAGAAAGTAGCTTAAAGAAAGTTTTGAAATAATTATTTAACTTCAGGAGTACATACAGCACTTATAAGCAAGATGAAAGATACAAATTATATGGCAAAAGTTCAAAATATGGAAGAGCTACCCATACTGACCTAGTTCAAGGGTTTTTCCAGATGTAAGAACAATAGATCATTATGAGGAAGAAATTGTGAGAAGCCAGGGTGAGTGTACACAGCTTCCACTGGTATCAAATTACTATTTTCTATATGCCAGAGGTAACTTCTTCCTATTACACCAGGTTGTCTGTGACAGTACTTGTCTTAAGAAAAGAGAGTGGGAAAATAGATACCACTTTTAATGAGACCATAATAATTTTTGATAATTACTAAAAATATATTCTTTAACATTTCTAATGTATATTAAAAGTTTTATTATCTTGAATTCTTAAAAAATAGGAGTTTCTCATTAACACAGAAAAATTAATCACAGAAAAATTGTAATGTATATACTCTCCTTCATAGTATGAAATAAAATATGATTATTAAGATTCATGGTACCTCAAGGTAATGATTTTGTACATTATTACAATCACAATACTATACGTTATATACTTACATAATGGTCTGTGAAAGCTATTCTGAAAGTTATATTTACTCTTTATAAAAAGTTTTTCAAAGAAATGTCTAGGGCCTATATACATTAAATCTGGCATTGCATTAAAAGTGCAGAATCCCAGATGTAATTCATCAAATCAATATTTAGAATTAAGATTCTAAGATTCCATTTATAACAACTCCCCAGATAATTTCAAGTACATGAAAGTCTACAAACTGCCTTATAAGGATTCCTTCATGGCTGGGCTTGGTGGCTCACAGCTACAATTCTAGCACTTCGGGAGGCCAAGGTAGGATGATCACTTCCGCCCAGGAGTTTGAGACCAGCCTGAGCAACATAGCAAGACCTTGTCTCTACAAAAAATAGAAAAATTAATCAGGCATGTAGCACGTGCCTGTAGTCCCAGATACTTGGGAAGCTGGAGCAAGAGGATCACTTGAACCTGGCAGTTTGAGGTTGCAGTGAGCTATGATGATGCCACTGCACTCTAGCTTGGGCAAGAGAGCAAGAACTTGTCTCACCCAAAATAGGGTGCGCCTTGTTGTGATTTATTTATTTAAAAATAAGAGTTAGGGAATGATGTTTCGGTTCATTCAGTGTTCTGTTCACCAAGTATTTGAGCAGATAAAAGTATCTTCTAAAATATACTTTTAGATTAGAGACACTGAAAACATTGTATCTAATCATTTTGGGACATTATGCCATGATCTCAACCATCTCACTACTTATGGGAGACTAATATTAGAAATATCAGACTTCTAATACTGAGGAACTTTAAAACTAAGGAAGTTTTCAGGTTTATCTCAATACCATATTGAGACAAGATTCAGAAGAAATCAAAGAAAAATTTTTCTTTTAAAGGACATTCTTTAGAATTATTCAAAACTTTAGATGTTTACCGTGGGAGTAGGTAGGATGATCAGACAGAATGGGAAAGCAAGGAGGAAGAGAACCCACCTTTGAGCAACCCCAGTGCTCCAGGTATTGTGTTCAGAGAACGAGGCACACATGTTAAGACACCGTTGTCTCCATTTGATAGATAAGGAAAGTGTGAGGAGCACTGTTACTTATTTAAAACACCTGGAAGCAGTGTTCAAATTTAATATCACTTAACTCCAGTGAGAATGGCTTTTATCAAAAAATCCCAAAATAACAAATGTTGGCATGGATGTGGAGAGATAGGAATACTCATACTGCTGGTGGGACTGCAAACTAGTACCATCTCTATGGGAAGTAATATGGAGGTACTTTCAAGAAATAAAAGTAGAACTATCATTTGATCTCACAATCTCACTACTGGGCATCTACCCAAAGGAAAAAAAGTTACTCTATAATAAAGACATTTGCACTTGAATATTTATAGCAGCACAATTCACAATTGCAAAGATGTGGAAACAACCCAAGTGTCCATCAATACATGAGTGGATTAATAAAATCTGGCATATGTATACCACGGAGTCCTACTCAGCCGCAAAAAACAATGGTGAACTAACACCTCTTGTATTATCCTGGATAGAGCTGTAGCCCATCCTACTAAGTGAAGTATCACAAGAATGGAAAAACAAGCACCACATGTACTCACTATCAAGTTGGTACTAATTGATCAACACTTATGTGCATATATGGAAGTAATACTCATCGGGTGTCAGGTAGGTGGGAGGAGGAAGGAGGGGATAATGGGTGTGGTGTGCACTGTCTGGGATGGACACACTTGTAGCTCTGACTCTGGTGGTGCAAAGGTAATATATGCATCCTAAATGTTTGTACCCCATAAAATTTTGAAATAAAAATAAAATTATGTGTACTGGGGAAGCGTAGAAAATTGCATCAACTTAATATGTTCACTTTTTTGCAAGATGGGGACTGTAACAGTGGGAGCACAATGCTTAATGTTTCTCATGATGTGTGGAGAACAGACAGGTACACCCACTGTAAGACCTTAAACAGCCTCAGAGCCCTCGCAGCACACAGACACAGACCTCAAGTTACAATGTGCCGCTGTCAGGACCCGCTGTTTCACGATCAGGAGGCCTCCACAGTAATGTTCTTGGTCCTGCAGACTGACCAACCAGGGCCATGACACTGCAGGTGTGGCAAGGCCACGGACCACGCTGGGCTCCCCAAGCTTGGCTGACAGCACATTTGTATTTCTCTCAGCCTTTTCCATTAGAAATGCGTCAACAAGTGGAATTCCATATTTGTCTTGGGTTGGCCAACTTCCTGTATTATATTTTACTGTTATCCCTTAGAAAAGTAACAATAAAACAGTAGGTAGAAATACTTATGTACCTCTATTAAAATCTCATAATGGTGGTGTTTATTTCTTTCATAGGTTTCAAAACTAGGGTTCTTACCAAGAGATGAGACTTTTGTCTTTTGTTGCACTGCTTTTAAAATTAGCAAGTCAATAAACTTAAGTATTAACATACATGTTTTTAGAAAACTGAAAACAAACTTATTTTTTTTAAAAAAAGAAATAAAATTATACCTACCTAATCATGAAGTCATTGGACATTGTTTTTCCTGGGACATTACTTGTGTTACCCCAACTTAACAGTTATCCAAATATATCAAAATACTTTATATTACACATATTCAAAATACAACATATATAATGGAAAAGCATAAGGAAAATTTGTAGCACTGCGTTCATTACATTCTCAGATTTAAAAAGAATTCTCTGGGAAATGGTTTGAGTCACTAAAAACCAAGAGACTTATTTAAGTATGAAGTTCCTCAAATGTGATGAAAATTAAGTTTCTCCATAGCTATATAATTTGGGAATTAAAAGATATGCTCATGTGTAAAATTCTTTACTGGAGAGTTTTATTTCACACCAGAAATCTCTTTAAGGCAAAGTTTCTGTGAGAATAAAGGGTCAGTTTAGAGATATAAAGATGGAAGGAGAAAAGCAATAGAGACAGAAAGAGGATCAATTAAACGAAAATCCCTTAATTCAAAATCTCCCCTACAGGATGATGTGGTTCACTAGTCTATGGCTCAAATCAAGGATGCTTCAGAGAGACCATTCATTCCCCTTATCTTAAAAAAGACATAGCTCCTGGATCTGGTTTGGTTTAAAAAAATATAAATAAATAAATGAATGAATAAGACAAACGGATGTCAAGAACTTTTCACTGCAAGTTGATCATTAGAATTCTGTGTAGAATTACACTCTAATCAAGAGAATCTCCGACTCACAGATTCATTGGGTTTTTAAATCTCAAGCACAACTGATGAAATTCTGGCTTACAAATAGATTGGATAGATAGGTAGAATATCATTAAATTTGTTTCTATTTTATGCAGAGAAATTAGTACATTTTTGGCTAAAATATTCTCTTTGAGGGTCTGTAAGGGGATGAGGAGTGGTTACTTAGTAGAGGAGACATGGAAATATAATGAACTCAGTTTCAGCTTGAACGAACCACACACATACCCCAATTAACTTTTTACCTCAGATGATCCATTTGGAACTACTAGTCTTGTGCCTTAAGGAATAGTTTGAAATGAAGATACCCTGTTTTTAGTATTAGAGTAGGGTGACTACTAGGGACCCTTAAACCAATGGTCCCCTAGGTTCTACTTCAATGGTTATGTAGTAGCTGCTTTAATAAACATTTTTATACAACTACTTACCATTGATAGGCACCTGGGTCCCAATATTGCTTTTCTGTGATTGTTTCTCAATTATCTCTTCCAAAAGAAGTTTAAAACCTCTTTCTCCTACAGACTCAGTCTTAAAATGCACAGTCAGGTAAGCACCATTAGATAGCAAGACAAATTCTTTCTTGGGCCCACATAAATGAGCTACAATGTGAGATATATTCAATAATTGAGATACTTTTCCTGTGCAATGACAACCAAAAGAGGGCAAAGAGGTGATGTTCAATTACAAACTGTTAATATTAATAAAAGAATGATTATCAAGAGTATGAGATCACGATTTGTAGGATGGAACTCATGATTTGAGTGCCACAATGGAAGAGTATAGATTTTAAAAGATCAAAGGCAAAAGACTTAATATGAGAATGGTACACAATTGTATGGCAATCTATGATCCTATGGATGGAAAAAAAAAGGCATTTTGGTGAAAATAAATGGACAGAGAAACAAAAGCAATGGGACAAGCTGCCCAAACACAGAATAATGACCCTTTCTTAATTCAGAAACATGTAAGTCAACACAGACGTGGTCCTGATAGTAAGAGGACATACAGTATAATTTATTTGTACATTTGTTGTAAAATTAAATTCTCCCAAAATATTGATACATTATTGATTTGTCTTTATGGTAAAGCCCACAAATCTGAGAAAAAAAGATGAGGAATAATTAGTTAAAATATCTGCATCATTCTTACACTCAAAGAAACTCTGCTTGGTGGACTGGAAGAGATGGGGAACATTGGAGATGCACCCATGTCAAGTAAAGGGATTCTGGGTAGAGTCAGATGCTCTGGAAGTTTTTAGATAATGGAAATGGGAAGTGTTACAGTTTTTTAAAAAGGAGATTTGGGAAGAATGGCGGATAGGTAGAAGACACAGGAAACAAAGAGGCACAGGTGATTTCCAAAGTCATATCAGCGAAGGAACATAGCTTAGTGTTTACAGGCATAGATTTTACAGCCAAACTGCTGGTTTGGCCCAGCTCTTCCACTTATTAACTATGTGACCTTGGGCAAGTTACTTAAACTCGCTGTGTCTCAGTATTCTTATGTGTAAAATGGACATGATAATACTTACATGGGATTGAATCAATTGGTATTTACAAAGTATTGCTAATATATGTTAAAAAAATAAGCCTCAGCAAAATTTTAGAGGAAATTATTAGACAGATGGTTTCTGAACACTTGGGGAAAGAATCAGTGGTTATGAGAATCCAGTATGGGATTCTTAACATGCCACATTAAAGTAACTTAATTTCATTTTTTAAGAGAGCTAATTAGATGGTAGCTAGGGGGAATGGGATAAGCATAATGAAGACTTCAGTGAAGCACTTAATAAAGTGTCTTGTGATGTCCCTGTGAACAGACAGAAAATGGTAAGTAGGTAATTATACAGCTAGAAAGTTCCACAGCTGTTGGAATAACCATACAAGAAATGTTAACCTGGAGGGGAGGTCTTCACGGTACAGAAATGGTTCTATCCTCGGTTCTGTCAAATACAGTATTTCTGTTAATGGTTTAGAAATACAGATAACACATTTTCAAAATCTGTGGGTTTAAGATGGGTGGCTGGATGAGAAAGGGCTAGTTTAAATACAGACTCTAAGAGATCATTTAGTTCAACCTTTTACCAAACAGAGAGCTCTCTCCAAAATAACCCCAAACATATGATTACTAGCCTTGAAGATACAACATGGAACTTAGGAGCATTTTCTCTTTTTGAACTGTTCTAATTGCCAGACAGCTCTTTTTCACCTTGAGTCAAAAGACAACAACATGAGGGCTACCACATGGTTAGTATAGTGGCCAAGAAGAAACAATGCTTGGGTTTGAGCCCCACTCACTCTGCATATTAGCTATGTCACTGGGAACAAATTATTCAATCTGTTTGGGAATTGGTTTCCTATTTAAAACAAGAATAATGTAACCTTCAAAGGATTGTTAAAAAGATTGAGAGTTATAAATTCTTAGGACTATGTCTCAATAATGGCAAATACTCAATAACTATTAGATAATATTAAGCAGAACAATTTCACACATAGCCTAAGATTCTCTACATGGGAATTTTATAAACATTTAGAAAGAACAATTGTGATCTTCTGTCTTCTCTTTTCTCCAAGGTAAATATGCCCAAGGTTTCCACACCCTTCTGCATCCTGGTCATCATGTTCTTCGGAGGCATTCCAGTTTGTCAGTATTCTTTAATTTGTTGAACAAGAGTGATATTCAATATATTTAAAAACCAGTAAGGGCAATAACAAATCAGACTACACATTGACCGTGAAGATCTTGTGAGACTGAGCTGGTACACACCAACCAAATGCTAACACTAGGTTTGACCATACAACAGCACTACGATTATCCTTGTCTTTTAATTTTTTATGATCAGAGCTCTGAATTTGCATTCATTTGATACCTCTGAAATTATTCCAAACATCCTTCTTTCCAAATCACCACCTCCTCTCTAACTCTATTATTTCTCTTCTATAATTATATGATCTCACCATAACCTTATTGCTATTGATCCTATAAACTTTCTAAATCTACCAGCGTCTAAAAAAGGTGAGAAATTTTGCAGTAATAAGAAGCAGGAAAAGAGCAATAGCTACTTCGTTTTATTTTGTTTAAAATGATAGATAATACTAGAACATGTTTGAAATTGATGAGAATGATACAGAAGATAGATGATGTAGGAGAAAGGATAACTGAAGGAAATTTATGAGAAGTTGGTGAGTCCCAAATTTATATCTCTAGCCCAAAATCCTCCTCTAGCTCAAGAGTTCTACCTCTAGCTACCTATTGGCAATTCAACTTAGATGTATCACAGCAGTAACATTTTAACATGGTCCAAACAGATATCTCCTCACAAATCTATTTCTTCCTGTCATATTTCCCGTCCCTATAATGGCACCTCCAACCTCTCATACTATAAAATTCAGAGTCATCCTTGATTTGCATATTTAATTACATATTCAATCCATCAAGAAATCCTACTAGTTCTATCTGCAGATTGGTCCACTTCACTTGCATCGCACTGTTGCCATCCTCTAATAAGGCAATTTTGTCCACTATCTAAAACAGGACTAAAAGAACTTTCTGCAGTGAGGGAAGTTTTATATCTGGGCTGTCCGATGTGGTAGTCACTCACTACATGTAGCTATTGAGCACTTGAAATGTGGCTATTGCCATGTTTTTTTTAATTTTAATTAACTTAATTTTAACCTATTTTTAATTTCATTTCAGAATATTACAAGTATACAAATGTTTTGATTACATAAATTGCTTCGGTACCATTTGAGTCAAAGTTAGCAGTGTGTCCATCATGCAGATAGTGTGCATTATACCCGTTAGGTGTGAATTTACCCATCTCCTCCTCTGCCCTTCCTGCTGATTTTTTTTTTTTTTTTTTGCTGCTTGATTTCTGATGAATGTTATTTTCATATATGCACATAAGTGTTAATCAATTAGTTGCAGTTTAATAATGAGTACATGTGGTGTTTGTTTTTCCATTCTTGTGATACTTCACTTAGAAGAATGGTTTCCAGTTCCAGCAACATGGATTGGACAGTGTAGATCTACATTACACTGTAGACATAATTCTCCCTGTTGACCCACACAGCAGCCAAAACATCCCTCAAATTATTCCCCTGTCAAAACGTTTTGTGACTTCCTATTGAACTGGAATAAAATCCAGACTCACTACCATAGCCTGAGCTTCACAATTGGGCAAAGCCTGTCTCCACCACTACCTTACCTCACTCTGCCCTCACTCAATCTCCAGCCACTCTGGCCTCTGACAGTCCCTAAGTTATCAAATGCTTCCCAAATTCAAGGCCATTTTTTTCCCCACTCATTTTCATATCAAATACTTGCTATCAAGCAGTGCTCTAGACACTAGGGATACTACAACAAACAAAAGAGACTAAGTTGTGTTCTCAAGAAATTTTCATTCTGGTAGAGGAGACAGATTATAAACAAATGAAATATATACTCTGCCAGGCCATGATAAATGCCAAGAAAAAAAGGTGGAGGAAGGCTATTTAGACCATGTGACAGAGGAGGCCTCAGATAAGGTAACATCTGAACAGATGCCTGAATGATTGAGGAAATGAAATTTGAGGTCTCCTTAGGGTAGAGACAGAATGTGCTTGGTTAGCTGTCCCTTCTTCTATGTGAGGATCCAGTAAGAATGCACTGCTGTATCTGTAACCCAGGAAATGGGCCCTCAGTAGACACCAAATCTGCCGATGCTTGGATCTTGGACTTCCCAGCCTCCAGAATGGTGAAGAATAAATATTTTGTTGCTTATAAACTACCCAGTTTATGGTATTTTGTTATAGCATCCCAGGTGGAATAATAATCTTTCTAACTAGCTGGGAGTGTAGCCATGGAGCTCTATATTCAATAATTCAAAAATCCTTATAGAAATGGCATATTTCACTGAAATAAAATTATATGAACATTGGAGAAATGCTTCAGGATATTGGTCTGGGCAAGGACTTCTTGAGTAGTATTCCTAAAGTACAAGGAACCAAAACAAAATTGGACAAATGGGATCACATCAAACTAAAAAGCTTCTGCACAGCAAAGGAAATAATCAACAAAGAGATAATCCACAGAATGGGAAAAATATTTGTTAAGTACCCATCTGACAAGAGATTAGTAACTAGAATATATAAGGGGGCTCCAACAACTCAATAAGTAAAAAAAAAATCAAATAATTCAATTAAAACATAGGCAAAGGATCTGAATAGACATTTCTCAAAAGAAGACATACAAATAGACAACAGGTATATGAAAAAAAGCTTAACATCATTGGTCAGAGAAACTCAAATCTAAACTACAATGAGATATCATCTCACTTCAGTTAAAAAGGTTTTTATCAACAAGATAGTAATAATGAATGTTGGCAAGGATGTGGAGAAAGGGGAACCCTCATACATGTTGGTGTTGATGGGAATATAAATTAGAGTAACTACTATGGAGCGGGGGATAGAGTGGGGATGGTTAATGGGTACAAAAATATAGTTAGTTAGATAGAATGAACATTTGATAGCACAACCAAGTGACTATAATCAACAATAAGTTAGGGTATACTTTAAAATAACTAAAAGAATGGAATTGGAATGTTCCCAACACAAAGAAATGATAAATGCCTGAAGTGGTGGCTACCCCAGTCTCCCTGATTTGGTTAATTCACATTGTATGCCTGTGTCGAAACATCACATGTACCCATAAAGACTTACAACTATTATGTACCCATAATTAAAAATAAAATTTAAAAATTGATCACATGAGAATGCTTTAAATGCTCAATGATGGACTAAGTAAATTTTGCTAATATGTATTAGTAAATACAATATTGCAAAGAAAATGATGATATAGATCCACATTTACTGTGATAAAGAGGATCCCAAGATATTTTTGAGAGAAAAACATGTTAAGGAATACCATCTGGCATGATATAATTAGTGTAAACTATACAAAAAAAATTGTATGAGCTTACAAATAAATGCAAGTCCCCTCACTTTTACATAGAATTATAGAAGCTCATTATAGAAATATGAGTTGTCTCATTTGTAATCATTTGACATCTCTGAAATGTTGATCAATCAGAACTTTTAAAGAGGAATAATGTTACCAGACTGGAGAATATTAAAGAGTGAGAAAGAGAAAAGTAGTCCTTGACATACAGAAAATAGTCTAACATTCACAGCTAGACTATGTTGTTCTTCTACTGGACATAATCTCACAAAACATCAATAGCAGGCAGAATGCTGCAAGTCCATGATAAAGTGAGATTAAAAACTAGGTCATGTGCAACCACCAAAATAGCAAACATCTCCCTCTCTTGGCTAAAACCAGGGACTGCTACTTCCTTACCAATTATAGTTTTATTCTTGCTCCAATCAGGTCTCCGTATGATTGAAATAGCCAATCCTAAAATTGTCCCTTCCTGACAGCAACCAATCCAGAGCAAAGTCCATTCCCTTAGTCTCTCTCCAAAATTACCTAAAGATGTTACAATAAGTTGTTTCTAATACCCTCTTACCGAGACATCCCATGGTTTTTCATGGTGTATATTCTCCCTCTCTGTAATGAGTAATAAATCCAATTTGTTCAATTCTAGGTGTGTTTCTGGGGTCTTTGGCTGAAGGACGTTGACAAATGTTAGGGTTGCAGAGTCTAATGCAATGGAGGCCTCATGTTAATATTAAGAAAAACTAATAGCTTGAACTTTTGTATCTTCCCTCCTCCCATACTCTAATTGCTTTAGAAACCCTAATAGGAGTCATACTCATATGATATTCATATGATAAGAAAAGTTAGGCAACTTTGGAACTTCAAAGCAAAATGCTGAATTCATTGATGCTATAAATCTGAGAGTATCACAGGAGGGAGTCAAGGTCCCCAGAAAAAGATAACATCAAAAACCCTCCTCTTGCCCTTTGTGGCTTGCAGTGGTGTCCTAAGTGGCAGAACTGGGAACAAACTAGAGAAGTAGATGTAATAATGGATTACAAGGTCTTTCAAAAAGCTTCTCCCTCTATGAGTCAGTCTCAGAACAGAATATCGCTGGATACTCAAGCATATTAGACACCATGTGGTTAGTAAATCTCTACAGATCATTCAAACTTGGTAAGGTAGTGTAGCTCAGTGGTAGACACAGACCTCACATGTACAAGGCCTTGGGTTCAATTCCCAGCACTTTCACCTGTTAATTTATCAGTCCTCAATACCACATCTCAGTAAAGATTATTATTAATTTACCTCTCCCCCTTTTTAATTTACCCTATGTCTAAAAAGGGGCCCCTACTGTAAAGATGAAACCTGATATTGGTAACATTTAGTAAATCAATTTTCAAAAAAGTTATCACCTCAAAATGCAGGTTAGGAAATAAATCCTCTTAAAACGTATGACTTCTAGAGAGAAATAAAATTAGAGTTCCCACTAATGGCAAAGTGAGATAGGAATCACTGGACTAAAGATCAGAAAGAGCTGGGATGGGGGTGGGTGTCAAGATCCAGTGAGCATGGTGTCATGCCCGTTCCACTGTGCTCACCAATGCTCTGGGATTCTGATGAAGAATCTGATAAGAAGTAACTGTCAACAAGTGACATTGTTCCCAAGTCAAATGTAGATCATGTTTTCCATATGTATGTGTATTAGATAAGTACGTAGTGCCTCTTAACACAGG
The DNA here is from genome assembly GCF_020740605.2 of Lemur catta. Taxonomy (NCBI): domain Eukaryota; kingdom Metazoa; phylum Chordata; class Mammalia; order Primates; family Lemuridae; genus Lemur; species Lemur catta. The sequence continues at coordinate 74,045,458 of NC_059133.1, read as the reverse complement.
CCATTTAAGAAAGATCAATTTACCAAATAATCTTGATGGCCGATTTGTTCTGTCATAAATAGTGGCGTAATCCTGTGTACAGTTCCAAGACTCTTCTGTTATAAAGTCTTTAATCACTGCCTTCATTTTATTTCCTGACATGGAATAAAACGTCCAAATGCAATTCAGCATGTTGGGATAAATGTTAGGATAATTGGACGACGTAATCTCAACAGAACCAGATCCGATACTAGACATCCTTGAGGTAAAGAGAAAATAAATATTTAACACAATAATCAAGGCGCTGAGTTACTTCCTGAACCTAGTTTTAATGTCTACAACTAAGGCATTAAACCCAAACTGCAGTGTAGTTATATTAAGTTCTATCACTGTTTCTTTGCATTCACAGTTCCTTATGTATGTTGATAAAAAGTCTGAATGACTTGTTTTAAAAAACTGACCCCCTACTTCAAAAGATGACAGACTGAAGTTCTTTGACTTTAAATCACGTACTGTGAACTCATGAATTCACCACATCTACATTTCAATGTAGGTTTGTTGCTCCTATTTGATATACAATCTTATTTAAGGTTCACAATCATGAGAAATATGATGACATTCAACAAATGTGTCCTAAGGTCTTTAGAACTTCCCTAAATTTGCAAATACCACAGTAATATTTCATTTCCCCACAGATGCAGTAAAAAATAACTTCAACATCATGAAATGTGAGTAGAGAAAAAGGCAAGCAGGTTACATAAAACTGGGTGTTTAGACTAACTCCTGGAGCTCCTAAAGTCCAGGTTCACAGCATGTACAATTCAGATTACCAACACTTGTAAGGTAAGGAAATTTGGATCACTCACAAATAGTTGAAACTAGGACATTAAGGTTCACAGGGCCAAGAGGCTACTATACCCAGAAAGAAAATTGGGCAATTCAATGATATTTTGAGCCTATTCCAAATGCTCTAGGTATTATCTAACCTAAAATTGAGGCCATCCAAATATTAATTTATTTAATCTATAATCTTATCACCTTAATTATTACAATGCAATAATCCAGCAAAGAAAAAAAGACAAAAAATACATAGTCTAAAAGGCATAAAATATACGGAAAGAATGGCAATGAATAGACTTAAAATAGCTAGGATTTCCATAAGCAAAGGAGATGTCACTTTTACCCTTTCATCAAACAAAGAGTTACCGTATTATTCTCTGCTCCCTAATCTACCTAAGGTCTCCACTGCTCCCAAAGTTTGATACTAAGAATATTAATATGAGTTAATATTGCACTATAAAGCAACTAGAATCAGGCAATAAATATCTGAAAGTTTTAACAGAAGTCAGAGTATACTATTTACTAGACAATGTTTAGCAGCAAAGATATTTCCAGCTATATTTTCATAATATCAGCTAACTAAATCCAGGTCAAATTCTGTATCACAGATTCCTTACCTCCTCCTTTATGGTCTTATCTTTATCACTAATTTTTCTTCTCATGGAATCTAGAATAAGAATATTCAGGGTTAATATTAAACATTTATAATATATATAAATTTAGGGTCAAAACTAAACATTTAAAATACACTTATTTTCTGAGTATAACAATACATACATATGCATTGTAAGATATTTCAAAAATACAGAATCCAAAGAAGATTAAAAGTTGCCTATGGTGTTTCCTTTAAGAAACTAATATTTATGTTTTAATGTAAAGATTGCAAGGCCTTTTCCTATGCTATATATACATTTTTTAGAAATTGGATGCCATTATAAACTTTTTCCGCCCACTTAATTTATTGTAAATATTTTCCATGCTATTAAATATTCCATATAAATTTTAATGGCTCTATATTTTTATTCACACAGAAATACCATAATTCCTATGGGCATATTTTAGTCTGCAATCTTAAGATTATGAACAAGTCAGTTCTTTAATAAACCTCACACTTGAGGTATAAATCTCTTATAATTTTTCTGTCATTGGAAAGATGTCTGCATTAAAGGTTTTCTATGTTTATCTGAAAAACAGAATTGAATATATATAACAGATGAATTAACTTATACTTTAGCTCCGAGGCAGGGGGATTCCCATAAGCAAAATAGATGCATTTCTAACCCATTCATCAGCTAAGGAGTTACTTCTCTATTCTCCACTCCTAATCTGCCTCAGCTGAAATGTCATCTTCTTTATTCAAACAAACAATTCTCGAGCACTGCCTATTTACCAGGCATGGTGGTAGGTTTCAGGGATATAGCAGGGGACATTCTTGGTGTGACTGAAGAGCAACATCAAGGTTGGCATGGCTGGTATGAAGTGAGCATTGGGGAAAATGGCAGGAGAAGACATCAAGGAGGTAGTCAAATGCCAGATCACATAGTGTCTCGTAGACTCTGTAAGGGCCTTTAATATGAATGAGTTGGGAAAACATTGGATTACAAACAGGAGTGACATGATTTGAATGTAATTTTAAAATGATCACTCTGGCTGTTATGAGGAAAATAGACTAAAATAGACCTGTAACAGAAAGTTATGGTGGAAGCGTTGAGTAGTTGAATCCTAGATCTATTTTGTTCAAGGATCCACAGATTAACCATACTTAATGTGAAATGTTAAGGATGACCAAGTTCAATGGCTTGAGCAATTTAATCAGTAAAATGGAATTAACAGCTACTGAGATGGGGAAGATTGGTGAAGAAGAGTTTGAAGACAGAGAGATAGGAAATCAAGAATTCAATTTTGGTCATGTTAAATCTGAGCTGTTTATTAGATACACAGGTGGGAAGGAAGGCACTTGGATGTACAGTGCTAGCATTCAATAAAGAAGTCGGGACTGGAGATATAAATGTGGAAGTTCTCTGTGTATAGATGATATTTAAAGCTAGGATTGGCTGAGGTCACTTAGGAGCGAGGATAGGTAAAGAAGGAAAGAAAGTTAAGCACCAGGTCCTGAGACAACTGTCTGAATACCATCATGCAGTTCCCGGTAAATGCTCTTCTGTGAATCCAATCCCATTTCTAGAACAAGATATTTTTTCCTTCTTTTGTCTATTATAGCCTTAGGGTTAAAAAGGTTTATTCACTCATTGGAAAAAATTTCGACAATTTTAAAAAAATACTCATAATCTGAAGATGTTCAATTAAACATATTGATGTTTTCCTTTAGACTCGTATTTTACTCACTTTTTAAAAAAATTTACTTCATCCTGATTTTTCACATTCAATGTTACATGTAGGATTTTCCTGTTTTACAGAAAAATTATGTGCAAATATTTTATTTAATGGCCACATAACAATTTACCCTATGGATTTACTATAATTTTCTTAATCATGTCCCCATTTATTTTCATTTTTGGCCACTATAAATGATGCCAAATGAACTTCTAATGCATAATATCTTTGAACATATATATATTTTTAACAAGTATAGACACCAAGTAAGATATTATGAACTTAGTTTTGAAAAATATTTCTATAGAAAACATACTTTAAATTATAACTCAACATGAAAATACATGTTATATTTTATAAGTATAATCATTCTTCAAAATCTTTGTCAATTTACTAGGTAAATTTTTTTCTCATTTCTGTTTTAAAGGGGCCAAATATTTTTTTCTCATATGTATTTATTTGCCTATAATTTGCTCATTCAGGTCATTTGCCATTTTTAAAATTAGGGTATGTCATGGAAAACAGTGATTCTGAGTTGTATTTTGAAATTGGTTAGACTCTTATTTATTGTACTTATAATTTTTTAATGTTAGGAATTCTCTAATTCTACAAGAAATTACAGTGTTTTATACTTGTGTTAATTAGTGTAGATTAGGAAGGTCATAGTCAAGGATTAATTATCATAAGATTGACAATCCAAACCTGCTTCCTATGTCCAAACTTTTCTAAATTTAATTGATCACATATAGTATTTTTTGATAAATGCAGTTTCCTATAAAGCTCACGGTTTCAAGGTTTCAAGTCAAGGACCCTAGAACTTTTAAGCTTTCCACTACTGCAGGAAAATTCTGTCCTTTTTAGTAAGCAGAAGGCCAGAAGACCAACTTCACTGTGACAAAAAACAAAATAAGAGATTTAATTTAGGTTGTTTAGTAATGGAGTATGTAAATATTCACTAACCTTTCTTATCAAAAGAAGCTAATGGTTAGTCCTCCTGTGTTTTGTTTTCAAAAGCACTTGGGTCAATAGTTTATTATTCTCTTGAAAAGTAAGGCAAAAACAAAAGGCTAGTGGCCTCTCCTTTAAACTTTAAATTTAATCAAGGCTAAGTCAAAGATATCTGGGGCCTAAAAATTCTACAGATTTGAGCCTAATACTGATTTGTAAACACTTCCTATGTTAATTACTTTCAACAATTATCAGAATTGTTGAAAATCCCAAGTTTGTTATTTGTTTTTTTTCTGTTGATGCAGAAAAGTTTTTAACTGTGTAAGAACTTACTGATAATTTGTTTTCTTCTCTTGCTTTTATATGAGAAGGTCTTTCTCCATATATAGTTAATTATCAATTTTTTCTACTTGTAATGGCTTAAGAAAAATGCTTAACTCTTTCATCAGTTGTGTGATGTGATGAATTTTATATATTTCCTGAGTAGTAATGCCAAATTTACCACATATAATGGTCTTAAAATTTTCTAGAGTCCCTTCTAATTTCTTTCCACTCATGTGTTTTCCCTATACTAGTTTTAATTATCATTGTTTTAAAGAATGCTTTAATAGCTGACAGAGCAGTTCACCTTCCCATCTTGTCATTCTTTTCCCCAAACAATTTTTGGTTAGTCTTATTTATTTTACAGGATAAACTTTATAGTTTATAAAATAAACTTTATAGTTATTAACAATTTCTTCCTCATCCCTCCAAAAAAAAATCCCGTTGGGATTTTGTTAGAAAATACATTATATTTGTAAATTAATGTGGGTTGAATTGATATTATATCTTTCAGTTTGGAACATGATGCTTTTATCTATTCAAATCTTTGTTGGCACATGTCTCCATAAAGTTTTATAGTTTGCATAATAAACCTCACATTTCATTTTAGGATTATTCCTAGTTATATAATTTTGTTGCTAACTATAATTGAAATGATTTTTCCATTATATCTTCTAATTTTTACTGCTATGGTTTTAAGATTATGATTGCTGTATATTTAACTTATACCTATTTTTCTAATTTATATTAGAAACTCATGACATGTAATACATTTTAATATTAAGTTATCCTTATGTTTTTGGGATAAATCCTACTCGGTTCTTCTAAATATTCATTGAAAAATCTGTTGAACTCAACCATTGGCTTAACCCCACACAAAGTAGTACAGAGTATGCCACTCTGGCATGAAGATTATTTTGAACTGAAGGCAATTGGAGAATAAAAAAAGGAAGATACAAGAAAAAACTCTCTGCCCCTCCACCCCCAGGAAGGGCAGGACAATTCTTAGTCACAGAGACAGTCCTAGAATTTTATCAGCCCAGAGACAGCACTAGAGGAATCCACATAAAAAATCTTGCTAAATAATCCTTATTTTCTATTAGTTTCCCCTATATATTTGCCTTCCCACAATTTTTCACTCCTAGAAACTCAAATCCTTTTTCCTTGTCACTTCTCTCCAAATTTATTGTTCTTTTGTTAAGATGTTATATAAGCCCAAGTTCTAACCATCTCTGAGTTACTCACCACTGAGTATTTCCATGTAGATACATGATCATGATGCATGTGTTAATAAACTTGTTTTCCTGTTTTTAATCTGTCTTTTGTCAGTACAGTTTGCAGGATTCCTAGCCAATGGTCTAAGATGCTCTAAGAAAAAAAAAAAAGCAACTTCTCTATACCAACTAAAGGAAAAAACGATTTCCTCCACTACTACTATTGCTACTCTCAATACTTCTCTTCTGACACCAGATGTGTGGGATTTTCTCCTCACAATAACTTGTTTAGTTCTCTGGCATACAACAACTGGGTAGCCTACAATTCAATTCAATTCTGACACTATCTACTTGGGGTTAGAACAGATCGTGAAGGTTAAGGGCTCAGTCTCCCAAGACTGCCACCCTCCCATGCCCACTTCAGATGCCAATCACAGGTCCAAGTTGTCACCTGTGTTACTGACAGACCAGTTATAAATTGGAAGTTCCCACAATCTTCTTTCCAGGTTTGATAATTTACTAGAGTGGCTCACAGACTTCAGAAAAACACTTTACTTACATTTACCAATTTATTACAAAGGATATAACTCAGAATGGTCAAATGAATGACTTGATGCATAAGTCAACATATGGACAATGGGCACAAAGCTTCAGTGTTGTCTGGGTGCACCACCCTCCCAGTACCTCCAAGCGTTTGCCAACCAGAAGCTCTCCAAACCCTGTCCTTTTGGGTTTTCATGGGGGCTTCACTATATAGACATCATTGATCCCATCATTAGTCATTGGTGATTAAGTCAATCTCCAGCCCTTCTCTCTTCCCCAGAGGTTAGGCTGTAAGTTCTACCCTCTAATCACATGGTTGGCTCCTCTGGCAACCAGCCCTCCATCCTGAGGGGCTTTCCACAAGTCACCTCATTAACATAAACAAAGGTTTGGTTGAAGAGAGCTTGTTCAGAATCATGAAAGACACTCTTTTCTTATCACTTAGGCAATCACAAGGATTTTAGGAGCTCTGGCCATTGATAAAGACCAAATATGTATTTATTATGTGACAATATCACAGATGGATAGAGGGAAAAGAATTCTTTTCCTCTCCTATACCCCAGAGCTTATAAACCTTATTTAAAGAAATTTAAATTGAATCATCCAACTTTTTGGGGGAAGAAAATAGGAAATAGTACCTATGTTTTATGAATTAATTCTATGAAAAACAGGTATAGAGTTAATTAACATAAATTATAATTGACATTGCCAATGTACTTTTCCTTTCCCATCCGTTTCTTTATTTCTTTGTTCTTCCAACTTTTGTGAACTCTGACACCCGTAGGAGAGGCAATAGGGAAACAGTCTAATATTTTCTTTCAAAGCAGCACACTTTCAAGAACAGGTATCAGGACACATGTTTCTAATCCATTGTTTCTTACATATTGACTAACATGCATTCTCTTATTTAATTCTCACAATAACCTCATGAGGCAGTGCAAGGTAACAGGTGTTCTGTAAGGCAAGAATGGTAGAAGCATACATAATTTTCAAGGATACTGCATTCTCCCCATAGGAAACTATTGTTGATACTAAATTGGCTCAGGAACCCAAGAAAGCTCAGTGTTTATTAGCATTCCACGAAGTTGAAACAAAGATTGTTAGTGCTCTTACTTCTGAGATGGTAACATAAATCCAAAGAATAAAAAGAACAGTGGTTTAGCAATTGGCTGTTGTATCACCTATGAATAGGACCCTGCCTGCGTGTAGAGTGACATTGGTATCTGGCTCCCTCTTAGGGAGGCAAAGGCCAGCAAAAAGGCATACATTCTCTTTCTCTAGGTTGTTACCTTATTTCATTACACATTTGTTTCATTAAGTAAATTGGGAATTTATGGTACAAAGTATGTGTGAGTGATGGTGGGGTGTCTCTTATAAATAAAGAAATTGAGTCTCAGAAAACTTTCCCAAAGTCACTGAACTACCATGTGGTAGAAATGAGATATGGACCTAGAACTATCAGATTCCAGAACTCTGGACTGCTATGTCCCATCACGTCTGGAAATGTTGGTTGACCACTCAAAGCCCATTTCCATTTTCTTTCTCCCTAGTCCCCTTCCAGTCAGGTGTGGCCGTGTGACAACTCTGGCCAAAGAGATTTAAATCTGCCACAAAATTCTTGGAATACATGCTTGCTCTCTTGATAGGGACATTCCTCCCTACCCCTCTCTTTCCTTCTTCCTTCAATGTAATGATGAGAACTAAAATAATGATTATGCAATCACTAGGAAAAGGCCAAAAGAATCACAGTAACTTTTGTGCTGGCAGAGATGAATTGTTGAACTATTAAATAACTGCATCTGCATACCCCTGGATATCTCTCTTAATAAGTTTAAGTCAGTATAACCAGGTTTCTAGCTACTTCCTAATTGATAAACCCATTTAATACCTTTTCCTGTGATTATTTTGCCTGATTAATAGTACAGTCTCAATTTTTATGGGTTTATATTTGTCTAAAACTGCTTTATACATCATTTATTTTTTGTATTTCTGAGAAAATTTAATCTAGGTGTGATCCATGTGGGAAACACAGATGCATTTTATTGTTAACATAATCTGAGAGGATGTCACCTTAATTTTAAATCTAAGAAAATAATAACAGTAAGGCTATTTCAACATCACATAAGAAGACCCTAGTTGATGTCATGTGTAAGCCACATACTGGATATAAAACAATCTAAAAATGTTTCATAAAAGAATATCAGTAGCTTAGTTCTCCGTGGGAAATTAGTTACCTATTTTTGCCTGGTCCAAATCCTTCAGAAACCCACCGGTGACTATGTCAGGCTAAGGTTCTTAGCTCCGTCTGGAAGTGGATAACATAAAGGCGAATGATGTGATTTAAAGGGGCTACTAACCCTCATTGGCAATGATGGCATAGATGAGAGAAAGAAATTATTTCTAAACAGAATACACTTATTTACTCAGAATTCAATGCATCAATTTTATTGCCTCTCAGTGAGCCTTAGTTTTTATGCCTGGGTGAGAGAAAGATTTCTACTTTAAATAATACCAATTAATAATATTCTCTAATACTTTATTTGCCAAAAGTTACAGTTAAGTTCACACATTATGGTGAATGGTTGGTCCATCATGTGTATTGTTCTAAATCCTGATTGGTAATCTATAAGAGTTGAAGGACCTAAATGTGCCAGAATTTGCCCCAAATTCTCCAAAATCTCTTTCATAGAGATTTGACTTTCTACTTTGCCTAATAAATTGGTCTCTTTTGTTGATAAAGTACAATTTACCAACAGGAATGTTCTTACATTGTTTTCTTTCCATATTAAAAGCCATAGATCCAGGGTTACCTAAGAGTCTATTTTTTAAGGAGAAGAAGATGGAGAGTAATGCTTTAAGCAAATACCAAGTATTGATGTTAGTCAACTGATTTTTCACATGCTTCATTCATCGTCATAAACATGCCTCCCTTATCTTACAGTGGCTCCATGAGAATATCTTGGGATCTGTATGACTTTGGCTGGTTTGGTCAGAAGAGCATCCTCAAAAGTGACCACATGCTCTTGGTTTGAACTCTGGGAAGGTCTGGTTATTTTACTGTCCTTTGGACCTAGAAGAAAAGGAAGCAGATGGAATGAGATAAAATTAATTTTAAACAGGCTTATAATATGCCTTTTCAGATGAAGGTAATCAACTCTCCTCCCTAATTGTCTTATGGAAAAAAGTAATTATCAGGATGTGTTGGTTTCACTGAAAACTCTTCCCACCTTAAATATTCAAAGATACAGGAAAAAGCACATCCCTCAGAATTATCTTTGACATAGCCTAGGGTCTATAGAAGATTATGTGGAAAACTATAGATAATGCCTGTTAACTGCCCAATTCCACCTAAAAGCAATTATTTTTTTACTCCTTCCCCTTCCCTGTGCACCATGCCTGAAAACAATATTCTTAATATAGTTCCTCAAGAGAAAATTTTCATATGATAAGAATTCTTTTATTTATTACTTTTTCTTGTTTAACAAATGTACAGTATATACAGGTCTGGAAAAATATATCCTCTGCAATGCTTTTTGGTGCCAAGAAGGGAAATTAACTTTCAGTTGTCTACATTAATCAAGAATCAAAAAGCCTTACTAATTACATGTTCTAAAGTGCAATCTTACAACTCTGAATTGCATAGTTTACATTTATAGTGCTGGCATCTAATCTGTGCAGTTTGTTTTCAAAATTTAATCTTTTGTTATTACATTACTACAAAGAAAATTGTGATACAGAGACAAATTGTCCAGAGCTGATCACTCAGCTAAGATTTAGACCCAAATCTGATCCAAAAGAATTACAGCAGGAGAAAAGGTTCTCTCTGGTCTAAAATCACAATCACAGTAACAATAAAAAAGTTATCTCATAACCAACCTATCTTAGCCATGTGGAGAAATCATAAGTCAAATCAATCAATATATCCACTGAGCAGTTTTTTTCCTTTTGGAACTGATCAAATCTTAGATGACTTAAATAGACTTTCCTCTCAAACATAAATTAATTTTTTCACAGAAACAATTTCTTACACAAAATGCTGTATAAGTTTTGAAATACTCCTAAAAAAAGTGACATTGATTTTTTTAACTTTTATATGTTTATAAAATGACCAAACATATCTTGGACTTTGAAGACAATATAGCTTATGCCAAAAGCACCTTGTACAAGGGAATGAAATGTCATCCTCACCAGTGGTCCAGAGCTCATGAAAATCATCAGGTAAACCCTTCTCCCACATAATTTACCTATTTTTTTTTTTAAATCAATTCTAGTAAAAAAAAAAAAAAGAACACAAATTTTAGAGCAGTTTTTATATGTAGGCAGTTTAACCTACAAGGTAGGAATTTACTCCATTCTGCAAAATGAGGACACAGGGTTCCAGAACTCAAGTAACTCACTCAAAGTCACAGACTGGTGTTGGGGGATGGGGGCTGAGGGTTAGGGGGAAGCTAGGATCTCAGCTCAGGTCCATGAATCCAAAACTTATCAAAGTTTACTATGTTAACAGTGCTACCTTGAAGGACACTAGGTAATAAATTATTTTATCTTTAAAATGGCACTGATATGCCATTTTCTCCTAGAAAAGTAACCTACTTATTAAAAACATCTCAACACAAAGAACCGCAATACAAAACTTTCTACTTGAAAATTTATTCTTTTCCTACAGTCAATCTTCTATTGAATGCTTTGAGAACCTAAATCAAAGATGGAAGGGAAAATTATAACCATAATTCTAAATGATTCAGAAGGTTGATTAACAAGGTGTGGAAAGAATCTGTGAGTTTCTTAAAATAAAACTCACCCACATTAAGAATAATTCAGTATCATTTTGTAACATTTATTTGAATGTCACCTACTCAGAAAGACATTTGCTGATCATACTACACACAACTATGAGGCACATACATCCCAGAATTTTTTTTCCCCTTCCCACTTCATTTTTTCCTCCTTAGTTCATCTAAGATATCATATATTTTATCTTATCATCTGTCCTCTCCTTTATAAGCTTGATAAAGGCAGGGATTTTTGTCTGTCTTGTTCACTACTAGATCTCCAGAACCAAGAAGGCCCAGTCCCTGGCCCAGAGCATGTACTCCACAAATCCTTGCAAGGAGAGAGGGAGGAAGGGGGAGGATATGCCAAAGGAAAAGAAGAAAAAGAATTTAGTTGGCATATCAGGGCAACTGATGTTGAAATACTGTTTGTAGAATGATCAAACATTTATTTGCAGCAAGTAGAGATAAATGCAACTCTTGAAAGAATGGCTAGCTTTCACAGGGAGAAACACAGCATTTACAGTATAGAAGAATACTATGCAACTTGAGTAATGGGTAATATTTCCATTACAGTCTTATAGTTCTGCCAGCTATAATCTAAAGAGTCAGAACAATTCCACAAGGTTCAAGCTGACAATTTCAAATCAAGGAAATGCTAGTCTGGAAAATTATAGGTGTTTCTCAGTTAATCTACAATAAAGTCAAGCATCGTTTTCAGTAGGGAATAATGATAAAGGTAAGTTTCCCCAGAAAATGTCTCTCTCTATATATGAATCTAGTATATCATAAAGATAGTTATAAATTGGGAAGAAAAAAATCATTTTTTAAAAATGAAACAGGTAGAGTCACTTTACCATATGAGACAATACATTTCAGCAGGGTTAAAGAGGTAGTTTTTTTAAATTATAAAAAAGATTGTTCTGACCTCAGAACGGAGAATGAATGTTCAAGCATGAAAACAATGAGATGAATCAAAGACATGTATGGATAGATCTAAACAAATAAATTTAAAAATTTTTACATCAACGTATATTAATAATAAAACCTAAAGCAAATGACATTAAGAATAAATGCTTAGGAAGATGGTTGACTAGAGACATTGTTTGTTGGATCATCCCAGCTAGAAAGTAGTATATTGCACTGAGAAGAGCAGAGACCAGTTACAGCCCAGCTGTGGATTATAGGGAGAGACAACAGAGACATCTGGGGACTTAAGCAGGAAAAATGGCGAAGCTGAGAAAGAAGAAGATAGAGAGGAGAAGACAGCAGCGCAGGCCAAACAGAGAGAGGCTCAGATCCCAGTGAAAGGGTAAGGGACGCTTCCCCTCCCCCACCTAGGTACCTTTGGTAAAAAGCGGGACACAAAACATACTGAAGGTACTTCTACCCTCCATGAGCCCAGGCATGGTGGCTAAATAGGAATAGAAGGTGGCTAAATAGGAACCAGCAAACCCCAGAAGTTTGGATGTTAAATAGGGACACTCCACAGCAGAGTGCCAGGAGAGACCAGACTGCTGGCTGTCTTACAACTAGACACTTCCTCCTCTGTACCTCCTCCAATCATGGTATCAGACAAAGTAATTTCACCTTGGGTCAGCTGGTAGCCACAGCCCCTCACCACCCACTGCATCCATGAGAATACTCTGACCAAAAAGCACATGAACGGCTACTCCTCTATGGCAGGTGTGGGTTCCCGACTGAACCTGCCACTGAAATCAGGGCCACTGCCACCATTAGCAAGCTTCCTGCCCACCAGCATTTCACAGGATCATGCTCTGGCAGCTTAGAATGGTGGGATGGACCTGGTGCCCCCTGGACACGGGAGTTGTACAGGGAGTTGCAGGGGAGAGGTCTTGGTCCCAGACTCAGGTGCTGAGGAAGCCCTTATTGGACATATCCAACAGGAAAGTGTGGAGGGGCACTGAGGAACAGAGATCTGTGAGCACGCCAATCCTTCACCCCCACTGGAGAACTACCATATTGGATAGGGGTGCAGCATTTGGAGTGAATTAGCCTGGCCCTTTGTTCCAATGACAACTGAATGCCCCAGGAGTGCTGGCTGAAAGGGAGCAGTGGTCCCTCCCCCATTCATTACAATAGGGAGTGCAGCTTGAGCCAAGAAACTCATCAATGGCCACTTCTCTCCAGAAGGAGCATACCCCTGGCAGAGGCACCTGCAGACAGAGAGACCTACCTTTCTCCCCTTGGGGTCTTGCAGTTAGTTAAACAGGCATGCTCAGCTGGGGAGCCCCCTATCTGCCAGTGCCCCACACAGACTCACGCTAATGGGTCAGACACATGGATTGAGGGGTAGTTCCAGGGCTGGTCTTGGGCAGTGAGGGAACCCACATGGACTATTCTGACTGGAGAATGCTGTGGAGTTTCAGGGAGCAAATAGACAGAGTGCTCACCCCACCCCACAGAGAAACTGTGCTAGTGGACAAGGGCAGAAAGAGCCTGGTCCTTAGCACTCAAGTGATTAGGCCCCTCCCTAGGGAACAGCTGTCTTGCCTTGGAGAGATTGCCCTGAACTCCATACCAGTGGCTCCCCCTAGTAGCCAGATAAGAAACTGCTGAGCCTTGCTGAGGCTTTGCAAAGGCTCATAGGCTCTCGCCATCCAGCCACAATTTGTAACAACCTGGATGGAACTGGAGACCATTCTTCTAAGTGAAATATCACAAGAATGGAAAAACAAACACCACATGTACTCACTTGGAACTAATCGGTTAACACTCATGTGTTAACAGAAATCAATCAGGTGGGTGGAGGGAGGAGGAGATGGGTAAATGCAAACCTAACAGATACAATGCACACTATCTGGATGATGGGCACACTTGTAACTTTTATTCAAATTGTACAAAAGCAATTCATGTAACCAAAATGTTTGTACCCCCCTTAATATTCTGAAATTAAAAATAATAAAATATGAAGTTATAATCACAAAGACATTAGAAGAGATAGCATCAGATCAAAGTTAAGGGTCATTAAACCTTATGTGAAGCAGAAAGTATCACATGTGACGAAAGGTACACATCTCCCTTTGAGAATATGTATTCATTCATTTCACAAACATTTAGAAATTTAAAAAATAAATACTTACAACTTACGACAAAGGAAAAATATCTTTGTTTATAAACCAGAAGAATAAATCAATAAAAATAATAGTCAAAATTTTTAAATGGACAAAAGGTAATGCCAATTAATTAAAAAAAATAAGAGCTGGGCATAGTCGCATGTATGCCTGTAGTCCCAGCTATTCGGGAGGCTGAGGCAGGAGGGTCTCTTGAGTCCAGGAGTTCAAGGCCAGGCTGGGTAACATAGTGAGAGACCCCCATCTCAAACTAGCAAACTTACTTTACCCCCATTAATGATAAAAGAAAAAAAAGTAAAACTGCCTATCAAATTGACATCTTAGGTTCTGGGCATGGTTAAAGAGGACTCTATGCACTGCTAATGGCAGTGAAAACTGAGTTAGCCTTTCTGAAGAGTGATTTAGCAAAATTTTATACAAATAAAAAAAATATCAAAAAAACCCTCAAGTTCTGAGTCCCTAGGCATTGTCCTCATTTGGAAGTATACAGAGGGGAATGTATACAGAAGGTGTCTCTCATAGGGCTTTATTTTAGTCAGGTAAATGAAGATGATTTCAGGTAGAAACCAAGGCTACCAATGAAACAGCCATCATAATAGACAATGACTGTGAAAGAGATGGATCATGCTATTATACTTTAGACTGAGAAAACCTTCCTTAGGAGTGACCATTCCCCCATTCACTTATTTGTTAAGTGTTTTCTACGTGTCGGGCACTGTTCTAGGCCCTGGGCCTTCTTGAGTAAAGAGACAAAAGTTCCAGCCCCCGTGAAGCCCACATTCAATAGGCAAGATACAGACAAACCATACTCATGAAAACAAAAATCATAATGTGTACAGTGAGTGCTCTAAGAGTAGGGGGCTGAGAAGTATGGAGGCAGGGAAGAGGCAACTTGTATCAGTTTCATTACGAAGTTAACATTCTATTCTGGGTGTGGTGGCTCACACCTATAATCCTAGCACTTTGGGAGGCAGGAGGATTGTTTGAGGCCAGGAATTCAAGACCCCATCTCTACCAAAAAGTAGTAAAAATAAGCCAGGCATGGTGGCACAAGCATGTAGTCCCAGCTACTTGGGAGGCTGAGGCAAGAGGATCACTTGATCCCAGGAGTTTGAGGTTGCAGTGAGCTCTGATGACGCCACTTCACTCTAGCCCAGGCAACAGAGCGATACTCTATCTCAAAAAGAAAAACAAAAAAGTAAAAGAAAAGCTAACATTCTAGTTAAGAATCCAGGGAGCTGAGGGACAAGGATGAGATGGAGCTCTTCAACTGTTGGGAGTAGACAAGCAATGGCCCTGAGGTTGGAAAGAGAAGTACCAGGAGCCTGTGAGCTAGAGAAGGAGGTGAGAAGCCTTCCAGGGAGGTTGAATTTTATTCCAGCTGCAAGGAGAAGCCCTAGAGCAGTTTTAATCAATGGGGGCAAAGGAGGTGATCTGATTATTGGGGGAAATGTGCCAAGTGGATAGGCTGGTTAATAGTTTTTTCTGTGATCTAAATGAAATTGTACTTAGAAAGAAAGATTCTTTAAACAACTGTTTATGCCTTCTAACACCACAATTTAATCTCTCAGAATTTATCCAAAGAAAACAACCTCACCCTCAAAGCAGTTTTCTTGGCCTCTATCATATGTACTTCAGAATCAAGCATGAGCATGTACTACACATGCTCTCACCATGACATATACCGACTCATTTTCTTTCCAGGTTTGCCCCATTAACCAAATTATTTCTATCACTTTCCTACCTCCCACTTTACAGAGAGCCAAAAAGCTCTCATTACACCTATCCAAACAGAAGGTGGCAAGTTTGTGTTGTTGCACAAAACCAGGTTTGCCTGTGCATGAAATGAAAAATGAGGGCTGCCATACTTGTAGCAAATCTTTTTAATCCTACCACTTTTAAAGCCTTTAATGTAGTTTGCTTTACTTTTTTCATTCATTTCCCTCCCCCATTCCTACTCTATTTTTAACCATCTTCCAACCTCTTCCTCTTCTATACTATATGCTCTTCTAGCACCCTGGTGTGGTTCAGGTATGTTTGAAGAAGGTGGACCCATCTGTCCTGCCCCCTCCCTTCCAAATACACACACACACACACATTCTTTCTCCCTCTATCTTTAGTATATCTGCTTTGTGGATCCAAATTTTGCAAATACTAAGGGTACACAGGGATAGAAAGACATGCCTATTACATGAATCAACATTTTGGTGGTATTATTACCAAGTCACTCTTGATCATAAGCTGCCTACACAGAAAGGCTCCTAGCACAAAGTTTACATGCCAGGACAGATTACCTGCCATCCTTCTCCCACTGTGGCTTTCTTCATAAATGGTCAGAACTGAGTTGATACTGATGCTAGTCTTAGTCATGTCATACCCATAGTCTTTACTTAGCAAGACACCTGAATGTTGAAGGACATTTGTTCAGGTAGGAGTTAATAGCTCAGAGTTGAAAACAATTCTATGGACTTCTCCAATATTCAAACACTTGTTCACAATCACAAGATTTTCTTTTTACCTAAAACATCTGTACCTATAGTGTAGAAAAGATGCTGAGACAATTGCGATAACTACTCTCCTCACTTTCAGCATAAGCTACCAACCAGAAGGAAAACACAGAGTTCACAGCGTTTCAAAGAAAATGAGTGAACCCACATATACAGTGCTTTTTGCTAAATTCTTGCTGAATATATTATTGGGATAATGTGAACATTTATTACCTGGCCCAGATGCACTGTCTGCTGAAGGTGTGAGTGGTGGTAATTGTGGTTCTAAGGTTTTGCTTTTATTTTTTGTCTGAAGTGAAGCAGGACCTATATTTGGGAAGAACATGTTAAAAACAAAGATGAAAGCCTGAGGACAAAATGTAGTCTATACCAAAGCAGCACTGTCAAATCCAGGATTAAGGCAGCCTCAGGAAAAATTGGTTTTATCCTAACTCTGCCCAAGGAAGAACTTATACTTATAGAGCCTTGCATTTTAATGTGTTTAGAAACTAAGTGAAATTCTACTCTATGATTTTCTTTTATAATGCTCATTTGCATCGTACTCACTGCTCCCAAACCCACTCTAAAGAAAGAGGCACTGTTTTCATAATATTTGAAAACAACTTACCTTTGATGTTGGATTGGATCCAGTCCAAGAAGACCCTCACCCTGGCAAATACACCTGGCTTCCATGGCAGGACACAGCCAGTTCCCCAGCTGACAATGCCATACAGGACAAAGGGACCACTTTCACGTCTACATACCAATGGACCACCAGAGTCTCCCTGAAACAAGAAAACATGTTCTAGAAACTTGCTTTAATTTAAACCTCCTGCATTCAAATGTTGGAAAGGAATGACCAATAATTTATTTATAAAGTGCTTAATTTAGATATTTGTTCTTTGTCAATCTGTATACTTTAGATATTAATATTAACTGTATATTCACTTTTTCACAAAATGGAACAAAATTTAAGGACAATCAGGTAGTAATTTGATTCCAGGGTTAAGTGAAAACCTACTTCACATAATAACAAGTCTTCCCAGCTCCATCAGAGGGGATCCTTCTTTAAATGATATCATCAGTTAGTGAAACTGCAACATTTAAGATTTCAAGCTATATCTTTTTAAAATCAAAATTTAATCAGAAAACTGCACAGTGGCTCAAACTGATCCAACTTAAGAAATGGGCTACCTGTCCCATTAAGATAATTGAGTTAGGATCAGTCGGTGCCAGCCTCTGTAGTGTTTTCCCTATCACTGGACACTCTTAACACAATCTATTCAGATCAACCCAAAAGTAGAATTACGACATATGCAGAGAAAGTAGAAGAGAATGTTGGGGGTAGGGTGAAGAAAAAAAATTAAAGACTGTCTAATAGCTATTAAAATGCATTTGTTCTAATTCTAGCATTATAATTTTATTCAGCTTACCTAAAGATTTCAAAGTTACAGAATTTCAGAGATTATAAGGACTGAACTAATCACTAGGTTATCAGATGCAGAAACTTACCCTTAGAGAAATGTGATCTGTCCCATTTATCTGAGCCCACATCACCTGCCAGAGTCCAGCTCTTCCCTCTCCAGCAGGTTGATAAGTGTGCATTAATGGAGCCACCTCGGACAGCTCTAGTATCTGGCTTACACAATTGCAGCACTCAAGACTCATAGACATTTGACTTATTATTTTTGCAATCTTAGATATTGCTATCTTGGTCATAATTAGAGTGAACACAGTTTAAAAGGCAAAAATACTACCCAACAGCATCATGGGCTCATATAGAGAGATGGTTCTCTCAATTTTCCTCAAAATACTTGCTTTGCTTAAATTAACAAATTATAAGTAGAAGAGGAGATTTTGAAGCAAACAGTGATTTTTTTAT
Source organism: Lemur catta (assembly GCF_020740605.2). Lineage (NCBI taxonomy): Eukaryota > Metazoa > Chordata > Mammalia > Primates > Lemuridae > Lemur > Lemur catta. Next base: position 74,027,044 of record NC_059133.1, on the reverse strand, counting down.
TTGTATAAATTTAAGGGGTACCAGTGCAGTTTTGTTATACAGATATACTGCATCATGGTGAAGTCTAGACTTTTAGTGTAACCTTCACTTGAATTATGCACATTGTATCCATTAAGTAATTTCTCATCACTTGCCCCTTCCCATCGTCCCCCTCCTCCGAATCTCCAACGTCTATTATTCCACATTCCATGTCCATGTGTACACATTACTGAGCTCACACTTATAAGTGAGAACATGTGGTATTTGACATTCTGTGTCTAAGTTGTTTCACCTAAGATAATGGCCTCCAGTTCCATCCGTGTTGCTGCAAGATACATTCCATTCTTTTCCACTGCTGAATAGTATTCCATTGTATATATACACCACATTTTCTTCATTCATCTGTTGACGAATATGTAGGTTGATTCCATATCTTTGCTATCGTGAACAGTGCTGAGATTGACATACGAGTGCATTAAGGGCCCAAAATACGTACGTCACACATATTCATCTGTTGGTTAGGACTAACGTCTTACAGGTCTCCTCATGGTTAAGTATGACAATCGATGCACTTGTTTACATGTATTTCTACTTCCATTATGTGCTCTTTGTACCCCAAGAGACCTAGTACAACACTTGGCACATAATAGATGCTTAAGAAATGTTTGCTTAATTTATAGTGAAGTGCTCTAAATTAGATGTATCAAAAACAAGCCTTAAAGCATATGATTTTCATTTTTTAAGGCAGTCTTTCCAATTTTCAATCAGGTCTTTTAGGGGATAGACACAAACGTATTTAGGACCAAACTAAATCCTTTGTCTTCCTATAAAATAAATTAAGCTGATGGTACATACCTGAGATATCTATTTTATATTAAGAATTTCACAGATTGGGAATAAAGAGATAGAGTCCCTAGTCTTTAAAGTAGAAAAATTAACATTTCTCTGGGCCTAATTTTTTTCACATAAAGATTATACTTAAGACCCCCTTCTGGTCTGAAAATGGTTTGATGTGTCCAGTCAGGTTTTTTTTTTTTTATCTTAAATCATTCATTCTTTCAGTTATCAACACATAGACAATACATAATTTTTCAGGCAATTACAAATATTCGATGATACAGGGAACCTGTCTAATTTCTTTTATTGCTGGTATCTATCCTAGGATCTAGCACATGGTAAATAATATTCAATAAAGAAATGAACATCTTTTATTTAATAAAATTATCTGGTGCTACTGTGAGCCAGACATACTGAACAAGACAGAGTATAAACAAATAAGATGGCGATAGTAGCTATAAAGGAAATGGAGTGAACGGTAGAAAATAAAGGCAGGTAAACGTGTGTGCTTACATGTACACGCACATGTATGCAGTTTCAACATCTGAGCTGATACATGAAGGAGGAGGAGGAGACAGATTTTCAATAACCTGGAGGGACGGCATTTTATGCAAAAAAATGTATCTGGGTTAAGGCCCTAGGACAGAGAAGACGTGGCAGGTTGGGAGGTTAGAAGGCAATCCATGTGGCTGAAACATAGTAAGTAAGGAGGAGAAAAGTATGAAATAGATGGAAAAAGTTAGCAGGATAGGACATACGTCACTGTGAGGATAGACATCTATCGCTTTGTAGGTCAAAGAACTTCGAATTAAAAAAATCTAAAATTGAAAATCCACTGTGCAAAGAACAGGATTCCACGTTGCATATCTGAAACCCCTATGTGTCCACACTCCAACATTGTCATTTTTACCTTCGTGGATGAGAAATTATACTAGCAGGTCCATCACTTTGAGCATACACAGGAGAATACAAATCAATTCCCTGATAGAAAAAGTCCATTTTATCAAAGCAAGTTTCTAAAGTCACCCTTTCAGTAATTCAGTGATCTTTGTAAAAGAGAGCTAAATATATTTATTGGAATCTACTCTCTTACTTTCTTCCCACATATTGGCAGTATTCAGTCATGCTGCTGCCAAAGTGATAGCTGTACACAGGTGAAATAAGTGCGAACCGAGATAATGGTATTTGGGCCACATATGACATGGACTCCTCTAAACTCCGCTCTGGTTCTTCTGCTCCTTTGACACAAAAAAAGATTGTCCCATAACGTTAGATGCTGTCAAATATAATAAAGACAACAAACCCTCTTGCCATTTCCTTGATTCAAAGCAGAAAGAAAAACCATCCCTGAAATTCTACAATAAACTAAGGGAGACATAATGGTTACTTCAAAAGTGTCAGGCTAAAATCTGAAACAGGATCAGCACTTCCACGTCTTACACAAGTGTGCACTTCTCATCTCTGGATATAATCAAATCAAACCCAGGACTGACAGAGGCCCTGCACCTACAGCCCACACAGAAATCTCAACTACAAGGGAGGATTCTTATGCTAATGGGTGAAAGTTGCTCCAGTTCTGACAATATTGGTTTAACGATGCTGCCATAATACTTAAAAGACTGACTTCCTCAAAGCCTCAAGTAGCAAGCATTGGAATGCCAAGGTAGCCGGGCCACAGCATAGTATTGTCTGCAAAACCACCTTAGGTTTAGGGATGCAGAGACCAACCTTATCACCATTATGGTGAATAGTGCCATAAAAAATGGCAAATAATTCTCCACCTAGTGGTTATTCCAAAAGGTCTGCCACACACCGCTTGGAAAAATCCAGTTACCGGGGCCTAGCCTTAGATTGGTTTAGAGAACCCGTCGCAATTCCCAGCGGATGAATCAAATGATTCTGAAAGGAACGGTGAAAAGTGCAGATCCTGTGTCAGTCTTTCGACTGAAACAGGATCCGCACTATTCACCTCTCCTACAAAGGCGCACTTCTCATGTCTGGTGCTAGTCCAACAAACCCAGGACTGACAGAGGCCCTGCACTTGCCACCCCAGAAAAATATCTCATCTCCAAAGAATGATTCTTATGGTAATGGTTGAAAAGGGCTCCCATTCTTGAAATAGTGGGGAAAGGATGGTGAAATAATACTGAAAACAATCCTATTTTCAAAGGCTCTGGTGCCAGGAATGGGAAATACCAAGTTACCTGGGCCACAGTAGAGTTTTCTCTGCGAAAAGCATCATAGGCTTAAGAATGCAGAGACCAACCTTATCAATATTACCGTGGAAAATGTAAAGGAAATGGCACATAATTTCCAACATACTGGTTATTTCAAAAGTGTCAGGATGAAATCTGAAGCACGATCCACACTTTTCCCATCTCCCACAAATATGCACTTACCAACTCTGGAGGGAAACAAATCAAACCCAGGGCTGACAGAAGCCCCGCACTTACACCCCACACAGAAATCTCAACTACCCGGAATGATTCTTATGCTAATGCGTGAAACCAGCTCTGATTCTGAAAATGATGGTGAAACCACAGTGGGATAATACTAAACAGAACACTTTCTTTATAGTCTCTACTACCAACTATTGGAAATGCCAAGTATGCTGGGCCTCAGCATGGTTTTGTCTGTGAAAATTATCCTATGCCTGAGGATGCAGAGACCAACCTTAGGACAATTATGGTGAAAAGTGCTAAGGAAAAATACCAAATAGTTCTCAACCTAGTGGTTATTTCAAAACTAGTGCCAAACACCTCTTCTAGCTTTCCATTGATCTAGAGAAGGAATCATCATTCCTAGCTGATGAATCAAATGATTCTGAAAGGAACGGTGAAAAGTACGGATCCTGTTTAAGAAGACTGAAACAGGATCCGCACTATTCATCTCTCACACAAAGGCGACTTCTGACGTCTGGCGCTAGTCCAAGAAACGCAGGACTGACAGAGGCCCTGCACTTGCCACGCCAGGAAAATATCTCATCTCCAAAGAAGGATTCTTACGCTACTGGTTGAAAAGCGCGCCCGTTCTTGAAACAGTGGGGAAAAAATGGGGAAATAATCGTGAAAACAATTGTATATTCAAGGGCTCTGGTGCCAGGGATGGGAAATACCAAGTTACCTGGGCTTCAACAGAGTTTTCTCTGCGAAAAACATCAAGGGTTAAGGATGTAGAGACCAACCTTATCACTATTACGGTGCAAAACGCTATGGAAACAGCACATAATTTCCAACATACTGGTTATTTCAAAAGTGTCAGGATGAAATCTGGAGCAGGATCCACACTTTTCCCATCTCACGCAAATATGCACTTACCAATTCTGCAGGTAAACAAATCAAACCCAGCGCTGACAGAAGGCCCGCACTTACACCCCACTCAGCAATCTCAACTACCAGGAAGGATTCTTATGCTAATGCGTGAAACCAGCTCTGGTTCTGAAAATGATGGTGAAAACACAGGGGAATAAGACTGAAATGAACACTTTCTTGATAGTCTCTAGTACCACCAATTGGAAATGCCAAGTTTACTGGGCCTCAGCATGCTTTTGTCTGTGAAAACTATGGTATGCTTATGGATGCAGAGACCAACATTAGGAAAATTATGGTGAAAGGTGCTATGGAAAAATACCAAATAGTTCTCAACCTAGCAGTTATTTCAAAAGTTGTGCCACACACTTCTTGGAAAGATCGAGTTACTTTGGCCTAGCCTTCGACTGGTATGGAGAAGGAATCACCATTCCTAGATGATGAAAAAAAATCATTCTGAAAGCAACGGTGAAAAGTGCGGTTCCTGATTCAGAAGACTGAAATAGTATCCGCACTATTCACCTCTCCCACAAAGGCGCACTTCTCATGTCTGGCGCTAGTCCAACCTACAAAGGATTGACAGAGGCCCTGCACTTGCCACCCCAGAAAAATATCTCATCTCCCAAGAAGGATTCTTACGCTAACGGTTGAAAAGGGCTCCCGTTCTTGAAACGGTGGTGAAAGCATGGTGAAATAATACTGAAAACAATCCTATCTTCCAAGGCTCCGGTGCCAGGTATAGGAAATACCAAGTTACCTGGGCCTCAACAGAGGTTTCTTTGCTCAAAGCATCATAGGCTTCAGGATGCAGAGACCGACCTCATGAATATTATGGTGCAAAACGCTATGGAAATGGCAAATAATTACCAACATACTGGTGATTTCAAAAGGGTCAGGAGGAAATATGAGGCACAATCCACACTTTTCCCATCTCATGCAAATATGCACTTACCAACTCTGGAGGTAAACCAATCAAAGGCAGGGTTGACAGAAGCCACGCATTTACAACCCACCCAGAAATCTCAACTGCCAGGCAGGATTCTTATGCTAATGCGAGAAACCCGCTCCGGTTCTGAAAATCATGGTGAAACCACAGTGGAATAATACTTAAAAGAAGACTTTCTTTGTAGTCTCTAGGACCAACTCTTGGAAATGCCAAGTTTACTGGGCCTCAGCCTGCTTTCGGCTGGGAAAACGCTCGTATGCTTAAGGATGCAGAGACCAACCTTATGACAATTATGGTGAAAAGTGCTACGGAAAAATACGAAATAGTTCTCCACCTAGCGGTTCTTTCAAAAGTTGTGCCACACACCTCTTGGAAAGATCGAGTTACTTTGGCCCAGCCTTCGATTGGTCTGCAGAAGGAATCGCCGTTCCTAGCTTATGAATCAAATGATTCTGAAAGGAACGGTGTAAAGTGCGAATCCTGTTTAAGTCTTTAGACTGAAACAGGATCCGCACTATTCACCTCTCCGACAAAGGCGCACTTCCAATGTCTGGCGCTAGTCCAACAAACCCAGGACTGACAGAGGCCCTGCACTTGCCACCCCAGAAAAATATCTCATCTCCAAAGAAGCATTCTTACGCTAACGGTTGAAAACGGTTCCAGTTCTTATAACAGTGTTGAAAGAATTGTGAGATAATATTGAAAATAATCTTATCTTCCAAGGCTCCCGTGCCACGTATGGGAAATACCAAGTTACCTGGGCCTCAGCAGAGGTTTCTCTGCTCAAAGCATCCTACGCTTCAGGATGCAGAGACTGACTTCATGACTATTACGGTGTAAAACACTATGGAAATGGCAAATAATTACCAACATACCGGTGATTTAATAAGGGTCAGGAGGAAATCTGAAGCATGATCCACACGTTTGCCATCTCACAAAAATATGCACTTACCAACTCTGGAGGTAAACAAATCAAAGGCAGGGTTGACAGAAGCCCCTCACGTACACCCCACCCAGAAATCTCAACTACCAGGGAGGATTCTTATGCTAATGGTAGAAACCTGCTCGGGTTCTGAAAATCATGGTGAATCCACAGTGGAATAATACTTAAAAGAACACTTTCTTTGTAGTCTCTAGGACCAACTCTTGGAAATGCCAAGTTTACTGGGCCTCAGCCTGCTTTCGTCTGTGAAAAAGCTCGTATGCTTAAGGATGCGGAGACCAACCTTATGACAATTACGGTGAAAAGTGCTACGGAAAAATACCAAATAGTTCTCCACCTAGCGGTTCTCTCAAAAGTTGTGCCACACACCTCTTCGAAAGATGGAGTTCCTTTGGCCTAGCCTTCGAATGGTCTGGAGAAGGAATCGCTGTTCCTAGCTGATGAATCAAATGGTTCTGAAAGGAATGGTGCAAAGTGCATATCCTGTTTCAGTCTTTAGACTGAAACAGGATCTGCACTATTCACCTTTCCCACAAAGGCGCACTTCTCATGTCTGGCGCTAGTCCAACAAACCCAGGACTGACAGAGGCTCTGCACTTGCCACCCCAGAAAAACATCTCATCACCAAAGAAGCATTCTTACGGTAATGAGGAAAAGGGTTCCCGTTCTTGAAACAGAGGTGAAAGGATGGTGAAATAATACTGAAAACAATCCTATCTTCCAAAGCTCCGGTGCCAGGTATGGAAAATACCAAGGTACCTGCGCCTGAGGAAAGGTTTCTCAGCGAAAAGCATCATAGGCTTCAGGATGCAGAGACTGACCTCATGACTATTACGGTGCAAAACGATATGGAAATGGCAAATAATTACCAACATACCGGTCATTTCAAAAGGTCTGGACGAAATCTGAAGCACGATCCACACTTTTCCCATCTCACGCAAATCTGCACTCACGAACTCTGGAGGTAAAGAAATCAAAGGCAGGGCTAACAGAAGCCCCACACTCACACCCCACCCAGAAATCTCAACTACCGGGCAGGATTCTTATGCTAATGCGAGAAACCTGCTAGGATTCGGAAAATCATGGTGAAACTATAGTGGAATAATACTTAAAAAAACACTTTCTTTGTAGTCTCTAGGACCAACTCTTGGAAATGCCAAGTATACTGGGCCTCAGCCTGCTTTCGTCTGTGAAAACGCTCGTATGCTTAAGGATGCAGAGACCAACCTTTTGACAATTAAGGAGAAAAGTGCTTCGCAAAAAATACCAAATAGTTCTCCACCTAGGGGTTCTTTCAAAAGTTGTGCCACACACCTCTTGGAAAGATCGAGTTACTTTGGCCTAGCCTTTGATTGGTCTGGAGAAGGAATCGCCGCTCCTAGCTGATGAATCAAATGATTCTGAGAGGAACTGTGAATAGTGCGGATCCTGTTTCAGTCTTTAGAGTGTAACAGGATCCGCACTATTCACCTGTCCCACAAAGGCGCACTTCTCATGTCTGGCGCTAGTCCAACAAACCCAGGACTGACAGAGGCCCTGCACTTGCCACCTCAGAAAATTATCTCATCTCCAAGGAAGGATTCTTACACTAACGGCTAAAAAAGGCTCCAGTTCTTGAAACAGTGGTGAAAGGATGGTGAAATAATACTGAAAACAATCCTATCTTAAAAGGCTCCGGTAACAGGTATGGGAAATACCATCTTACTTGGGTCTAAGCAGAGGTTTCTCTGCGAAAAGCATCATAGCCTTCAGGATGCAGATACAGACCTCAAGACCATTACGGTGCAAAAAGGTATGGAAATGGCAAATAATTACCAACGTACTGGTGATTTCAAAACGGTCAGGAGGAAATCTGAAGCACGATCCACACTTTTCCCATCTCACGCAAATATGCACTTACCCACTCTGGAGGTAAACAAATCAAAGGCAGGGCTGACAGAAGCCCCGTGCTTACACCCCACACAGAAATCTCAACTACCAGGTAGGATTCTTATGCTAATGCGAGAAACCTGCTCGGGTTCTGAAAATCATGGTGAAACCACAGTGGAATAATACTTAAAAGAACACTTTCTTTGTAGTCTCTAGGACCAACTCTTGGAAATGCCAAGTTTACTGGGCCTCAGCCTGCTTTCGTCTGTGAAAACGCTCGTATGCTTAAGGATGCAGAGACCAACCTTATGACAACTACCGTGAAAAGTGCTACGGAAAAATACCAAATAGTTCTCCACATAGCGGTTCTTTCAAAAGTTGTGCCACACACCTCTTGGAAAGATTGAGTTACTTTCGCCTAGCCTTCGATTGGTCTGGAGAAGGCATTGCCATTCCTAGCTGAAGAATCAAATGATTCTGAAAGGAACGGTGAAAAGTGAGGATCCTGTTTCAGTCTTTAGACTGAAACAGGATCCGCACTATTCTCCTCTCCAACAAAGGCGCACTTCTCATGTCTGGCGCTAGTCCAACAAACTCAGGACTGACAGAGGCCCTGGACTTGCCATCCCAGAAAAATATCTCTTCTCCAAAGAAGGATTCTAACGCTAACGGTTGAAAAGGGCTCCCGTTCTTGAAACGGTGGTGAAAGGATGGGGAAATAATACTGAAAACAACCCTATCTTCCAAGGCTCGGATGCCAGGTATGGGAAATACCAGGTTCCCTCGGCCTCAGAAGAGGTTTCTCTGCGAAAAGCATCACAGGTTTCAGGATGCAGAGACCGACCTCATGACTATTACGGTGCAAAACGCTATGAAAATGGCAAATAATTACCAACATCCTGGTGATTTCAAAAGTGTCAGGAAGAAATCTGAAGCACGATCCACACTTTTCCCATCTCACGCAAATATGCACTTACCCACTCTGGAGGTAAAAAAATCAAAGGCAGGGCTGACAAAATCCCCGCGCTACACCCCACCCAGAAATCTCAACTCCCATGCAGGATTCTTAAGCTATGCGAGAAACCTGCTGGGGTTCTGAAAATCATGGTGAAACCACAGTGGAATAATACTTAAAAGAACACTTTCTTTGTAGTCTCTAGGACAAATTATTGGAAATTCCACGTTTACGGGGCCTCAGCCTGCTTTCGTCTTTGAAAACTCTGGTATGCTTAAGGATGCAGAGACCAACCGTATGACAATTTCAGTGAAAATTGCTACGGAAAAATACCAAATAGTTCTCCACCTAGCGGTTCTTGAAAAAGTTGTGGCACACACCTCTTGGAAAGTTCGAGTTACTTCGGCCTAGCCTTCGATTGGTCTGCAGAAAGATTCGCCATTCCTTGCTGATGAATGAAATGATTCTCAAAGGAATGGTGAAAAGTGCGGATCCTGTTTCCGTCTTTAGACGGAAACAGGATCCGCAGTATTCACCTCTCCCACAAAGGCGCACTTCTCATGTCTGGCGCTAGTCCAACAAACCCAGCACTGACAGAGGCCCTGCAATTGCCACCCAGAAACATATCTCATCTCCAAAGAAGGATTCTTACGTTAACGGTTAAAAAGGGCTCCCGTTCTTGAAACGGTGGTGAAAGGACGTTGAAATAATAATGAAAACTATCCTACCTTCCAAGGGTCTGGTGCCAGGTATGGGAAATGCCACGTTACCTGGGCCTCAGCAGAGGTTTCTCTGCAAAAAGCATCATAGGCTTCAGGATGCAGAGACCGAACTCATGAGTATTACGGTGCAAAACGCTATGGAAATGGCAAATAATTACCAACATAGTGGACATTTCAAAAGTGTCAGGACGAAATCTGAAGCACGATCCACACTTGTCCCATCTTACGCAAATATGCACTTACCCACTCTGGAGGTAAACAAATCAAAGGCAGGGCTGACAGAAGCCCCGCACTTACACCCCACCCAGAAATCGCAGCTACCAGGTAGGATTCTTATGCTAATGCGAGAAACCTGCTCCGGTTCTGAAAAGCATGGTGAAACCACAGTGGAATAATACTTAAAAGAACACTTTCTTTGCAGTCTCCAGGACCAACTATTGGAAATGCCAAGTTTACTGGGCCTCAGCATACTTTTGCCTGTGAAAACTATCGTATGCTTAAGGATGCAGAGATCAACCTTTTGACAATTATGGTGAAAAGTGCTACAAAAAAATACCAAAGAGTTCTCAACCTAGCGGTTATTTCAAAAGTTGTGCCACACCCCTCTTGGAAAGATCCAGTTAGTTTGGCCTCGCCTTCGATTGGTCTGGAGAAGGAATCGCAATTCATAGCCGATCAATCAAATGATTCTGAAAGGAACGGTGAAAAGTGCGGATGCTGTTTCAGTCTTAGACTGAAACAGGATCCGCACTATTCACCTGTCACCAAAGGCGCACTTCTCATGTCTGGCACTAGTCCAACAAACCCAGGACAGACAGAGCTCCTGCACTTGCCACCCCAGAAAAATATCTCCTCTCCAAAGAAGAATTCTTATGCTAACGGTTGAGAAGTGCTCCTGTCCTTGAAACAGTGGTGAAAGGTTTGTGAAATAATATTGAAAACAATCCTATCTTCAAAGGCTCTGGTGCCAGGTATGGGAAATACCAAGTTACTTAGGCCTCAGCAGAGGTTTCTCTGTGAAAATCATCATAGGTTTCAGGATGCAGAGACCGACCTCATGACTATTACGGTGCAAAATGCTATGGAAATGGCAAATAATTACCTACATCCTGGTGATTTCAAAAGTGTCAGGACGAAATCTCAAGCACGATGCACACTTTTCCCATCTCACGCAAATATGCACTTACCCACTCTGGAGGTAAACAAATCAAAGGCAGGGCTGACAGAAGCCCCGCACTTACACCCACCCAGAAATCTCAACTACCAGGCAGGAATCTTATGCTAATGCAAGATACCTGCTCGGGTTCTGAAAATCATGGTGAAACCACAGTGGAATAATCCTTAAAAGAACACTTTGTTTGTAGTCTCTAGGTCCAACTACTGGAAAAGCCAAGTTTACGGGTCCTCAGCCTGCTTTCGTCTGTGAAATCTCAGGTATGCTTAAGGATGCAGAGAGCAACCTTATGACAATGACGGTGAAAAGTGCTACGGAAAAATATGAAATAGTTCTCCACCTAGTGGTTCTTTCAAAAGTTGTGCCACACACCTCTTGGAAAGATCGAGTTACTTTGGTGTAGCCTTCGATTGGTCTGGAGAAGGAACTGCCAATCCTAGCTGATGAATCAAATATTTCTGAAAGGAACGGTGAAAAGTGCGGATCCTGTTTTAGTCTTTAGACGGAAACAGGATCCGCACTATTCATCTCTCCCACAAAGTCGCACTTCTCATGTCTGGCGCTAGTCCAACAAACCCAGGACTAACAGAGGCCCTGCACTTGCCACCCCAGAAAATTATCTCATCTCCAAGGAAGGATTCTTACGCTAACGGGTGAAAAGGGCTCCCGTTCTTGAAACGGTGGTGAAAGGATGCTGAAATAATACTGAAAACAATCCTATCTTCCAAGGCTCCGGTGCCAGGTATGGGAAATAGCAAGTTACCTGGGCCTCAGCAGAGGTTTCTCTGTGAAAAGCATCATAGGGTTCAGGATGCAGAGACCGACCTCATGACTATTACGGTGCAAAACGGTATTGAAATGGCAAATAATTACCAACATCCTGGTGATTTCAAAAGTGTCAGGACCAAATCTGAAGCACGATCCACACTTGTCCCGTCTCATGCAAATATGCACTTACCCATTCTGGAGGTAAACAAATCAAAGACAGGGCTGACAGAAGCCCTGAACTTAAACCCCACCCAGAAATCTCAACTACCAGGCAGGATTGTTATGGTAATGCGAGAAACCTGCTCGGGTTCTGAAAATCATGGTGAAACCACAGTGGAATAATACTTAAAAGAACACTTTCTTTGTAGTATCCAGGACCAAGTATTGGAAATGCCAAGTTTACTGGGCCTCTTCCTGCTTTCGTCTGTGAAAACTCTGGTATGTTTAAGGATGCAGAAACCAACCTTTTGACAATTAAGGAAAAAAGTGCTTCACAAAAATTACCAAATAGTTCTCCACCTAGTGGTTCTTTCAAAAGTTGTGCCACACACCTCTTGGAAAGATTGAGTTACTTTGGCCTAGCCTTCGATTGGCCTTGAGAAGGAATCGCCGTTCCTAGCTGATGAATCAAATGATTCTGAAAGGAACGGTGAATAGTGTGGATCCAGTTTCAGTCTTTAGAGTGTATCAGGATCCGCACTATTCACCCCTCCCACAAAGGCGCACTTCTCATGTCTGGCGCTAGTCCAACAAACCCAGGACAGACAGAGGCCCTGCACTTGCCAACCCAGAAAAATATCTCATCTCCAAGGAAGGATTCTTACACTAACGGCTAAAAAGGGCTCCAGTTCTTGAAACAGTGGTTAAAGGATGGTGAAATAATACTGAAAACAATCCTATCTTAAAAGGCTCCGGTAAAAAGTATGGGAAATACCAACTTACCTGGGCCTAAGCAGAGGTTTCTCTGCGAAAAGCATCATTGGCTTCAGGATGCAGAGACCGACCTCATGACTATTACGTTGCAAAACGCTAGGGAAATGGCAAATAATTTCCAACATACTGGTGATTTGAAAAGTGTCATGAGGAAATCTGATCACGATCCACACTTTTCCCATCTCACGCAAATATGCACTTACCAACTCTGGAGGTAAACAAATCAAAGGCAGGGCTGACAAAAGCCCCGCACTTACACCCCAGCCAGAATTCTCAACTACCAGGCAGGTTTCTTATGCTAATGCGAGAAACCTGCTCGGGTTCTGAAAATCATGGTGAAACCACAGTGGAATAATACTTAAAAGGACACTTTCTTTGTAGTCATTAGGACCAACACTTGGAAATGCCAAGTTTACTGGGCCTCAGCCTGCTTTCGTCTGTGAAAACGCTCGTATGCTTAAGGATGCAGAGACCAACCTTATGACAATTACCGTGAAAAGTGCTACGGAAAAATACCAAATAGTTCTCCACATAGCGGTTCTTTCAAAAGTTGTGCCACACACGGCTTGGAAAGATCGAGTTACTTTCGCCTAGCCTTCGATTGGTCTGGAGAAGGCATCGCTGTTCCTAGCTGAAGAATCAAATGATTCTGAAAGGAACGGTGAAAAGTGCGGATGCTGTTTCAGTCTTTAGACTGAAACAGGATCCGCACTATTCAACTCTCCCAGAAAGGCGCACTTCTCCTGTCTGGCGCTAGTCCAACAAACCCAGGACTGACAGAGGCCCTGGACTTGCCACACCAGAAAAGTATCTCTTCTCCAAAGAAGGATTCTTACGCTAACGCTTGAAAAGGGCTCCCGTTCTTGAAACGGTGGTGAAAGGATGGTGAAATAATACTGAAAACAATCCTATCTTCCAAGGGTCCGGTGCCAGGTATGGGAAATAGCAAGTTACCTGGGCCTCAGCAGAGGTTTCTCTGTGAAAAGCATAATAGGCTTCAGGATGCAGAGACCGACCTCATGAGTATTAGGGTGCAAAACTTTAGGGAAATGGCAAATAATTACCAACATCCTGGTGATTTCAAAAGTGTCACGACGAAATCTGAAGCACGATCCACACTTTTCCGATCTCACCGAAATATGCACTTATTCACTCTGGAGGTAAACAAAAAAAAAGGCAGGGCTGACAGAAGCCCCGCACTTACACCCACCCAGAAATCTCAACTACCAGGCAGGACTCTTATGCTAATGCGAGAAACCTACTGGGGTTCTGAAAATCATGGTGAAACCACAGTGGAATAATACCTAAACGAACACTTTCTTTGTAGTCTCTAGGATCAACTATTGGAAATTCCAATTATGCGGGGCCTCAGCCTGCTTTCGTCTGTGAAATCGCTCGTAAGTTCACGGATGCAGAGACACACCTTATGACAATTGCTGTCAAAAGTGCTACGGAAAAATACCAAATAGTTCTCCACCTAGCGGTTCTTTCAAAAGTAGTGCCATACACCTCTTGGAGAGATCGAGTTACTTTGGCCTAGCCCTCGATTGGTCTGCAGAAGGAATCACCGTGCTTAGCTGATTAAACAAATGGTCTGAAAGAAACTTTGAAAAGTGCGGTTCCTGTTTCAGTCATTGGACTGAAACAGGATCCGCACTATTCACCTCTCCCACAAAGGTGCACTTCTCATGTCTGGCGCTAGTCCAACAAATCCAGGACTCACAGGGGCCCTGCACTTGCCAACCCAGAAAAATATCTCATCTCCAAAGAAGGATTCTTACGCTAACGGTTGAAAAGGGCTCCCTTTCTTCAAACAGTGGTCAAAGGATGGGGAAATAATACTGAAAACAATCATATCTTTCAAGGCTCCGGTGCCAGCTATGGGAAATACCAGGTTACCTGGGCCTCAGCAGAGGTTTCTCTGCGAAAAGCATCATAGGCTTCAGGATGCAGAGACCGACCTCATGACTATTACGGTGCAAAACGCTAGGGAAATGGCAAATAATTTCCAACATACTGGTGATTTGAAAAGTGTCATGAGGAAATCTGAAGCACGATCCACACTTTTCCCATCTCATGCAAATATACACTTACCAACTCTGGAGGTAAACAAATCAAAGGCAGGGCTGACAGTAGCCCCGCACTTACACCCCACCCAGAAATCTCAACTACCAGGCAGGTTTCTTATGCTAATGCGAGAAACCTGCTCGGGTTCTGAAATCATGGTGAATCCACAGTGGAATAACACTTAAAAGAACACTTTCTTGGTAGTCTCTAGGACCAACTATTGGAAATGCCAAGCTTACTGGGCCTCAGCCTGCTTTCGTCTGTGAAAACGCTCATATGCTTAAGGATGCAGAGACCAACCTTATGACAATGACGGTGAAAAGTGCTACGGAAAAATACCAAATAGTTCTCCACCTAGCGGTTCTTTCAAAAGTTGTGCCACACACCTCTTGGAAAGATCGAGTTACTTTGGCCTAGCCTTCCATTGATCTGGAGAAGGAATCGCCATTCCTAGCTGATGAATCAAATGAATCCGAAATGAACGGTGAAAAGTGCGGATGCTGTTTCAGTCTTTAGACTGAAACAGGATCCGCACTATTCACCTCTCCCACAAAGGCACACTTCTCATGTCTGGCGCTAATCCAACAAACCCACGACTGACAGATGCCCTGCACTTGCCATCCCAGAAAAATATCTCTTCTCCAAAGAAGGATTCTTACGCTAACGGTTAAAAAGGGTTCCCGTTCCTAAAACGGTGGTGAAAGGATGGTGAAATAATACTGAAAACAATGCTATCTTCCAAGGCTCTGGTGCCAGGTATGGGAAATACCACGTTACCTGGGCCTCAGCAGAGGTTTCTCTGCGAAAAGCATCATAGGCTTCAGGATGCAGAGACCGACATCATGACTATTATGGTGCAAAACGCTATGGTAATGGCAAATAATTAGCAACATACTGGTGATTCCAAAAGTGTCAGAACGAAATCTGAAGAACGATCCACACTTTTCCCATCTCACGCAAATATGCACTTACCCACTCTGGAGGTAAAAAAATCAAAGGCAGGGCTGACAGAAGCCCCGAACTTAAACCCCACCCAGAAATCTCAACTATCAGGTAGGATTCTTATGCTAATGCGAGAAACCTGCTTGGGTTCTGAAAATCATGGTGAAACCACAGTGGAATCATCCTTAAAAGAACACTTTCTTTGTAGTCTCTAGGACCAACTACTGGAAATGCCAAGTTTACGGGGCCTCAGCCTGCTTTTGTCTGTGAAAACGCTCCTATGCTTAAGGAAGCAGAGACCAACCTTATGAAAATGACGGTCAAAAGTGCTACGGAAAAATACCAAATAGTTCTCCACCTAGCGGTTCTTTCAAAAGTTGTGCCACACACCTCCTGGAAAGATCGAGTTATTTTGGCGTAGCCTTCGATTGGTCTGGAGAAGGAATCGCCATTCCTAGCTGATGAATCAAAAGATTCTGAAAGGAACCCTGAAAAGTGCGGATCCTGTTTCAGTCTTTGGACTGAAACAGGATCCGCACTATTCACCTCTCCCACAAAGGCGCACTTATCATGTCTGGCGCTAGTCCAACAAACCCAGGACTTACAGAAGCCCTGTAATTGCCACCCCAGAAAAATATCCAATCTCCAAAGAAGGATTCTTACGCTAACGGTTGAACAGGGCTCCCGTTCTTGAAACGGTGGTGAAAGGATGGTGAAATAATACTGAAAACAATCCTACCTTCCAAGGGTCCGGTGCCAGGTATGGGAAATGCCACATTACTTGGGCCTCAGCAGAGGTTTCTCTGCGAAAAGCATAATAGGCTTCAGGATGCAGAGACCGACCTCATGACTATTACGGTGCAAAACGCTATGGAAATGGCAAATAATTACCAACATACTGGTGATTTCAAAAGTGTCAGGACGAAATCTGAAGCACGATCCACACTTTTCCGATCTCACCCAAATATGCACTTACCCACTCTGGAGGTAAACAAATCAAAGGCAGGGCTGACAGAAGCCCTGCACTTACACCCACCCAGAAATCTCAACTACCAGGCAGGATTCTTATGCTAATGCGAGAAACCTGCTCGGGTTCTGAAAATCATGGTGAAACCACAGTGGAATAATACCTAAAAGAACACTTTCTTTGTAGTCTCTAGGATCAACTATTGGAAATTCCAAGTTTACAGGGCCTCAGCCTGCTTTCGTCTGTGAAAACGCTCCTATGCTTAAGGCTGCAGGGACCAACCTTATGACAATGCCGGTGAAAGGTGCTATGGAAAAATACCAAATAGTTCTCCACATAGTGGTTCTTTCAAAAGTTGTGCCACACACCTCTTGGAAAGATCGAGTTACTTTGGCCTAGACTTCGATTGGTCTGCAGAAGGAATTGCCATTCCTAGCTGATGAATCAAATGATTCTGAAAGGAACGGTGAAAAGTGCAGATCCTGTTTCAGTCTTTAGACTGAAACAGGATCCGCACTATTCACCTCTCCCACAAAGGCGCACTTCTCATGTCTGGCGCTAGTCCAACAAACCCAGGACTGACACAGGCCCTGCACTTGCCAGCTCAGAAAATTATCTCATCTCCAAAGAAGGATTCTTATGCTAACGGTTGAAAAGGACTCCCGTTCTTGAAACGGTGGTGAAAGGATGCTGAAATAATACTGAAAACAATCCTATCTTCAAAGGCTCCGGTGCCAGGTATGGGAAATAGCAGGTTCCCTGGGCCTCAGCAGAGGTTTCTCTGTGAAAAGCATCATAGGCTTCAGGATGCAGAGACCGACCTCATGACTATTACGGTGCAAAACGCTATGGAAATGGCAAATAATTACCAACATCCTGGTGATTTCAAAAGTGTCAGGACGAAATCTGAAGCACGATGCACACTTTTCCCATCTCACGCAAATATGCACTTACCCACTCTGGAGGTAAACAAATCAAAGGCAGGGCTGACACAAGCCCCGCACTTACACCCACCCAGAAATCTCAACTACCAGGGAGGATTCTTATGCTAATGCGAGAAACCTGCTTGGGTTCTGAAAATCATGGTGAAACCACAGTGGAATAATCCTTAAAAGAATACTTTCTTTGTAGTCTCTAGGACCAACTATTGGAAATACCAGTTTATTGGGCCTCAGCCTGCTTTCGTCTGTGAAAACTCTGGTATGCTTAAGGATGCAGAGACCAACCTTATGACAATTTCAGTGAAAATTGCTACGGAAAAATACCAAATAGTTCTCCACCTAGCGGTTCTTACAAAAGTTGTGGCACACAACTCTTGGAAAGTTCGAGTTACTTCGGCCTAGCCTTCGATTGGTCTGCAGAAGGAATCGCCATTCCTAGCTGACGAATCAAATGATTCTCAAAGGAATGGTGAAAAGTGTGGATCCTGTTTCAGTCTTTAGACTGAAACAGGATCCGCACTATTCACCTCTCCCACGAAGGCGCACTTCTCCTGTCTGGCGCTAGTCCAACAAACCCAGCACTTACAGAGGCCCTGCATTTGCCACCCAGAAAAATTTCTCATCTCCAAAGCAGGATTCATACGCTAATGGTTTAAAAGGGCTCCCGTTCTTGAAACAGTGGTGAAAGGATGGTGAAATAATACTGAAAACTATCCTACCTTCCAAGGGTCCGGTGTCAGGTATGGGAAATGCCATGTTACCTGGGCCTCAGCAGAGGTTTCTCTGCGAAAAGCATAATAGGCTTCAGGATGCAGAGACCGACCTCATGAGTTTTACGGTGCAAAACGTTGTGGAAATGGCAAATAATTAGCAACATACTGGTGATTTCAAAAGTGTCAGGACGAAATCTGAAGCACGATCCACACTTTTCCGATCTCACCCAAATATGCACTTACCCACTCTGGAGGTAAACAAATCAAAGGCAGGGCTGACAGAAGCCCCGCACTTACACCCACCCAGAAATCTCAACTACCAGGCAGGATTCTTATGCTAATGCGAGAAACCTGCTGGGGTTCTGAAAATCATGGCGAAACCACAGTGGAATAATACCTAAAAGAACACTTTCTTTGTAGTCTCTAGGATCAACTATTGGAAATTCCAAGTTTACGGGGCCTCAGCCTGCTTTCGTCTGTGAAAACGCTCCTATGCTTAAGGCTGCAGAGACCAACCTTATGACAATGCCGGTGAAAGGTGCTATGGAAAAATACCAAATAGTTCTCCACCTAGTGGTTCTTTCAAAAGTTGTGCCACACACCTCTTGGAAAGATCGAGTTACTTTGGCCTAGCCTTCGATTGGTCTGGAGAAGGAATCGCCATTCCTAGCGGATGAATCAAATGATTCTGAAAGGAACGGTGAAAAGTGCGGATCCTGTTTCAGT
This sequence comes from Lemur catta, assembly GCF_020740605.2. NCBI lineage: Eukaryota > Metazoa > Chordata > Mammalia > Primates > Lemuridae > Lemur > Lemur catta. The sequence continues at coordinate 74,008,254 of NC_059133.1, read as the reverse complement.
CTTTAGACTGAAACAGGATCCGCACTATTCACCTGTCCCACAAAGGCGCACTTCTCATGTCTGGCGATAGTCCAACAAAAACAGGAGGGACAGAGACGCTGCACTTGCCATCCCAGAAAAATATCTAATCTCTAAAGAGGTATTCTTACGCTAACTGTTGAAAACGGCTCCCGTTCTTGAAACGGTGGTGAAAGGATGGTTAAATCATACTGAAAACAATCCTATTTTCCAAGGCTCCGGTGCCAGGTATGGGAAATACCACGTTACCGGGGCCTCAGCAGAGATATCTCTGCGAAAAGCATCATTGGCTTCAGGATGCAGAGACCGACCTCATGACGTAATATTACGGTGCAAAACTCTATGGAAATGGCAAATAATTACCAACATACTGGTGATTTCAACAGTGTAAGGACGAAATCTGAAGCACGATGCACACTTTTCCCATCTCAAGCAAATATGCACTTACCCACTCTGGAGGTAAAAAAATCAAAGGCAGGGCTGACAGAAGCCCCGCACTTACACCCACCCAGAAATCTCAACTACCAGGCAGGATTCTTATGCTAATGCGAGAAACCTGCTCGGGTTCTGAAAATCATGGTGAAACCACAGTGTAATCATCCTTAAAAGAAGACTTTGTTTGTAGTCTCTAGGACCAACTACTGGAAATGCCAATTTACGGGGCCTCAGCCTGCTTTTGTCTGTGAAAACGCTCCTATGCTTAAGGATGCAGAGACCAACCTTATGACAATGACGGTGAAAAGTGCTACGGAAAAATACCAAATAGTTCTCCACCTAGGGGTTCTTTCAAAAGTTGTGCCACACACCACCTGGAAAGATCGAGTTACTTTGGCGTAGCCTTCGATTGGTCTGGAGAAGGAATCGCCATTCCTAGCTGATGAATCAAATGATTCTGAAAGGAACGGTGAAAAGTTCGGATCCCGTTTCAGCACTATTCACCTCTCCCACAAAGGCGCACTTCTCATGTCTGGAGCTAGTCCAACAAACCCAGGACTGACAGAAGCCCTGCACTTGACACACCAGAAAAATATCTCATCTCCAAAGAAGGATTCTTACGCTAACGGTTGAAAAGGGCTCCCGTTCTTGAAACGGTGGTGAAAGGATGCTGAAATAATACTGAAAACAATCCTATCTTCCAAGGCTCCGGTGCCAGGTATGGGAAATGCCATGTTACCTGGGCCTCAGCAGAGATATCTCTGCGAAAAGCATCATAGGCTTCAGGATGTAGAGACCGACCTCATGATTATTACGGTGCAAAACGCTATGGAAATGGCAAATAATTACCAACATCCTGGTGATTTCAAAAGTGTCACGACGAAATCTGAAGCACGATCCACACTTGTCCCATCTCACGAAAATATGCACTTACCCAATCTGGAGGTAAAGAAACCAAAGGCAGGGCTGACAGAAGCCCCGCACTTACACCCCACCCACAAATCTCAACTACCAGGCAGGATTCTTATGCTAATGCGAGAAACCTGCTGGGGTTCTGAAAATCTTGTGAAACCACAGTGGATTAATCCTTAAAAGAACACTTTCTTTGTAGTCTCTAGGACCAATTATTGGAAATTCCAAGTTTACTGGGCTTCATCCTGCTTTCGTCTGTGAAAACCCTGGTATGCTTAAGGATGCAGAGACAAACCGTATGACAATTTCAGTGAAAATTGCTACGGAAAAATACCAAATAGTTCTCTAACTATCGGTTCTTTCAAAAGTTGTGCCACACAACTCTTGGAAACATCGAGTTACTTCGGCCTAGCCTTCGATTGGTCTGCAGAAGGAATCGCCATTCCTAGCTGACGAATCAAATGATTCTCAAAGGAATGGTGAAAAGTGCGGATCCTGTTTCAGTCTTTAGACTGAAACAGGATTCGCACTATTCACCTCACCCACAAAGGCCCACTTCTCATGTCTGGCGCTAGTCTAACAAACCCAGCACTGACAGAGGCCCTGCACTTGCCACCCAGAAAAATTTCTCTTCTCCAAAGAAGGATTCTTACGCTAACGGTTGAAAAGGGCTCCCGTTCTTGAAACGGTGGTGTAAGGATGGTGAAATAATGCTGAAAACTATCCTACCTTCCAAGGGTCTGGTGCCAGGTATGGGAAATGCCACGTTTCGTGGGCCTCAGCAGACGTTTCTCTACGAAAAGCATAATAGGCTTCAGGATGCAGAGACCACCTGATGACTATTACGGTGCAAAACGCTAGGGCAATGGCAAATAATTAGCAACATCCTGGTGATTTCAAAAGCGTCAGGACGAAATCTGAAGCACGATCCACACTTGTCCCAACTCATGCAAATATGCACTTACCCATTCTGGAGGTAAAGAAATCAAAGACAGGGCTGACAGAAGTCCCGAACTTAAACCCCACCCAGAAATCTCAACTACCAGGCAGGATTCCTATGCTAATGCGAGAAACCTGCTCCGGTTCTGAAAATCATGGTGAAACCACAGTGGAATAATACTTAAAAGAACACTTTCTTTGTAGTCTCCAGGACCAACTATTGGAAATGCCAAGTTTACTGGGCCTCTTCCTGCTTTCTGTGAAAACTCTGGTATGCTAAAGGATGCAGAGACAAACCTTCTGACAATGATGGTGAAAAGTGCTTTGGAAAAATACAAAACAGTTCTCCACCTAGCGGTTCTTTCAAAAGTTGTGCCACACAACTCTTGGAAAGATCGAGTTACTTTGGCCTAGCCTTTGATTGGTCTGGAGAAGGAATCGCCATTCCTAGCTGATGAATCAAACTATTCTGAAAGGAACAGTGAAAAGTGCGGATCCTGTTTCAGTCTTTAGACTGAAAATGGTCCGCACTTTTCACCTCTCACACAAAGGCCCACTTCTCATGTCTGGCGCTAGTCCAACAAACCCACGACTGACAGAGGCCCTGCACTTGCCACCCCAGAAAAATATCGCCTCTCCAAGAAGGATTCTTATGCTAACGATTGAAAAGTGCTTAAATTCTTGAAACAGTGGTGAAAGGATGGTGAAATAATACTGAAAACAATCCTATCTTCAAAGGCTCCAGTGCCAGGTATGGGAAATACCAAGTTACCTGGGCCTCAGTAGAGTTTTCTCTGCGAAAAGCATCATAGGCTGAAGGATGCAGAGACCAACAGTATCACTATTACGGTGAAAAACGCCATGGAAATGGCAAATGATTACCAACATACTGGTCATTTCAAAATTGTCAGGATGAAATCTGAAACAAGATCCACACTTTTCCCATCTCACGCAAATATGCACTTACCAACTCTGGGGACAATCGAATCAAACAAAGGGCTGACAGAAGCCCCGCACTTACACCCCAGATAGAAATCTCAACTACGAGGAGGGATTCTGATGCTAATGCGTGAAACTGGCTCCGGTTCCGAAAATCATGGTGACACCACAGTGGAGTAATACTTAAAAGAACACTTTCTTTATAGTCTCTAGTACCAACTATTGGTAATGCCAAGTTTACTGGGCCTCAGCATACTTTTGCCTGTGAAAACTATCGTATGCTTAAGGATGCAGAGACCAACCTTTTGACAATTATGGTGAAAAGTGCTACAAAAAAATATCAAAGAGTTCTCAACCTACGGGTTATTTCAAAAGTTGTGCCACACACCTCTTGGAAAGATCCAGTTACTTTGGCCTCGCCTTCGATTGTTCTGGAGAAGGAATCGCCATTCCTAGCTGATCAATCAAATGATTCTGAAAGGAACGGTGAAAAGTGCGGATCCTGTTTCAGTCTAAAGACTGAAACAGGATCCGCACTATTCACCTGTCACACAAAGGCGCACTTCTCATGTCTGGCGCTAGTCCAACAAACCCAGGACCGACAGAGCTCCTGCACTTGCCACCCCAGAAAAATATCTCCTCTCCAAAGAAGAATTCTTATGCTAACGGTTGAGAAGTGCTCCTGTCCTTGAAACAGTGGTGAAAGGTTTGTGAAATAATATTGAAAACAATCCTATCTTCAAAGGCTCTGGTGCCAGGTATGGGACATACCAAGTTACTTAGGCCTCAGAAGAGTTTTCTCTGCCAAAAGCATCATAGGCTTAAGGATGCAGAGACCAACCTTATCACTATTACGGGGAAAAACGCTATGGAAATGGCAAATAATTGCCAACATGCTGGTTATTTCAAAAGCGTCAGGATGAATTCTGAAACAGGATCCACACTTTTCCCATCTCCCGCAAATATGCACTCACCAACTCCGGGGACAATGGAATGAAACGCAGGGCTGATAGAAGCCCCGCACTTACACCCCACACAGAAACCTCCACTAGGAGGAGGGATTCTGATGCTAATGCCTGAAACTTGCTTCGGTTCTGAAAATAGTGGTTACACCACAGTGGAATAACACTTAAAAGAACACTTTCTTTATAGTCTCCAGTACCAACTATTGGAAATGCCAAGTTTACTGGGCCTCAGCATACTTTTGTCTGGGAATACTTTCGTATGCCTAACGATGCAGAGACCAAACTTATGACAATTATGGTGAAAAGTGCTACTAAAAAATATCAAAGAGTTGTCAACCTAGTGATTATTTCGAAAGTTGTGCCACACCCCTCTTGGAAAGATCGAGTCACTTTGGCCTCGCCTTCGATTGGTCTAGAGAAGGAATCGCCATTCCTCGCTGATGAAGCAAATTATTCTGAAAAGAATGGTGAAAAGTGCGGATTCTGTTTCAATCTTTAGAGTGAAACAGGATCCGCACTATTCACCTCTCACACAAAGGCACACTTCTCATGCCTGGCGTTAGTCCAATCCAACCCAGGACGGACAGAGGCCGTGCGCTTGCCACCTCAGAAAAATATACCATCTCCAAAGAAGGATTCTTATGCTAAAGTGTGAAAAGGGCTCCCGTCCTTGAAAGCATGGTAAAAGGATGGCGAAATAATAATCAAATCAATGGTTTTTGCAAGGGCTATAGTACCAAGTATGAGAAATTCCAAGGCACCTGGGCCTCAGGAGAGTTTTCTGTGCGACAAGCATCCTAGGCTGAAGGGTGCAGAGACAAACCCTATCACGATTATTGTGAAAAATGCTATCAAAAATGGAAAATAATTATCAACATCCTGGTTATTTCAAAAGTGTCAGGCTAAAATTGGAAACAGGATCTGCACTTCTCATCTCTGGAGATAATCAAATCAAACCCAGGGCTGAAAGAGGCCCTGCACCTACAGCCCACACAGAAATCTCTACTACAAGGGAGGATTCTTATGCTAATGGCTGAAAATTGCTCCAGTTCTGACAATAATGGTTTAACGATGGTGCAATAATACTTAAAAGACTGACTTCCTCAAAGGCTGCAGTAGCAAGCATTGGAAATGCCAAGGTACCTGGGCCTCAGCATAGTTTTGTCTGCGAAACCACCTGAGGTTTAGGGAGGCAGAGCCAAACCTTATCACCATTATGGTGAATAGTGCCATAAAAAATGGCAAATAATTCTCCAACTAGTGGTTATTCCAAAAGGTCTGCCACACACCGCTGGAAAAATACAGTTACCAGGGCCTAGCCTTAGATTGGTCTAGCGAACCCGTCGCGATTCCCAGCTGATGAATCCAGCGATTCTGAAAGGAACGGTGAAAAGGGCAGATCCTGTTTCAGTCTTTAGACTGAAAAGGGTCCGCACTTTTCACCTCTCACACAAAGGCCCACTTCTCATGTCTGGCGCTAGTCCAACAAACCCAGGACTGACAGAGGCCCTGCACTTGCCACCCCAGAAAAATGTCACCTCTCCAAAGAAGGATTCTTATGCTAACGATTGAAAAGTGCTCCCATTCTTGAAACAGTGGTGAAAGGATGGTGAAATAATACTGAAAACAATCCTATCTTCAAAGGCTCCAGTGCCAGGTATGGGAAATACCAAGTTACCTGGGCCTCAGTAGAGTTTTCTCTGCGAAAAGCATCATAGGCTGAAGGATGCAGACACCACCCGTATCACTATTACGGTGAAAAACGCCATGGAAATGGCAAATGATTACCAACATACTGGTCATTTCAAAAGTGTCAGGATGAAATCTGAAACAAGATCCACACTTTTCCCATCTCACGCAAATATGCACTTACCAACTCTGGGGACAATCGAATCAAACACAGGGCTGACAGAAGCCCCACACTTACACCCCACACAGAAACCTCCACTAGGAGGAGGGATTCTGATGCTAATGCGTGAAACTGGCTCCGGTTCTGAAAATCATGGTGACACCACAGAGGAATAATACTTAAAAGAATACTTTCTTTATAGTCTCTAGTACCAACTATTGGTAATGCCAAGTTTACTGGGCCTCAGCATACTTTTGCCTGTGAAAACTATCGTACGCTTAAGGATGCAGAGACCAACCTTTTGACAATTATGGTGAAAAGTGGTACAAAAAAATACCAAAGAGTTCTCAACCTAGCGGTTATTTCAAAATTTGTGCCACACCCCTCTTGGAAAGATCCAGTTACTTTGGCCTCGCCTTCGATTGGTCTAGAGAAGGAATCGCCATTCCTAGCCGATCAATCAAATGATTCTGAAAGGAACGGTGAAAAGTGCGGATCCTGTTTCAGTCTTTAGACTGAAACAGGATCCGCACTATTCACCTGTCACACAAAGGCGCACTTCTCATGTCTGGCGCTAGTCCAACAAACCCAGGACCGACAGAGCTCCTGCACTTGCCACCCCAGAAAAATATCTCCTCTCCAAAGAAGAATTCTTATGCTAACGGTTGAGAAGTGCTCCTGTCCTTGAAACACTGGTGAAAGGTTTGTGAAATAATATTGAAAACAATCCTATCTTCAAAGGCTCTGGTGCCAGGTATGGGAAATACCAAGTTACTTAGGCCTCAGTAGAGTGTTCTCTGCGAAAAGCATCATAGGCTTAAGGATGCAGAGACCAACCTTATCACTATTACGGGGAAAAACGCTATGGAAATGGCAAATAATTGCCAACATGCTGGTTATTTCAAAAGCGTCAGGATGAATTCTGGAACAGGATCCACACTTTTCCCATCTCCCGCAAATATGCACTCACCAACTCCGGGGACAATGGAATGAAACGCAGGGCTGACAGAAGCCCCGCACTTACACCCCACACAGAAACCTCCACTAGGAGGAGGGATTCTGATGCTAATGCCTGAAACTTGCTTCGGTTCTGAAAATAGTGGTTACACCACAGTGGAATAACACTTAAAAGAACACTTTCTTTATAGTCTCCAGTACCAACTATTGGAAATGCCAAGTTTACTGGGCCTCAGCATACTTTTGTCTTGAATACTTTCGTATACCTAAGGATGCAGAGACCAAACTTATGACAATTATGGTGAAGAGTGCTACTAAAAAATATCAAAGAGTTGTCAACCTAGTGATTATTTCAAAAGTTGTGCCACACCCCTCTTGGAAAGATCGAGTCACTTTGGCCTCGCCTTCGATTGGTCTAGAGAAGGAATCGCCATTCCTCGCTGATGAAGCAAATTATTCTGAAGAGAATGGTGAAAAGTGCGGATTCTGTTTCAATCTTTAGAGTGAAACAGGATCCGCACTATTCACCTCTCACACAAAGGCGCACTTCTCATGCCTGGCGTTAGTCCAATCCAACCCAGGACGGACAGAGGCCGTGCGCTTGCCACCTCAGAAAAATATCCCATCTCCAAAGAAGGATTCTTATGCTAAAGTGTGAAAAGGGCTCCCGTCCTTGAAAGCATGGTAAAAGGATGGCGAAATAATACTCAAATCAATGGTTTTTGCAAGGGCTATAGTACCAAGTATGAGAAATTCCAAGGCACCTGGGCCTCAGGAGAGTTTTCTGTGCGACAAGCATCCTAGGCTGAAGGGTGCAGAGACAAACCCTATCACGATTATTGTGAAAAATGCTATCAAAAATGGAAAATAATTATCAACATCCTGGTTATTTCAAAAGTGTCAGGCTAAAATTGGAAACAGGATCTGCACTTCTCATCTCTGGAGATAATCAAATCAAACCCAGGGCTGAAAGAGGCCCTGCACCTACAGCCCACACAGAAATCTCTACTACAAGGGAGGATTCTTATGCTAATGGCTGAAAATTGCTCCAGTTCTGACAATAATGGTTTAACGATGGTGCAATAATACTTAAAAGACTGACTTCCTCAAAGGCTGCAGTAGCAAGCATTGGAAATGCCAAGGTACCTGGGCCTCAGCATAGTTTTGTCTGCGAAACCACCTGAGGTTTAGGGAGGCAGAGCCAAACCTTATCACCATTATGGTGAATAGTGCCATAAAAAATGGCAAATAATTCTCCAACTAGTGGTTATTCCAAAAGGTCTGCCACACACCGCTGGAAAAATACAGTTACCAGGGCCTAGCCTTAGATTGGTCTAGCGAACCCGTCGCGATTCCCAGCTGATGAATCCAGCGATTCTGAAAGGAACGGTGAAAAGGGCAGATCCTGTTTCAGTCTTTAGACTGAAAAGGGTCCGCACTTTTCACCTCTCACACAAAGGCCCACTTCTCATGTCTGGCGCTAGTCCAACAAACCCAGGACTGACAGAGGCCCTGCACTTGCCACCCCAGAAAAATGTCACCTCTCCAAAGAAGGATTCTTATGCTAACGATTGAAAAGTGCTCCCATTCTTGAAACAGTGGTGAAAGGATGGTGAAATAATACTGAAAACAATCCTATCTTCAAAGGCTCCAGTGCCAGGTATGGGAAATACCAAGTTACCTGGGCCTCAGTAGAGTTTTCTCTGCGAAAAGCATCATAGGCTGAAGGATGCAGACACCACCCGTATCACTATTACGGTGAAAAACGCCATGGAAATGGCAAATGATTACCAACATACTGGTCATTTCAAAAGTGTCAGGATGAAATCTGAAACAAGATCCACACTTTTCCCATCTCACGCAAATATGCACTTACCAACTCTGGGGACAATCGAATCAAACACAGGGCTGACAGAAGCCCCACACTTACACCCCACACAGAAACCTCCACTAGGAGGAGGGATTCTGATGCTAATGCGTGAAACTGGCTCCGGTTCTGAAAATCATGGTGACACCACAGAGGAATAATACTTAAAAGAATACTTTCTTTATAGTCTCTAGTACCAACTATTGGTAATGCCAAGTTTACTGGGCCTCAGCATACTTTTGCCTGTGAAAACTATCGTACGCTTAAGGATGCAGAGACCAACCTTTTGACAATTATGGTGAAAAGTGGTACAAAAAAATACCAAAGAGTTCTCAACCTAGCGGTTATTTCAAAATTTGTGCCACACCCCTCTTGGAAAGATCCAGTTACTTTGGCCTCGCCTTCGATTGGTCTAGAGAAGGAATCGCCATTCCTAGCCGATCAATCAAATGATTCTGAAAGGAACGGTGAAAAGTGCGGATCCTGTTTCAGTCTTTAGACTGAAACAGGATCCGCACTATTCACCTGTCACACAAAGGCGCACTTCTCATGTCTGGCGCTAGTCCAACAAACCCAGGACCGACAGAGCTCCTGCACTTGCCACCCCAGAAAAATATCTCCTCTCCAAAGAAGAATTCTTATGCTAACGGTTGAGAAGTGCTCCTGTCCTTGAAACACTGGTGAAAGGTTTGTGAAATAATATTGAAAACAATCCTATCTTCAAAGGCTCTGGTGCCAGGTATGGGAAATACCAAGTTACTTAGGCCTCAGTAGAGTGTTCTCTGCGAAAAGCATCATAGGCTTAAGGATGCAGAGACCAACCTTATCACTATTACGGGGAAAAACGCTATGGAAATGGCAAATAATTGCCAACATGCTGGTTATTTCAAAAGCGTCAGGATGAATTCTGGAACAGGATCCACACTTTTCCCATCTCCCGCAAATATGCACTCACCAACTCCGGGGACAATGGAATGAAACGCAGGGCTGACAGAAGCCCCGCACTTACACCCCACACAGAAACCTCCACTAGGAGGAGGGATTCTGATGCTAATGCCTGAAACTTGCTTCGGTTCTGAAAATAGTGGTTACACCACAGTGGAATAACACTTAAAAGAACACTTTCTTTATAGTCTCCAGTACCAACTATTGGAAATGCCAAGTTTACTGGGCCTCAGCATACTTTTGTCTTGAATACTTTCGTATACCTAAGGATGCAGAGACCAAACTTATGACAATTATGGTGAAGAGTGCTACTAAAAAATATCAAAGAGTTGTCAACCTAGTGATTATTTCAAAAGTTGTGCCACACCCCTCTTGGAAAGATCGAGTCACTTTGGCCTCGCCTTCGATTGGTCTAGAGAAGGAATCGCCATTCCTCGCTGATGAAGCAAATTATTCTGAAGAGAATGGTGAAAAGTGCGGATTCTGTTTCAATCTTTAGAGTGAAACAGGATCCGCACTATTCACCTCTCACACAAAGGCGCACTTCTCATGCCTGGCGTTAGTCCAATCCAACCCAGGACGGACAGAGGCCGTGCGCTTGCCACCTCAGAAAAATATCCCATCTCCAAAGAAGGATTCTTATGCTAAAGTGTAAAAAGGGCTCCCGTCCTTGAAAGCATGGTAAAAGGATGGCGAAATAATACTCAAATCAATGGTTTTTGCAAGGGCTATAGTACCAAGTATGAGAAATTCCAAGGCACCTGGGCCTCAGGAGAGTTTTCTGTGCGACAAGCATCCTAGGCTGAAGGGTGCAGAGACAAACCCTATCACGATTATTGTGAAAAATGCTATCAAAAATGGAAAATAATTATCAACATCCTGGTTATTTCAAAAGTGTCAGGCTAAAATTGGAAACAGGATCTGCACTTCTCATCTCTGGAGATAATCAAATCAAACCCAGGGCTGAAAGAGGCCCTGCACCTACAGCCCACACAGAAATCTCTACTACAAGGGAGGATTCTTATGCTAATGGCTGAAAATTGCTCCAGTTCTGACAATAATGGTTTAACGATGGTGCAATAATACTTAAAAGACTGACTTCCTCAAAGGCTGCAGTAGCAAGCATTGGAAATGCCAAGGTACCTGGGCCTCAGCATAGTTTTGTCTGCGAAACCACCTGAGGTTTAGGGAGGCAGAGCCAAACCTTATCACCATTATGGTGAATAGTGCCATAAAAAATGGCAAATAATTCTCCAACTAGTGGTTATTCCAAAAGGTCTGCCACACACCGCTGGAAAAATACAGTTACCAGGGCCTAGCCTTAGATTGGTCTAGCGAACCCGTCGCGATTCCCAGCTGATGAATCCAGCGATTCTGAAAGGAACGGTGAAAAGGGCAGATCCTGTTTCAGTCTTTAGACTGAAAAGGGTCCGCACTTTTCACCTCTCACACAAAGGCCCACTTCTCATGTCTGGCGCTAGTCCAACAAACCCAGGACTGACAGAGGCCCTGCACTTGCCACCCCAGAAAAATGTCACCTCTCCAAAGAAGGATTCTTATGCTAACGATTGAAAAGTGCTCCCATTCTTGAAACAGTGGTGAAAGGATGGTGAAATAATACTGAAAACAATCCTATCTTCAAAGGCTCCAGTGCCAGGTATGGGAAATACCAAGTTACCTGGGCCTCAGTAGAGTTTTCTCTGCGAAAAGCATCATAGGCTGAAGGATGCAGACACCACCCGTATCACTATTACGGTGAAAAACGCCATGGAAATGGCAAATGATTACCAACATACTGGTCATTTCAAAAGTGTCAGGATGAAATCTGAAACAAGATCCACACTTTTCCCATCTCACGCAAATATGCACTTACCAACTCTGGGGACAATCGAATCAAACACAGGGCTGACAGAAGCCCCACACTTACACCCCACACAGAAACCTCCACTAGGAGGAGGGATTCTGATGCTAATGCGTGAAACTGGCTCCGGTTCTGAAAATCATGGTGACACCACAGAGGAATAATACTTAAAAGAATACTTTCTTTATAGTCTCTAGTACCAACTATTGGTAATGCCAAGTTTACTGGGCCTCAGCATACTTTTGCCTGTGAAAACTATCGTACGCTTAAGGATGCAGAGACCAACCTTTTGACAATTATGGTGAAAAGTGGTACAAAAAAATACCAAAGAGTTCTCAACCTAGCGGTTATTTCAAAATTTGTGCCACACCCCTCTTGGAAAGATCCAGTTACTTTGGCCTCGCCTTCGATTGGTCTAGAGAAGGAATCGCCATTCCTAGCCGATCAATCAAATGATTCTGAAAGGAACGGTGAAAAGTGCGGATCCTGTTTCAGTCTTTAGACTGAAACAGGATCCGCACTATTCACCTGTCACACAAAGGCGCACTTCTCATGTCTGGCGCTAGTCCAACAAACCCAGGACCGACAGAGCTCCTGCACTTGCCACCCCAGAAAAATATCTCCTCTCCAAAGAAGAATTCTTATGCTAACGGTTGAGAAGTGCTCCTGTCCTTGAAACACTGGTGAAAGGTTTGTGAAATAATATTGAAAACAATCCTATCTTCAAAGGCTCTGGTGCCAGGTATGGGAAATACCAAGTTACTTAGGCCTCAGTAGAGTGTTCTCTGCGAAAAGCATCATAGGCTTAAGGATGCAGAGACCAACCTTATCACTATTACGGGGAAAAACGCTATGGAAATGGCAAATAATTGCCAACATGCTGGTTATTTCAAAAGCGTCAGGATGAATTCTGGAACAGGATCCACACTTTTCCCATCTCCCGCAAATATGCACTCACCAACTCCGGGGACAATGGAATGAAACGCAGGGCTGACAGAAGCCCCGCACTTACACCCCACACAGAAACCTCCACTAGGAGGAGGGATTCTGATGCTAATGCCTGAAACTTGCTTCGGTTCTGAAAATAGTGGTTACACCACAGTGGAATAACACTTAAAAGAACACTTTCTTTATAGTCTCCAGTACCAACTATTGGAAATGCCAAGTTTACTGGGCCTCAGCATACTTTTGTCTTGAATACTTTCGTATACCTAAGGATGCAGAGACCAAACTTATGACAATTATGGTGAAGAGTGCTACTAAAAAATATCAAAGAGTTGTCAACCTAGTGATTATTTCAAAAGTTGTGCCACACCCCTCTTGGAAAGATCGAGTCACTTTGGCCTCGCCTTCGATTGGTCTAGAGAAGGAATCGCCATTCCTCGCTGATGAAGCAAATTATTCTGAAGAGAATGGTGAAAAGTGCGGATTCTGTTTCAATCTTTAGAGTGAAACAGGATCCGCACTATTCACCTCTCACACAAAGGCGCACTTCTCATGCCTGGCGTTAGTCCAATCCAACCCAGGACGGACAGAGGCCGTGCGCTTGCCACCTCAGAAAAATATCCCATCTCCAAAGAAGGATTCTTATGCTAAAGTGTGAAAAGGGCTCCCGTCCTTGAAAGCATGGTAAAAGGATGGCGAAATAATACTCAAATCAATGGTTTTTGCAAGGGCTATAGTACCAAGTATGAGAAATTCCAAGGCACCTGGGCCTCAGGAGAGTTTTCTGTGCGACAAGCATCCTAGGCTGAAGGGTGCAGAGACAAACCCTATCACGATTATTGTGAAAAATGCTATCAAAAATGGAAAATAATTATCAACATCCTGGTTATTTCAAAAGTGTCAGGCTAAAATTGGAAACAGGATCTGCACTTCTCATCTCTGGAGATAATCAAATCAAACCCAGGGCTGAAAGAGGCCCTGCACCTACAGCCCACACAGAAATCTCTACTACAAGGGAGGATTCTTATGCTAATGGCTGAAAATTGCTCCAGTTCTGACAATAATGGTTTAACGATGGTGCAATAATACTTAAAAGACTGACTTCCTCAAAGGCTGCAGTAGCAAGCATTGGAAATGCCAAGGTACCTGGGCCTCAGCATAGTTTTGTCTGCGAAACCACCTGAGGTTTAGGGAGGCAGAGCCAAACCTTATCACCATTATGGTGAATAGTGCCATAAAAAATGGCAAATAATTCTCCAACTAGTGGTTATTCCAAAAGGTCTGCCACACACCGCTGGAAAAATACAGTTACCAGGGCCTAGCCTTAGATTGGTCTAGCGAACCCGTCGCGATTCCCAGCTGATGAATCCAGCGATTCTGAAAGGAACGGTGAAAAGGGCAGATCCTGTTTCAGTCTTTAGACTGAAAAGGGTCCGCACTTTTCACCTCTCACACAAAGGCCCACTTCTCATGTCTGGCGCTAGTCCAACAAACCCAGGACTGACAGAGGCCCTGCACTTGCCACCCCAGAAAAATGTCACCTCTCCAAAGAAGGATTCTTATGCTAACGATTGAAAAGTGCTCCCATTCTTGAAACAGTGGTGAAAGGATGGTGAAATAATACTGAAAACAATCCTATCTTCAAAGGCTCCAGTGCCAGGTATGGGAAATACCAAGTTACCTGGGCCTCAGTAGAGTTTTCTCTGCGAAAAGCATCATAGGCTGAAGGATGCAGACACCACCCGTATCACTATTACGGTGAAAAACGCCATGGAAATGGCAAATGATTACCAACATACTGGTCATTTCAAAAGTGTCAGGATGAAATCTGAAACAAGATCCACACTTTTCCCATCTCACGCAAATATGCACTTACCAACTCTGGGGACAATCGAATCAAACACAGGGCTGACAGAAGCCCCACACTTACACCCCACACAGAAACCTCCACTAGGAGGAGGGATTCTGATGCTAATGCGTGAAACTGGCTCCGGTTCTGAAAATCATGGTGACACCACAGAGGAATAATACTTAAAAGAATACTTTCTTTATAGTCTCTAGTACCAACTATTGGTAATGCCAAGTTTACTGGGCCTCAGCATACTTTTGCCTGTGAAAACTATCGTACGCTTAAGGATGCAGAGACCAACCTTTTGACAATTATGGTGAAAAGTGGTACAAAAAAATACCAAAGAGTTCTCAACCTAGCGGTTATTTCAAAATTTGTGCCACACCCCTCTTGGAAAGATCCAGTTACTTTGGCCTCGCCTTCGATTGGTCTAGAGAAGGAATCGCCATTCCTAGCCGATCAATCAAATGATTCTGAAAGGAACGGTGAAAAGTGCGGATCCTGTTTCAGTCTTTAGACTGAAACAGGATCCGCACTATTCACCTGTCACACAAAGGCGCACTTCTCATGTCTGGCGCTAGTCCAACAAACCCAGGACCGACAGAGCTCCTGCACTTGCCACCCCAGAAAAATATCTCCTCTCCAAAGAAGAATTCTTATGCTAACGGTTGAGAAGTGCTCCTGTCCTTGAAACACTGGTGAAAGGTTTGTGAAATAATATTGAAAACAATCCTATCTTCAAAGGCTCTGGTGCCAGGTATGGGAAATACCAAGTTACTTAGGCCTCAGTAGAGTGTTCTCTGCGAAAAGCATCATAGGCTTAAGGATGCAGAGACCAACCTTATCACTATTACGGGGAAAAACGCTATGGAAATGGCAAATAATTGCCAACATGCTGGTTATTTCAAAAGCGTCAGGATGAATTCTGGAACAGGATCCACACTTTTCCCATCTCCCGCAAATATGCACTCACCAACTCCGGGGACAATGGAATGAAACGCAGGGCTGACAGAAGCCCCGCACTTACACCCCACACAGAAACCTCCACTAGGAGGAGGGATTCTGATGCTAATGCCTGAAACTTGCTTCGGTTCTGAAAATAGTGGTTACACCACAGTGGAATAACACTTAAAAGAACACTTTCTTTATAGTCTCCAGTACCAACTATTGGAAATGCCAAGTTTACTGGGCCTCAGCATACTTTTGTCTTGAATACTTTCGTATACCTAAGGATGCAGAGACCAAACTTATGACAATTATGGTGAAGAGTGCTACTAAAAAATATCAAAGAGTTGTCAACCTAGTGATTATTTCAAAAGTTGTGCCACACCCCTCTTGGAAAGATCGAGTCACTTTGGCCTCGCCTTCGATTGGTCTAGAGAAGGAATCGCCATTCCTCGCTGATGAAGCAAATTATTCTGAAGAGAATGGTGAAAAGTGCGGATTCTGTTTCAATCTTTAGAGTGAAACAGGATCCGCACTATTCACCTCTCACACAAAGGCGCACTTCTCATGCCTGGCGTTAGTCCAATCCAACCCAGGACGGACAGAGGCCGTGCGCTTGCCACCTCAGAAAAATATCCCATCTCCAAAGAAGGATTCTTATGCTAAAGTGTGAAAAGGGCTCCCGTCCTTGAAAGCATGGTAAAAGGATGGCGAAATAATACTCAAATCAATGGTTTTTGCAAGGGCTATAGTACCAAGTATGAGAAATTCCAAGGCACCTGGGCCTCAGGAGAGTTTTCTGTGCGACAAGCATCCTAGGCTGAAGGGTGCAGAGACAAACCCTATCACGATTATTGTGAAAAATGCTATCAAAAATGGAAAATAATTATCAACATCCTGGTTATTTCAAAAGTGTCAGGCTAAAATTGGAAACAGGATCTGCACTTCTCATCTCTGGAGATAATCAAATCAAACCCAGGGCTGAAAGAGGCCCTGCACCTACAGCCCACACAGAAATCTCTACTACAAGGGAGGATTCTTATGCTAATGGCTGAAAATTGCTCCAGTTCTGACAATAATGGTTTAACGATGGTGCAATAATACTTAAAAGACTGACTTCCTCAAAGGCTGCAGTAGCAAGCATTGGAAATGCCAAGGTACCTGGGCCTCAGCATAGTTTTGTCTGCGAAACCACCTGAGGTTTAGGGAGGCAGAGCCAAACCTTATCACCATTATGGTGAATAGTGCCATAAAAAATGGCAAATAATTCTCCAACTAGTGGTTATTCCAAAAGGTCTGCCACACACCGCTGGAAAAATACAGTTACCAGGGCCTAGCCTTAGATTGGTCTAGCGAACCCGTCGCGATTCCCAGCTGATGAATCCAGCGATTCTGAAAGGAACGGTGAAAAGGGCAGATCCTGTTTCAGTCTTTAGACTGAAAAGGGTCCGCACTTTTCACCTCTCACACAAAGGCCCACTTCTCATGTCTGGCGCTAGTCCAACAAACCCAGGACTGACAGAGGCCCTGCACTTGCCACCCCAGAAAAATGTCACCTCTCCAAAGAAGGATTCTTATGCTAACGATTGAAAAGTGCTCCCATTCTTGAAACAGTGGTGAAAGGATGGTGAAATGATACTGAAAACAATCCTATCTTCAAAGGCTCCAGTGCCAGGTATGGGAAATACCAAGTTACCTGGGCCTCAGTAGAGTTTTCTCTGCGAAAAGCATCATAGGCTGAAGGATGCAGACACCACCCGTATCACTATTACGGTGAAAAACGCCATGGAAATGGCAAATGATTACCAACATACTGGTCATTTCAAAAGTGTCAGGATGAAATCTGAAACAAGATCCACACTTTTCCCATCTCATGCAAATATGCACTTACCAACTCTGGGGACAATCGAATCAAACACAGGGCTGACAGAAGCCCCACACTTACACCCCACACAGAAACCTCCACTAGGAGGAGGGATTCTGATGCTAATGCGTGAAACTGGCTCCGGTTCTGAAAATCATGGTGACACCACAGAGGAATAATACTTAAAAGAATACTTTCTTTATAGTCTCTAGTACCAACTATTGGTAATGCCAAGTTTACTGGGCCTCAGCATACTTTTGCCTGTGAAAACTATCGTACGCTTAAGGATGCAGAGACCAACCTTTTGACAATTATGGTGAAAAGTGGTACAAAAAAATACCAAAGAGTTCTCAACCTAGCGGTTATTTCAAAATTTGTGCCACACCCCTCTTGGAAAGATCCAGTTACTTTGGCCTCGCCTTCGATTGGTCTAGAGAAGGAATCGCCATTCCTAGCCGATCAATCAAATGATTCTGAAAGGAACGGTGAAAAGTGCGGATCCTGTTTCAGTCTTTAGACTGAAACAGGATCCGCACTATTCACCTGTCACACAAAGGCGCACTTCTCATGTCTGGCGCTAGTCCAACAAACCCAGGACCGACAGAGCTCCTGCACTTGCCACCCCAGAAAAATATCTCCTCTCCAAAGAAGAATTCTTATGCTAACGGTTGAGAAGTGCTCCTGTCCTTGAAACACTGGTGAAAGGTTTGTGAAATAATATTGAAAACAATCCTATCTTCAAAGGCTCTGGTGCCAGGTATGGGAAATACCAAGTTACTTAGGCCTCAGTAGAGTGTTCTCTGCGAAAAGCATCATAGGCTTAAGGATGCAGAGACCAACCTTATCACTATTACGGGGAAAAACGCTATGGAAATGGCAAATAATTGCCAACATGCTGGTTATTTCAAAAGCGTCAGGATGAATTCTGGAACAGGATCCACACTTTTCCCATCTCCCGCAAATATGCACTCACCAACTCCGGGGACAATGGAATGAAACGCAGGGCTGACAGAAGCCCCGCACTTACACCCCACACAGAAACCTCCACTAGGAGGAGGGATTCTGATGCTAATGCCTGAAACTTGCTTCGGTTCTGAAAATAGTGGTTACACCACAGTGGAATAACACTTAAAAGAACACTTTCTTTATAGTCTCCAGTACCAACTATTGGAAATGCCAAGTTTACTGGGCCTCAGCATACTTTTGTCTTGAATACTTTCGTATACCTAAGGATGCAGAGACCAAACTTATGACAATTATGGTGAAGAGTGCTACTAAAAAATATCAAAGAGTTGTCAACCTAGTGATTATTTCAAAAGTTGTGCCACACCCCTCTTGGAAAGATCGAGTCACTTTGGCCTCGCCTTCGATTGGTCTAGAGAAGGAATCGCCATTCCTCGCTGATGAAGCAAATTATTCTGAAGAGAATGGTGAAAAGTGCGGATTCTGTTTCAATCTTTAGAGTGAAACAGGATCCGCACTATTCACCTCTCACACAAAGGCGCACTTCTCATGCCTGGCGTTAGTCCAATCCAACCCAGGACGGACAGAGGCCGTGCGCTTGCCACCTCAGAAAAATATCCCATCTCCAAAGAAGGATTCTTATGCTAAAGTGTGAAAAGGGCTCCCGTCCTTGAAAGCATGGTAAAAGGATGGCGAAATAATACTCAAATCAATGGTTTTTGCAAGGGCTATAGTACCAAGTATGAGAAATTCCAAGGCACCTGGGCCTCAGGAGAGTTTTCTGTGCGACAAGCATCCTAGGCTGAAGGGTGCAGAGACAAACCCTATCACGATTATTGTGAAAAATGCTATCAAAAATGGAAAATAATTATCAACATCCTGGTTATTTCAAAAGTGTCAGGCTAAAATTGGAAACAGGATCTGCACTTCTCATCTCTGGAGATAATCAAATCAAACCCAGGGCTGAAAGAGGCCCTGCACCTACAGCCCACACAGAAATCTCTACTACAAGGGAGGATTCTTATGCTAATGGCTGAAAATTGCTCCAGTTCTGACAATAATGGTTTAACGATGGTGCAATAATACTTAAAAGACTGACTTCCTCAAAGGCTGCAGTAGCAAGCATTGGAAATGCCAAGGTACCTGGGCCTCAGCATAGTTTTGTCTGCGAAACCACCTGAGGTTTAGGGAGGCAGAGCCAAACCTTATCACCATTATGGTGAATAGTGCCATAAAAAATGGCAAATAATTCTCCAACTAGTGGTTATTCCAAAAGGTCTGCCACACACCGCTGGAAAAATACAGTTACCAGGGCCTAGCCTTAGATTGGTCTAGCGAACCCGTCGCGATTCCCAGCTGATGAATCCAGCGATTCTGAAAGGAACGGTGAAAAGGGCAGATCCTGTTTCAGTCTTTAGACTGAAAAGGGTCCGCACTTTTCACCTCTCACACAAAGGCCCACTTCTCATGTCTGGCGCTAGTCCAACAAACCCAGGACTGACAGAGGCCCTGCACTTGCCACCCCAGAAAAATGTCACCTCTCCAAAGAAGGATTCTTATGCTAACGATTGAAAAGTGCTCCCATTCTTGAAACAGTGGTGAAAGGATGGTGAAATAATACTGAAAACAATCCTATCTTCAAAGGCTCCAGTGCCAGGTATGGGAAATACCAAGTTACCTGGGCCTCAGTAGAGTTTTCTCTGCGAAAAGCATCATAGGCTGAAGGATGCAGACACCACCCGTATCACTATTACGGTGAAAAACGCCATGGAAATGGCAAATGATTACCAACATACTGGTCATTTCAAAAGTGTCAGGATGAAATCTGAAACAAGATCCACACTTTTCCCATCTCACGCAAATATGCACTTACCAACTCTGGGGACAATCGAATCAAACACAGGGCTGACAGAAGCCCCACACTTACACCCCACACAGAAACCTCCACTAGGAGGAGGGATTCTGATGCTAATGCGTGAAACTGGCTCCGGTTCTGAAAATCATGGTGACACCACAGAGGAATAATACTTAAAAGAATACTTTCTTTATAGTCTCTAGTACCAACTATTGGTAATGCCAAGTTTACTGGGCCTCAGCATACTTTTGCCTGTGAAAACTATCGTACGCTTAAGGATGCAGAGACCAACCTTTTGACAATTATGGTGAAAAGTGGTACAAAAAAATACCAAAGAGTTCTCAACCTAGCGGTTATTTCAAAATTTGTGCCACACCCCTCTTGGAAAGATCCAGTTACTTTGGCCTCGCCTTCGATTGGTCTAGAGAAGGAATCGCCATTCCTAGCCGATCAATCAAATGATTCTGAAAGGAACGGTGAAAAGTGCGGATCCTGTTTCAGTCTTTAGACTGAAACAGGATCCGCACTATTCACCTGTCACACAAAGGCGCACTTCTCATGTCTGGCGCTAGTCCAACAAACCCAGGACCGACAGAGCTCCTGCACTTGCCACCCCAGAAAAATATCTCCTCTCCAAAGAAGAATTCTTATGCTAACGGTTGAGAAGTGCTCCTGTCCTTGAAACACTGGTGAAAGGTTTGTGAAATAATATTGAAAACAATCCTATCTTCAAAGGCTCTGGTGCCAGGTATGGGAAATACCAAGTTACTTAGGCCTCAGTAGAGT
The DNA here is from genome assembly GCF_020740605.2 of Lemur catta. NCBI lineage: Eukaryota > Metazoa > Chordata > Mammalia > Primates > Lemuridae > Lemur > Lemur catta. The sequence goes on along the minus strand of NC_059133.1, from coordinate 73,987,360 downwards.
GTTCTCTGCGAAAAGCATCATAGGCTTAAGGATGCAGAGACCAACCTTATCACTATTACGGGGAAAAACGCTATGGAAATGGCAAATAATTGCCAACATGCTGGTTATTTCAAAAGCGTCAGGATGAATTCTGGAACAGGATCCACACTTTTCCCATCTCCCGCAAATATGCACTCACCAACTCCGGGGACAATGGAATGAAACGCAGGGCTGACAGAAGCCCCGCACTTACACCCCACACAGAAACCTCCACTAGGAGGAGGGATTCTGATGCTAATGCCTGAAACTTGCTTCGGTTCTGAAAATAGTGGTTACACCACAGTGGAATAACACTTAAAAGAACACTTTCTTTATAGTCTCCAGTACCAACTATTGGAAATGCCAAGTTTACTGGGCCTCAGCATACTTTTGTCTTGAATACTTTCGTATACCTAAGGATGCAGAGACCAAACTTATGACAATTATGGTGAAGAGTGCTACTAAAAAATATCAAAGAGTTGTCAACCTAGTGATTATTTCAAAAGTTGTGCCACACCCCTCTTGGAAAGATCGAGTCACTTTGGCCTCGCCTTCGATTGGTCTAGAGAAGGAATCGCCATTCCTCGCTGATGAAGCAAATTATTCTGAAGAGAATGGTGAAAAGTGCGGATTCTGTTTCAATCTTTAGAGTGAAACAGGATCCGCACTATTCACCTCTCACACAAAGGCGCACTTCTCATGCCTGGCGTTAGTCCAATCCAACCCAGGACGGACAGAGGCCGTGCGCTTGCCACCTCAGAAAAATATCCCATCTCCAAAGAAGGATTCTTATGCTAAAGTGTGAAAAGGGCTCCCGTCCTTGAAAGCATGGTAAAAGGATGGCGAAATAATACTCAAATCAATGGTTTTTGCAAGGGCTATAGTACCAAGTATGAGAAATTCCAAGGCACCTGGGCCTCAGGAGAGTTTTCTGTGCGACAAGCGTCCTAGGCTGAAGGGTGCAGAGACAAACCCTATCACGATTATTGTGAAAAATGCTATCAAAAATGGAAAATAATTATCAACATCCTGGTTATTTCAAAAGTGTCAGGCTAAAATTGGAAACAGGATCTGCACTTCTCATCTCTGGAGATAATCAAATCAAACCCAGGGCTGAAAGAGGCCCTGCACCTACAGCCCACACAGAAATCTCTACTACAAGGGAGGATTCTTATGCTAATGGCTGAAAATTGCTCCAGTTCTGACAATAATGGTTTAACGATGGTGCAATAATACTTAAAAGACTGACTTCCTCAAAGGCTGCAGTAGCAAGCATTGGAAATGCCAAGGTACCTGGGCCTCAGCATAGTTTTGTCTGCGAAACCACCTGAGGTTTAGGGAGGCAGAGCCAAACCTTATCACCATTATGGTGAATAGTGCCATAAAAAATGGCAAATAATTCTCCAACTAGTGGTTATTCCAAAAGGTCTGCCACACACCGCTGGAAAAATACAGTTACCAGGGCCTAGCCTTAGATTGGTCTAGCGAACCCGTCGCGATTCCCAGCTGATGAATCCAGCGATTCTGAAAGGAACGGTGAAAAGGGCAGATCCTGTTTCAGTCTTTAGACTGAAAAGGGTCCGCACTTTTCACCTCTCACACAAAGGCCCACTTCTCATGTCTGGCGCTAGTCCAACAAACCCAGGACTGACAGAGGCCCTGCACTTGCCACCCCAGAAAAATGTCGCCTCTCCAAAGAAGGATTCTTATGCTAACGATTGAAAAGTGCTCCCATTCTTGAAACAGTGGTGAAAGGATGGTGAAATAATACTGAAAACAATCCTATCTTCAAAGGCTCCAGTGCCAGGTATGGGAAATACCAAGTTACCTGGGCCTCAGTAGAGTTTTCTCTGCGAAAAGCATCATAGGCTGAAGGATGCAGACACCACCCGTATCACTATTACGGTGAAAAACGCCATGGAAATGGCAAATGATTACCAACATACTGGTCATTTCAAAAGTGTCAGGATGAAATCTGAAACAAGATCCACACTTTTCCCATCTCACGCAAATATGCACTTACCAACTCTGGGGACAATCGAATCAAACACAGGGCTGACAGAAGCCCCACACTTACACCCCACACAGAAACCTCCACTAGGAGGAGGGATTCTGATGCTAATGCGTGAAACTGGCTCCGGTTCTGAAAATCATGGTGACACCACAGAGGAATAATACTTAAAAGAATACTTTCTTTATAGTCTCTAGTACCAACTATTGGTAATGCCAAGTTTACTGGGCCTCAGCATACTTTTGCCTGTGAAAACTATCGTACGCTTAAGGATGCAGAGACCAACCTTTTGACAATTATGGTGAAAAGTGGTACAAAAAAATACCAAAGAGTTCTCAACCTAGCGGTTATTTCAAAATTTGTGCCACACCCCTCTTGGAAAGATCCAGTTACTTTGGCCTCGCCTTCGATTGGTCTAGAGAAGGAATCGCCATTCCTAGCCGATCAATCAAATGATTCTGAAAGGAACGGTGAAAAGTGCGGATCCTGTTTCAGTCTTTAGACTGAAACAGGATCCGCACTATTCACCTGTCACACAAAGGCGCACTTCTCATGTCTGGCGCTAGTCCAACAAACCCAGGACCGACAGAGCTCCTGCACTTGCCACCCCAGAAAAATATCTCCTCTCCAAAGAAGAATTCTTATGCTAACGGTTGAGAAGTGCTCCTGTCCTTGAAACACTGGTGAAAGGTTTGTGAAATAATATTGAAAACAATCCTATCTTCAAAGGCTCTGGTGCCAGGTATGGGAAATACCAAGTTACTTAGGCCTCAGTAGAGTGTTCTCTGCGAAAAGCATCATAGGCTTAAGGATGCAGAGACCAACCTTATCACTATTACGGGGAAAAACGCTATGGAAATGGCAAATAATTGCCAACATGCTGGTTATTTCAAAAGCGTCAGGATGAATTCTGAAACCGGATCCACACTTTTCCCATCTCCCGCAAATATGCACTCACCAACTCCGGGGACAATGGAATGAAACGCAGGGCTGACAGAAGCCCCGCACTTACACCCCACACAGAAACCTCCACTAGGAGGAGGGATTCTGATGCTAATGCCTGAAACTTGCTTCGGTTCTGAAAATAGTGGTTACACCACAGTGGAATAACACTTAAAAGAACACTTTCTTTATAGTCTCCAGTACCAACTATTGGAAATGCCAAGTTTACTGGGCCTCAGCATACTTTTGTCTTGAATACTTTCGTATACCTAAGGATGCAGAGACCAAACTTATGACAATTATGGTGAAGAGTGCTACTAAAAAATATCAAAGAGTTGTCAACCTAGTGATTATTTCAAAAGTTGTGCCACACCCCTCTTGGAAAGATCGAGTCACTTTGGCCTCGCCTTCGATTGGTCTAGAGAAGGAATCGCCATTCCTCGCTGATGAAGAAAATTATTCTGAAGAGAATGGTGAAAAGTGCGGATTCTGTTTCAATCTTTAGAGTGAAACAGGATCCGCACTATTCACCTCTCACACAAAGGCACACTTCTCATGCCTGGCGTTAGTCGAATCCAACCCAGGACGGACAGAGGCCGTGCGCTTGCCACCTCAGAAAATTATCCCATCTCCAAAGAAGGATTCTTATGCTAAAGTGTGAAAAGTCCTCCCGTCCTTGAAAGCATGGTAAAAGGATGGCGAAATAATACTCAAATCAATGGTTTTTGCAAGGGCTATAGTACCAAGTATGAGAAATTCCAAGGCACCTGGGCCTCAGGAGAGTTTTCTGTGCGACAAGCGTCCTAGGCTGAAGGGTGCAGAGACAAACCCTATCACGATTATTGTGAAAAATGCTATCAAAAATGGAAAATAATTATCAACATCCTGGTTATTTCAAAAGTGTCAGGCTAAAAGTGGAAACAGGATCTGCACTTCTCATCTCTGGAGATAATCAAATCAAACCCAGGGCTGAAAGAGGCCCTGCACCTACAGCCCACACAGAAATCTCAACTACAAGGGAGGATTCTTATGCTGATGGCTGAAAATTGCTCCAGTTCTGACAATAATGGTTTAACGATGGTGCAATAATACTTAAAAGACTGACTTCCTCAAAGGCTGCAGTAGCAAGCATTGGAAATGCCAAGGTACCTGGGCCTCAGCATAGTTTTGTCTGCGAAACCACCTGAGGTTTAGGGAGGCAGAGCCAAACCTTATCACCATTATGGTGAATAGTGCCATAAAAAATGGCAAATAATTCTCCAACTAGTGGTTATTCCAAAAGCTCTGCCACACACCGCTGGAAAAATACAGTTACCAGAGCCTAGCCTTAGATTGGTCTAGCGAACCCGTCGCGATTCCCAGCTGATGAATCCAGCGATTCTGAAAGGAACGGTGAAAAGGGCAGATCCTGTTTCAGTCTTTAGACTGAAAAGGGTCCGCACTTTTCACCTCTCACACAAAGGTCCATTTCTCATGTCTGGCGCTAGTCCCACAAACCCAGGACTGACAGAGGCCCTGCACTTGCCACCCCAGAAAAATATCGCCTCTCCAAAGAAGGATTCTTATGCTAACGATTGAAAAGTACTCCCATTCTTGAAACAGTGGGGAAAGGATGGTGAAATAATACTGAAAACAATCCTATCTTCAAAGGCTCCAGTGCCAGGTATGGGAAATACCAAGTTACCTGGGCCTCAGTAGAGTTTTCTCTGCGAAAAGCATCATAGGCTGAAGGATGCAGACACCACCCGTATCACTATTACGGTGAAAAACGCCATGGAAATGGCAAATGATTACCAACATACTGGTCATTTCAAAAGTGTCAGGATGAAATCTGAAACAAGATCCACACTTTTCCCATCTCACGCAAATATGCACTTACCAACTCTGGGGACAATCGAATCAAACACAGGGCTGACAGAAGCCCCACACTTACACCCCACACAGAAACCTCCACTAGGAGGAGGGACTCTGATGCTAATGCGTGAAACTGGCTCCGGTTCTGAAAATCATGGTGACACCACAGAGGAATAATACTTAAAAGAATACTTTCTTTATAGTCTCTAGTACCAACTATTGGTAATGCCAAGTTTACTGGGCCTCAGCATACTTTTGCCTGTGAAAACTATCGTACGCTTAAGGATGCAGAGACCAACCTTTTGACAATTATGGTGAAAAGTGGTACAAAAAAATACCAAAGAGTTCTCAACCTAGCGGTTATTTCAAAATTTGTGCCACACCCCTCTTGGAAAGATCCAGTTACTTTGGCCTCGCCTTCGATTGGTCTAGAGAAGGAATCGCCATTCCTAGCCGATCAATCAAATGATTCTGAAAGGAACGGTGAAAAGTGCGGATCCTGTTTCAGTCTTTAGACTGAAACAGGATCCGCACTATTCACCTGTCACACAAAGGCGCACTTCTCATGTCTGGCGCTAGTCCAACAAACCCAGGACCGACAGAGCTCCTGCACTTGCCACCCCAGAAAAATATCTCCTCTCCAAAGAGGAATTCTTATGCTAACGGTTGAGAAGTGCCCCTGTCCTTGAAACAGTGGTGAAAGGTTTGTGAAATAATATTGAAAACAATCCTATCTTCAAAGGCTCTGGTGCCAGGTATGGGAAATACCAAGTTACTTAGGCCTCAGTAGAGTGTTCTCTGCGAAAAGCATCATAGGCTTAAGGATGCAGAGACCAACCTTATCACTATTACGGGGAAAAACGCTATGGAAATGGCAAATAATTGCCAACATGCTGGTTATTTCAAAAGCGTCAGGATGAATTCTGAAACAGGATCCACACTTTTCCCATCTCCCGCAAATATGCACTCACCAACTCCGGGGACAATGGAATGAAACGCAGGGCTGACAGAAGCCCCGCACTTACACCCCACACAGAAACCTCCACTAGGAGGAGGGATTCTGATGCTAATGCCTGAAACTTGCTTCGGTTCTGAAAATAGTGGTTACACCACAGTGGAATAACACTTAAAAGAACACTTTCTTTATAGTCTCCAGTACCAACTATTGGAAATGCCAAGTTTACTGGGCCTCAGCATACTTTTGTCTTGAATACTTTCGTATACCTAAGGATGCAGAGACCAAACTTATGACAATTATGGTGAAGAGTGCTACTAAAAAATATCAAAGAGTTGTCAACCTAGTGATTATTTCAAAAGTTGTGCCACACCCCTCTTGGAAAGATCGAGTCACTTTGGCCTCGCCTTCGATTGGTCTAGAGAAGGAATCGCCATTCCTCGCTGATGAAGCAAATTATTCTGAAGAGAATGGTGAAAAGTGCGGATTCTGTTTCAATCTTTAGAGTGAAACAGGATCCGCACTATTCACCTCTCACACAAAGGCGCACTTCTCATGCCTGGCGTTAGTCCAATCCAACCCAGGACGGACAGAGGCCGTGCGCTTGCCACCTCAGAAAAATATCCCATCTCCAAAGAAGGATTCTTATGCTAAAGTGTGAAAAGGGCTCCCGTCCTTGAAAGCATGGTAAAAGGATGGCGAAATAATACTCAAATCAATGGTTTTTGCAAGGGCTATAGTACCAAGTATGAGAAATTCCAAGGCACCTGGGCCTCAGGAGAGTTTTCTGTGCGACAAGCATCCTAGGCTGAAGGGTGCAGAGACAAACCCTATCACGATTATTGTGAAAAATGCTATCAAAAATGGAAAATAATTATCAACATCCTGGTTATTTCAAAAGTGTCAGGCTAAAATTGGAAACAGGATCTGCACTTCTCATCTCTGGAGATAATCAAATCAAACCCAGGGCTGAAAGAGGCCCTGCACCTACAGCCCACACAGAAATCTCTACTACAAGGGAGGATTCTTATGCTAATGGCTGAAAATTGCTCCAGTTCTGACAATAATGGTTTAACGATGGTGCAATAATACTTAAAAGACTGACTTCCTCAAAGGCTGCAGTAGCAAGCATTGGAAATGCCAAGGTACCTGGGCCTCAGCATAGTTTTGTCTGCGAAACCACCTGAGGTTTAGGGAGGCAGAGCCAAACCTTATCACCATTATGGTGAATAGTGCCATAAAAAATGGCAAATAATTCTCCAACTAGTGGTTATTCCAAAAGGTCTGCCACACACCGCTGGAAAAATACAGTTACCAGGGCCTAGCCTTAGATTGGTCTAGCGAACCCGTCGCGATTCCCAGCTGATGAATCCAGCGATTCTGAAAGGAACGGTGAAAAGGGCAGATCCTGTTTCAGTCTTTAGACTGAAAAGGGTCCGCACTTTTCACCTCTCACACAAAGGCCCACTTCTCATGTCTGGCGCTAGTCCAACAAACCCAGGACTGACAGAGGCCCTGCACTTGCCACCCCAGAAAAATGTCACCTCTCCAAAGAAGGATTCTTATGCTAACGATTGAAAAGTGCTCCCATTCTTGAAACAGTGGTGAAAGGATGGTGAAATAATACTGAAAACAATCCTATCTTCAAAGGCTCCAGTGCCAGGTATGGGAAATACCAAGTTACCTGGGCCTCAGTAGAGTTTTCTCTGCGAAAAGCATCATAGGCTGAAGGATGCAGACACCACCCGTATCACTATTACGGTGAAAAACGCCATGGAAATGGCAAATGATTACCAACATACTGGTCATTTCAAAAGTGTCAGGATGAAATCTGAAACAAGATCCACACTTTTCCCATCTCACGCAAATATGCACTTACCAACTCTGGGGACAATCGAATCAAACACAGGGCTGACAGAAGCCCCACACTTACACCCCACACAGAAACCTCCACTAGGAGGAGGGATTCTGATGCTAATGCGTGAAACTGGCTCCGGTTCTGAAAATCATGGTGACACCACAGAGGAATAATACTTAAAAGAATACTTTCTTTATAGTCTCTAGTACCAACTATTGGTAATGCCAAGTTTACTGGGCCTCAGCATACTTTTGCCTGTGAAAACTATCGTACGCTTAAGGATGCAGAGACCAACCTTTTGACAATTATGGTGAAAAGTGGTACAAAAAAATACCAAAGAGTTCTCAACCTAGCGGTTATTTCAAAATTTGTGCCACACCCCTCTTGGAAAGATCCAGTTACTTTGGCCTCGCCTTCGATTGGTCTAGAGAAGGAATCGCCATTCCTAGCCGATCAATCAAATGATTCTGAAAGGAACGGTGAAAAGTGCGGATCCTGTTTCAGTCTTTAGACTGAAACAGGATCCGCACTATTCACCTGTCACACAAAGGCGCACTTCTCATGTCTGGCGCTAGTCCAACAAACCCAGGACCGACAGAGCTCCTGCACTTGCCACCCCAGAAAAATATCTCCTCTCCAAAGAAGAATTCTTATGCTAACGGTTGAGAAGTGCTCCTGTCCTTGAAACACTGGTGAAAGGTTTGTGAAATAATATTGAAAACAATCCTATCTTCAAAGGCTCTGGTGCCAGGTATGGGAAATACCAAGTTACTTAGGCCTCAGTAGAGTGTTCTCTGCGAAAAGCATCATAGGCTTAAGGATGCAGAGACCAACCTTATCACTATTACGGGGAAAAACGCTATGGAAATGGCAAATAATTGCCAACATGCTGGTTATTTCAAAAGCGTCAGGATGAATTCTGGAACAGGATCCACACTTTTCCCATCTCCCGCAAATATGCACTCACCAACTCCGGGGACAATGGAATGAAACGCAGGGCTGACAGAAGCCCCGCACTTACACCCCACACAGAAACCTCCACTAGGAGGAGGGATTCTGATGCTAATGCCTGAAACTTGCTTCGGTTCTGAAAATAGTGGTTACACCACAGTGGAATAACACTTAAAAGAACACTTTCTTTATAGTCTCCAGTACCAACTATTGGAAATGCCAAGTTTACTGGGCCTCAGCATACTTTTGTCTTGAATACTTTCGTATACCTAAGGATGCAGAGACCAAACTTATGACAATTATGGTGAAGAGTGCTACTAAAAAATATCAAAGAGTTGTCAACCTAGTGATTATTTCAAAAGTTGTGCCACACCCCTCTTGGAAAGATCGAGTCACTTTGGCCTCGCCTTCGATTGGTCTAGAGAAGGAATCGCCATTCCTCGCTGATGAAGCAAATTATTCTGAAGAGAATGGTGAAAAGTGCGGATTCTGTTTCAATCTTTAGAGTGAAACAGGATCCGCACTATTCACCTCTCACACAAAGGCGCACTTCTCATGCCTGGCGTTAGTCCAATCCAACCCAGGACGGACAGAGGCCGTGCGCTTGCCACCTCAGAAAAATATCCCATCTCCAAAGAAGGATTCTTATGCTAAAGTGTGAAAAGGGCTCCCGTCCTTGAAAGCATGGTAAAAGGATGGCGAAATAATACTCAAATCAATGGTTTTTGCAAGGGCTATAGTACCAAGTATGAGAAATTCCAAGGCACCTGGGCCTCAGGAGAGTTTTCTGTGCGACAAGCGTCCTAGGCTGAAGGGTGCAGAGACAAACCCTATCACGATTATTGTGAAAAATGCTATCAAAAATGGAAAATAATTATCAACATCCTGGTTATTTCAAAAGTGTCAGGCTAAAATTGGAAACAGGATCTGCACTTCTCATCTCTGGAGATAATCAAATCAAACCCAGGGCTGAAAGAGGCCCTGCACCTACAGCCCACACAGAAATCTCTACTACAAGGGAGGATTCTTATGCTAATGGCTGAAAATTGCTCCAGTTCTGACAATAATGGTTTAACGATGGTGCAATAATACTTAAAAGACTGACTTCCTCAAAGGCTGCAGTAGCAAGCATTGGAAATGCCAAGGTACCTGGGCCTCAGCATAGTTTTGTCTGCGAAACCACCTGAGGTTTAGGGAGGCAGAGCCAAACCTTATCACCATTATGGTGAATAGTGCCATAAAAAATGGCAAATAATTCTCCAACTAGTGGTTATTCCAAAAGGTCTGCCACACACCGCTGGAAAAATACAGTTACCAGGGCCTAGCCTTAGATTGGTCTAGCGAACCCGTCGCGATTCCCAGCTGATGAATCCAGCGATTCTGAAAGGAACGGTGAAAAGGGCAGATCCTGTTTCAGTCTTTAGACTGAAAAGGGTCCGCACTTTTCACCTCTCACACAAAGGCCCACTTCTCATGTCTGGCGCTAGTCCAACAAACCCAGGACTGACAGAGGCCCTGCACTTGCCACCCCAGAAAAATGTCGCCTCTCCAAAGAAGGATTCTTATGCTAACGATTGAAAAGTGCTCCCATTCTTGAAACAGTGGTGAAAGGATGGTGAAATAATACTGAAAACAATCCTATCTTCAAAGGCTCCAGTGCCAGGTATGGGAAATACCAAGTTACCTGGGCCTCAGTAGAGTTTTCTCTGCGAAAAGCATCATAGGCTGAAGGATGCAGACACCACCCGTATCACTATTACGGTGAAAAACGCCATGGAAATGGCAAATGATTACCAACATACTGGTCATTTCAAAAGTGTCAGGATGAAATCTGAAACAAGATCCACACTTTTCCCATCTCACGCAAATATGCACTTACCAACTCTGGGGACAATCGAATCAAACACAGGGCTGACAGAAGCCCCACACTTACACCCCACACAGAAACCTCCACTAGGAGGAGGGATTCTGATGCTAATGCGTGAAACTGGCTCCGGTTCTGAAAATCATGGTGACACCACAGAGGAATAATACTTAAAAGAATACTTTCTTTATAGTCTCTAGTACCAACTATTGGTAATGCCAAGTTTACTGGGCCTCAGCATACTTTTGCCTGTGAAAACTATCGTACGCTTAAGGATGCAGAGACCAACCTTTTGACAATTATGGTGAAAAGTGGTACAAAAAAATACCAAAGAGTTCTCAACCTAGCGGTTATTTCAAAATTTGTGCCACACCCCTCTTGGAAAGATCCAGTTACTTTGGCCTCGCCTTCGATTGGTCTAGAGAAGGAATCGCCATTCCTAGCCGATCAATCAAATGATTCTGAAAGGAACGGTGAAAAGTGCGGATCCTGTTTCAGTCTTTAGACTGAAACAGGATCCGCACTATTCACCTGTCACACAAAGGCGCACTTCTCATGTCTGGCGCTAGTCCAACAAACCCAGGACCGACAGAGCTCCTGCACTTGCCACCCCAGAAAAATATCTCCTCTCCAAAGAAGAATTCTTATGCTAACGGTTGAGAAGTGCTCCTGTCCTTGAAACACTGGTGAAAGGTTTGTGAAATAATATTGAAAACAATCCTATCTTCAAAGGCTCTGGTGCCAGGTATGGGAAATACCAAGTTACTTAGGCCTCAGTAGAGTGTTCTCTGCGAAAAGCATCATAGGCTTAAGGATGCAGAGACCAACCTTATCACTATTACGGGGAAAAACGCTATGGAAATGGCAAATAATTGCCAACATGCTGGTTATTTCAAAAGCGTCAGGATGAATTCTGAAACCGGATCCACACTTTTCCCATCTCCCGCAAATATGCACTCACCAACTCCGGGGACAATGGAATGAAACGCAGGGCTGACAGAAGCCCCGCACTTACACCCCACACAGAAACCTCCACTAGGAGGAGGGATTCTGATGCTAATGCCTGAAACTTGCTTCGGTTCTGAAAATAGTGGTTACACCACAGTGGAATAACACTTAAAAGAACACTTTCTTTATAGTCTCCAGTACCAACTATTGGAAATGCCAAGTTTACTGGGCCTCAGCATACTTTTGTCTTGAATACTTTCGTATACCTAAGGATGCAGAGACCAAACTTATGACAATTATGGTGAAGAGTGCTACTAAAAAATATCAAAGAGTTGTCAACCTAGTGATTATTTCAAAAGTTGTGCCACACCCCTCTTGGAAAGATCGAGTCACTTTGGCCTCGCCTTCGATTGGTCTAGAGAAGGAATCGCCATTCCTCGCTGATGAAGAAAATTATTCTGAAGAGAATGGTGAAAAGTGCGGATTCTGTTTCAATCTTTAGAGTGAAACAGGATCCGCACTATTCACCTCTCACACAAAGGCACACTTCTCATGCCTGGCGTTAGTCGAATCCAACCCAGGACGGACAGAGGCCGTGCGCTTGCCACCTCAGAAAATTATCCCATCTCCAAAGAAGGATTCTTATGCTAAAGTGTGAAAAGTCCTCCCGTCCTTGAAAGCATGGTAAAAGGATGGCGAAATAATACTCAAATCAATGGTTTTTGCAAGGGCTATAGTACCAAGTATGAGAAATTCCAAGGCACCTGGGCCTCAGGAGAGTTTTCTGTGCGACAAGCGTCCTAGGCTGAAGGGTGCAGAGACAAACCCTATCACGATTATTGTGAAAAATGCTATCAAAAATGGAAAATAATTATCAACATCCTGGTTATTTCAAAAGTGTCAGGCTAAAAGTGGAAACAGGATCTGCACTTCTCATCTCTGGAGATAATCAAATCAAACCCAGGGCTGAAAGAGGCCCTGCACCTACAGCCCACACAGAAATCTCAACTACAAGGGAGGATTCTTATGCTGATGGCTGAAAATTGCTCCAGTTCTGACAATAATGGTTTAACGATGGTGCAATAATACTTAAAAGACTGACTTCCTCAAAGGCTGCAGTAGCAAGCATTGGAAATGCCAAGGTACCTGGGCCTCAGCATAGTTTTGTCTGCGAAACCACCTGAGGTTTAGGGAGGCAGAGCCAAACCTTATCACCATTATGGTGAATAGTGCCATAAAAAATGGCAAATAATTCTCCAACTAGTGGTTATTCCAAAAGCTCTGCCACACACCGCTGGAAAAATACAGTTACCAGAGCCTAGCCTTAGATTGGTCTAGAGAACCCGTCGCGATTCCCAGCTGATGAATCCAGCGATTCTGAAAGGAACGGTGAAAAGGGCAGATCCTGTTTCAGTCTTTAGACTGAAAAGGGTCCGCACTTTTCACCTCTCACACAAAGGTCCATTTCTCATGTCTGGCGCTAGTCCCACAAACCCAGGACTGACAGAGGCCCTGCACTTGCCACCCCAGAAAAATATCGCCTCTCCAAAGAAGGATTCTTATGCTAACGATTGAAAAGTACTCCCATTCTTGAAACAGTGGGGAAAGGATGGTGAAATAATACTGAAAACAATCCTATCTTCAAAGGCTCCAGTGCCAGGTATGGGAAATACCAAGTTACCTGGGCCTCAGTAGAGTTTTCTCTGCGAAAAGCATCATAGGCTGAAGGATGCAGACACCACCCGTATCACTATTACGGTGAAAAACGCCATGGAAATGGCAAATGATTACCAACATACTGGTCATTTCAAAAGTGTCAGGATGAAATCTGAAACAAGATCCACACTTTTCCCATCTCACGCAAATATGCACTTACCAACTCTGGGGACAATCGAATCAAACACAGGGCTGACAGAAGCCCCACACTTACACCCCACACAGAAACCTCCACTAGGAGGAGGGACTCTGATGCTAATGCGTGAAACTGGCTCCGGTTCTGAAAATCATGGTGACACCACAGAGGAATAATACTTAAAAGAATACTTTCTTTATAGTCTCTAGTACCAACTATTGGTAATGCCAAGTTTACTGGGCCTCAGCATACTTTTGCCTGTGAAAACTATCGTACGCTTAAGGATGCAGAGACCAACCTTTTGACAATTATGGTGAAAAGTGGTACAAAAAAATACCAAAGAGTTCTCAACCTAGCGGTTATTTCAAAATTTGTGCCACACCCCTCTTGGAAAGATCCAGTTACTTTGGCCTCGCCTTCGATTGGTCTAGAGAAGGAATCGCCATTCCTAGCCGATCAATCAAATGATTCTGAAAGGAACGGTGAAAAGTGCGGATCCTGTTTCAGTCTTTAGACTGAAACAGGATCCGCACTATTCACCTGTCACACAAAGGCGCACTTCTCATGTCTGGCGCTAGTCCAACAAACCCAGGACCGACAGAGCTCCTGCACTTGCCACCCCAGAAAAATATCTCCTCTCCAAAGAGGAATTCTTATGCTAACGGTTGAGAAGTGCCCCTGTCCTTGAAACAGTGGTGAAAGGTTTGTGAAATAATATTGAAAACAATCCTATCTTCAAAGGCTCTGGTGCCAGGTATGGGAAATACCAAGTTACTTAGGCCTCAGTAGAGTGTTCTCTGCGAAAAGCATCATAGGCTTAAGGATGCAGAGACCAACCTTATCACTATTACGGGGAAAAACGCTATGGAAATGGCAAATAATTGCCAACATGCTGGTTATTTCAAAAGCGTCAGGATGAATTCTGAAACAGGATCCACACTTTTCCCATCTCCCGCAAATATGCACTCACCAACTCCGGGGACAATGGAATGAAACGCAGGGCTGACAGAAGCCCCGCACTTACACCCCACACAGAAACCTCCACTAGGAGGAGGGATTCTGATGCTAATGCCTGAAACTTGCTTCGGTTCTGCAAATAGTGGTTACACCACAGTGGAATAACACTTAAAAGAACACTTTCTTTATAGTCTCCAGTACCAACTATTGGAAATGCCAAGTTTACTGGGCCTCAGCATACTTTGGTCTTGAATACTTTCGTATGCCTAAGGATGCAGAGACCAAACTTATGACAATTATGGTGAAGAGTGCTACTAAAAAATAACAAAGAGTTCTCAACCTAGCGATTATTTCAAAAGTTGTGCCACACCCCTCTTGGAAAGATCGAGTCACTTTGGCCTCGCCTTCCATTGGTCTAGAGAAGGAATCGCCATTCCTCGCTGATGAAGCAAATTATTCTGAAAAGAATGGTGAAAAGTGCGGATTCTGTTTCAATCTTTAGAGTGAAACAGGATCCGCACTATTCACCTCTCACACAAAGGCACACTTCTCATGCCTGGCGTTAGTCCAATCCAACCCAGGACGGACAGAGGCCGTGCGCTTGCCACCTCAGAAAAATATCCCATCTCCAAAGAAGGATTCTTATGCTAAAGTGTGAAAAGTGCTCCCGTCCTTGAAAGCATGGTAAAAGGATGGCGAAATAATACTGAAATCAATGGTTTTTGCAAGGGCTATAGTACCAAGTATGAGAAATTCCAAGGCACCTGGGCCTCAGGAGAGTTTTCTGTGCGACAAGCATCCTAGGCTGAAGGAGGCAGAGACAAACCCTATCACGATTATTGTGAAAAATGCTATCAAAAATGGAAAATAATTATCAACATCCTGGTTATTTCAAAAGTGTCAGGCTAAAAGTGGAAACAGGATCTGCACTTCTCATCTCTGGAGATAATCAAACCAAACCCAGGGCTGAAAGAGGCCCTGCACCTACAGCCCACACAGAAATCTCAACTACAAGGGAGGATTCTTATGCTAATGGCTGAAAATTGCTCCAGTTCTGACAATAATGGTTTAACGATGGTGCAATAATACTTAAAAGACTGACTTCCTCAAAGGCTCCAGTAGCAAGCATTGGAAATGCCAAGGTACCTGGGCCTCAGCATAGTATTGTCTGCGAAACCACCTGAGGTTTAGGGATGCAGAGCCAAACCTTATCACCATTATGGTGAGTAGTGCCATAAAAAATGGCAAATAATTCTCCAACTAGTGGTTATTCCAAAAGGTCTGCCACACACCGCTGGAAAAATACAGTTACCAGGGCCTAGCCTTAGATTGGTCTAGAGAACCCGTCGCGATTCCCAGCTGATGAATCAAACGATTCTGAAAGGAACGGTGAAAAGTTCAGATCCTGTTTCAGTCTTTAGACTGAAAAGGGTCCGCACTTTTCACCTCTCACACAAAGGCCCACTTCTCATGTCTGGCGCTAGTCCAAAAAACCCAGGACTGACAGAGACCCTGCACTTGCCACCCCAGAAAAATATCGCCTCTCCAAAGAAGGATTCTTATGCTAACGATTGAAAAGTGCTCCCATTCTTGAAACAGTGGTGAAAGGATGGTGAAATAATACTGAAAACAATCCTATCTTCAAAGGCTCCAGTGCCAGGTATGGGAAATACCAAGTTACCTGGGCCTCAGTAGAGTTTTCTCTGCGAAAAGCTTCATAGGCTGAAGGATGCAGAGACCAACCGTATCACTATTACGGTGAAAAACGCCATGGAAATGGCAAATGATTACCAACATACTGGTCATTTCAAAAGTGTCAGCATGAAATCTGAAACAAGATCCACACTTTTCCCATCTCACGCAAATATCCACTTACCAACTCTGGGGACAATCGAATCAAACACAGGGCTGACCGAAGACCCGCACTTACACCCCACACAGAAATCTCAACTACGAGGAGGGATTCTGATGCTAATGCGTGAAACTGGCTCCGCTTCTGAAAATCATGGTGACACCACAGTGGAATAACACTTAAAGAACACTTTCTTTATAGCCTCTAGTACCAACTATTGGTAATGCCAAGTTTACTGGGCCTCAGCATACTTTTGCCTGTGAAAACTATCCTACGCTTAAGGATGCAGAGACCAACCTTTTGACAATTATGGTGAAAAGTGCTACAAAAAAATACCAAAGACTTCTCAACCTAGTGGTTATTTCAAAAGTTGTGCCACACCCCTCTTGGAAAGATCCAGTTACTTTGGCCTCGCCTTCGATTGGTCTAGAGAAGGAATCGCCATTCCTAGCCGATCAATCAAATGATTCTGAAAGGAACGGTGAAAAGTGCGGATCCTGTTTCAGTCTTTAGACTGAAACAGGATCCGCACTATTCACCTGTCACACAAAGGCGCACTTCTCATGTCTGGCGCTAGTGCAATCAAACCCAGGATGGACAGAGGCCGTGTGCTTGCCACCCCAGAAAAATATCGCATCTCCAAAGAAGGATTCTTATGCTAAAGGGTTAAAAGTGCTCCTGTCCTTAAAAAAATGGTGATAGGATGGCGAATTTATACTGAAAACAATGGTTTCTGCAAAGGCTCTAGTACCCTCTACATCTCTCATATTCTACAATAAACCATCCCTCAAATTCTACAATAAACTAAGGGAGAGGATGAATGCATTCCTTAACAGTACTTTTCTATCTGATTTTTATAAGATAATATTTAAGTATCTAGCAGACAGTGTTTGCACCATTCCCACGTTCCTCATATCTTCCAGTACCTGTGATTGCTCTGTGCCTGAGGGCTGTTCCCTCTCTCCTCTCCTCTCCAACCCAGGAGACAGCCCCAAAGCGTGGAAAATGCTGAGAAATTAACATTCCCTTCCCACAGCAGCCTCAAAACTATTACTTTTGGGAAGTAGTGTACAAGTACCCCAGTTCCCTCACCCTTGGATGGGTAAACATACCATGTGTATTTTGCATCACTGCCAGGGTTTTCCTACAGGATGAAGCTTTAGTCCCTCACTGTGGTAGCTGTCTTAATAGCACATCTATATTGGCTGCCTTCCCTTCCCTGGACCATCTCTCCTCACTGTCCAACCAGTGATGTCTATGCAGCCTAAAACAGATCATTACACTTGAGTCTTTGTCTCCGAGTCTGCTTCTGGGGAATACAAATTAAGATATGCAACATCAAAACAGAATTTAAGTAGTACTCGACACCATGAAAGGAAGGGTTTAATTACAATAAACTTATATTCAGTGTTAAGGAGGGGGGGACCTCATTCCTTCTTTCTTCGTGTTTTCACATGGAATGACTTGCTACCTAGATGCCCAGTTGCTTCTCCCCCTGGAGGTGACATCCATTGGTTCATGTTTCTTGACTGAGTGGTGGGGAAAACTATCAAAAAGTTGCAAAGACTAGAGATTCATTCTTTCTTCCCTCTCTACCCCAGACTAGCATCAGTAAGTCAGGAGTAGTGTGTCTGCCCTAAAGACCCAAACTTTCCCTTAGGTGGGCTGCCCCAGATTCACCATTGGAGGTGAACATACAGAGTGTCTGCAACTCTTTAGATTGTATATGTAAAGTCACATCCCTCAATTGACTCTGAATATTAAAGCTGGTATTTTACAATCCAGTCATCCATATTCTGTCTTTGTCTTAGTTGATTCTGAACTTGCCAATAGCAAGCTTGCCCAACTGACATCTTTGTGATGGATGTCACAAAGTGAGAATACACAGATTAGTAATAATTTACAACAAGAAATCTTTTAAAGTCATAAGTAGAATACGTAAGTCTAGAACCTTAATTTGTTTTTCTTTTCCCGAAGGCTTACCCATCTCTGAACACATCTCCCCGGCCTGGCTAAGGTGCTGCCATCCCACCTTCTCATGGGCTCCTGTGTGCCCACTGGCCACTCTGCCATCTCAGCAAGTTTGGATTAAGTGACTTGCTCTTCCTCTTATCCTGCCAGCCCTCATGCCAAAATGTGGTTGATGTTTGAGGCACAGGGCCAGCTTGGTCACAGTGGCTTCAAGAGTGGTTTCCTTCTGTCTAAGGAGACTCTCCAGCAAAAGGCAATTTTCTACCTTCCCGTACAAAATCAGAATCCTCTCACCTGGCAGAAATCTTTCCCTTCAGATGCAGCAAAGCCAGCACAGATCATCTTCTCTGTGATCTCTCCGGGGTGAGCAGAATAGTAAGTGTGTTCACAGACCTCTCTTTCTAACACAGACACTTGAATTTGCTGTAAGCGACGTGCTAGGCCACCATCTAAGAAAGACACAGATTCAGAAAGGGAGAAGCTCGATGATGAAGTAAGCAACAAGTGACGTTAAAGAAATATATTTAAGTGCAGACTTGCTCCATACCAACATAATTGTGGTCATTCCTTTGCCTGCACTGAGGTAGAATATTGGGGCAGGGAGGGAAATATAAGCATTCCATGTACCATGTCTTCATTTCCAGATTTGGCATCTTTACCATGGGCAGGCAAACAAGGCTAGACACACTGTTTTCTAGCTTATTTACAATTTAAATTCTGGTACATAAAATATTGCTGCATTAGAATTCAGAAATAAAAATTCCACAAAATATGAATTAGTGTTATATATGTTTTATGATTATAAATACATATGGTTACATATTTATACATACAAATATTTAAATATATTCTTATAAATATAACATATGCTTGCATGATTTCCTATTATAAACTGAAATCTTATTCCACTTTTTCCCTCTATCATCACTGAAGCTTAATCTCACCTTCAATTTGAGGTAACAATAAACAATTTCTTCTCATACTTGATGACCCTCAGGCAGGCCCGTGCTAACTTGTATTTTGCATGACTTATTCTATCATTTTAGATTTATGGCTAATGTTTTAAAAGTTGAGCATTTTATAGCCCTATGCCTTTTGGGGCAATATTAATAAAAATTACTCTACATTTATATAGCAGCCTAATATTTACAGTCCTTTACTCCAACGTAATGCGACCACATCGGGAGGCAGGTTAATCACACTAATCTCACAGGTGAAAACGCCAGACCTCTGAAAATTTGATCTCATATCTCTTACAGAACAGAACCAGGACTGAAGCCCAGGTCCAACTCTAAATCTTGCATTCTTTTTAATGTACTAAAAATTCTCTTTACAGGGTCCATCTCCATGAGGGTGGCTGAGGGTGGCTGAGGATGTATCAAACATTGAGAATTCATTTTTTTCTCCCAGCTGAAAAGAATGAATTCATCTTTTAAGTCTGTAACCACCTTTCAGTCGTCTAGTGGTCACAGAATTGGTGACGGTGGAAGGTGTTAGAGAGCAGGCACTTTTGTTCAAGGGCTTTGAGGCCAGTAAGTCAACCAATCCTTACTCTGAATGCTTCCTCTTTGCCATGTATGTGTCTAGTCCTGGGGAGAGGGTGGTGAGGACAGATCTGCCTCCAAGAGGCTCCCACTCTCATGGGTGGGAGGTAGCAAATGATTCCATAAAAGCATGCCAAGTACATTTAAACGCAGTGAGATGATGAACTGGGGAGTGTGGAATGTGATGGAAGGTCAGTCCTGCTGCAGCATTTGCTCCGAGAAAGGAAGCAACATTTTGGCTGAGAAAGGAATGATGGGGAAGCAGCAATTGTAACAGGAATGTCCCAAATGGGAGGACACAGGTGCAGAACTTCAGAAAGCAGAGAAAGCCTGGTGTTTAAGCGAAAGAAAGAAGGCCATGGGACCTGCAGGTTAACCAACAAGACACAAGAGGGAAGTGATTTTGGAGACCTACATGGAGGTCAGATCACACAGAGCTCTCCAAGCCGGGCCAAGCAGTTCAAACTTCATTCTAAGTGTAACGAGAAGCCATTAAGGAATGATTGTAAGCTGGGCCATGCCAGTCTCAAATCTTATAGCTTTGATATTTATCAGTCTTGGGATCTTAGCAAGTTACTTAAATCTTTGGGCCGTGACCCTCTCATTTGCAAAGCGGGGATGATAAAAACTCCTCACGTAGTGGGTGGCAAGATTTTATGAAAATGCAATTTGGCGGCAGGTAGCACGGTAAGCTGTGAGCATGAACACTGCAAGCAAAGATTCCTTTCTCCTTCAAGCTCACAGATTCCAAATAAATGACACACAGAAGGAAAACATACAAAGAAAATGATCTTATACAGTGAAAGAAGCAAAAAAAATGTATCAATCCATTCAGCTGTTTCAGTATTTTGCTATGCTTTTAAGAACTCTATAGTCTGCCAGGGGTTAGCAAACTATAGCCAGTGGGTCAATTCAGCACCATCCCCCAAACACAGGTCTGTTTTGTACAATCCAAGAAATGAGAATGGTTTGTGCATTTTTAGATGGGTGAAAAAAATATCCAAAAACTCAAATCTAAATAAATTTTATGAAGAAAGTGCTATTGGAATACAGCCACACCCAGTCTGTTACATATTGTCGGTGGCTGCTTTATGCTGCACAGACATATGCTTTATGCTTTATGCTGTAGACTTGAACAGTTGCAACAGAGACCATATGGCCTGCAAAGCCTAAAAGATTATATGGTCCTTTAGAGAAAAAGTTTGATGTCCCCTAATCTAATCTACTTATAATCTAAGTTATCCTGAAGGAAAAATTTGAAATAGCTCATTCTCTATTCACTTGCTGAGCTATTATTACCACTGAATAAAATACGGTTTCTATCTTTTAGAAAGAAGAGGGGCTAAAGCAGATACTGCTTGGTATCATTTCCATGACCTATTTTCAAAAATAAGTCGCAGTAATATTTATGCAAAAGTCAAATGTTTACCTTTACTGATGCTTCCCCATCCGGTCACAGCACAGATCTCCAAGGAAAACAGAGGCTCTGGGCCATGTGGGAGACACACCGGCCTCACTGCTGAGTTGTACTCCAATGGAGAGCTCAGCTGTATGAGGGCGATGTCAGAGTCATAGCTCAGAATATTAAAGTCTTCATGCACCACTATGCGTTTGGCCCTTCTCACCTGCACAGTGGCAAGCAAGCGCATTATAAGATAAGAAAGTCAAAGACTCAAGCAATTTCCTTGCATAATACTTCAAAGTAATCCTAAATCTCTGTATTTACATATATCAACAAAGAAGATGACTTTGTGCTAAATTCAAAAGAGCAATCTCGGTTTATAATTTGTGGGAGGCCACAAACCACCTTCTGAGAACTGGTGGTCCTAGAGAAACCAAGCTATGTGGACTTGTGCACATAAACCTGAGTTTGCATTTCCTGACCTACTTCACCTAATTCTCAAATTAAAATGTGACCTAAAATTGCATCTTTAAATGTGGTATAAAAGAGCATAAAAGGGCACCAGCAGATTACTAACTAATCACATATTTTAACTAACAGTATTCCCTGGCATGTGACAACATTCAGAGTATAAACAGAATGACCTTTAAAAATATTTCTCACCTGCTCAGTTGATTCCTTCAGGGTTCTATCATGGTCCCCAGCAATAATAGTCCAAGAGAGTGGATTATTTTTCCTAGAGAAAGAAAAGGTTGACGTGAAAATATTTTTTGTATTTTGGTCTCATCCCATCTGGCCTTACCATCATGCACGGTTCAGTTCAGCCAGGTGACACCCACTCCCCTGTCTGAGTGCCTCTGTGGTCTCCCTCCCAGGGAGGACACACGTGGCCTCTTGATCAGCAAGATTCCTTGTGGATCTTGCTCCCTTCTTTTGGCCATAAAATGTCCCTGAATCCCCTACCAAATATCACCAAAGTCTTTTTATAAGTTGAGAAGGAAAAAAAGAAAATTTAAAGCTTATTTTAATTTCAGTGATATGAATACATAAAAAAAAGTTACATTCATAACAAGGTAGCTTCTGGTCTATGTTTTACTGTTCAAAATTATCCAAGCACTATCTCACAGGGCTGTATCTTAAAGAACCAGCTTTTACCAAATCATCAGAATTGACGAAACTGGGAGTATAAAGAATTTATCAGCTCAAAAATAGGCAAAGCTCACCCATGGTGTTAGATATAAGGGTGCTGATTACTTTTAGGGGAATGATGACTGGAGGGGGATGAGGTGGCTGCTGTTGGGTGTTGGGTGTTGGGTGTCAGTAATACAGTCGTTCAGGTCTTGATCCGGGTGCTGGTTATGTGGGTGTTCCCTTTGTGAAAATTCTTGCACACTTTTGATATACTTCAAAAAGATGCTAGAAAACTTGAGTCACATCCATTAGTTGGCCATATATCAAAATCTCCAGCTGAAAAAATACCTAAGGAAAGAGTCCCTCAATTGCCACAAATATATCGTCACTTCTGCTTGGAGACTAAGTCACCCATTTTTTTTTTCAAAACTTTCTTCAGGAAAAGTTATTGAAATTATTTTTCAATACAACTTATTCAAAGGAGAAGTTTTTTAATACACGTAGGCATCTCCTTCCTAGTCACAATCATGCTCATTTCAATTCCTGGCATGATGAGCTTGACTTATCCATGTGTTTCAATATGCCTTTATTAGGGGAGTGAACTCAGGCAAAGTGCTTGGCAAGTACCTTGCAGATGGTAATGACTCCATAATGGCAGCCATTATCATTATTATTATCTGCCATGCACTCTAATGGAAGGACTGAACTTTGTTTTCAAAGTCATCCTCCAAATTATTTCAGTTTTTGGAGAAATCTCCATACTGGTTTTCATATAGTGGCTGTATTAATTTAAATTCTCACCAACAGTGTATAAGAGTTCCCTTTTCTCCAGACCCTCACCAGCACCTGTTTGTTTTTTTTTTTTTTTTTGAGACAGAGTGTCACTTTGTTGCCCGGGCTAGATTGAGTGCCGTGGTGTCAGCCTAGCTCACAGCAACCTCAAACTCCTGGGCTTAAGCGATCCTACTGCCTCAGCCCCCTGAGTAGCTGGGACTACAGCCAAGCGCCACCATGCCCGGCTAATTTTTTCTATATGTATATATATTTTAGTTGGCCAGATAATTTCTTTCTATTTTTAGTAGAGACGGGGTCTCACTGTGGCTCAGGCTGGTCTCGAACTCCTGACCTCGAGCAATCCACCCGCCTCGGCCGCCCAGAGTGCTAGGATTACAGGCGTGAGCCACCGCGCCCGGCACCAGCACCTGTTAATTGTCTTTTTAATAGCCCTTCTAGCTGGAGTATGATGATATCTCAGTGTGGTTTTTATTTACCTTTCCTTGATGATTAGAGAGGTTGAACATTTTTTCATATATCTATTGGCCACTTGTAAGTCTTTTTAGAACTATCTATCAATGTCCTTTGCCCACATTTTAATGAGATTATTTAGTTTTTTTAATGTTGAATTGAATTCCTTGTATATTCTGCATATTAGTCCCTAATAGGATGAGCAGTTTGCAAATATTTTCTCCCATTCAACAGTTTGTCTCCTCACTTTTTTTTCTTTGCTGTGCAGAAGCTTTTTAATATAGTACTGTCTATTTTTGTTATCTGTGCTTTTGAGGTCTTACCCTTAAAATCTTTGCCTAGACCAATGTCCAGAAGTGTTTTCCCTATGTTTTCTTCTAGATTTGATTAACTTTTTCCTCACTGATATTGTTTAAAAAGAGGCTAGATGGCCAAGTAAAATAACACTTGAAGATTCTCACCTTAGAAACAGTCTGGGTGATCTTAAGTAGTTAGACAGTTATCCTTGTGTCCTAGGCATTGTCTATAAACGCATGTGCTAAGCAGATAAGAAAAATACCAATTTCACTCACGATTGCACACAGTGGGCTGCAGTCAGAATCCAAGTTGGCCTAATGATGGCACCTCCACACTGGTGCTCTCCTAGAAACCTTAGACCCACCTGCCATGGCCAACAGTGGGGGCAGGCTTCTTCCCCTCCTGCAATTCTTCTGGAAAGCCACTGGGGACTAAATGGAGGAATGCCACAAACACCTACAGCAAAGATGAAACCAATGACACAACCAGCTGAAATGATTAAGAACATACTCCTCCAAAGGCTTGTCATCATCAGCAATGGTAAATCCCAAATACCAAGATGAGCTTTATAACGACATTAGTTCCCAAGATCCATCTCTGAGGAATCTGATTTTAAAAAGCCAGGTGACTATGCAAGGCAATCAGAATTTTAGGTACTCGCCTACAGAATAATATTTACTTATTCACTGAACACTTATTTGGTGCTTACTATTTTCCAGGCACTATTACGGACATTGGTGATATTAAGTGAATAGAGCAAATAAAAGTGTCAGCCCTCATGGAACTTACATTCCAGGAGGAAAATTTCACATCCTTTAGCAATGAATCTACAAGATTCTTCATTATAAGTCCTTGTTTTTACCTTCTATTTTTATGGTATGAAACCATTTATCAATCCTCAAACATGTCAAATTTGCTTATGCATCTAAATGCTGTTCTCTTATATGAAATACTGGGACTCAGCTCAAGCGCTATGTTTTCCATGAAGCCTTCTCCAACTCCCCAGCAAGAGGCAGACATTTTCTCCTCTTATAGTTCTTCATGTAACTCTCTATTACAGTCCATCACCTTGCACATACTTAATACATGCAGGCAGAACAATGGAAAATAATCATATTTAGTATTTAACCTGATGCTTTAGAACATAAGGAAGTTAAAAAGATGCCAGTATGAGTTTTAAAAAATATACAAAAGACCACACAACCAAAAAAACTTTGTTTTCCTCCTCTGCCCCACAATGCATACTCATATTAAATATAGACTCTAGGAAGTCATTTTAGATATTAAGTTTGTACAGGGAGAGATGAGGATAAAGGATTGCTCTTGTAGGCCTTTCTTCCTGTCAAAAAGCTTATTTGTTCTTCCCTCTATTTATGAGTCTAAATATAAACCCAAACAGGATTCTGGAAGTTTTATAGACCCAGGTATAAGAACCATTTGTCTTCACTGCAGAGTTATATCAAATATAAGATGAGGATTTCTAAAAGAGACATCTAGTTAATGAAGAAAGGAAATTAAACAGATAATAACAACATGGCCATCAACTCACCATATGGAATAGCTTTTGCAGCAGATACAGGATTGGTTTTGGGAGGTGATGTCAGTTCAATTTCATTTGAAGTGTCTACAGAAGAAAATTTTTTAACTGAAAATATTTAGAAGTAGCCACACTAACTGACCCTACTTGTTTACCCTGGTCAATCATTAAAACACTCTACTGTAGATCTCACTACCACTACCATTCATATGCTAGATGCCACATCCCATAGATGTATTTCTTATATATCTCTTAATACCACTGCTGCATCTGGCTCTTTTAAGCACTTCCTCCTTCCTTGGCTTCATGACATTACTCTTGGTTTTCTTGATCAATCTATGGCCATCTCTTCTGAATATCAGGTTTTTTCTTCTTTTTGCTTTTTTCAAGATCCTGTTCTTCAGCCTGAAAATATATTCCTTAAGGTACTGTTCATTACCCTATTTTTATTCATCTAACATGTACATGATTTCAAGATTTCTGTCTTCAATCTAAATCTTTTTCTGAATTCTAGACCTAGGACTGCTAGATATCTCCATTAGGATTTCCAACAAGCTCATAGAGACTCACATGTCTCAAATGGAACCAAACGATTTTAATAGTCAACATTGCCTCATTTTTATGTTTCCTTATATCATGCAATGGCTCCACCATCTACCTAGCCACTCAAGCTAGGATCCTGAAAGTCATGCTGGACTTTTCTTCCTTCATATACTCCATGCCTTAACATATATAATCAAATACATCTAGAATAAATGATTTACAACGACTTCTTCACTGCTCTCCTTGCATGTAAGTTCGCCCATATTTTTCACATTGCTGTAGAGTAAGAGAAACGTAGGTGTGAATCCTAGCTCTACCTCTTGCCAACTGTACATTTTTGGGAAAGTCATTTAATTTCTCTAAGCCTCAGTTCCCTCGTCTATAAGAGGAGAGCAGCACACATACTTCCTAGATGTGTAAGGAGGAGTATATGCAATAGTACGGGTGAAATGCTCAGTCTATACCTGCTGCAGAGCAAGTAATTAATAAATGTTAGCTAGCTATACTATCACTCTGGTACTTACAGTTTAATGCCTTGTGCCCAACATGATCTAACACCTACCTTTTCTATCATTCCCTCCAAAACTCAATGTTATTTGTAGTTTTCTTATACATCATCCATTCTCTTTCATTAGGGTGTTTGCATATGAGATTCTTTTTGTCTGGGTAAAGTACACTGTATCTTCTAGAGTGCCAGGAAAACTACTAATGTGAAACCCTCTAACATTCTAAAACAGAGCCAATCTCATTTCTGAATTGCATTCTCTAATCTGAATCTCTACTTTTCATATATGGATTTTTTTTTATGTTCTAGTAGATGCCATTTCTGGAGTACAACCCTGAGATGCTTGCTAAATCACAGATTCCTGGGCCCCATCCAAGATCTATAAAATCTATTATAATAGATCTCTAGGAGTGAGCCTAGGAATATGCATTTTATGTTTCCAAGGTGATTCAAACACCCTATGTTTAGGTAAACATGGCTAAATTATCTTCTCTATAATTGTTTTTATAAACAAAAGTCCCTATTACCAGGTGTTCATGCCCACCTGAGAGCAAAAAGGTGATTCTAGCCTTGAAGCCTCAATATTATTTTCACCATCATTTGTAAAATGTGTCAGCATCATGTTATTAGGACTGAATAGCGGAGTGATGTTCAAGATTCCACAAAGTTTAGCTGAGAAGTTTTAGGGAACTCTGATTTATAGTTATAAAAATATTGTTCAAAGGTCAGAACACAGAGGTAAAATATAGCCCGAGTAATTTTTGAATCAGCAATTTTGGCTTTCTCCAAATTTGGTTTGTAAGCACAGCCTTACAACTCATGTGGGAATTAAACATTAGTTTCACAATAACAATGTACTATAATTTTATATCAAAGAAAAGGCTCTTATAAATAGGATAAAGACATCTAAATTCTAACATACACACAAACCTCAACTGATTGTATTTTTTTTACCTGCGTCTTCTCATTGTCTACAAATTAACACTCAAGTTTTATAAAATCGGGTCTTAAAATTAATTGTAAGACTCAAGCAGAAATTATAGCTTCTGGTTACTTTTCTTTGGTACAAACACCAGAATACCATCAACGAAGGAATTAACACAGAAAGAAGAAAGTGTAAAAGTTACCTTAAATAACTGTTAAAAATTTACTGTTACCATTTTCCCCTTTCTTTGGGGACTTCCTTTTCACTTTTCAAAAAGTCTGAAGCATTCTTCACATTTTTCAAGTTTTGATTAGAAACTTTACTGGTGAATCAATTGCTGACTCACAGATTTTAAAGCTAAAGTTTTATGGCACTGTGAGTTTCCAGTGCAAGAAATTCACATCCCCACACTACCTCATGGTACCCAAGGAAGCCGGCCAATGCTGCATCTACTCTAGTTAATCTAAAGCTTTTCAAATTTAAAGGACAGAACATTACCCACCTAACTCAGGTTCTTCTTTGGAATCACCATAAATCACAACCGCCTCATAAATATGGTTTGGATTAAATTCAACAGTAAAGTCCTCAAAGGTCAACTGTACAAATTATAAACATAACAGAGAAGTGGTCATGGAAGTGAAGTTTAAAAAGTTACCTGTGTATATTTAAAGGCTCTGTCACACCCGCGCACACCTTCAGATAGAAGTGTAAATAACTGCAGTCTTTTTGAAGGGCAATTTGGCAATGACTGCCAGGTTTAAATGCACAACCCAGTTGGCCCAGCAAGTCCAATTCTGGGAATTACATATATCCACATGTGTCCAAAAACAGTGATACAGGGATTTTTGAGGGCAACATTGCTGGCATGGACAAAGACTAGAAACTCACTAAACATCTATTAATAGGAAACTGGTTTAATCAGAAAACATCATATGATATTTTATGCAGTCATTAAAAAGAGCTCTGTAGGTGCATCTGGAAGTATCTTTGAGATATTTTACAGTGGACAAAACATTGCCAAGCAACATAAGTGTGTGTGTGTGTGTGTGTGTGTGTGTGTGTGTGTGTGTTAGTAAATGCTCAGAATACCTCTCTAGGGGTGCTGTCATAATTAATCAGTGTTTGCCTCCAGGGCGTAGGATGGGAATCTGATGAGAAGAGGCCTTACTTTTAACTGTATGCACTTTAAAGCACTGAAATCTTTAAGGTCACACACACAGAGAGCCCTTGTGAGAGTAAAAAATGACAAAAAGCAGCTCCTCATCATAATGGCAATTTAACAATCCAGATGAATTAAGTTCTGCTTAACTAACATAGCTGAGTTCTCTGTGGAGTGGAGAGATTCCTTAGCTGCCTACCTTTATAACGTGTTTCTCTGGAGCACGAATGAACCGATGACACTGTACACTGCAGGGATATGAGTCAGGACAACTGGCAGAGTGAATTGTCCCTTCTTCTGCCAATACAGCCACACTCCAATAACCTGAACCTGTGCAAGTATTGAGGACATTCAGTGAATGGCCAAAGGCATTTCCTCTTCCTCAGCCCCACATCATGGAAAAACAGCAGGGAATTAAATACCTGAAATACCTGCTTCTGAATTCTGTACAGCAGTACAGGTAAGCTCAAATCCGCTGCCCCTGTTTTCTGTATCAGAAACAAACGTACCTGTGGCCTCACTGGTCTCTGTCAGCAATGGTGAGGGCAGTGTATCCCCACAGACCCTACCTGAAAAGGAAAAGAAATGACTGAAAAGTGGTAGAAACTTGCATGTGTTTATTTTTCTAATGTTATCTTCCATGAGTTCTCTGTTCTAAACAGGCCAAACTATCCAGTGGCCCCTTTGGACATGCCACATCCTCTGCTTCAGCAGTTTTGCCGTCCCCTTCACTTCCTCACTCTCGGTCTCACGTGTCCAAGGCTTAGCTCAAAGTTCGGTTCTCCCATTAGCCCTTCCAGACCCCAATTGGAAATAAGAACTGCCTTTTCTTGAATCAACACAGCACATTCCCAGTTCTATGTCATTTCCTACTTTATCACACACCTTTAGTTACCTCAAACTACAAGCTCATTTGGGCAGAGACTGCCTTGTACCTGGCATGGTACTCTCTGACATAATTTTTAACAAATGATTGGTTGTAAAAACTGATTGCTGGGTAAATAGCAGTCTTGAGAATGAAATCATTTAGTCAATCAATATTATAACTCCTAACATGATACTTTGTCTATAGCAACCTATCTATGTGTGAAGAGAAATTTGTCCTAACCATTGGCCAGATGGAGACTTAGAGATCGAGGTGTATGTCAGTCATGGAGATCTTCTATCATATTTAACCACACAGTATTTCACAAAAGTTAGACACATCAATTATGTGTACATACCTTATAAGAGGTGTTTAATAAAAAGAAGTGTAATGACACAAAATGATCTATAGGGTCATGAGAAAAAAATTATGGAACAATGTAAAGTTCAAAGTGTGTATGTAAAGGTATATACATCAAAATGCAAACAGTGGTTATCTCTAAGTGATAGGGTTATGAATGGCTTACATTTTCTTTTTGCTCATATGTATTTACCAAATTTGATCAATATGCACCCACTTTTGTGATAAAAATATAAAAAAACTGCCTCAAAAGAAAGTTTTCTGGCAATTATGACATCAATTTCATTCAACATTGTTATTGAACTTGAGAAAAGAATGCGATACTTTGATATTTTGTCCCTAGCTTAGAAAAACACTGAAGAGAATGGTCAATGTCTTTCATTGTCTCCACTCTTACACCCCACCCCCACACACTGTATGTAAGATTAAATGATTGCCCTGTGTGCAGAAATTTTGTTTTAGATCTTTTAGCATGTCTTTGGTTTTTTAGATACTTTAAAACAATACAAATAAACATAGCATACTTACTAATTAGCATTCCAGTGCTTGATTGTAAAGATACAAAATCATGATCACACCCAACTTGATTTTCTATGTCTAAATTTGTAAATTTTATCAGGATGATTTTATCTTGTGGTACTATTATTTTCCAGGTACATAAGCTGGGGTAGAGGAGAGTGGAGAAAATAAAATAAATGGCAGAGTCAAGTTTGACAAGTAAAATGTAATATATACATATATATATGTTTCAGCTCATAACTCACCAATAATAATATTTTGCAGAATATTAAAAGATAAAAGGCTATGGAAATTTTTTTAAGTGAGCAAAATTTGTTTGTGCTCAAATTGCAAACATTTATCCAACAAATAGATGAGTACTAGACAACGGCCAGAAACCACCCTTTAAATTTCATTTAGTTCTAAAATGCTAGAACTTTGATGTATAGATTGAAGAAACCTAAGATTCATCTAAGTTATTATCAGTCTAAATAAAATTCATATTATTTGTCCAGAAGTTGAATTATGGATGAACCGTGCAGCATATGCTGACCCTAACCAGCCACATCCTCCAAGGTCAGCCTAAGCCATAGTCCCTGGGGTTGCAACGTCCGCTCTGACTCCCAATAAGGTCAGCCATAACCTTTAAAAACACGTCCAAACATTTTGAAAGTAATCTTACATAACAATACATAATCTTTTACCTTTATTTTCCTACATGAATTCATCTTATCGTTCAAGAAAAGAAATCCCAGTGGGCCATAAATCCTAGGTTCTTGCCTGTCTCATACTCATCACACCAAGCAATCTTATCCAGAATCGAACACATCAGAATGAACTTCTTTCCAAAAACTAGCGGTCTTTATCAGCAACCTTAGACCTGATAATAGCCCCACTGCCCTTTAAGTAATATATGTTCCAGACTGTAGGAATTATCCAACACTTGTATGCCCAGTTTCCAAAAACTAGACACTAGTAATTCTTCTTAACATCTCCTCAGAAACTCTTTCTTTGCTTTGGTCTTTTTCTATTTAAGTCCATAATCCTGAATACAGATGTAAAAATAAGATGCCTAAAATATCACAAAGCTCGCTTTCTAAGCACGTCAATGGAGAAAGCACTCCACATCCATCATCTTTCTTGAGACTCATTACATCCCTCTAAGATAGGCAGAAAAGAAATTATTCCTCCTTTTCCAAATGGAAAAACTGGCATTGATATTAAAAGACTCATTACATCTCTTACATAATTGGAACTCTGGTTTAGGCTTTATGACTTCAAAGGCCAGTACTTTGTTTTTATGAAATTATTTTCTGCCTCAAAATCTCTAACTCAGAGGTGGAAAATAGGCTTCAAATCTATGCCAACCTTGATTTATTATGATTGCTGTATTTAAAAAGATTCTGAGGTCTAGTCAAGCTAAGTGAGAGAGGGGTGCGAAAATTACTCATTGATTTATTCATTCAAATATCTATGGAACATTTACTATGTGCCAGGCACCGTTCTAGGCTCTGGGAAATTCAACATCTCCCTTGGGTATGGGAGGAAAGAGGGCAGACTGGGTGTTATCTATCTGTCATTTCTGAGAGCCTAACCACCAACTTCCAGAATAAAGAGAGGTGTGGAGGGGCTGTACAACTCCCTCTTCCTCCTTTACATTATTTCTTTCTCCCTTATGGTTACCTAATCAGATCCACTTGAAACTTACCAAACCTTTTCACTGCCCCAGACTGCTTGGGATGCTGGAGAAGTCACTAGCTATGCAGGCCAGTTTGCATGCCTTATTTCTAAAACACATCTTTTCACATTTTAACATTCTAAAACCAGAATGCCTCTTACAATTCCTGTAGACCTGGATTGAACGAGTTCTTCCAGGGAGGATTTTTATTAGCTTCTGCCAATTACCTTGGGGCACCATCAACTTCATACTGCTGAATTTTTCTGCTTAAGGTGTTTTGGATATATTAGTGGTAGAAATTTAGACTGTAGATCTGCACGAGTATTAACTTGTGATTCAAATTCTTCAGATTTTTTTTACACCTGCCTATACCCAGAGCCAAGGTTGAGGCATGTAACTTTCCATGTGGGTGGGTTTATGCCTTGTTTAGTCTTACACTGAGGATTTAGCCTTTGGTGACCCAGCTTTACATGGACCTATCTTGGGTATTTTGTTTTTCCTATTGGTGGTAGATGAAATATTGATGTATCTTCTAACCAGTTTTTTGTTTCAGATTTGTTGAAACATAGTACAAATTCCTGCTAGTACTATCTGGGTTGTAATGCCGCTGAAAGTGTTCTTATTTATCTCTGGTTGACTCTACTTTAGTTCCTATAAGCTATTTAATATCTTAACTATCTAATCTCAACTTCATTCTCTGAACTTGAGGCAATTGAAATATGATCACTAAGATATCCAGTGTATAATCCCTTCAACTTTCCTATTGATCACTTTAATTTTATTTGTTGCTTTCTCAGTAAAGGAATTATTCTTTCTTTTCTCCAACACCAAACCTTCTTTATTTGTTGTATTCTCATAAAACTTGCTTCACATTTTTATGCCTTTCTCTAGACTCTCTCTTCTGCCCATAAGCATTCTTGAGTCCACCCTATCTAAACAACATGCTTCTCTTGACCCTACTGCCTAAAAGCCAATGCCCCATCTTCCTCATCTCAGATAACACAAGTTCCATTCTTCCAATAGCTCAGGTCAAAAGCCCTCAAAAGTCCATGAGGGGCTCTCACTTTATCTCAAAAGCCAAAAAGAAAAAAAAAAAAAAAAACCCAAATTTTCAACTCATCAGTAAATCCTGTGGCTTTACTACTTCTGCGGCTACAAATCTAGTCAAAGCTATCATCATCTCTTACCTGGATGAGTGCAGCAGCTGGTCTTCCAGCTTTTGGTCTTGTACACACACACACATACACACACACACACACACTTATTTGTTTGTTTTTAAGGAGACAAGGTCCTACTGTCACCCAAGCTGGAATGCAGTGGTGCAATCATAGCTCACTGCAACCTTAACCTCCTGGGCTCAATCAATCCTCCCACCTCAACCTCCCAAGTAGCTGGGACTACAGGTATGTGTCACCATGCTCAGCTAACTTTTGTTATTTATTTATTTTTGTAGAGCTGAGATCTTGCTATGTTGCCCAGTCTGATCGCATATGATCCTCTCAAAGTGCTGGGATTATAGGTGTAAGCCACTGCACCTGACCTTACAGTCTATTTCTAATACAAGAACCAAAGTGGTCCTTTTAAAATATGTCAATTTATGGTCTTCCTCTGTTCAAAATCCTCCAATGGCACTCCGTCTCAGAGTAAAATACAAAGTCCTTTTTATGTCCCATAAGGTCTAAACAATCTGACCACTGCCTTCCTCTTCCACTCAACTCTAGCCCTCTGGTCTCTGCTATTTCCCAGTTTACCAGAAGTATTCTTGCCTCACTCCTACCATTCCTTCTGGCTGGAGTGTTCCTTTCCGAAAATGACTATATGATTCCCTCCCTCACCTTATTTGAGTCTTTTTCCAAGTGTCATCTCTATAGTGCAGTCTTCCCTAACTATTGCATACACCTCTTTCTTGCTTTATTTTTCTATATAGTACTTAACTACTTTCTAGTGTTATATTTCACTTTTTTTTTGTATTATCCTATTTCCACCTTCTAACTTGCCCCACAAAGGCAAACATTTTCATTATGCTTCTTTCACTATTGTATCCCTAGGACCTAAAATAATATCTGACACATCCTAAAGCTTCAATATGAATTTGGTGACCATTTGGGGTACCACATTTTCCACAATCACTTAACCCATTATGAATATGACTTCTGATCCTACAGTTCTACTCAGTGAATTCTCAAATTTTGAATTTCTGTATCCAATAGCATTTTATCTAAACTCATTTTGACTTATGAAATTTCTAACATTAATAACTTCCCTCTGTCTTGAAAATTCTTCTTGCGGAAATCTCTGCGATACTTCATTGTTTAAGCTGAGTCTCTGTGTTTGCCCAAGGTAAACAGGCTGTTGTCTGCATGTCTCTTACCCAATATACAAATACTTTGTTCAAATATCCACCTTCAAGGACATTCATTAATTCCTGAGGCAGGCCAGTTTCAGAAGTCTTTCCAATTAGAAAGTATTTAATATTGGACTGAAATCTGCCTTCTGGTAACTTCTACCCAGCAATCCTGATCTTCAATTCTGCTTCTCTAGTAGCCCCTAAGATAATAGTTCCTTCCTCCTCTTCAGTCTTTTTGGATCAAAAATATTCCTGGTTTCTTCAACCACACCTCTTAAAACATTGTTTTGAATTTCTTTCCACCTTGGTCATTGTCCTTAAGATAAATTCCAGCTTATCTCCATCTAAAGATTATACCTAAAGGTCTTCTCACTCTGGGACTCTCACTAGTTATTATTCTTCTAATAGTTTAAGCAAAGATGGCAAAAGCTTTATTGGCATCCTATTATCACAAGGTTGACTCAGAGTAAGTCAATTTAGACCCTTAAGCCTTTCAAATATGGGCTGCAATTAAGACACATTTTCCCCATCCCATACTTGAAATAAATATTTTTCATTTTACATTAGTTTTATAAATTATAATCCTTCCATCATTTTAGCTTCTCATTGCCTATGGCAGAAAGTCTAAACTCCTTTTTGCATGGAACTCAAGGTCCTCTGTAATTAAGTCCTGGTCATCTTTCCCATCCTTACTGTCCACTGCAACCGCAGTTCCCATTCCCATAGCTCTCCAGCCACACTGGGATGCTTATGACCAAGCCAACCCCTACCTTTCCCACTTCCCTGACATTATTTATACATAGTTTCCTTTGTTTACAGTGACCTCCTTCCTTCATCTCTATCTGTTGAAATTTCAGATATTAGAGCTACAAAAGACCACATGAGCTATAAAATCATAACTATCCTTCAATGCCTAGTTTCAATGCCACCTCTTTCACTAAAGCATACTTAACATCTCTGTCCCCTTATAACCACTTTACTCACACACCTTACAAACTACTTCAAGGGGAATTAGTCTCCATTTTTCAGAATACCAACATACTTGGATAGTATGGATTATAAAGTTTATTTCACCCTGTTTTGTAGTATAGTGATTTTTGTCTAGCTCCCTCTTCCTACCAGATTATAAACTCAGGACTGTCATCTATTTTTGTAGTACACCACCCAATGCTCATTTTCTTTCTTTCTTTTTTTTTTTTTTTTTTTAAAGGAGACAAGGTCTTGCTCTGTCACCCAGGCTGGAGCACAGTGGTCCAATCATAGCTCACCACAGCCTCGAACTCCCAGACTCAAGCAACCCTCCTACCTCAGTCTCCTGAGTAGCTGGGACTACATGCATGCACCACTACACTCACCTAATTTTCAATACAATTTTTAAAATGAATTTAGATCACTTAAAAAAATGAGATACTTGCAAAAACCAATTTCTAAAGCTTCAAGAATTTTTAGCTACACAGAGGACAGAGTATGTAGAAAATCTGTAAAAAAACGATACTGACGTTTATAAAGCCTGAACTATTTTCATATCACTGGGTGATACTTAACCAAATATTACCATAATTACAGAAATAATTATGTGACAGGATTAATCACTAAATTCCCACAGCAATCTCATTACCAGATGCTATTAATATTAGATATTGAATACATCAATGCAGGTAAGCTTTAATCTTGATCCTACTCAGGTTCTTTATTTATATTGATGATATAAATCAGGAATACCAATTAGTAAATATTCACCAACCAAAAAACATCGGATGAAATATATGCTTTGATATTAATCAGATAAGGAATTTGAGATACTAGATAAAATTGCCAAAATATAGTCTTTTAACTGCCTGATTTTGGTGGTGGGGGTGGGAACCCCAGGAATCATTCCTACCTAGGATACACACCTATTAGGAGAATAGTTGTCTTCTTTGGAATAGGGGTAATGAATCTTCCCACTTTCTGCAAATAACATTGTCCCCTGAGGTTTGTAATCTTCAAAAAAAAAAGGGGGGGGAGTAGTTAATCCTTTATCCCACCCATGGGCAACATTTCAAAAAGATATGGAGGTCAGCCTGAAGCTGTACAATTTATATTTATATAATTGATATTTATGATAATGCAAATGTTTTTAGAGGCTATGATTTATACATTGTATTTACAAACAGACTTCAGAAAAGTTCTGAATCGTAATGCTTTCTTTTTAAAACAATTCTTCAGATTTAACATTTATCCAACTTTCCCATCTCTTTCTAGGATCTCCTGGGTATTGCTAAAATACCTTTGTATAAAGACATTAAAGTAAATGTATGCAACTTTTAGCAATGGCATAGCAAGTCTCTATTCACTCAAAATTTTCTGATGCCAATATCAGGTTTTACATGTTGGAAGCTCTGTGTATAAATATGAGCAGGGCATTTTAAAGTTGACATTCACAACTCAAAATTCAGATTATGAATATGGTACAGTCCTTCTATTTGCCTTCTCTTGATGATGACCCCCACGTCAGCTTCCTACCTAGATAAGTAGGACCACACATACCCTTTCCTCTCTGGCTTCCACGCACACCTTGGGCAGAACTCAGGCCCTTTGTCACACTCCTTTGACTCATTCTTGAGAAGGGTTTGCCCCGATCCAAATCTGTACAGGGTGGAAAGAGTTAATGCCGTTCCCAACAATAAATAATGGTAAAATAGCCATTTAAATGACAGTTTTGACATTGTGATGTTAATATTAAGGATTATAACTTCTACTAAAAAATCAGTGCAGACCTTTTCTCAGAGTCAGGGGCCTACTATGTCTTTAAAAATAGGCTAAAGGGCTACATGGAAGCAGAAATTAATTTGATTTGATGGTGAGGGTGGTTTCAAAATCAGGATGTGAAAGATTCAATTCATCTGATTTCTAAGGGTAAGAAAGCTTTGTTTAACCCTATTTCCAAAGCATAGCCAGTTATAGGGAGGGATGAGGGAAGACAGGTAGAAACAGGCAAATAAAGGGGGAGAAGCTTAGATGATCCTAAGGATGTATTATTTAAATAAACTACTTACCACCTTCTGATGTTCATCTGACTGTAGAACTAACTCTTATTGCCTGATTTCATTGCCCTTTTAAAATCTTATTATTATCATTAACCTTTGTTCAGGGCTCATTAACCTCGTTGACCTTCTCTTCCAGGTGATCAAAATAGAATGCAATCGCTACCTGGAGAGAACTGCCCCCTTGCAGTACACAGCAATGAACAGAGGACTTTTATGCCTAAGACCAAACAAAAGTGAGCTGGGAGTCCCGTCATCTGAGGCAGCACCGGCCTGCACCTGGACCAACAGCAGCGGTGCTTCTCAAGGTCCTCAGCTAGGTGGCTGACCTTGGACCACAAGGAGAGAGGGACAGAGAGAATGCCACGTTCTGGGGCTCTGGGTGCTGTCAATTTGGTTCCTATGGTACACAACTTGTTCTGGAAGTTGTGTCTCTCATGCCGCTTCATTCTGCAGAGGCTGCCTGGTGAGTCATTTGCTTCTGCAGAAGTTGCCCCTTTTCACAGCAACATTCTGGTCTCTCAGGACTGAGCCCCCCTGACCTCTTCCCCTCAGTGCTCTTGCAGTTCTCTGGGCTTACCCTGCGCTCCACACTTTTATTGTAACTGTCCCTACCTTTTTCTTCTTCCTAAATAATTAGAAAGTTCCTTGAGGACAGGCTTGGCATCTCCAGACCCATATTTTCCTAATCTGGATTTTAGTGCCACAGAATCAAATTAACTCTCCAAAGCCTTCCTCATTTTTTCCCAACTGTTGTTAAGTAAAATGAATAAGGCAGAATGGGTGAGGTGGGAGAGGAGTGATTTATTTTTAGTATTCCTAAGTAGTGTAGAGAAAAAAATGTCAACTGAGAAAATGAAGAAAGAATCCCTTGATGAATGTTCTAAAGTCTCATAGATCCAAAAATACATGAAATTTTTACACAGGGATTGGTTTTGTTCAAGCTATAGATATCAATGCTCAGGAATTCAGACAAATTTATATACATTGGTAGTCCTACTAGAATTTAAAACCAGCCATATTCTTGCTTTGTTCTAAAGCTTAGTTCTAATTTTATTACAACATAGAGTGACTACCCCTAAGAGATGAGCATCATCAGTTTTTGTCTTAGAATGAAATGAGGAGGAAGAATTCACCCACCTCTGATCATGTTTTGAGTGATAAAATCCATCAACTCCAACACCTTGGAGAAAATGCCAAGCGATGCCTTCCTATGGTGGTATCTTAGAGGAGCTGAACCTCCAGCACAACCAGCTACCCAGGAAGTTATCCCAGCAAGACTCCAGATTCCACCACCTCTTCTGCACACCAGTGGTCCTCCAGAGTCACGCTTTTACAGTATGGAAGAGAGAAAATTTTAAATAGCCACAGGATAAAATATTTCATCAGTTCCACAAACATCAGCACTCATCTCAAAGTGCAAAGAAGTAGAGGCATGGAAGTCTGCTAGGCACTGTCCAACTTTTTGTTCCTCTACTTTGTTGTTACCTTGTCATTAGCTTCAAAGCACAATCGTTTCATCCAGATGTAATCTCTTTGCACCGACTGTTTACAATCTTGTCAGCCTAATACTTAATTTTTCTCCATTTTTGGAATTGCCATGTTCATTTTAAAAATCAATGGAAGAAGGGGGTGTGGTTACAGATGTCTGCTTCTACTGTAGCTTGTCACCTGGAAAGACTAGGTCTTCTCCCAAGCCTACACAGTCAGTGAATAGAGCCCCCAAGGTTGCTCTAAGGCCTCAAGTCTTTAAAAACTCCCTCCAACTGCTTTGATCATCATTTATTAGCGTCTTATAACTGTAGTTTTCCAAAGTTTGGATGGGACTTTTCAGGTCCTTTTGTTGGATGTCGGGTTGGGGGGCAGGGAGGAAGTTCTCTGGAAATTCCATTAGAGCTGGCTTCTCTGGGGAACTTGTTTTTAAATCGAAAGACTTGAACCACATTCCCTGCACATGAACATGTTTGCTTTCCCTTCCCTCATTGTCTTCTTCCCATCTAGTACCATTGTAGTTATAGACATCTGCATTTTTAGAAGAGTTTTACCCATTTATTTTTTTTAAACATTTAAGAACTACTAACATACTGTGGATACAGTAGAGTATAAAACTTGAAAAATGCAGATGTTGAAGGAATAAGTATCTTGTGCTTTAATACTTTGTGGCAGGATTGTGCTATAAGCAAATAAATCAAACTATGTAAATCACAAACAAAAACTAAAAATGAACCAAAGTGAAAAGGATAACTTCCAGGCAGTATCTTTCTATTGTAACCTGTTATTTAAGGGTATACTAGTGATTTCTTCTAAATAGATGTAAAACTTGTTCCAAGTTACTCTTCCTCAGTCCTGCCTGCCAAGAACTCAAGTGTGACTGTGATATAGCAATCCTTCCCAGGTATATTGGCAGGTATGTGTGTGATCTCAGAATACACAGGTGACATAGATATGATATGACAGCTGGTAATGGTGGATTCATTTACATTGTTTACACTCTATGACCAGACCTTAAGGGAAGGTCAGTTTTTTAAAAAACCAAGTAGTGTCTTCTTACCTATCTCCAAATACATGTCAAAAAAGAAGGATGTTTCTGCTTAAACTTTGTTTTTGCTCAGTAATACAGTCAAGCAAGAGTTTGTTTCCAAGTGATCCATTGAGCTGTATAAGCATTTTTGTTTATTTCAAATAAAATATATTTGTATTATTTGTCATTCATACTATCCATCCATACCACACTATCTTCTGTATCAGGTAGTCCAATAGAAATATACCTGTTTTGTTCTAAGAAAAAAAAAAAAAAAAACAGAAAGACTGGGCAACCTAATTTTGTCCCAGTAAGTATATGTAAAGGATCACATTGGCTCCCATGCTAGAGAATAAAGAATCCAAGATTGTAGGATCCTGTCTTCAATAACATTCCAATAACATTAGAATATATGCTGCTTTGAGAACATGTTTCAATCTTGTGTCAGCCTAACCTCTCCTCAAAAGGTGCAGAATTGTTTTTCTGAGGACTTCATCCAAAAAAGAATTGCCTATAATGAGTGCAGATAACACAAAGCACCTTTAGCCTGTGTTCCAGTTTAGAAAGTGGTATAAGTGTACGATTCTATCTCCTGCCTCCCAAACTCCTCCTGTCACTCCCTTGAAGAAAAACTTAGAAATTCTTCCAACAGATAATTTCAGGGAGCTTCTCACTACAGTTTCAAGCTGCTTTCTGGCAAAGAATAATGACTCCCTGCTGTTCCCTGCTGCTTTTTAATTTATAATAAATTTTAAAGAAAATAATTTATTTGGAAGACTTATCAAAAACTTAAAACTAGTGTCTTTCACAAGTTGGTCTCTCTTTCCTCTCTCTATATCTCATAAGGATTGGTATTCTTTGTGAAGTTGTTGTGTCAGTCTTGGGAGGTCATTGTCATTCACAACATCTCTTACCCAACAGTTACTAAAGCTATGTGTCTTTGGTCAAACTTTGTGCAAACATATTCTTCACTAAAGGAAAAAAAAGTTATGATAGTTAAAAAAATGTGGAAAAGAATTAATTCATAGCTGGATCTGATAAGACTGTTGAAGTGGTCATCTTGCTTAATTCCAACAGTGTGGACATGTTGAAACTAATCCCTGCCCTCAACCCACAATAAAACAGGTGTAGGAAGAGGCGTGGGAATAGAAACAGGCAAGAATTCTCTCAGTTCAGCTACACTTTTTCAGTGGAAGCCAGATGGAAGGTTCAGAGGCAAAGGAATTTGACACAGTAGCTCCCCAAAAGGAGCTCATGGGGGAAGGCAGAATCCACTTTCACCCACCTTACTGAACAACTGGGCTGATCTACACTTTTGTACCTGGCAGGCATCCATTCCCCCACCAGGAGAAACAGCACACATCATGGTCCTTTCCAGAGGAGGGAGGTTCATACTCTTGAGCACAGTATTACACGTTCTGTCATCCATGACGGTAAGTTCCACTTCCTGTAGGACATTGGAATAGTCTGACACTATAGAGAAAGAACTGATAAGTCAATAATTATCCTCATTGAAACAAATAAGAAAACTACAAGTTTAAAACTATCTCAAACAGATCTTCAAACAGATGTCAAAGTTGGTTTTTTAGATGTGAATTACATTCACTTCTAAAAATCAAATGTGATAAAGGACACGTTTTAAAAATTCAGATTTTTAAGATAATATAGGAAATTGTGGCTTCTCTGAATACATGCTTATATGTTTCCCCAAGAGGAAAAATTTAGCCAATAAATCAATGTTTTATAAAAATCTTTATTAAAAAGAATACTTCACAATGTATTTTTCAAGCTTTGAGGTATAGCTGACAAATAAAAATTATATATAGTCAAGGTATATATTTTGATATACATATACATTGTGAAGTGATGACCACAATTGAGCTAATTAACATACCACCTCACATAGTTAACTTTTTTGTGGTGAGAATACATAAAATTTACTCTTAGTAAATTGCAAGTGTATAATACAATATTACTAACTATAATCAGCGTGCTGCACAGCAGGTCTCCAGAGCCGATTTGTTGTATAATTGCAAGTTTGTGCCCTTTGACTAACATCTCCCCATTTCCTCCACTCCCAAGTCCCTGGTAATCACCCTTCTGCTTTTTGTTTCTAAGAGTCTGACTTTTTAAACAGTCACAACATTAAAGACAAGGAAGCTTAGCTATTGTTACTATTTCCTGATTATCTTTTTACCACATTCCTCTTCATCTCTCATAGTTACATCTAGTTTCCTTTATCCGACAGACCTAAACAAAAGGGCAGGAGTGATATGAACAACCTTAAAAAATATAAGACTTTTCTATAGTGAAGACAACCAGCAATCTTCACTAGGTTAGAAATTAGGAAGAAAAGAAAGGATAAATTTCTTATGGTCAAGAAAATTATTTCTGCTTCTCCTGGACATTCAGCATCCTGGAAGAAGTATTATATACTTTTTAATGCCTCTTACTCTCTGAAATCTTGCCCCATCCACTGGCCATACAAAGAATCCCTGCTTTAAGTTTATCCTCTCTGTTGGGAAGACAGATTGGTTTAACAGCAGTTCCTGAAAAACAAACAAAAAACAAAAAAAATTGTCAAGTTCACGGATACACAAGTGATGTTGAATATATTTGAAGAAGTGACATCTGTTGATTTCATGGCTTCTCTGCTTTTCATCCTAAAGATAATCGTGACCTATTTTAAGTTTTT
Organism: Lemur catta; assembly: GCF_020740605.2. NCBI lineage: Eukaryota > Metazoa > Chordata > Mammalia > Primates > Lemuridae > Lemur > Lemur catta. The sequence goes on along the minus strand of NC_059133.1, from coordinate 73,945,049 downwards.
CCCCTCAAACAAAACTATTTCATATTTATAGAAATTTAGAAAAATGCAGAAAAAGTAAAACAAGGAAAAATATCACCCATTGTTCTGCACACCACCACGAGCCCCCCCAACTACTAACATTTTAGAGTATGCCCTTGTTCTGAAAGGATGGTTTTTCATCCAGTAGTTACTGAGCACAGCTACGTGGCAAGCACTCTTTTAGGCCTCCATGAATGAGCAGGGGAAAAAAAACCCTCTGTTGTGGTGGAGCCTATACGTGAGAGAGTGAGTATATGTGTGCATGTGGGGGGTGGGGGAGATACAAACAATAAATATGATTATTTAGTGGTTGGATAATACATGCTCTGGAAAAATCAGGGTAGGATAAAGGCAAGAAGTCTGGAGATTAGGGAAGATGGCATGGGAGTAATAGTTTTAAACATGGTGTCATGGCAAGTTTCATTGAAGAGATGATATTTGAGCAAAGGAAGCTGAGGGAGGGAATCATGCAGTTGTCTGGGCTGAACGCATCTGATGAGGAAACAGGATGGAAAGTCCTTGCAGCAGGATCCCATCTTCGCGTCTGGGAACAGTGGGGAGGCCAAGATGGCCGGAGTGGATTTAAGCAAAAGGAAGCTGAGTAAAAAATAAAGCAGAGGTGAGATGTAGGACTGGGAGGAAGGAGAGATCAGATGATGATACCATTTTCATCTGAGCCTAATGGGGAACCATTGAAATGGTTTGAACAGAGTGATAATTTGATTTATATTTTAAGATGTATTATTCTGGCTGCTGGCTTAATAATAATTAGGGATGAAGAAAGAGCAGCTTAAGACAATTTCAGAAACCATTAAAATTAACACAGGTAAGAAATGATGGTAGTGTGGCCTGGAACACGATGGTAGAAGAGTAAAGTGGCTGAGGCAGGAGCAACAGGATTTTCTGATCCATTTCGATGTACAGTGTCAGAGAAAGAGCAAAGATTAGTCCAAAGTTTTTAGCTTAAACAATTGGAAGGAAGGAGTTGTCAACTGAGATGAAGCAGGCTCAGGGTAAGCATGTGTGGGGTATGGGGGGCCAACAGGATCCTATTTCAAACATATTAAGTTTGAGGTGCCTGTTAGCCATCCAGGATGGCAGTTGGTTATATGAATACCATTAATTCCAGACACGTATGTAACACATAGAAACCTGGGCTAGATGGATGAAATTTGGAACAGTCTTCAAGGAGATGGTGTTTAAAGCCTTGATCCTGGATGAGATTACTAAGGGACTGAACACTAACAGAATAAAATGGCCCAGGGCTGAGCCCTGAGGTGCTCCAACAATAGGAGGGCAAGGGGAAGAAGAGGCCTCATCACAGAACTAAGACAGGCTGCAAAGGGGTAGGAGGAAAAACAACAGGTTCCTGGAATTCAAATGAAGAAAATATTTCCAGGAAGAGAATGAGCAAACCTGCTAAGAACTCCCATCAAGAAAGATGAGAACTAAGAATTTACCTTTGAATTCAGCAACACAGAGATCATTTGTGACTGACAAGAGCGAATTTGGTGGAGCAGTGAAAGTCCAATCAACCTGGATGTCTAACAGACAACTTAACCTAATACATCCAATTATGAGAATTGAGGAAATTGACGTAACTAGCACAGATGGCTCTTCACAGACTTTTTCTATAGAGGAAAGAAATAAATGGGGCAATAGCTTCCTATGATATACAATTCTAGTTTGAGTTATTCTCAGGATTTTGATAATCTTGTTTTGTCTTCTGACATTTATGCACTGCTATTGAGAAGTCAGCTGCCACTCTAATTTTCATTCCTTTTTTGGAAATCTGGTGTTGTTTTTTCCCTCTAGATTCTTTTTGAGATCCACTGTGTTTTCAGGGTGCTGCATTTTTAGTACATGCCTAGGCATAAAGTTATTTTTTGTAAGATTTGTGTCTTAGCAAGTATGGTTAACCCTCAGCCACTTTCTCTTAAATTATATCCTCTTCTCCCTCATTATCCATATTCATTTTTAAGTTCAAATTGAAGGTTTACTATATTCTTTCAGTTTCTCTTCTCCGTATCTCTTACCCTCTGTCTCTTTTGGGTAATTATTTCAGATTGTCCAGTTCCCTATATGCATTCTGGTGGATAATCCTTCCATTTAGTTTCTAATTTCAATTATATTTTTATATCTTCATGTTTTGTTGGCTCCTTTTCAAATCTTCCCCTCCATGTAGTAGTTTCCTATCCTTCAGTTATTTTCAATACACTTTTACTTCTTTAAACCTAAGTAAAATATGCTTATTTCCTATGCTGTATCTCATTTTGAGATCTGTAATCTTCCAAGGTCTGATTCCGGTTGTTAATGTTTCTGACTGTCTTTGATGGCAAATATCTCTGCATGTTTGTGTGCTCACAGTCTTTAAAACTTTATGGGAATACACTGAAGCTGGGATTTAAGGTTCATTTCTTCAGAGAAGATTTACTTTTGCTTCTGCCAGAAGCTCTGATTACTCACCTGGAACCACTTTAAACTAAAATCGTGCCCTTGGAGTTTCGGGGCCACACAGGTAATGTCAATTCCAGCAAACCTCAATAAAGGCTGGCTCATGATTACAGATTCTTCTGAGAACCCTCTGCCCAGAGCCAAGGTTCAGAATAAGTTTTCTTATTCCTTCACTTTGTGTGTCATATTCCACCACCTGTCCCCCTCCTTGTTTTTCTCCAGGTTTCACGGCATTGCCTCTCAGTAAGTCCTAGGTTCTTTGTAGCTCCCTTACATGGTCAGGTAAATCTCTAGGATCTTAAAGATCAATTAGATGCCTTAAGGGCAGTGGCCTGCTTCAGTGGCTGGCTAAATCCTCTGGAATTGTGCTTTTTTATTGTTTTTGGCTAATGAATACTTCTTTTACTTGCATCGGGAAAAAAAAAAAAAGGTTTTTAGTATTTTATCCAGAATGTTTAGATTAGATACCCAATACTGTCTCAGCACAGATGATCTATAATAATGACAGAAAGGAAAAAAGCCTCTGAAACATTTTCAAAAACCCCAAACTTCTTGGTTAGAGCTGAATATGAGTAGATAGTCTAGAATATAGCCCAGCCAAGACACAGGAGTGTCTTCAAATGCTGATTGGAAGGTTAAGCGTACACAATTTGTGACTGGGACTCCTAGCCTGCACAGTACTTTTTATTTTTATAGGTCACAGATTGAACAAGGTTTCTAAAATACAGCTTAGCTATTCTGTTACTAGACATCCACACAGAAATTAAACTTGGACATAATTAGCAGTTTTCTCTATTGCATTATCTCTCCCTACTTACCAAACTTCACTTTGTGTTTTAGATACAGCAGTGCAATATCAGCACTCATATATCCAAGCCTGTTGTACTCAGGATGGATAATAATTTCTGAGACAGGAATATTCTGTTCTTGCTTATCTTTCTGAAGGAGGCTGTACTCTCCAGAAGTCACAGTTAGACCCTTAAGTTGCTTCCTAAAATCAAAGAGAAATGTTCCAATAAGTAGTTGTTTCTTCTAGGAAGGACTTCTTGGTTCTATATGATTAAATAAAAGTTATTAAGGTACTTTTAAACATTTCCAAGTCTTTACAGATGTTTATTACTGAATTACCAAGGGCCATAATTTCCAATTTTTTGATCTATAAAAAGTTATAGTTTTCAGTCACAGAATGTTTGTTTACATTCTTGTGAACACTTTCATCTACCATCAATTATCTTTCTAAGTATTTAAATGTTGCTTCCTTTTCTTATTTTGTACACAAACCATGGTCTATACATGCTATACCATTTTTTAATAAGATAAAAGTTAGCTTCTAGAACTGTCCCTCCTTTTCTCTTACTAGTATCCTCTTTTAATCTGGCCAAGTATTTGCTATTCCTGCAGGTTTTTTTCCCCCTCCTAATGACTTCAACTCAGATGATTAAAACTTTGGAGCATACATTTAACGTTCAATGTTAGTACTTTATTATAATAAGTAACCACCACCCCTACCCGACTGGTAAATCCACAATCCACAAATCATAGAGGCTGTCTGGGATCTTTGGGAGTTTCTCTATTTAGCAGAGCAGGAAGTGCTGGAAATCGTGGGAAAAACACAAGTTTCTGGGAAACAGGAAGGTCAGTGGGTGGGTGCACGAGGTGGCAAAATTAAGAAAGGGACTGAGATTGAAACTTGCATGATATTGAGAGCATCGAATCTCCCAGTCCCATAACCATAAATGAAGGTTTGACAAGGACTGGAAAACCACAACTTACTCATTGAGGCTAGCCAGGCAGTGCGCTGCTGTAACCACCTGATCGTCTTCAATCAAGCTTCCTCCACAGAAGTGGTGCTCGCCTAACTTTAGGGAGACCTGCCCAAGAAGAAAGGTACAAGCACAACTAATATACATATCTCCCCATAGATACTGTCTCCTTCAGAAACATTTGAGATCAACTCTCTGAATCTTACACAATATTCTTAAAATACTGACATAAATTGGATAGTGAGATATTTCCCATGGACATAAACTTTTTGGCACAGAGGTAGAAGAGGCCAGGAGAAAAACTGCATATTAACCTGGACTCTTGATATTTGAAACAGGAGATATTAATAGTCTGCCATTTACTCATTCAGAAATCAAAGTCTGTTATACTGACCTGCCATGGGTGGCCGCCCACTGTTGAATTTCTCCAGCTAAGAGTTCTGGAGAAGAACCCAGATTCCACCGCAGGTTCCTTGCTTTCCAAATCAACGGCACGAAGTCCAGGCTTCAATCCTGTTAGAAGAGCACGTCTACGTGTGCTCACACACAGAGCCTTACTAAGAGTTCACTTTATAGGGATTCCACGTCCAGATTCCCCCGGACTGGCACAGATGTTCTGCCGTCACTCACCTGCAGGCTAGCCCCCTTCTCCTCGGAAGATCCCCCAGCCACCCCGGGCTGCCAGAGCTCGCCGTCGACCCCCTCTGGGCCTAGGCTACCGTGACAAGGGAGCACCCCGAGCAGGAAGGCGCCAGCTCTGCCTGGTGGTTGATTTGGGGCTTCCTCTGGGAGGACGCACTTTGTGAAATTTACAGCGTTATTAAAGATACTGGAAACAGCATATGCTAGTCTGGAAGAGGGCTATTTGGCTTTAAGTTACTTTTACTAGGTTATGTTTCTTCGGAGGAAACTCCTGAGCACGGACATGCTTAGTAGATGTGCCTAAAAACTAAAAGTTCAAAAAGGAACCTGGCCTAGGCCTTCCTTTGGGAACATTTGGGCCCACAGCATTTGCCCCCACCCTTTCTTCTCAGACGCGTCAGGTGTGGCTGCACCACCGGGCAGTCCCGGGTTAAGGAGTGATGGAGCCATCCCTCCCCGGCCCTCTCAGCCTCCCCGCAGCCCCGGTGCCCAGGGCCTTGGGCTCACCTAGGCTTTGCGGCACGTCCACGACGGCGACGAGCAACAGCAACAAACCAGCCCCGACAGGTGCGCCCATGGCCCCCGCGCACCGGGACCTGGCGAGTCCTCCCTCCCCGCGGGCTGCGACCACCGTGGGGGGAAGGTGGGCCTGGCCGCGCCCTTTATTCTCTCCTGCCGATGGGCCGCACCTGCCTGGGCTTCTGGGCTCGCAGGTGTTCCTCTTCAGGTTCATTCTGAGCAGCTGCTGCCGCTCTCCGGCCACCTGCGGTGTCAGAGCGCCTGGCCGTCCTGCCTTAGGGCCCTGGAGACCGCGCCAGGTGCCCCGGTGGCTGGAGGGCCGCTCGCACACGTGCGGAGGTCCCCACGGACAGGTCCCGGGAGCACGACCATCAGTGGCCTAGAACCTTCGCCTAATGAATGCCGTCCCAGACCAGGGAATGTGGCCCAAGCCCAGGGCCAATGAGGTCCTCCATGCTAGGCACAGGCAGGTGCACTTCCCAAAGGCGCAGGGAGACTCATTAATGCTGAACACAGTACCACCTTCTTTTAAAGAGCTGCTTAAAGCTCTTAACCCTGGAGAGTTTTGCAATAGAGTAGATAGGAAAGAGGAGGTTTATGCTGCCAAGCTTTTCTAGGTGGCAGTATTGTCCTCAGCTTCAGCAGAATGGCCCACAGCTGTAGAACCCATCATGTAAGATTATTAAAATTAATTCATTGGTAAGATGATCATGTCAGCATTTTTTCCGTAAATATTAGTTTGGAATAAGTTAGCTTTAGTTTGGGAGAGGAATAAAGCCAGTATTTGTAGTGGGCTTATGTTTTGTCAAAAAAGTACGGCAAGGCTACCTTGGGTATTATACACACACACACACACACACACACACACACACACACACACCAACTGACCTGGATACCAGTCCCCAGACTCATTTGTCTTGGTTCCATGTAAAACAAAGGTAAAAGGTCCTTGAGGTAGGAGGGTAAACAAACTGAAGGAGGTAGGTAGACAAATGATCAGGAACACAGAAGATAGTCAAGGTGGGGAGAATGCAGGTCCAGGTATAATAAGCCGGTGATGACCAGCTGGGGGCAATGGGCCCTGTAACTGCAGAAGAGAGAAGAGGGCGAATGGACACCTCTTGATGAAAAGCCTAAAATCATGATTCGCCCCCAAACTTGAAACACATAGTTCAAACCTTCTTGTCCCATGAACCCAAAAGGAGTTTCTGTGAATTTTATGTCCCAAATCCCACACTGTTGAAAAGCTCTAGAGCTGCACTGACCAATATGGTGATTAGCCATATGCCGCTATTTAAATTAAAACTAAGTAAAAATTAAAAATTCAGTTCTTCAGTCACAGTAGTTACATTTCAAGTACGCAGCGGCCACTGTGGCTAGTGGTTACCATATTGGACACCGTAAGTAAAACATTTCTGTCATCACAGATAGTTCTATTGGACTGTGCTGTTCTTGAGCATAGCACCATTTTCTTTTGAGTATTTATTTCAAATAAAGACACCATGGACGACAGTTTGCCTGAGTAGATGACTCCTGGGTTTGAAGCATGAGCATCTAGGGAATAGTGGGTGTCCAGTGTGGGAAGGGGCTTGGTATGGTAAGCAGCTCTTCTGTGAAAATAGAGCGCTGAACCTCCAGGCTTGAGTACTGTCCAGGAAATCTCTGGGAATGGTACCTGCCTGAGGGGTGGCCGTCATCACTCTCCACCCCGTAGCCATCTCATGAGGATTGCCATGTGAACCACCATGATGGCTCCAGGGGCAAACTGTTCTCCAATGAAAGCTCAGAGCCCCCAAAGAGACCCAAAGCCCTCGTTCTTTTTAGCAGGAGGTCAGGTTAAAACCATCAGAAAGCCTTTACTAAACAAACAGGGAAAGCGGAAAAAATGAACATGTGATGTGCAAGAACAGTCAGGCAGACAATGTTCAAGGTGCTGGTCACACTGTGGCTAACAGACGTGGTCCCCTTGTGTTCTTCTGCACATAGTACACAGCTCGGCGGGATGTTCTTGGTTTCTTTGTTTCAAACCTGGGAGCCTCTGTGCATTGGGCACTGTCTCATCTCCTGTTACGGAGTTAGCTCCCTTTGTTGCCAGAGTTCAAAACCTACAGCCTCAAGTGAGACTGTGTCCTTATACACAGAGGATTGGCCCCTTACAGGCCTAACAAAATAATGGCTTCCCATCAAATGGAAAAAGAGGCATTCACTAAGAATTACATACATACAAAATAGCCAGGTCATTAGTTTTAGATCCAAAATTTCTAATAAGATAATGGTTTAAATACACATTGAGTTTGTGGTGATGTTGAAGCATCCAAATGGAAGACCCTTGTTTTTCTTTTTAAAATAACTTCAGAAAAGGAAAAGACTCTCAGGGAGGGGAGAGAGGAGGAAACGGTTTATGATATATGACAAATCTGTCTTTGATTTAGACATGTCTGCACTAGTGTAGGACAACAGCAAGCTGCTACTGAAAAAGCTTGGCTGTGAAGGACAGAAAGAGAGGCGATAGTAGCTAGAGCTATGGCATAGAAGAGAGGGTATTTTTTTTTCAAATGGTTTTGATGGTGATTACCTAAGTATGTGTTTTACGATAGAAGGGAAACTGACAAATTGGTAAGAGCCAGCAGAAGGAAGAAGTAAAAAGATGAAAGAGAAGTTAATGAATGGAATGAAGTTTCACAAGAGGCAAAATCCAGAGCCTAAGGGCCCTCTTCTTCCATTGTGGCAATAGGAGAAAAGAAAGGCTAGAATTGAGTGTCGGTGCATTTACAGATGGAGTGCAGGATATTGAGGGAATATCTGTTTTCTACCTTTAATTTACTCTGTAAAGAAAGAGGTGAAGGCATCTGATCTGGAGTGGGTAAGTACTGAAACAGGCATTGTGTGGCATGAGGGAAAGAGCAGACAGGAAGCACGCAGAAGCACGCCATGAGTGAATGAATGAAGGAGGGAAGGAAGGACGATGACATGGATGTCAACAGGTACTAACCACACAATACTTGAGAGATTGAAACCAGACATACGTATTTTCATCATATTTTATATAAAATAGACATTTACATAAATTTTATTTTGGAAAGACCTGGACAAAGTGTACATAGTCAGACTTAATGGGAGAAATACCTTATGGGAGAAATTTTTCTAACTGGCACAGCAAAAAGTAACAAAAATTATACATTTAGATACAACTGATCAAAATAAGAAATAAAAGCATTACGAACAAAGAACAGGATGCAAGTCATTTCCTCCTGACAAAAGGAGGGATCTGTGTTGAGTCACAGCAAATCAAATGATTTCCATATTATAAAAGCAAGCCATGGCTCCTACCAGAATTTTAATTCCTTAGGAGGAAGTTTTATCTTATCTTTTTTCCCCAGTAAAGTAACAATCACTGTAAGACGTTTTTAAGTGCACAGACTATAACATAGCAGTAATTACCTCTGCCATGTTCAAGCACTTGGGAAATTCAGTCACTTTTAGGTTTGTTTGTCTATGTGTTTTGTTGCAGTGATTATGATTATCTTAAAAATCACTAAAACAAAGGGCGAAATACATAGTGCTTTTTAAATCCAGATTCAAGAGTAACCACTGCAGAGGCTCAAAGAGCTTAATGGAACCATCAGGCTGATCAGTCCTTTTATGGGCGGTAAACATGACTGAGACTTTGGCTGACTTGCTCCAGGTGAGGCGGCCCCTCTGTGGCAGAGCTAGAATTCAAATGTCTTAATTCTTGGACTAGTGTATCGCTCCTATGGATCAGCAAGATAAATAACCCCAAAAGGACATTACACACATTGGATCTGCCAAGCATGATACGAATATATACCATGTCCAGCACTGAGGATGTGAAGAAACTCCTGGATTTCTAGATGTGCACATCTCTTTCCAGTTGGGAGTCAATGGTGATCTAAACTTACAAACTGAAATGACCATATATTGTGATGGCTGCTGACTTTATGAGTTACATGCCCTAAAGGTTTTAATTGAAACGACCTTTGGTGGAAAAAATAGAACATTTTAATATGAGACAATTGATTGTTACAAATATCTTATTGTTTCTGTTGTGCCACTTTCATTGATATTAAACCACACTTGTGATTGCAGTTGTCTCTTTTCTTTAAGTTACATGGCTATTGAAAACAAAAATATAGAGGGAAATGCTATTTTTGGAAGGACTATTTGACACAACTTTTCTTGTGCATCAAAAACTTCAAGAATAATCATAAAAAATTAAAATATTTTCCTATGTTATGTTTTAGCATCCTAAGTTTTTCTCTTATTCAACCACAGTCTAAATTCAAGATTCGACAGGTGTTTACTCTTTTTAAATGTCAAAAGATGCCATTCAGATAGTTAAGTTTTGCTATATTTGAGAGATACCAACATTCAATCAAATCAAAGTAAATGTGATTTGGAAACCAGGACAAACAAATTAAAAAAAAAACAAACCACTTCTAACTATGTTTGCTTTGAATGTCATTACTAATATCCCTTATTATTCTAAAGGGGTGACTCTATCACAAATTAAAGCAAAAGTTTTTGTGGTTTTCCCCCCAGAACTAACACAATTAATTAGTTTAACAAGTACAATTAAGAAATAATTAACAAAAGCACGTGTGTGCCCAAAAGAAAGACACAGATGTAGGTGTAAACTCTATGCCGAGGATACCTCGTGTGAGTCATAAAAATATCAGTTTTATATCCTGGGCACTTTGTCTGGTGCATGCAAATTTCAAGGCAATTCCTCTCCATCTGAGAACTAAGATTTCTGTAAATGTAAGGCCAAATTGTAGTCCAATTGCCACATGTGCAAATCCACCCCATAAAACCACCTGTTTGTCAACCTTGGAATGACAGCATCAATCAACCGATTGCTCCATAAATCATTCTTCACAATTCTTTGGCTCATTTTAGTCTAGATTTAAAGGTAAAAATTGTAAAAGATTATAAACATCTCTTTTGTGAAAGCTATAAACTCCAATTCAAGTTGTCAGCCCTGTAGTGGTTCTAGAGAATTCTAGCTGCACATTAGAATCATTACCTGGACAGCTAGGTATTAAAGATTTTGAAAGGTCCCCAGGTGATTCTTAAGTGCAGCCAGTGTTGAGAGCCACTATATGTGAGGAACAGATTTCAACTGTCAGCTGAATGTGGCTCTTAAATCTGAGGGACCTGGCCTGTGTAATAGTGAAAATAAGAAACCACACATTTGTTTTTTATTCTCCCTTATAGTTATCACAGGTTGATTTGTGTAGGATGTTTGGATTTTCTTATCTGGTCTGGCTGAAAAGTAGTTGCACAGAAACATTTGCACAATCACTGCAAAACCCTGCATCCAACTAAGTACCCCCTATTACAAATTTCAGAATCTCATGCTAAGGGTTGTGAAATACTGCAGGCAGTTGGAATTAAAGTGCTGACAATCTTCTTTGTTCTGTGACAGGCTTTATAATAAATAAACCCAAAAGAATATATTTCAGGATTCTCTAAAATAAAATTTCTTTTCCTCCAAGGTATTTGCATCTTTGGCTTAATTCACCTATATTATATCATTGAACCACGTTTTATGAATGTTAATAGATTGAAAACATCTGAATCATTTTTAAAATCCTGAATGCATAATTTGTAAGGTTAAAATAAGCTGCTAAAGCCATTCTCTTGGCTTCTATGTCAAAGGACATGTTAAGGGATTGCCACTTATTGGGATTTTGAAGGCAAGGAGAGCGGATTCTAGGCAGGATGGAAGTACTAGTTAGATGGGCTGGGAGAAGAGGGGAGATATGTACATGATGGATTCTAAATGTAGCTGAGGAATATAGCAAATGCTGCTCAGGGTAACACAATGCCAAATGAAACTCTGATGACTGGATCAAATGTTCAGCCAGGCCAAAGCAACTTCTAATCCTGTCCTCAGCCACTTTCCTTCTTACCCAGGACCTGTTTGGGAACCCAGTGCAAAATGAAATTGTGGCCCCTGTGTTCAAAAATTAAGAACTTCAAGCAGAGTATTCAACTGAATATATATATATATATTCAACTGAATATATTCAACTGAATATATATATATTCAACTTCAAGCAGAGTATTCAACTGAATATATATATTCAACTGAATATATTCAACTGAATATATTCAACTGAATATATATATGTATATATATATTCAACTGAAATATATATATATATTTTTTTTTTTTTTTGAGATAGAGTCTCACTCTGTTGCCCGGGCTAGAGTGCCGTGGCATCAGCCTAGCTCACAGCAACCTCAAACTCCTGGGCTCAAGCAATCCTCCTGCCTCAGCCTCCCAGGTAGCTGGGACTACAGGCATGCGCCACTATGCCCGGCTTATTTTTTATATATATATTTTTAGTTGTCCAGCTAATTTCTTTCTATTTTTTTAGTAGAGATGGGGTCTCACTCTTGCTCAGGCTGGTCTCGAACTCCTGAGCTCAAACCATCTGCCCGCCTTGGCCTCCCAGAGAGCTAGGACTACAGGTGTGAGCCACCACGCCCAGCCAATATACTTAATATCTTGGAAGATAGTATGTGATTTATTTTATCGGCATTATTTTAAATGTGAAAAACTAAAAATATTTCATTGGCCACATCCTGGTGAAGGTATTAATTGGGATGAAAATATCTAATCCAACAAACAATACTTACTTTTTTTGAAAAACAGTGCTCACTTTTAATGTTCAAAGAGATGCAGTGTGTGCAGACAGAATGAGACAGGGTGACAAAGAGAGAGAAAGAAAGAGGGAAGGAGAGAGGGAAAGGGCAGGGGGATGGGAAGAGATAGAAAAGCACCTAAAAGAAGGCAGAGAAAATTTCCTGTAGGCCATGTGACCCATTTCCCTTAAAACTTTTAGGCTGAAATTGCCATTTCAAGTATTCCAACAAATAAAGGTACTCTCCTACCTTAAGTAGCACTCGAAGTAAGGCATTAATTGCTGTTTTGGGGCTCAGTCTTTTCTATTAACTTTTTAAGCATTAGTTTTGGTTTCAGATTATTTTGAAAAGTTGTGATAAAGTCCTAGATAGTGTTACTAGCTAGGGTTTCCTGTTTTTTCAATTTGGGGGTGGGGTGGTTTTATTTTACAATAAATATTGTAGTATATTTCTTGGTCTTAGAACTATAATTTTGGAGGGGAAAGAAAATATCTTAACTAAGATCTTGAATAAATTTCTCATATATAACACTGCAAAACTATTAGAAACAAAGGTCATAGTGGTAATATATGTTATTGGATTACTGTTGCACACAGATGCATGCTAATTCTGTAATCATCTGCATTTAAATATTCTTACACTATCCCTTTCCAAAGAAGTTTTTCTTCGGTTTATTTAGACTTGACCAAAAAAATAATAATAGTGCTTCCTGATACTGGGTTGAAAGAAGCAGAAAGCTAATTTTACCTTGCCCTAGCCTGAGCACTGTGAAATATGAGTGCCTTCAGGCTACTCCATCTCTGTGATGCCCTGCGGGCTCAGCAGGAGAGCAGCACTGCCTGGAGGGGTTTTGTTTTTAATGATGAGAACCAAATTAGAATCAGGTGTTCCAATTTTTCCACCTCCGAAATACATTACTATCAGAACGCTGACAGCTGATTCCAAATTCCTTTAATTTTAGCAAGAGAATAATCAGTTCAAAGTTTTGGAGGGACTGTTACAAGTTGGATTTTTAAAAGATCAGTTTTGAAAGCTGCTATTAAAACCACTTTGTACAGACAGAAAAAGAAGTGTGTATATATTAAATATTTTATAAGTTATGAAATAAATAATGTACTAAAATAAATGTCAAATTCTGAGTTCAACTTTTCCTTCCCTATCTTTTAAATATAAATATATATTTTTAAACTTATGAATTTAGACTTTTTCCCTAAATTTTTAGAGCATTCTCCATGATATTCCCCAAAGCAAAGAACTCCGGGTTTCAATCACTCATGTTCTAAGCCCAAAGTTCTCTTTAAGCCTAGGAAGACCAATAAATAGAGCTCTCTTTCCATCTAGTTAGAATCTATGAAGATTTCTGGGGTATCCTGTAAAGGTTCCTCACTGTTAAATATATTTTTCAAAAAAATAAATCTCATGATGTCTCAACATTAAGATAATAAAGTAGGACATTTCTCTCAGTGAATATCTTTAATATTTTTTTATGTAGAATATACTATATATTTTTTCTCCACCAAAATAACAATATATTTGGAGGCAGAAACATTTATGATTTTAAATGCACTTTTGAAATCTTTTGAGTAGAATCACTACTCCAGTAATACTTATAATAAAATTAAAATAATTTTAAACAATTCCATAAAGAATTAGGGGTACCAAGTTCCTTGATTTTCTCCTAGGGATAAAGATATCCATATATAATTCCAGAAGCTTCCCTTTTGCTATATTAGGCAATGGGAAAAACCTGCGTGAGAGTGGAATCTATTTCTCAAAAGGGCTCTAGTAATATCCTTAGGAGGATATAAGATAGCTACTTAACAATAGCCCTTTTCCTCACATATTCTGGAAGGTTCTACAAAAGCTATTAGATACACATTTCTGGTTCTCAAGAATTAAATGAGCTAATTCTTGGCAGAATTTTCCATATGGCTTACGCCAGAGGATTTATCCTCTTTTGAAATATCTCATCCCATAGAGAACAGAAGCTCTGCCCTCGTAGCATTTTAAGCTTCTGTATTTCTGGGACATAAAAGTCTAAAACAAAGAAATGGAATTAGATCTCCAGGTTGCAAAACCATAGAAATATGTCAAGGGAAATCTGAAGTTAAACCAAACAAAAATCTGTAAAATGTGTGGTTGTTTTCCTTCTCTTTCAGACCTTCTTGCCCATGCTTGCTCTTTTTGTCTTCTTTCACAGAAAGTCCTTCAGCACTGGATTACCAGCAGATGTCCGAAAACATGCCACCCTGAACTCAGAATGAAAAGAAAGCTTCCTTGGTTGTGGCCCTGCTGATGTGAAAGCAAGGCCTCCGTCACTTTTTCCTCTTCCAGAGGCGCCCGCGTTATCCCATGAGACTGGGTCAAACGGTGCTACGTTTGATCCTTTTCTCGAACTTCTTGCAATCGTTTTTCTAGGCGATCCAATTTGGCAAGATTTTCCTTCAGCAGTTTGCTGTCTGGAACCAGCTGTAAGGCTTTCTCATAATAAGCTCTTGCAGACACATAGTTTCCCTGTGGAGAAAAAGAAAGAGAAGAATTCTAATCCATCCGAACACTCGCAGAAAATGAGGAGGCTGAGAAACTGACCCTCCGCCCAGTCTAACATTAATGTTCTCATGAGGAAACCTGTCTGTATCTGTATTGGCAATTTCATCCTTATCTGTTGGTACTTTTGAAGAATATTTGTTTTAAGTGCCAGATCAGCTGGAGAATGTGTAGGATAAGAGTTATACCATTAGGTTAAATGGCATCTACTAGTGCAGGGTATGAGGTTATCATTTCACAGTGTTCTCATGGGATAAGCACTGTTTCTTTGCAATCAAATAGAACCATGGCTCAAATTTATATTAGAGGGGGTGGGGGGAGAGGGCAGGGGGGTGGGGGAGAGAGAGAGGGAGAAAGTTTTTGAAACTGTATGAATAATGATTAAATAGTTTAGATATCCACTATATCTATTTAGTGGTAGGAGTTATTCTAATCTTCAACTTAAAATATAAAAGCAACTTTTGCCTAATATAGGCTTTAATGCAAATTTTAGTTTTTATACAATGAAAAAGAGAGTTGATAAGAATGCAGGGTCAAATTTACCCACTACTCCAGGTGTGTGGCAATATGAGCCAGCTGGATACTCTGAGGCAGGAGGGAAGGTGTATCATTCCTGGTCTGCTAAACACACCTGTCCCCACCCTCTGTTGGGTCTCATCCATTTTGCTTAATGATTCTACAACTAGCAACCATAGGTGCCCAGATGGTCTCTGGCAAATCAGTCCCAACTATTAGCTTTTTCGGCACCTCTTCTGCTACTGGATGTATTTACCTCTCTTATTTGGTCCACCCTCTTTCAGATCTGTGTCCTGCAAAGTCTCAGAACTAAGATTGTTAGAGTCCTCCCCATTCCAAAAAATATGAATTTTCTCTATCCACCCTCAGTTACAACTCCCATGTGGATGAACACCAGTGACTCTCTAAATTTCCATCACAATTTAGAATTATATCTCTTGCAGTGAAAATACTACGTAGCAACTAGCAACTGATACCTATTGAATGCCTAACTATCTTCCAAATGAGTTAATATGTGCTTAAAGCGTTGGAGACTGCCTGACACATAGGGAGCTTCAATGTGATACTATCGTTAATGTTATTATTAAATGACTATCCAGTCTCTGTATAAACATTGTCTATTTCTTATAGTATTTGCTTATCATATTGGTGAAAGGGAAAGTGGAAATGACAGAACAAGAGACTGTACATTGGAAATCCAAGTGCTGGCATGTGCAACAAATGGAAGTGTTTTTGATTATTAACACTGACTCTGATATGAAGCTACATAGATTGCTGAACAAGAGGGAACTTGGAATTGCTACATTCAATTATTTTTTTTCAACTCAAGCATTTATCTTCCAAATGTCTTCCGATTTTTATTAAGCTTAGCACATACATGCAGACAACTATACACTTGTGGCTTTTAGAGTGCTCTCAAAATATGTTCTTACTACAGTTGACTTTGAAATTGTTCTTCTAGGAAGCTCCCTGAATTTAGCCTTAGCACCGTGGCATCTTCTTCTCTGATCACCAGGTTTCTCTGTCTTTTCACAAAAACCGTAGTTCATTTTCTCTCCCTTAAATTGCTCTTTTCTTGATTAAACTAGAAGCTGTATTAAAAAAATAGTTACATCCCTTAAGCCAGTGCCCCCAATTCTGTAGATTATAGTTAAGAAATCTGAATTATCCAATTTCTAGAACTGCGTTAATATTGCATGTGGTTACTTAAATTTAAATTAGTTACAATTAATTAAGAATTCAGTTCCTCACTTGTACCAGCCACATTTCAAGTACTCAGTAGTCTCATGTGGCTAGTAGCTACTGTCTTGGATAGTGCAGATAGAGAACATTTCCATCATCACAAAAAGTTCAGCTAGAAAACGCCATTCTGGAAAATACATATTACTGTCACGATACAGTATTGAAAATAGGACTTCGTGATATGGTCCAGTTGATGCAACTCTTTGACTATAAAGACTGTATTGTAGCTTTCATGGTCCACCATTTATTTCATCCTACATAAAACTTCATTAAAAGGATTATCTTTGATTACCAAGTAGCAACAAGCAAGAAACCACCGTGAAACTCACTCCTCTCTCGCCATCACTTTCTGACCTCCTTACGCAGAGCCTTATTCCAGCTTTCTACCTTGCCACAGCCCTCAGGCCTGCCTAAGCTTCTTCCAGACTCAGGGAAGCAGCAAGGCTCAGGAATGGAATAACACTGCCTGATGCACATACTGCCTGAACATGCAAAAGACATAGAAATTTCATGATTGTTTCATAATGCCCTCACAATGACAATCCTGCATTCTAATGGTGGCATCACAATGACCACATCCGAGCCATGTGGATGCTCTATGTATTTATATCAGATTACATCCTATGAATTCACTGATATTAGACTACTTTTAAAGTACAAACATGGCGATTTTATATTGTTCAACCTAATACATGATGTCTGCAAAGACAAAAAAAAAACAGGATAAACTAAATTTAATCACTGTTAGTCACATTTTAAAATAATACACTCAATAGATCCTTCTTCAATTTCTAGACACCTTTCCAGGGGAAGTACCCCTAAATTTAAGGAAATGGTTTCAACTCTTAATCTTAAAGAATGCAATAGATGCATAATTTTCTCTGTAATTCTAGAGTTTTTGGACACTCTTGAGGGTATCTGTTGAACCTTTTCTAATTAACAACTAAACCCATTGCTTTAACTGCAGATGCAATCCATCTGAACACATATTGAACACATTATAGTCATTGTTGCTTAATGACAGAAATATGTTTTGAGAAACATGTCATTAGTTGACTTTGTCCTTATGTGAACATTATAGAGTGTACTTACATGAATCTAGGTGGTATAGCCTATTACACACCTAGACTAGATGGTACAGCCTATTGCTCCTAGGCTACGAACTTGAATAGCATGTTACTGTAGAGAATACTGTAGGCAATTACTGCACAATGGTAATTTGTGTATCTAAGAATATCTAAACACAGAAAAGGTCCAGTAAAAATACAGTATTATAATGTTATGGGACCATCGTCACATACACTGTCATTGACCAAAACTTCCTTATGCTGCGCATGATTATATTTGAAAGTATCACTATTTAATATACGATTTAAAATATTTAAAATTATTATTTTACTATTTTAAAGTAAGTTCATTCCATGCTTCCCAACTAGATGTTGCTGGCCGCCCTAGAGTATCACCATGATCAGAAGGTGGGCAGTCTGGCTCTGATAAACGTCACACGTGGATTCGCCACCCACCAGATCAAAGCGGTCAGCTGCAGGGTAACTATCCCATCACCCCCTCCCATCTGTGTAGTCACGGGCTGCCTTTTTGTTTTGTTTTGTTTCCAAGAGTGATCATTTTCCACTTAACAGTTCAATCTATTAGGACTTCGTTTAAATTCTAATCACTACACTGCTATTTTGTCAGTATGGAGACTGATAGAAGCCTGAAAATAAGTTAGCTAAACAGGAATGGTCTTTTAAAGCATGTTGGACCATGCATGGCATTTCTCTGCTCAAAGCTCTCCAAGGACCCTGACTTATTTGACGTAAGAGCCAAAATCCCTACAGTCCCATGCAAGGCCCTGTATGATCTGGCCCTGTGGCCTCTTTGACCTCAGCTTCTCCCACTTCCTCTCACTTGCTCTGCCCCAGCCACGCTGCCTCCTCACTGTCCTTCAAGCACAAGAGGCACACTTGAACCTTAGGGCCTTTGCACGTGCTCCTTCCCTACTTTGCCACATGGCTCACTCAATTCACGTCTCTGCTCAAGAATCACTTTTTAACTTAGGCCTTCCCTAACCACCTTAACGTAAAATTTGAGCACTTGCTCCCTGGTACTCCAACCTTCTTTCTCTCTTTTTTTCTCCATAGCACTTATCATCATCTGATATATTGTATGTATGTACCTATGCACATACATGTGCGTGCATTATGTGTGCATGTATGTATGTATATATTTATTTATCATCTACCTCCTCCTACTAGAATGTTAGCACAATAAGGACAGGAATTTTTGTCCCGTTTGTTCACTGCTGTGTTCCCAGTGCCTAGTAGAGTACCTGGCTCTCCATAAATGCTTGTAAAATAAATGGATGAATGAATGGATGAAGGACGGTGAATCTTTGATTGCATTAGTTATAGATAATAGCCCTCCACCTCCAAAGGTCATTTTCGATCCTCAGGAAGATTCACTGAAAGATATTTTCTTTTAGGGAAAAAAAAAAAACCCAAAACAAACAAGTTTGCTTCTCAGGAAAAGGTTATGGAGTAAAAGATACATTAGACATAAGAAACAGGAAGGTAATAGTTAAAGAAACACTTTTATCTTGACAGTGTGTTAAACTGGGAGAAAAATAAGCCACACTAAGCTCCAACAGGGATTTAGTTCACATAAACAGGCTTTAACTCCTGTCTGATACTTCTCATAGATTCCATGATTTTCTATATGATTAGTAAAATCATGGAATCTAATTTATATAGATTTACTTTTAAAATTGCTTCCTGATATTCACTATCTAAAAGCTAAATGTTCCCTATATTGCAAAGTGAACATAAACTGCACGAATTTCACTTTTAAACACTCATGTTTTTCGTATGCAAATAATTTCAAAAAGGAAATAAACAATAGCTTTCTCCATCCTTGAAGACAAAAAAGACAAACAGAATACACAAAGGGAAAACCCAGTCCACATGGAAGTGAATTATCCTCCTACCTTGATGTGTTGGATGCCACCCATGTTCATCCAGGCCTGTGCTTGATCTGGATTTAGTTCTATGGCTGCTTTATAGCTCTAAATAAATAATAAATATGTTCAGGTTAGGAAACGAGGACCCATCTTTAACGCAACAGGATTGCGGAAACCACTTTCCTCATACGTGAAAATTTAAAGGGTTCATACGATGAAGCCAGCCACTGCTGGTTTACTGGAGACCCAGTTTATTTCTATTATTTTTCAAAGTTGGTGATTCTAAAGTGGAGGAAACTGAAACGTGTAATTTTCCTGCAGAGCTAACCTTTGGACTTAGATGAAGGACACCTGCAGGGAATTCAGGTGATTTCTATTACGGTGCATCATTTTCCCCTGGCCCTGACCTGCAAGAAAACTGTGCTTTTTGGCCTTTTTCACCACAAATGGAGTTGCTAAAAAAATCTTTTTATAATCACAGAATCTTAAACTCTTAAAATAGATGTTCATTACTTCTTTCAGAACATCTATTTTACGATGTTTTTCTTTTTCTTCTGCCATATGAAAGGTCTTCAAATGTTTGAAGAGAGCTACTTATCCCTCAAGTCCTGTCTTTGGTCGCAATAACATATTAAATGTAATATCTGTGAGGTATATTTTTAATATTATGCATATTGTTTTGCATCAAAGGTATGCTCACCACTGAGTCTCCAGAGTGGTCACCTTACACAAAGCCAAAGGCTAAGGCCCTCAATCACAAAGCTAAGTATCTGTGTGTATATTTTAATGTTCTTTGCAATTTTCACTAGCAAGAAATCAACCAAACAGATCCGTCAGAGTAAAACCTTATCCATCCTCCTTTGCGTCAGTTTTAGGAGAAAGACGCAAATGAAAAGAAACTATACTTTTAAAAAGATGCTAAAATAAACTGGAAGGGTGTGTCTTGTCAGATTAATTTATATCAGCATAGATGGAAACACAGTGTAGACGTTAAGAGCTAGATTAAAATCCTGACTCCATCTCTTACTCCTCTATGACCTTGAGCAAGATATATGAACTCTGAGTCTCAGTTGATGAAAGTGTAAAATGGTGACAATGACCATGCCTTTCTTATACGACTGTTGCTAAGATTAAGTTACTTAATATATGTGAATTGTACACAGAGTGTTAACACATTTTAGCTATTATTATTAACCAGTGGCCCCATTCTTATTCTTCATAAGTATAGCCACTCTGTAATGATTATTTGATCCACTGGTGAAGCAACTAGAAAATACTTCTGTTTTCAATACAATGCATTAAGCTACAGATTGATAGATAGATATATACAATATATCCATAATTATTAATAATTAAATTTTTGCATTAGTTATAAATAACTTAAGAATGAAGATATTCAAAGTGTCACAATGTAGAGAAAAATCTATCTACAATTTCCAAGAAAAATGCTCACAATTTTTCAGAGAAAAATGCCACAGTTTCTGCTCCTGTTTTAAGGGTTCACATTCAAACAATTTTTTTCAAATATCTTTACATGTGTTTTCCAGTAGTATTTTAAAAGTCACCCATTTGTTTGTTTTCCAACACAATTATATCATTTAAGATTTGACTTTTCCCATAATATACATAGTGTAACTTTATGACTTCATTAATTCCTACTGGCTTTATCAAATATAAGGATGGTATTTCTGTTACATTTCTATTTATGCTTGTAAATGCCTTCTTGACTTCAATCTGTGAATAAATTTTATTACAAAGCTGTAGATATTGAATATCCAGCTATACGATGCAAGACACTGTTTCAGAAGAGAGAAGGAAGTAGTCCCTCTCCACAAGGAAAGTTCAGTTTAACTGGAGACATAAAATGCAAGAACGCATGTGTGTGTACACACGCACACATACACCTTACGGGGGTGGAGAGGGACCTAACAATACAAGACACTTTCAAATGACTGGTACCTCCGTGTTTTTTAAGAGTTGAGAAGAAGCAAGGTCACGAGGAATAAGGATGGTCAGGAAGGGCTTCCTGAGGCAGGAAGACAAAGACTGTGTCATGGTGGATGAGTGAGAATCTCATCCATCAAGCGGGGAAGGAGTATTTCAAGGACGTGTGGAAATGCCCAAAGCTATTCAGGCACTAGTCCAGCTGGAATAGAGGGTTCTTGCATGCAGAGAAGAAAAGAGAGAGAGCTGGTTTGAGGCCAAAATGTGGAATGATTGGGACATCAAATTAAAGCTATCATTCAGAAAATAATGCAAAGGCATCGCCTAACTCTGAATAGTCAAAAGCCAGGTGTCCAATTATAAAAAATAAACATAACATTATGTCAATTAATCAGAAAATTCACTCTACAAACATGTCAATGATCTTAGATTTTACTGTTTATGCTTCATTAAAGAGTGAAGGAGTATTAATTTTAATCCATGAATTTAATAACATAATTTTATTAAGTGTTTATACCTCAAAAGCTTTGTCAAGAAGGTTCTGTTCTCTTAGTTGGTTTCCTTTTGTGAAAAAAAGTTCAGATATGACTTTTGGGTCCTTTGGTTTCAGCTGGAGAGCCTTGTCTATGGCATCAAGTGCCTGCAGCAATTGGAAATTAAGACAGAATAAGCACAGATTAGGCAAAGAAAAACTTAACTGATAAAATTTCTACTTGTTGTCCCTATGTATTGGCTGGTGTGGTGTGTGACAATCAAAATACATTCTTCCTTCTCTCTGATTTTCTCATTGATGAACTATAGGCTCTGACAAAATCGTATTCTTATACTCCATGTTTCCCATTTACAGATAAGTGACAATAAAATGTCCCCGATCACTTTACAGGGAGATTGTACGATACAGTTGAAAGAAAACAAGATTTAAGGTCAGACATTTGCCCTGACCATGTGTCCATCTGGACCACTCCAACAGCCTCCTCTCAGTTCCCTGTGCCCACTCTGCTCCCAGTACCCACTGGCTCCTAGCAGCTAGAGATCGCTTCAAAACATAAATATGATCATGTCTACTCCTCCCCTTAAAACACCAAAGCTTCTCCCAGTATAAGGAGCAAAACCTTTGGCCTGGCCCCAAAGGGTCTACTCCTAACAACCTGCGCATGAATCTCACAGTGCACCCCTGCTCACTCCTGCCCATTCCTCAGGCAAGCCCCTGCTGCTACCACAGGGCTTTTCCATGTGCTATTTCCCTGCCCAGAATTCTCTTTGCTGCCCCCTCTGCCTAATAACTCCTATTCCTTATCCAGTCCTTAACCACATCACTCCACAGGGAAACCTGACCTTCCAGACTTGTCAGGTCCCTGATTATATGCTCTTTGGGAACATGTAGCTCTTCATGATGTCACTGGGCACAGCTATAATTCTACATTTGTTTGGTGATTGTCTCTTCCACTATAAGATCCGTGAGGACAAGGGCAGTAACTTTTTGGTTTTTCATACCACTTTATGCCCGGTGCCGACCACAGTGTTTGGCACACAGCAGGCATTCAACAAATATTTTGTTGAGTCAGTTCATAAATTTACTGGTTATGTGACTTTTTAAAATGGAGATAAATAATAATAGTTGCAATGCTGTGTCACTGACCTGCATTGCAGGGTTGTTAGAAGGATTACATAAAGCAATATATTAGCAGGATCATGGAAAATAATAAAGCATACAAATGTTAGTCTTGATCTTACAGAGTTAGCTGCAGATGCACTGAGACATACCACATACAATCTCCAGACCAAGGATGAGCCATGAAAATATTATTTCAAGGAGTTAAAGAGTTAGCAGTTAAAGAGAGACTTCTGAAAATTTTCCATAAGATAGGACATGTCAACTAATGATATTTAAGACTTCTCAGCCTTATAAATATGCAAACTGGAGGATCATTTAGGCACACCATTTTCTACCCACGAGTGCAAACAACCCTAAACAGTGTCCTTCTCTACCTTGTCGTGGTACTCCTGCTTGCTATAGATTGCTGACAAGAGGCGGTAGCATTCGAGGCATCCAGTCTCCTCTGACACAATGTGGTTGGTCATCTTTTCAGCTTCTTTCGTCTGACCCATCACAGCCAAAACCTGAGCCTGCAAAACCACATGGACTTTGGCTTAGCAGACGCTTTGTTACCACCTTAACACATATAGCATCCCTGACTAGAAGTTTTCAGAAACACTCCTGACCAAGATGCTCAGCATCTATTTTGTGGCTCACAGAGAAGGCTGAATCACCACACTTGACAAGTTTTAACTTTTGGCTGTTTCTTTATTTGTTTAGGTATTTGCATGCATTTGTGTGTGAATGGCAGGAACACCAAAGATATCCAATGAAATGGCTTGTGCATTTTAAAAAGAGTTGAGCAAATATATCAGAAGAGAAATAATCACTGATTTCAACAGAACACTGCATATGTAATAAGTTTGATTTCCTATACATCTAAGGAAAAGGAAGAGTGAAGTTCTAAACATTGAAATAAAAATATTGTTGATATGAATGTAAATTTTCCTGAGTTTAATAATGGTACCATGATTATAAAATGTCTTTCTTCTTAGGAACTACATGCAAAAGTATTTAGAGATCAAGGGATATGGTATCTATAAACTCTAACATAGTTCAGAAAAAAAAATCACAGGTACTAATAATAGGTATGTGCATACATACATTTCTAAATATGCACATATATCTCTATATGTATATACACACATACACACATATTCAAGGGAGTGATAAACAAATGCATCAAAATGTTAACAAAATTGATGAATCTGGGTAAAAGGGTATATGGAATTTTTTTTTTACTATTCTTACAACCAGTTCATAAATTTGAAATTATTTCAAAACAAAAACACAGTATTTTTGTGTCCACATCTTTGGTGAATGGCTGTAACACTGGTTATGTGAATATTCATCCAATGGATATATTATAGCTTTCCAGCTCCAGTTTCAAGACTGGACAACTGCAGCTCTCTTCACTGCAAGTTGTGTTTAGGTTGCCAGCTTCATCTTCTTTCATCTTTGTACTCACCAGCGCCAGGCGGAGCTCCCTTTGAGAAGGCTCAAGTGCTGCAGCTTCCCGGTAAATCTGCAAAGCCTCTTCGTATCGGCCAGTGTTGTAATATAGTGCTCCCAAAGGTGACAAGATTTCAGCTTTGTGTGCCACCTGCAGGGCGCTGGGTTTGGAGAAAGGCTAATTGACGCTTTTCTTCTAACAGGTACCTTTCCAAATATCTAAGCTTAATTTAGGGAGGACTGTTCATGGTTTGAGTCTCTGCTCTGACATGGTCTTTGTTTTTATATCAAGAACAAGGTTTTAAAAAAATGATCATCATGCCTCCCTCTGAGCATTAGAATGTCTCTAGCGACCTATCAATAATGGAAACTGAGCCCAAAGGGTCTTTCCCATTAATGGTGATAGATTGTTCTGATGTATGTGCAATATTTCATGTATTCCCATATTTGAAATTGCTATTTGTGGTTTGGGTTGCAATCCATAGCTTCAGAAAACAATGGGCTAACTAAAGTGGGAATTAAATTCCAACCTTGGTTTAGCACCGTGGACTAACCAGCAAGAAAAAAAGCCATTAACTGAGATATGATTTATACTGTTGTATTGTTCTCTTTGGGGATAAGAATCTGTATCACTTGAATTGGCAAAATTTGTTAGTATTCTGAGAGCTCATCTGTTCTTAACACACTAAAAAGTTGATGGGCAATTGCTGAGGTCTCTGGGCAACTTATAAAGTGAAAAAAAGGAACTTTACCGTTTGTACCATTCTTCAGCCATGCTGTTCTCTCCCAGTGACCTGTAGAGTCTCCCCAGGTTCACCATGGCCACGTGATGACTGGGGCTAAGTTTGATTGCCTGCTGGTAATGGGCCACTGCCTTCTCTGGAAAGCCTGTAACCAGCGATGGGTTGGGAAGAGCAGAACATATCTTATTATAAAATGTATGAGCTCTTCAAGTTCTCTTCCGACTTACAATTCTTCCTCATTATTACAGAGTCATACCATCAATTATTCAATTTTTAAATTAGTTTGCATTTTGGCTTCTCATCCTTGCTACTGCCTAACTTTGAACCATTCACTATTCATTCATACTTCCAAAAAACTAATAAAAAAAAAAAAGCGGTAAAAATTAAAACTTCTGTTATATGTATTATTTTAGCCAAAGTGTTCTCTGGTCATTCTTGCTAATATGATGTTTTCAGATTGTTACTGATTGTTGTTTAACCAAGATAAATTTGCCTCTCATTAGACAAAAAATAGAGTAGGCTGTTACAGAAACAAAACTGTCTCAACTATATTGCAACATAGTAATTGAGGCATTGCTTTAAACAAGTATATATCAGCTCTACCTTGAAAATCTTTTCAAAATCATACATTTTTCCTTAAATGGTATTAAATGGTATTTCAAACATAATAATAATGCTACCTTGAATTTGTGCAATACATTATATATTGTCAAATACTCTTATTTATATGATCTTTGCAGGTATTTTGGATACTACTTAGCTGCCTTTTGATGCTATTTAGCTACCTGTTGGAATTTAAGAGATTAAAAGACACACACACACACACACACACACACACACACACACACACACAAAATTACCCCTTTACAGATGCAGAAACTAAAGTACGAAGACATTAAGAGATTTAACAAAGATCCCAGGCAAGTGAGAGGAAAGGCCGGAACTAGAGTCAAGTCTCTCCAGTCTGATAAGGTTCTCCAAAGAAGCTTCCTAGTAAAACTATATCTAAGTGCCTGAACTTTAGAACAGTCTGAAGTTCTAAATGGAATGGAATGTTTATTATCTGCACAGAAATCTTCTCAAGTGCACCTGCTTGGAATACAAGTTTGACTAGAAGGGACCAAAAGAGACTCCATGTCCTACAGCAGTCGGTGAGTTGCTGTCGTCATTTTTAGGGGTGTGGGGTAGGACTGTTTGTTGTTGAAGTAAAATGAGGAGGGTTAGACCAGGTCAACTGGAGGTCTCTTCTGGTTTTTCTTTCTGACAATTTATTATTATGTGCCCAATGAACCAGCAGGTGGCACTCCATAACAATTTTACACATGCAAAAATATAGTAAGTTTCCTAGATGTATCAGAATGTACATTTATATTCTATAAAACAGAAGAGCTTCAAATATCCTAGAAAATAAAAACTCCTTCAAGCATTTCATACTGAAAAAATAATTAAAACTGAATTTTACTGCAGGGCAGCTAGTCTAGCAGGAAGAACAAAGTGGTGCCTTTGCATTAAATTCAAAAATAATTTCATTACTTATAAGTATTCACTGCATGCCAACAGTATATGGGGCTCTGCACAAATCATAAAGAAAACAGAATCCCTGCCTGGTAATGTTTTGCATTAACTAAGATGAAGTAAGTGTATTTTATAGAGCACCTGTCATATAAGAGCACTGTATCTATTTTAATAATGCAGTTTCTGTAATGTGTATCAAGGAAGGAACAATGCAACAATTCTGGAGGTTTTTTAAAAAGTCAGTTATAGAGAAGTATTTACCATCTGCCAGTAACTAGATTCAGAGGCAGGTTCTGCGTTATTGTAGAGGAACATTTCATCATCATAGATTTATAAATATGTATAAATGATACTCGAAGAAGACTGGGGCTCATTAAATCATCCAAACTACCTCCTGCCACCTGGGGAGTATTCCTTAGAGACACAGTTATAAGAACTAGGCAGGTTTTACTGAACTGAGCTTGAAGATTCAGGGAAATGACAGCCTCAAGGTACAATGACTGTCAACAGTATGAACTTCCTGCCAAACCAAGTGAAGTTTACTTCTGAGGCATTATTAGCCTTCCATTTTGCTTGATAAATAGTATTATCTAATCTCAACAGGACAGTTTCTCTTTAATTTTACTTACCAGAATCAACTAAGAAAACCCCATAGTTGTTGTGTAAATCTGAGCTGTCTGGACAGTTCTTTATTCCAGCCTGGTATATTTCTTCAGCTTCCTTAAATCTCTCCTTTAAAAGAAAATTTTTAAAAAAGTGAGAAAAGTGTTTTTAAAAAAATCAACAATGAACTGAATATTAGGAGTAGGACAAGCAGAAAAAATTTACTGAGCATCTACTATACAACAGGCACTGAGATTAGGCATTATGCACTTTTCCTGAATTAAAGTCAATATTAACTGTGCGTGAATATTTACTATTCATATCTGTGTTTAGTTCCTTTGGGGTGAACCAGCTGATGTTTACTAAAATGGGACATCTGGAAAGATCAGGACATGTACAACATGCCCTACTATTGAAAAAGGCCTGAAAATAGTTGTTCAAATGGGATGCCCTTTACCCCAGCAATTGTCCCAATGAAAATGGATGATACAAAATGGTGGAACGATTTTAGAGTTGGTTTGAGGTAAAAAAAAAAAAAAAGACAATTCTGAATTTGAAATTTGATTTTGGGAAGCCTGTCAAATATGTCAAAGGTTTAAAACACTTAATCAAAATAGGGTCATGGGTCAATGTAAGATAATAGTCATTCATTTAGCCAAAGTGGTAATTAAAAGGTTTTGAAAAGCAAAAACCTCTATTCTCTGGTAGAGAGGAGACTCAGTTTTTCAATCAGAAGATCTGAGAAAGACAGCGTGAGACAGAATCTGTCTCAAGCTAAATTTAATTTAACACCATACACGTGCCATGTATGTACTGGAAACAAGCGTGAACGAGACACACAATTCCTACCTTCACAGACAACTGAGTGGAATTCAGGCAAGAAGGCGGCAACACTGCAGTGTGTTTAGTGCCATGGAGAAGTACCAGGTACCTGGGAGGCAGCCAAGAATGGCCCCTAGACCTTGGCTAGATCAATACTCTACACCTGTCATGTTCCAAATGCCAGAGGACATTGGTTGCTATTAACTTCAGCAGCTGTAACAAATCTGTGCTTGAAAAAAAATCTGTGGCCACTTGGAATCTGAAAAACATCTTTATAACCAAACTAGGTGAATTGAAGGTGTTTTTCCTGAAAGGAACAAAATCAATGCCTTCACAGCCTCACTTGCTGAAGTCAAACACAACAGTAAACAGTTTTTGAGTGTAATTACTGTTTTACATGACCTTATTTTACCTTTCTCTCACTTTCCTGTTGCTTCAAAATGAGCAAAGAGATTACCTCTTTCATCTAAAACTACTCTTTTATTTTTGGGTCTATGAGCTAAGTTTCCACTAGAAATGCAATTTTCAAAATCTGCAGATGTAATGAGATTTAAAAGACCATGCATGCCTCTTAGAGCAAGGAATCACAGCCTGTACCCTTCGTAACCCCAATGGCAGTTTCAAAGCTCTATGAAAATGTCTTCAATATCTGTATTTCTTTTCCTCTCACTTGACTTAATTCCAAGGAATGATTAACTCCACTTACGAAAAATAAAGGGGAACCACCACCACAGAAGAAAAATACTGTATGAGTAGTTAAAATAAATTGTGCCTCCTCTGGAAGGGCAATGCATGTATCTTAAACCGTAGTGCTACTGAATCCTGAAGCTCAGTTTTAAACACTCACTTTCCTTTACCTCATCTGGCTAGATGTCCTGAACTAAGCTCGATATGCCTAGTCTCTACTGACTTGTAAGTTCTAGAGGAAATGAATGTCAGCTATTTACAGGACAACTTTAATTAAAAATATCTGTGACCCAGAGAATGGTTCTGACAAACAACACTGTCTGCTGTATACCAGAGTCCCCAGTGAACCATGGCCTCAGCGTGAAATTGGCCTTCGAGGGCAGTGGTTAAGGTGGGCAGCACGTAGCCATGGGCCCCTCTCCAAGACCCAAAGCATTTTCAGTGGGATGCAAATAAAATCGGCCTTGGGGGAGAGAGAAAACATAGTCACATGACCACTTTTCTATGCTTTAATTACCCATTGTGGCATACTTTTTACCTCAAGAAAGGAAAAGTGAAAAATAGATGTCCTGAAAAAGGACCGTTGACTGTAATTTACTCTCTAAGGCCAACTGATACGTTTGGAAAACTTTCTGTACAGTTCAGCTTGTAGCAACCCAAAGGACAAATGGACTTAATGCAGCAATTCTCAAACTTCTTAATTTTAGGACCCTTTTGAACTCTAAAAATTACTGAGGATCCCAAAGAGCTTTCATTTATATGGGCTACATTTATCAATGTTGACCACGTTAGAAAAGAAGCTGAGAAACTTTAAAAATATTGATTAGTTTATTTAAAATAATAATAAACTCAAATATAAATAACACGTTTATAGGAAAAATAACTATATTTTTCAAAATAAAAAATTAGTGAGAGGAGTGGCGTTAATTTATATTTTTGTCAATCTCTTTACTGTCTGACTTCATAGGAGACAGCTGGATTCTCATATCTACTTTTGTGCTCAATCTGTTTTTATATATTTTTTTTTGGTTGGCGTATGTAAAGAAAACCTGGCCTCACATAGACATTTAGTTGGAAAGGGGGAGAGTATTTTAATAGCCTTTTTATAATTGTGGATTACATCATGTAGCCGCTAGAAAACCACTCTACACTCATGAGAAAATGAAGGTGAAAAGGCAAATTACTTTTTAGTGCTATTAGGGAAACTGTATAGAACTTCTTGGACCCTGGGGGTCCCCATCAAAACCGTGCAAACAGCTGCCTTAATGGATGGCCTATACCACTGTGTACTTAACGCATAGAAGGTGTAGAGTGTGGTATTCATTCCAACGTGGTGAAGGACCGACAGAATGAAAAAGTTGTCCCAGTGCCCTAACATCAAGGTCAAGTGTCTGAACTGCTTTCTAGAAGTGCTTTCACTCTAATCAATGGTATCAAGCACATGTAGTCACAAAATATCTTCCTATTAAATGAATGACTTTATTTACTATTCAAACCTGGGAAGTTAAGGACTGACAGATCTTTAAACTCATAATGACTTCTCAAAGAAACTATTTGAGACAAAGAAGCTCAAAAGAAAAAACAAAGATGCCTGCTTTCTCATCCTCTTCTTTGTCTTTATTTTCTTTACAAGACAGTTCCTCCACCCATAAGTCATAAACATTATGAAAAACATGCTATCAATATTTGATGTCTAACTCTCTTTCACATCCAACTGAAATGAATCAATTAACTTGGTATTCCTCCCCACCAAGAAAATGTTAGGTATTTTCTAATCCTGGATTTTCTCATCTCCTAGCAGTGTACGATCAATTCTACTCTGTGACAATTTAAGCAAAAGAGAAATGACCACTTTAAAGAGGGAATGCCAAGAATAGCAAAATAAGTGCTAAAGAAAAAGCATGACAAGAGAAGCAACTAGGAGAGATGTAAGGCAGTCATGGGACCAGGAAAAGAGGGGCAACCACGTTTGCATATAAATGTGGTTTCCTGCTTCTCTAGACTTTTCTCATGCCATTTTGCCCCATTCTCGACACTTCCAGGTACATGTAACTTTCTATTAGAGGAAGGCTCCATGGTGTTCTCCACTTCACAGTCCGTGCATGGTCTACTCCTTCTGGCCAGAAGACTTTTCCTTTCATTTTTACCTACTCGTTATCTACCAGGTTTTTGGGTGTCAGATTACATTTCACCCTTTAGCAACTGGCCCCTAGTCCCCGAACATCTCTGTCCCCTTAGCACTCTCACTGGTACTTTTCCTTTGCACACATGTCACTCTCTGGTGTTAAATACTGGGAATGGAGATGTAAATCTTTGCTTAGGGGTAGACTTTTCCTTCTAAACTACGCTCCACCAGGTAAGGCACATACCTGGCTACTTCAACAATCTCTGGTGCTTGGTGGTAGCTTGGTGCTCAACAAAACATATGTTAAATAATTAAATCAATAAATTCTTAAGTTAGGGTCTAATTTCAAGTTGACTTAACCACACAGGCAGTGGTACGCATGCCTGAATCTACCCAAAAGATGGCATTTGTAAAAGGAGACAAATTGACCCTGGGCCTCCCATTTGATCTATAGTTCCAACTTACATTTTATTGTTCCAATTTTCTTTTCACTCTTGCATCAGGTGAAGTCATATCCCAAAATACGTAAAAGGAAAATATTTTATTTTAAGTGTTAATCATATTAATTAAGTTTTTCAATAGGCCATAAACCTGGGGCTAGTAATAATTTATAGTGGTCAGAGTCATAAACAACGTTAATTTTATTTCCTTTCCCGCTAGTGTAATGTCAAGCTATATAATCTAGGCAGGAATAGGCTGCTTAAAAACGATTGTGGGCTTATAAACGTTTACAGTCCTATCTGTGGCGCTGGAGTCCAGCCAGTTCTGAGCGCTAACGGAGAGCCAGAAGAGAACAGCCAGCCAGAGACCACCCTGACTACGAATCTAAGAGCTTATTTTCTATTCTCAGTGGTCTTGACTTCTTTGCTGCAGGAGACACAGAGGGGCACCAACCTTCTTCTGGATGTTTTTATGTCTCTCACTCCTGTGAGAACTCATCCTCCTGGGTTTCCGCTATCACTTCCCTTCTCCCTTTCTACGTCTCTACATCAACCTCGTTAACTATGCCCACTGCCAGTCTGTTCATGGGACCCCAGTGTCATACAGCGAAACGGCAGTGGGTGAGGAGTCCAGAGATCAGGGGTCAGTCTTGGCCTGCACTAGTTATTTGTATGTCCTCGGGCTTAATTCTGTGTACCATATGTTTTTATCGAGAAAATGAGAAAGCTAAAATATTCCTTAAGATTTTTTTTTTCACACTATTTTTCATTTTCCCCTCAATGAAAATATCTGCTCATAATATGGTTTCATTCACTTTTAGTCCTACACCTACATTTCTAGCCCTGGTCTCTCTCACTGTCACCAGCCCAGATGCCATTTGCTTTTAAATGTTCTACTAGCGGCCGGGCGCGGTGGCTCACGCCTGTAATCCTAGCACTCTGGGAGGCCGAGGTGGGTGGATTGCTCAAGGTCAGGAGTTCGAGACCAGCCTGAGCAAGAGCGAGACCCCATCTCTACTAAAAATAGAAAGAAATTATCTGGCCAATTAAAATATATATAGCAAAAATTAGCTGGGCATGGTGGCGCATGCCTGTAGTCCCAGCTACTCGGGAGGCTGAGGCAGTAGGATCGCTTAAGCCCAGGAGTTTGAGGTTGCTGTGAGCTAGGCTGATGCCACGGCACTCACTCTAGCCCGGGCAAAAAAGCGAGACTCTGTCTCAAAAAAAAAAATAAAATAAAATAAATGTTCTACTAGCATTCAAGACTTAAAGGTTGTACACAGCTGGTGGCAGAGTACATTGGTACTACCCTTTTGGAAAGCAATTTGCTAACAGGTTTCAAAGTCATGAAATATGTTCCTATTGTTTTACATGGAAAGTCTACTTTTAGGAATGTATCATTAGGAAAGGATTCAAAATACTGTTTTTAAAAAACCCTAAGAAGGGAAAAGTTCATTGCCACCAAATAAAAAAAAGAAGAAAAAAGAATCCAAATGACTCAATAGTTGAGATATTATCATGTAAATTAAAACGTATTACTTTGATAACCAGTAAGCAGCCATTAAAATGGTATTTATGAAGGCCATTTAGCACCAGGAAAAATCATATAATATTATGTATAATTTAACGACAACTGAAAAGAACAGGATACAAACTATATGTAAATAACACAAATATATTAAAAAGATATGCATGATATTAAAAATGATAACATTTATTGTTTCTATATATTATATTGTGGGTAAAGGGTATATTTTATTTTCTCTGATTTTTCACACTTTCCGTTATATATTTATATTACTTGTTTAACTGGGAAAAATTGTTGAAGTTGATCTTATTTCCTTCCTAAAATCTTGCTTCTCCCTGGCTTCCCCATGGCTGTCAGTGGCCACGAATCTCCTCAGTCCTTTAGGTGCTCTGCCCTGGAGCTCTTAAGTTTCTATTTTTCTTTTCCTTTCAAACTTTACATGCTGACAGTCACTATATAACAAGGGAATCCTTATCCACAATGGTCTGTCCGTTCCCTCACTTTCTTCCTGAAACAAGGCTCTCAACTGCTCACACCAGAATGCATATAAAAAAAGGCTTCTCTAAAATATCTCATATATTTCCATAAGATTTTCTTCCTCACGTGTTTTAAAACCCTCTCCTCAGACATTTACCTTTGCTTCCTATTACCTATCAGTTTCAAACTTGGGCTCCATTACAGGCCTTAATATGCTCTACCATATAATGTCTTTTCAACTTATTAATCTATTTTTCAAATTTCTAAATCCTCTATTTTGCCCAGACAGACTAACTTGCCTCCTTCAAGTTTCAACAGACTAAGGAACACAATACTAGTTCTAGACAAATCCTAGAAGAGAGTATTACAGTCGGGGTTTTATTGGCACTGAGGATGGGAAATGGCATCGACAGGCAGCAGGATGCTGACAGCAAGAGCAAGGCTTAGCAAATCAACCTCGGTTCCTTTTTTGGAGGAATCACAACCTTACATCAGGGGAAGTTCTTCAGCAGGTGTCTGACTAAGTGGCTCAAAACATCCTTGTAGACGAGACTGTGAGAGATGAGCTAGACAATAATATAATTTGATATATTAACTAATGGCTGAATAACTTTACCCAAAGAGTCCTGGGTAAGATAAAGGTCAGCTTGGAGAGAAGGTTCTAGCCGCAGGGCTTCCTGTCTGCTGTTGATCTCTACAACATTTTTTTTAAGTCAAAGACATAAACCAGTTATTTAACTAGAAGTTATTCTTACCAAATCTGCCATTTGAAACAGCTGGAAAGAGTAGTTAGTATACTGCATGGAAGAAGAAAAAAAAGACTAAATGTCCTAGAAAATCAGAAATTTTTGGTTCATATAACAAGCTTGAAATTCAATAAAGAATGAATCCTTTCATCTAGATTCTGAAAAACTGCCTGCAAAATGGATGATTTCAGCTCAGTATAGGAAAGAGCTTTTTTAGCATTAGATCGTCCCACAACTACAGTCAGCTGTGCATGTGGACAGATGGTGACAAGGGAATATGACCTGCTTAAGTTAGGGGAATGCTTCACAGTGTGTTACAGATTGACCAAGGTTTGTAAACATTGCTTTCATACACCCCAGGTGTCTGAAATGCTACAATGCAGTTAAATAAAGTTGTGCCACTAAGAAATAAATTCATTTGCTACCAAAGAATGTCGATATGTATTTTTCTCTAATAGTTTGTGCCTTGCTTGTGCATCTGAAGCATTCTTTTATTACTAAAGAATTCAAAACATGAAGATAAAATGTTGGAAGTCAAAGAGGGGAAGGCAATCCTGAGTTATGCCCAACAGCTGCTCTGTTTCTTTCATGTTAAAATCAATTGCCCAAAGGGGCAGAAGAAAGAACCTTTCAGTCTTTCAATTACATTCCTAGATCTCATAGCATTTGACATTCACATCTAGAATAGGAAAGACTGCTAAAAGATGTGACCTTTGTATGTAAGAAAAGATCACGGTCCTCGTCATAATTTGCTTTTCTTAAAAATTGTACACAACTTCAACTATACAAAATGCTACAACTTCATAGCAATTTGCCATTGCGGTTCACAAAAATTAAATTTACCAAGTAATCGAGTTGAAATAAACCACCTGGAACTTCTTAAACCTAACTGAGGAAAAACCATACATGTTGTATAGTTCCACCTGCTATAAAATTTGTCAATACTAAGGACAAATGCAAAGATACTGCAGAATGGACTGATATAAATTTCAAGGTCACTAAATATAGTATCTTGATCATTTTTCAAGTAGTAACTTTTCATGAATTCAGATGAATTTAAAAAAACAGCCATTCTCAGGGAGTCAAATATTCTAGTGGTGGTAGAAAGACCATAAACAAATGTTAGATGGTGATAAATGCTATGGAGAAAAATAAGGCAGGACAAGGTGATGGGCAGCGGAAGGGTGCTCTCTACAAAGGGTCATCACAGAAGACCTCTCTGATAGTGTAACATCTGCACAGAAACCAGCATGATATGAGACATCCAGGAAACTCCATGATATCTAAGAGAGAAGTGCTGCAGGAGCAGTTGGTCAAAGGCTCCAGGAGGGAAGCCTGCTTGGCATATCTGAATAACTGCCCAGCAGCCAGTCAGGCAGAGGCAGGGCGAGGGTCTCACGAAAAGGAAGGAGCCAGGGTAGGGTGAGGCAAAGGACGGAGCCAATCTTTTCCTCAGAAAACCCTACTGTGTCTGCTTCGACATAAGCCAAAGGCAGCTGAGGACTGCCAGTGTATACCAGAGAACATGACCACCATAAATTTAGCTTAAATGCTCTCCTAAAACATGCAATTAGGGGTTTTTGTCCAAAGCCCGCTTATACTGCCTGGAGAATTAGGCAGGCGCTTTTGTCTAAAGCATACCCATATTACATAGAGAATTAGAGCAAGGAAACCAGGTTTATAATTTCTGTTACATAAATATTCATAGAATGTCCTAATTTTGCTTCTTGATGGGACCTGCAATATTTTTTTAATGCAAATTGCTCCTTATGTAACTGACATGCTGTATCAAGTCATTTATTACCTTTAAGCCAACTGAATGCTGCAGGGCATCTTGCAAAGATGTTGAGTTTGATTTTAAAGACAATCTGGCAATTTTGTAATAGCAGAATCTAGCGTCTATCAAGGGCACTTCTGTGTGTTAACAAAACTATATCATAAATTTAGAGAGAAGACAACTTGCATCTGTTTCCCCATAGCAGGAGGGGCATGCATCCAGGACTCTGAAAAATGGTATTAAATCACTTAGACACAAGTGAAAAGAAGGAGGGTATTCAAAACACGTATCTGTTTCATGCTATGAGAAATTTTCCCTTAGGAGCCCAACCTACAAGCCTCTGTAATATTCTAACAGGCATTAAGATAGAATCTACAGGATTATTGGTAATTGGCTCCATAT
Source organism: Lemur catta (assembly GCF_020740605.2). Classification (NCBI taxonomy): domain Eukaryota; kingdom Metazoa; phylum Chordata; class Mammalia; order Primates; family Lemuridae; genus Lemur; species Lemur catta. The sequence goes on along the minus strand of NC_059133.1, from coordinate 73,908,862 downwards.
TGAGTTTGGAGATCTTAGTCAATTAGCAATTCCCTAGAAAAATATGACAAGTAAGTAGCAATAAAAACAGCAAGTATCATGCATTGTTCTTGACAGATTTTGTCCCAAAGAGACAGAGAATATATCAATAGCCACAAATGGACCATCTTTGTCTAAAGGCCACCTACAATACACACAGAATATTACAGTGATAAAACTAGGCTTGTCATTTGTCAAAAAAAGAAACTGAATTAGAGATGAGTGGTCCAATATGAGCTCACAAATTAAATCATTAGCACAAAATCTGTGCAACATTAGTTTATACACACAACAGTAACATTTAAAAAAATATTGTGTGATATTAAATGGAAACAATTACCTGCTCAGCCAATAACGAAGCTAAGCTTGAATATGCGTCTGCAAACTCTGGACCATATTTAATGGAATCCTTCAGTAAGGTGATAGCTTCTTCTTTTTTCTCCTGGGACCTATAGATAATAAGGTGGGGGGAGAACATCTTTTAATAACACTTTGCTTAAATCTTTTGATTAGACTTTAAAATCTCATTTCTTTTAGCAAAGGTTAGCTGATTTCACTCTGAATTTTATTGCACACAAATTAAACTATACAGTCTCAAGGTGCTAACAGTTTCTGTCTCTGAATTCTCAGTGGACAGAGATGTTAAGATGTAAATAATATGGCAGGTTATTCTCTGATGTTTCTACCTTCTATTTCCTGCTGTGCACTTTTTGAGAGTGACATTCAATAGTTTGCAAGTTTGTTAACAAGAAACTTTGACCCGCAGCAGAGTAATTTTGGGGACATTATCTGGGTGGCAGAGGAGCCACCACAGAGTGATGTAGAAGAAGATTTGGGCCCCTGTAGTACTGGTCACACCACTGCAGCCTGAGCTCCTAGCTACCAGGGACAAGTCAGGCCAAATTGCCAACGTTAATCTTTGGTTTTATATATGAGAGAGAAAAAATTCATACAGAATTTATGAAATTAGAAACTACTGTGACCACTGGCTAGAAAAGAATAATGAGCTATTTTATATCATATTTTTATTGAAAACCGGGCCTGGTTCTGTCTTCTTCATTTGAGTCTTCTCCCAGTGATGACACTTCGGCTTAAAGAGAACTCAAGGCCCAGAAGTTATTACCATTTTCTTGGGAGAATGTTCTCTTTCCTGTTAGTACCATGGAGGAGACATTGGGTCGTTATCCTAATAGTTAATGTCTTTGAAACCAAAAGTGTGCACTTGGCAGTGATCAACTTTGCTACTAATACAATTCCACAGACAGAGATCTCTTGTTAAGTGCTAGACATTGTAACTGGCAAGAAGTGGAATGAGGACTAGAATCCTTTGATGTATAGAAAGCACACAGCCTCTTGGTTCCCCCATCTTTACCAGTTACCAATGGAGTTGTGTGCTTATGTTTTTACTATTCATTGATATAGCAGTGACTATGTACCATATGCTCTCGTAACTTTTCATATATTATTAATTTAATTCTCACAGCAATCCTATGTGGCAGATATAATATTGCACTCATTTTTTCTAATGAGAATATTTGGAGAAAAGTCAAGTGACTCATCTATGTTCACATAATCAGTCTTATGAGTGCTCTGGCCTCCTACCATCTCTGCTTAGCCTAACTGCTTAGAAATCCACCTCTTATGATCTTGCTGCTCAAAGTGTGACTCATACGCCATTTTCATGAATATCACCTGGAAGCCTGTTAGAGATGGAGACTATCTCAGGTTCCCTCCAGACCTACCGAATCAAACCCTACAGTTTCAAAGATTCCCAGGTGATCTACATACATACTGAGCTATCAGCAAAACTGCTCCATGAATTGCCAAACGCAGCTGAGAGTAGCTCCTGATACAATTCTCCCTAAGGCTCCAGTTTCTGTCGGATGAAGTTATGTAGCGGGAAAACTAATATTGACTCCACAAATTTAAGTTCTTATGTGCCAGAAGCAGTTTGTTACAAGGCAATTTCACCTAGAAGAGAGTATTCTATCATAGACCTTGGATTTAACAATTCAATTAAATATTTATCGTTGTCTTTTATGTGTTAAGCACTTAGCTATTATTTACCAAGGGAGGTGGTTGTTCACACTATCTTCTCCTTATCGGGGTCTAACTAACTCCTAGTGGTTCCTCACCATGCAAAGTCCTGTCCTTGGAAACAGGTGTAACACCTGTGCCCTTGGGATGCAGCTTTGCAGCTGCATGGTTATAATAAACTTGCATTACAGCTCTCTTAGTGCTTTATTGATGATTCAGACATTTAGTCAACAAACATTTAAAGAATATCTGCAAGACTCCATGGAAGTCCACTATGTTTACATACACTTAAGTTTCTATTCTAAAATACACCTTGAAGTAATTCTTTCACTGGCACATTTTTTAAATGAACATGTATTTTTTTAATTCTAGTAATTTGACTAATGATTTTATGGTTAGCAGAATCTTCTTCCAAGAATTTCATGAATCTTTAGTAGCATGAATATGGAAATCTCCTCAAAGTCTAAAAGAAGATATGGACTTAGGCAATTAAGGCTGAAAAATTAAGTCCTTGGGGACATAATTTAGCTTGGATACTCTTCAAAATCAGCAGAAAAAAGAACACAACAATTTGATAGCAATGATTTAATGGTTTTCATTTGTCACAGCTCATATCAGTGAGAATGAAAACTTAGACCTTTTACACATGAACTCAGTGAGATTAATTACCACCTAACACAGTCTATGAATCTAAATACTTGAGGTTGTCCATTAACATTCACGACACAATGGAAAAGTTAATCATCAAAGTTATTCACAGGGAACTCAGATTCTTTACAAAAAAAGAAAGTTATCTCTAAAGGTCCCTTGAGGGACCAACAGGCTTTAAGAAAAACATCTCATCGTGTAAATAGTTTAGTATGTAAGTATTACAAGACTTGGGCAGAGAGGATATTTCCTCTTGGCTCTGGACTCTTGCATGGTTCTGCTTTTGCTTGGCAGCCTTGAGGGTATTAGTCCGCTAGGGTCAGGCTGCCAGGCATCACACGCTATCTTGACAGATAGTTTAAAATGCTTTTTAAAGAAAGCCCAAGAAGTCGGTAAGTGGTAATCTTAGTGTTTTTGAAAGGGAGGGGAATAGAGAGGATATTTCTGCCACAGTCTCTCTTGCTCACCCTTTGGTGGGAGCTTATGAAATAGGTGTGGTTTTTGACACAATAACTTGCAGCAGATAATTCATCTAAATGAAATCTTCCTTGCTTATATATAGTGATGACCATGTGAGAACAAAATTTCATTTCAAACTGCTTCTGATTTTAGTAGCATCCCTTTTTCATATCCATGTTATGGTATATGTTTCTCTGATAATTATCCCATATTAAAAACACGGACTATTTTGATAGTAATGATTTAATGGTTTTCATTTGTCATGGCTCGTATCAGTTATAACGGAAACTTAGGACTATTCAAATTAGTCTTATTAAAAAATAGTTCTAGAATTCTATTGGATTGTTGCAGTCCGGAGCACGCTTTACTCAGTTTTGTTTGCTAACACCTAAGTTCACACCCATAGTTCATACATCTGCTTTTATTCCCCTCTGTCTTCTCCTTCTACTACATACAGAAAACAGAATTTTTTTTTCTAGAACGCTGCTTTCAACACTTTTTATATAAAAATCTTCATTCATCAGCCAGGCGCGGTGGCTCACGCCTGTAATCCTTGCACTCTGGGGCGCCGAGGAGGGAGGATGGTTTAAGCTCAGGAGTTTGAGGCCAGCCTGAGCAAGAGTGAGACCCCGTCTTTACTAAAAATGGAAAGAAATTAGCTGGACAACTAAAAATATATAGAAAAAATTAGCCAGGCACGGTGGCGCATGCCTGTAGTCCCAGCTACTCAGGAGGCTGAGGCAGGAGGATCACTTGAGCCGAGGAGTTTGAGGTTGCTGTGAGCTAGGCTGACGCCATGGCACTCTAGCCCGGGTAACAGAGTGAGACTGTGTCTTAAAAAAAAACAAAAATTTTCATTCATGCCCAAATACCAACAGATAGACTCTCAGTCTAAAACCCTCCACAACAGGGTTCTGACCAGCACTCCAAACAGAACCCCATACCCACTCTTCCGGCATGACCGGGTGGCCTTTGGCATCTCTTCTGCAGGACCCAAGTGATCACCCACTGCATTGATTCTCCATCCTCACTGTACCTTAAAATCTCCTGGGGTGCTTTTTAAAAGACCTTGGTGCTGTGAGGTTGGGCCTCCTAAGCTCTCCATGTGAATATGACAACCGTCTAGATTTGAGAGTCACGGATATAATCCAACCTCTCAATATACAGCATTGGGAACTGCGGCTCAGAGGGCGTCTGTGGTTTGCCCTGGGCCCCAGCACGTAGGCAGGCCTGGCCCCAGGGCTTGTGCCTCTCAGCCTGGTGTTCTTGTGCCACCTCACAGCCAGCTTTTCCCTCCTCTCGACTGAACTCTGGTTGCCCAGTGACATCGTCCCTGTTGCCCAGCTCAAGGCTCCTAAACACATAACAAAATTTTAAAAACTTACACACATACACACATATATATCACTTTTCTTAGATTGCAGTTTTCTTTTTATATCTCCCTAAGAAAAAAAAGATGTTAGAGAATCACTGTCTAGAAGTTCAGTTCCGGCCTCTATAATTTTCTGCTCCAAGGCCCTGGCACAGCATGTGGGAGGCACCCACTGCTGCCTCTGGCAGGAGGGTGCAGGTCTGTCTACCCTGAACGTGCCAGGCAGACAGGTTTTTTTAAGCTGCATATTCCACAACAGTTGTTCCCTGAAAATTTACTCTCTTCCAAGGACCATGGTGATTTATTTTAATTCTCATTAAGCATTAATTTGGCATAATTACCTTCACTTTAAAGATTTAGACAATACTACCAACCATCACCACTCCAACAAATATCAAAAACTAAGATTTAGAGAGCTCAAGTGATTCATCCCCCATTACACAGATACTTTAACACTAGGATTCTATTTTAGAACTTCAAGTTTAGACCATCCCATGGAGGCCACATTTGGCATTTCTGCGTTCTCTCACTTAAATGTTACGCCCTCTGTGATCATTACGAGGTTTTAAGTTCCTTCACAGGCGGGACCCATATCTTAATGATCTTACCTTTTTTTTTTTTTTTTTTAATTCCAGGGACTAGAAGAGTGATCTGCACAAAGCAGAAATTCAATAATTGCTACAGTAATTTTTTAAAAAACCATAGTTTTACTATTTTATTTCTAGATCTTTGTAAATCTTAAATAAGTTTCCCAATATTCTAATAAAATTTGACAGAGGGTGACAATATAATTACCCATTTTATATCTTTGTTTTTACAGACCTTTAAGTATTACAGAAGTGATCCTAAGGAAGACAGACTATCGCAAGCCTAACTTTGAATCATAAGAAAATTATGAGTGTTTGTTTATGAAAACTTATTACTGACTAAGCCCTTCTAAACCGCTTATCTACCTTAATGCTATATACTACTTAAAAGCACAGACCCCAAAACCAGAAGGACTGGGTTCTTTTTTTTTTAATTTCTTTTTTTTTTAAAGGGCCGAGCACCGGGAGGAGGCCGGCCATCTCACTCTACCTCTAGCACTTACTAGCTATGTTTCCTTAGGCAAATTATCTGACCTCCATGTGTTTCAGGCACAAGGGAGGTACTATGTATGTTTTGGCTTTTATTAGCTTTTTTTTTTTTTTTTTTTTAAGACAGGGTCTTGTACTTTGCCAAGGCTAGAGCACCATGTCGTCGTCATAGCTCACTGCAACCTCAAACTCCTGGGCTCAAGCAATCCTCCTGCCTCAGCCTCCTGAGTGGCTGGGACTGCAGGCCTGTGCACCACCGTACTCGGCTAATTTTCCTATTTTTTGTAGAGATGGGGGTCAGGCTAGTCTCAAACTCCTGGGCTCAAGTTATCCTCCTGCCTTGGCCTCCCAAAAATGTTACGATTACAGGTGTGAGCCACCACACCTGGCCTTTTATTAGCTCATTTAATGTTTCTAAAATCACCTGTCTCCTCCCTTTTTTTCTTAATCATTAAAGTCAAGCAGAATGTGGTATTTCTGAAATTCTCTCATAAATAGTATCCTTCTACATTTTAAACTATTCACAAAAAATTGTTTGACATCAGAGTGATTTTTCTTAGTGTCTGATACAATACGCTTTTAATATAATAAATCATACCTAAATTAATAGCATCATATTAAATAAAACTAACAGTAACAGAGTCTTTACTCTCAGAAGCCTCATTCTAAGGCACACATTGAGTCAAGGAGCCCTAAATGGCGACCAATAGTTCAGAATCCACTCAGCTGCCATTAGGGCCGTGGAAAAGGGGGATCTGCATTTTGTGGGGTGACTGCTAAGGGTGCATATTTAGGCCAGAAAAAAACAGGAGCAATTCTGAACTGCTTTCTCAGCCAAGCCAGAAAAGCTTCTTAGAAAAGAAAGGTTTAAGCAGTTATTTCCGTGTAAGAAGGGGGTGGGCATAAGAAGAGAGGCAGACAATTTCAAATAGACATTCTAGAATTTCTTAATAATGAGAAGTACCCGTGTACTCTAACTATGCAGATCACCCCTGGGCCAGCACTGGACTGTGTTAAAACTTCCTAATGCATTCATTTTGGCTCTGTCATAAGTAATTTGGAGAAATCAGGTGCCCATCATTTATGTAAGCCTCATGTATGTATTAGGTCATTAAATATGAAATGTCTGATTTCGAATCAAAAGTTTAGTTGATTATATGTCAAACAAGAAGCAGTACAATTAATCAAAGCATGTGCCTAAACTATCTACACAGTTTCATCATCTTAATGGTAGCTTGTTTATGCCAGCAGCGAAGAAGCCTAGAGAGCCAGTGGCGATGACACTGTGAAAGGAGTTTTCCACAGCTTGTTGAGAATTGAATGTTTTTCCTTGCAAGAAGTGGCCCAAAGCCCGGAAGAAGTGGTAGTAGTTGGTGCAAGGTCTGGTGAATATGGAGGATGACAGAGAGTTTCCAAGTACAGCTTCTGCAGTTTGAGCAGCATTGTTTTTGCAACATGTCGTCTTGTAAGAGGATTGGCCTGTCTCTACTGACCAATTTCAGTCACTCAATCACAAGCATCCTCATCATTTCATCCAGTTGGCTGCAGCAGATATCTGCTGTAATTGACCAGGTTTCATGAAGCTGTAGTGGATAATACCAGTGCTGGTCCACCAAACACACACCATTAGCATTTTTGGATGAGTATTCAGTTTTGGACAGTATTTGGCTCTTCATCTTTATCCAACCATTGTGCCGAATGCTTCCAATTGTCAAAAAGAATCGATTTTTCATCACACGTAACAATACGGTGTAGAAATGGTTCACCTTTATGTTATGACAGGAAAGAAAGGCAAACTTCCAAACGATTCTGACGCTTGTTTAATTCACGCAGTATTCATGTACCCAGCTTCTTTACCTTGCCCATTTGTTTCCAATGGTCCAGTACTGTTGGAATAGTAATGTCAAACCTTGCTGCTAATTCACACGTAGGTTGAGATGGATTCACTTCCACTACAGCTTTCAGCTCATCATTATCCACCTTGGTCTCAGGTCACTCACGTGGCTCATTTTCAAGATTAAAATCACCAGAACAGAACTTCTCAAACCATTGACATATTGTGTATTCATTAGCCACATCCTTCCCAAACATTTCGTTGATATTTCAAGTTGTCTGCAGTGCATTGGTTCCACAACAGAATTCATATTAAAAAATAACACGCATTTTTGACTTATCCATGCTTTCACAAAAATTACTCTAAAAAAAAAAAAAAATTTGAAAGACAATCACAAGCCAAACCGTACATTTGAAAGACTGAGGATGTACCTTCACAATAAAAATAAAAGGGGAAGCGTCAAAATGAAATGTCAGAGATAGCAACTGTCAAACTTAGTACTTAAGGAAATCGGACATTTCGTACTTAATAACCTAATGGAATTATCCTGTTAGCCTTTATTGAACCTGAATTGACAGGTCAATTCAAAAGTGAAAAAATATTAAAATAACCCTTTGCTCTGAGCCGACCAAGTCCACAGGTTGTCTCTCTGAATGCTATAGAAAAGACCTGTGTTATCAGCCCATAACTGATGAACAAACAGAAAAAATCAAACACCAGTACGTACCCTGTCCAATCAGCCATAGACACACTTTGAGTTGGGCGTCACAGAAAGGAACACTCTGAATCCCTTTGGGAACTCCTGTGACACTAAGGACACTAAGGACTCTCAGAGCTTTTGTCAGGGGCTTCAGCTGGCACTGATGGGGCTCCCTGGGATCCCTGGTTAGGTAAGAAATGCAGGTAAGAGTAAAACTGCTCCAGAATTAGGCAATATTATTGCCCCTCATCACCCAGAATTTCCTTATCTGCTAAATACAGTCACTGGCTGGTGACTGATAATGCTATTTGACCTAAAATATTTTGTCTTCACTTTTCCCTTAGGGAAAAATACTTCTGAAATTACACTGCTTAAAACTCCTCAGTTTGATAAAATGCAGAATCCCAGGACTTATTCGGTAGGTCACCACGATGCACCAGACTCTAGGGCGATTCGGCTGAGGGTGGCCTTTAGCCCATGCTTTAAGAAACTCTGGTGTGCACTGTCTGGGGGATGGACATGCTTGTAGCTCTGACTCAGGTGGGGCAAAGACAATATATGTAACCTAAACATTTGTACCCCCGGCATATTCTGAAATAAAAAAAAAAGAAAGAAAGAAAAAAAAAGAAAGAAACTCTGTCCTGGTTTCCACATTGGATTTACGTTAGCCTCCCCAGACAGGCAGCCAATGGAACAGGATGCCGAAATCTAACAGAAGGAGAAAGACTTCCCTGGGACAATCTGAGCCAAAGAGAAAGATGGCACTGGCTGGTTAACTTGGCCCACCAGAGACACTTCTGGATGCCAGATAATGTGGGGAGACCAGAGGGGGCGGGTAGCGTGTGACACTGGGAAGTACTTCGATGGGAAGAGGCAGTTTTCTCTCTCATGGGAGCTCTACTGCGAACGTCCTCCACTGGGGTCCACGTCCCGGCTCCTGTGTTATCCATATAAGCATCGCAACATAAATAAAAATCTCCTAATATTTTGCAGCAAAACTCTACTCTCTTAAGTTTCCCTCAGGAACTTACAAAAGGCTAGAATGCCTGAGAATGGGTTCCTGGGACCAGTAACATCTTCATCATTGATTTCATGAAAGAAACATTAAGCAGAAATTAGATCTTGTTCAAAATGTACAAATTCTGCCACTAAACACTTGTAGTTTCACGGGGAATTTTGGTTCTACAGCAGCGGGACCGTTTTTCCTGCGTGTTAAGTAAAAGCATTCGCACCATCTCACGCTCCTGGCTCTGTCTCAGTGACAGATATTTAGCAAAAGCAAATAAGGTTTCGCCACATTTTCTTTCAGTAATTAAGGACTGGTTAGGTTTGTCAATTTAGAAAACTTTCTGGATTCCTGTCTAAAATCTTATGACACATTCATTTAAACTGAAAGCAGATGCTTGCTTTGGAAGAGTATTGACATGTGGGGGGAGAATTTAGGAAATGCCAGTAACAGAAATAAGTGGATTTGGTGATCCAGTTGGCAGCAGTCACACTTCCCATTAACCACAGTGTGAACTTGGAATGCTATGCAGCCCTCCTAATTACTACTTCTTTGTTGAGGTGTTTGTTGTTGTTGGATCTAAAAATGATGCCTCTCACAAATGACAAAGATCATGATTTGTTTTTTGAGGGAGGAAAGAGACAGATTTTACCAGCTTTTCTAAAAAACTGAATTGTGAAAGTCAAATTGTAAACATCTGGCTGAGACGATCATCCCAGAGCACACATTTTTCTATGGCTCTGCTATCTTTCCTATATGGAAAGAAAAGAAAATTGGATTATAGTCTGTAGCTTCCTTCCTTTAGGTTCAAGTTTACTGAACACATCTGGGCAATGCAATGGAAATATGGCATCTAGTTTACTGGGGTCATCCTAATTTTTCTGTTTGACTTTTTATAGGAACCACATACACAACTGTCTGGAGGATACAGATTCATATTATGTGGTGGTAAAGAATATATATTTTTTTCAACTCAAAATCATACTCATAGGTAAAATTCATAGAGTAGTCCACTTGTCCTCCACCCCCTCCAATCTTACCCCCAGCTAGAAACTGAGGAATAGAAAGATGGAAAGTTCTGCCCTTGTCTAGACACAGAGCAGCAGAAGGGGAGATGCAGCTCACATAAAGACCGTGCACAGGGGCTGGGACCCAGTAGGTCCCAAGAAATGTTAGTCTTCAAGCCCTCTCCTTCACTCCTTTGCAACGGCTCTAGATGTCTTCATCACAGCTCGGTGAGGTCACCACCCTGCACCCAGCAGGTCACCTGCCCCACCATCCTTGCTCCTGCACGTGCCCAGCCAGCTCTGTGCCCCGAGTGCCTGAGGCAGGCTGGGGGAAACTAGTCCCAGGCCAGCAGTCACTTCAAAGTGCATGCATATATAAATGCTAAGTCCCTTCAGGATTGAGGGAAAATATAAAACAATGCTCCCAGGTTGGAACCTGGAAGAGAAGGCAGCTGAGAATGCCGTGATCTAGCCAGAGTTCATTTACCCCATAGCTAAAGGGACGCTTTCATGATGCAGTTTAATGCACACCCTGGTTTTAGGCTCAGGCTGATGGCTGTTTACATCCAGCTCTGCCCCTCACCAGCTGAATGATGGGTTTGATGCTTCACGGCTAGGAGCCTCAGTAGCCAAAGTGAAATGCACTTATTAACCTCTGCCTCTCTGGGCTCCTGTAAGGGTGGAATAAATGAACACGGGTGGCGTGTGCACAGGGCGATGCAATAAATGTTAGCTCCACTTGCTCCTTCCCTACTCTCCAGCCAGATTTCCCACTGGAATTGCCCCAGGAAGCCTCAGTGATGGATTTCTCAGCATAGGCAGGATGCTGTTCCAATGCAAGTACTGCCTTTGGAGACAAAGGGGACTTTCAAGTTCTTCTCTGGTTTCTTTTATTTACATTTCAGTTAAGAGAGTAAAAACCTATAGTCATAGTTAAAACCACAGATTTTTGCAACTAGAGAGCTCTACAGGATCATCTCTTGTCTCAGGAAGGTTGAAACTGTCTACAGCTGTTCAACTGCAGGGTAGAAAATGCATTATCTACTTCTGACTCATTATTAGCTTTATACCAAGAACGCAAGCTTCAAATTGGAAGAAAATACATCCCTAGGCTAATAATAATAATATTTAATAGCTAAAACCTACTTCATATTCAGTGTGTACTAGGTCCTATCTTAAGGACTTAACATGTATTCTTATATTGAGAACTCTTGAAAGACACAGTTACTAGCATTGCTTCCACTTTATACACGAGCAGTTGGAGGCACTGCAAGGTAAAACCGTTTTCCCGAGGTCACACACTAATACGTGGTACAGCTGAGCTTCAAACTACGCTTCCCAGCTGCTAGACCTGAGGAGAGCGCACAGGGGACAGTGTGGCAGCAGCATGAAAGCACTGGCTTTGGAGTGTGCACTTTGCAGCTTCCTGGCACAGGACCTTCTCCTAGCCGGACCCCCTATCTATCACAGGGGAGTGAGGGGGTCTGACCTCTGACCACCCGGAGTGGACAGGCTCATGAGACACGAGGAATTGCTGTGCCAACTGCCCTTCAAGTGTCAGTTACTGTTGTTCCTTTCACTTGAAGGAGGAGGTGGCTGGAAGGGTGAGTGCAGAGAGCCCTACAATGCTGCCCGGCAGACAAGTGGCACAGCATGAAAGTCCCAGGCAGGGAGACCAGGCTCTGCTCGAGGAAGGTGCAACTGGAGGGGAGGCTGGCAGAACTGGTGAGGAGACACCAAGCAGGGAAGGAGACTTGCAGGCCAGCTTTGCCTCCCCAGGCTGCTTCCTGGGACAGACCTTGGGGGCCACAGGCTGTGGTGGGCCAGGGTAACACGGAAAACATGCGTATGCCTCTTTCTGTCCCTTCTGTTTTTGTTCCTGGCCTACATAGAGCATTTTTAGATTTGACTGCCTTTTGGTCATCTCTAACAACCTATATACCAAATTTAGCTTCTGTGTCTGGGCAAAGTTGATTTCCTACTGAGTTTAAGATAAAAAGTTGAGATGCTTGGCACCCTAAAGTAAGACAATGTGTGCACACAGAAAGTTCTAATGATTATACACATTTCTATTATATTTTCACTGAACTGAAGTCCTAGCTACTCGGGAGGCTGAGGTGGGAGAATCACTTGGGCCCGGGAATTCAAGGCTGTAGTGCACTATGATCATGTCTGTGAATAGCCACTGCACTCTAGCTTGGGCAACATAGTGAGACCCCCATGTCTAAAAAAAATTATTCCTCTTGCACCTATACGTCGAATCAGTCCAGTTCATTCCCCAGCACAGGAACCGAAGGGAACCAGACTGCAAATGAATCCAGGAAAGCTTATATAGGTGAAGGGGTTGGGAAAATACTAGTTCAGGGGAAACTACTGAAGACTCTTACACTTTACAAAACAGTCTGGCCCCTTAATTATCTCCTTTTAGAAATATTTATGGTAGGAAAGAAAATGATGACATTCCAATTCCTTCAAGAGAATGTAAACAAAACCAGGGATTTCTCAAACATTGCTCCCACCCATAGCACTTCCTGGGCAGGTCTGTCCCCTGGCCTCAGCAGTGTTTATTGTAGCCATAATAGCAAAAGGAAAGACTGAGGAAAGGGTACTTTCCTTGCAAACCACACCATAGATTTCAAACAACTCAAGCTCAACTCATTAGTAATCACAGTATGAATGAGTAGAGTTGTGTTGGGGGAGAGATACTCACAAAAATATTTTAACAATTAGCAATCTGTTTATACACAAATAACTGCCAAATCTTGGGGCAGTAGGTAAACATTGTCATCATTTCCTGGATAATTCAGTTTTGGACAGATACTGACTATAAGATGATAAAGTAGAAATGAAACCATATTTTAAAAGAACTAGAAAAGTTCTCAATTTAAAATCTCAGTAACATCCTCTCAAAGGTAGTTTGGCAGGTTAGTATCTCTCATGCACTGACAAGTGGCCAGTCACACCGTTTGGGAGCAGTGGAAAATGAGGAGGAAAGTGGCAAGATTATGGAAAGTTCTGAATGCTAAGATGTGTGGACGCTACATGTGTATACAATTTTATGAATTTCTCAGGTGGCCCTCAATTTATAGGGACAGTGGAAGAAGACTAGATGTTGGATCTAGAAAAGTACAATGATGGCCTATGATTATAAGCAATGGAATAGCTTCAAAAGCAGGTGGAGGTCAATGGTATCATACAATTCATTTCAGAGAAATGCAGGGACTAAGAGCTCAGAGAATAGCTGTCTGAAGTAGAGGGCTGTATGACAGGTGGTGTGGAAAGGAGAAACACCAGGTGCTAATCACTCTTCTTGCCAATTTGATCAAAAGGAAGGAGTTAGGCAGGAGAAACAACTTGAAGGAGTGGCTCAAGAGAGAAAGATTCCCCAGGGGAGCCTGGGGTATGCTGAAGTTGTGGAATGAGGAGAATTTGAAGACCTAAGAGAGAGAAATAGAACCAAGACCACATGTGGATTTTACACTAATGACTACTAATGGCTAAAATAAAAAAGACTAACGACACCAAATGTTAACAAGGATGCGGAACAAATGGATCTCTTGCCATTGCTGATGGAGTGAAAAATGGTACAATTCGGAGAACTGTTTGGTAGCTTCTTAAAACATTAAGGAAACATTTACTCACAATTCTATTCCTATATATTTATCCAAGAAAAACGAATATACAAAGACTGGAACATAAATATTCACAACGGCCTTATCATAATAACCCAAACCTGTAAAAAAAACCAAGTAGCCACCCACAGGAAAATGAATAAACAAATTATAGCATATTAATATGATGAAATACTACTTAGCAATAAAAAATGTAGTATGTAACAAAATGGATAAGACTCAAAAAATTATGCTAAACGAAAATATCCAGATGCCAAAAAAGTACATATTAGATGGTCACCTTTAAATGAAGTTCTAGGCCAAACTAATTTATAGTGAAAATTCAGAATAGTGATTGCCTCATGGGAGGCGGACATTTACTGAAAAGAGGTATGAGGGGCTCTTTCTGGGGTGATGGAAAATCTCCGTTATTTGGGGGGTAATTACAAGGGTGTATAAAATTGTCAAGACACTGCACTGAGCACTTAAGATTTGTGCACTTTATCTCATGTTCGTTATGCCTCAATTGAAAAAACACAAACACCGGTATAAACACTGGCTTCATTAAGGAGGCAAGATAATTCTTCCTCCCATTGGAGAGCTAAAGAAGGGGGAGTCTGTAGGAAGTTTTGAGGTAGGAAGAAGGGAAGCTGCAATAATGAATGACTTGAATGACTTGAATGCCCTTAGTAAAAGTAAGGGATGATGTCATCTTCTGGGTGTGTGTACAGGGCACTGAGGAGGGGCACAAAGGATTCATGCATTAGGTAACAGGAGATAGTATAAAAGACATTCTATAAAAAAGACATCAGCACTAGAATGTTTATAGCAGCACAATTCACAATTGCAAAAATGTGGAAACAACCCAAGTGCCCATCAATTCATGAGTGGATTAATAAAATGTTAGATGGTGATAAATGCTATGGAGAAAAATAAGGCAGGACAAGGTGATGGGCAGCGGAAGGGTGCTCTCTACAAAGGGTCATCACAGAAGACCTCTCTGATAGTGTAACATCTGCACAGAAACCAGCATGATATGAGACATCCAGGAAACTCCATGATATCTAAGAGAGAAGTGCTGCAGGAGCAGTTGGTCAAAGGCTCCAGGAGGGAAGCCTGCTTGGCATATCTGAATAACTGCCCAGCAGCCAGTCAGGCAGAGGCAGGGCGAGGGTCTCACGAAAAGGAAGGAGCCAGGGTAGGGTGAGGCAAAGGACGGAGCCAATCTTTTCCTCAGAAAACCCTACTGTGTCTGCTTCGACATAAGCCAAAGGCAGCTGAGGACTGCCAGTGTATACCAGAGAACATGACCACCATAAATTTAGCTTAAATGCTCTCCTAAAACATGCAATTAGGGGTTTTTGTCCAAAGCCCGCTTATACTGCCTGGAGAATTAGGCAGGCGCTTTTGTCTAAAGCATACCCATATTACATAGAGAAT
The DNA here is from genome assembly GCF_020740605.2 of Lemur catta. Taxonomy (NCBI): domain Eukaryota; kingdom Metazoa; phylum Chordata; class Mammalia; order Primates; family Lemuridae; genus Lemur; species Lemur catta. Next base: position 73,893,654 of record NC_059133.1, on the reverse strand, counting down.
TAGAGCAAGGAAACCAGGTTTATAATTTCTGTTACATAAATATTCATAGAATGTCCTAATTTTGCTTCTTGATGGGACCTGCAATATTTTTTTAATGCAAATTGCTCCTTATGTAACTGACATGCTGTATCAAGTCATTTATTACCTTTAAGCCAACTGAATGCTGCAGGGCATCTTGCAAAGATGTTGAGTTTGATTTTAAAGACAATCTGGCAATTTTGTAATAGCAGAATCTAGCGTCTATCAAGGGCACTTCTGTGTGTTAACAAAACTATATCATAAATTTAGAGAGAAGACAACTTGCATCTGTTTCCCCATAGCAGGAGGGGCATGCATCCAGGACTCTGAAAAATGGTATTAAATCACTTAGACACAAGTGAAAAGAAGGAGGGTATTCAAAACACGTATCTGTTTCATGCTATGAGAAATTTTCCCTTAGTAGCCCAACCTACAAGCCTCTGTAATATTCTAACAGGCATTAAGATAGAATCTACAGGATTATTGGTAATTGGCTCCATATTGAGTTTGGAGATCTTAGTCAATTAGCAATTCCCTAGAAAAATATGACAAGTAAGTAGCAATAAAAACAGCAAGTATCATGCATTGTTCTTGACAGATTTTGTCCCAAAGAGACAGAGAATATATCAATAGCCACAAATGGACCATCTTTGTCTAAAGGCCACCTACAATACACACAGAATATTACAGTGATAAAACTAGGCTTGTCATTTGTCAAAAAAAGAAACTGAATTAGAGATGAGTGGTCCAATATGAGCTCACAAATTAAATCATTAGCACAAAATCTGTGCAACATTAGTTTATACACACAACAGTAACATTTAAAAAAATATTGTGTGATATTAAATGGAAACAATTACCTGCTCAGCCAATAACGAAGCTAAGCTTGAATATGCGTCTGCAAACTCTGGACCATATTTAATGGAATCCTTCAGTAAGGTGATAGCTTCTTCTTTTTTCTCCTGGGACCTATAGATAATAAGGTGGGGGGAGAACATCTTTTAATAACACTTTGCTTAAATCTTTTGATTAGACTTTAAAATCTCATTTCTTTTAGCAAAGGTTAGCTGATTTCACTCTGAATTTTATTGCACACAAATTAAACTATACAGTCTCAAGGTGCTAACAGTTTCTGTCTCTGAATTCTCAGTGGACAGAGATGTTAAGATGTAAATAATATGGCAGGTTATTCTCTGATGTTTCTACCTTCTATTTCCTGCTGTGCACTTTTTGAGAGTGACATTCAATAGTTTGCAAGTTTGTTAACAGGAAACTTTGACCCGCAGCAGAGTAATTTTGGGGACATTATCTGGGTGGCAGAGGAGCCACCACAGAGTGATGTAGAAGAAGATTTGGGCCCCTGTAGTACTGGTCACACCACTGCAGCCTGAGCTCCTAGCTACCAGGGACAAGTCAGGCCAAATTGCCAACGTTAATCTTTGGTTTTATATATGAGAGAGAAAAAATTCATACAGAATTTATGAAATTAGAAACTACTGTGACCACTGGCTAGAAAAGAATAATGAGCTATTTTATATCATATTTTTATTGAAAACCGGGCCTGGTTCTGTCTTCTTCATTTGAGTCTTCTCCCAGTGATGACACTTCGGCTTAAAGAGAACTCAAGGCCCAGAAGTTATTACCATTTTCTTGGGAGAATGTTCTCTTTCCTGTTAGTACCATGGAGGAGACATTGGGTCGTTATCCTAATAGTTAATGTCTTTGAAACCAAAAGTGTGCACTTGGCAGTGATCAACTTTGCTACTAATACAATTCCACAGACAGAGATCTCTTGTTAAGTGCTAGACATTGTAACTGGCAAGAAGTGGAATGAGGACTAGAATCCTTTGATGTATAGAAAGCACACAGCCTCTTGGTTCCCCCATCTTTACCAGTTACCAATGGAGTTGTGTGCTTATGTTTTTACTATTCATTGATATAGCAGTGACTATGTACCATATGCTCTCGTAACTTTTCATATATTATTAATTTAATTCTCACAGCAATCCTATGTGGCAGATATAATATTGCACTCATTTTTTCTAATGAGAATATTTGGAGAAAAGTCAAGTGACTCATCTATGTTCACATAATCAGTCTTATGAGTGCTCTGGCCTCCTACCATCTCTGCTTAGCCTAACTGCTTAGAAATCCACCTCTTATGATCTTGCTGCTCAAAGTGTGACTCATACGCCATTTTCATGAATATCACCTGGAAGCCTGTTAGAGATGGAGACTATCTCAGGTTCCCTCCATACCTACCGAATCAAACCCTACAGTTTCAAAGATTCCCAGGTGATCTACATACATACTGAGCTATCAGCAAAACTGCTCCATGAATTGCCAAACGCAGCTGAGAGTAGCTCCTGATACAATTCTCCCTAAGGCTCCAGTTTCTGTCGGATGAAGTTATGTAGCGGGAAAACTAATATTGACTCCACAAATTTAAGTTCTTATGTGCCAGAAGCAGTTTGTTACAAGGCAATTTCACCTAGAAGAGAGTATTCTATCATAGACCTTGGATTTAACAATTCAATTAAATATTTATCGTTGTCTTTTATGTGTTAAGCACTTAGCTATTATTTACCAAGGGAGGTGGTTGTTCACACTATCTTCTCCTTATCGGGGTCTAACTAACTCCTAGTGGTTCCTCACCATGCAAAGTCCTGTCCTTGGAAACAGGTGAAACACCTGTGCCCTTGGGATGCAGCTTTGCAGCTGCATGGTTATAATAAACTTGCATTACAGCTCTCTTAGTGCTTTATTGATGATTCAGACATTTAGTCAACAAACATTTAAAGAATATCTGCAAGACTCCATGGAAGTCCACTATGTTTACATACACTTAAGTTTCTATTCTAAAATACACCTTGAAGTAATTCTTTCACTGGCACATTTTTTAAATGAACATGTATTTTTTTAATTCTAGTAATTTGACTAATGATTTTATGGTTAGCAGAATCTTCTTCCAAGAATTTCATGAATCTTTAGTAGCATGAATATGGAAATCTCCTCAAAGTCTAAAAGAAGATATGGACTTAGGCAATTAAGGCTGAAAAATTAAGTCCTTGGGGACATAATTTAGCTTGGATACTCTTCAAAATCAGCAGAAAAAAGAACACAACAATTTGATAGCAATGATTTAATGGTTTTCATTTGTCACAGCTCATATCAGTGAGAATGAAAACTTAGACCTTTTACACATGAACTCAGTGAGATTAATTACCACCTAACACAGTCTATGAATCTAAATACTTGAGGTTGTCCATTAACATTCACGACACAATGGAAAAGTTAATCATCAAAGTTATTCACAGGGAACTCAGATTCTTTACAAAAAAAGAAAGTTATCTCTAAAGGTCCCTTGAGGGACCAACAGGCTTTAAGAAAAACATCTCATCGTGTAAATAGTTTAGTATGTAAGTATTACAAGACTTGGGCAGAGAGGATATTTCCTCTTGGCTCTGGACTCTTGCATGGTTCTGCTTTTGCTTGGCAGCCTTGAGGGTATTAGTCCGCTAGGGTCAGGCTGCCAGGCATCACACGCTATCTTGACAGATAGTTTAAAATGCTTTTTAAAGAAAGCCCAAGAAGTCGGTAAGTGGTAATCTTAGTGTTTTTGAAAGGGAGGGGAATAGAGAGGATATTTCTGCCACAGTCTCTCTTGCTCACCCTTTGGTGGGAGCTTATGAAATAGGTGTGGTTTTTGACACAATAACTTGCAGCAGATAATTCATCTAAATGAAATCTTCCTTGCTTATATATAGTGATGACCATGTGAGAACAAAATTTCATTTCAAACTGCTTCTGATTTTAGTAGCATCCCTTTTTCATATCCATGTTATGGTATATGTTTCTCTGATAATTATCCCATATTAAAAACACGGACTATTTTGATAGTAATGATTTAATGGTTTTCATTTGTCATGGCTCGTATCAGTTATAACGGAAACTTAGGACTATTCAAATTAGTCTTATTAAAAAATAGTTCTAGAATTCTATTGGATTGTTGCAGTCCGGAGCACGCTTTACTCAGTTTTGTTTGCTAACACCTAAGTTCACACCCATAGTTCATACATCTGCTTTTATTCCCCTCTGTCTTCTCCTTCTACTACATACAGAAAACAGAATTTTTTTTTCTAGAACGCTGCTTTCAACACTTTTTATATAAAAATCTTCATTCATCAGCCAGGCGCGGTGGCTCACGCCTGTAATCCTTGCACTCTGGGGCGCCGAGGAGGGAGGATGGTTTAAGCTCAGGAGTTTGAGGCCAGCCTGAGCAAGAGTGAGACCCCGTCTTTACTAAAAATGGAAAGAAATTAGCTGGACAACTAAAAATATATAGAAAAAATTAGCCAGGCACGGTGGCGCATGCCTGTAGTCCCAGCTACTCAGGAGGCTGAGGCAGGAGGATCACTTGAGCCGAGGAGTTTGAGGTTGCTGTGAGCTAGGCTGACGCCATGGCACTCTAGCCCGGGTAACAGAGTGAGACTGTGTCTTAAAAAAAAACAAAAATTTTCATTCATGCCCAAATACCAACAGATAGACTCTCAGTCTAAAACCCTCCACAACAGGGTTCTGACCAGCACTCCAAACAGAACCCCATACCCACTCTTCCGGCATGACCGGGTGGCCTTTGGCATCTCTTCTGCAGGACCCAAGTGATCACCCACTGCATTGATTCTCCATCCTCACTGTACCTTAAAATCTCCTGGGGTGCTTTTTAAAAGACCTTGGTGCTGTGAGGTTGGGCCTCCTAAGCTCTCCATGTGAATATGACAACCGTCTAGATTTGAGAGTCACGGATATAATCCAACCTCTCAATATACAGCATTGGGAACTGCGGCTCAGAGGGCGTCTGTGGTTTGCCCTGGGCCCCAGCACGTAGGCAGGCCTGGCCCCAGGGCTTGTGCCTCTCAGCCTGGTGTTCTTGTGCCACCTCACAGCCAGCTTTTCCCTCCTCTCGACTGAACTCTGGTTGCCCAGTGACATCGTCCCTGTTGCCCAGCTCAAGGCTCCTAAACACATAACAAAATTTTAAAAACTTACACACATACACACATATATATCACTTTTCTTAGATTGCAGTTTTCTTTTTATATCTCCCTAAGAAAAAAAAGATGTTAGAGAATCACTGTCTAGAAGTTCAGTTCCGGCCTCTATAATTTTCTGCTCCAAGGCCCTGGCACAGCATGTGGGAGGCACCCACTGCTGCCTCTGGCAGGAGGGTGCAGGTCTGTCTACCCTGAACGTGCCAGGCAGACAGGTTTTTTTAAGCTGCATATTCCACAACAGTTGTTCCCTGAAAATTTACTCTCTTCCAAGGACCATGGTGATTTATTTTAATTCTCATTAAGCATTAATTTGGCATAATTACCTTCACTTTAAAGATTTAGACAATACTACCAACCATCACCACTCCAACAAATATCAAAAACTAAGATTTAGAGAGCTCAAGTGATTCATCCCCCATTACACAGATACTTTAACACTAGGATTCTATTTTAGAACTTCAAGTTTAGACCATCCCATGGAGGCCACATTTGGCATTTCTGCGTTCTCTCACTTAAATGTTACGCCCTCTGTGATCATTACGAGGTTTTAAGTTCCTTCACAGGCGGGACCCATATCTTAATGATCTTACCTTTTTTTTTTTTTTTTTTAATTCCAGGGACTAGAAGAGTGATCTGCACAAAGCAGAAATTCAATAATTGCTACAGTAATTTTTTAAAAAACCATAGTTTTACTATTTTATTTCTAGATCTTTGTAAATCTTAAATAAGTTTCCCAATATTCTAATAAAATTTGACAGAGGGTGACAATATAATTACCCATTTTATATCTTTGTTTTTACAGACCTTTAAGTATTACAGAAGTGATCCTAAGGAAGACAGACTATCGCAAGCCTAACTTTGAATCATAAGAAAATTATGAGTGTTTGTTTATGAAAACTTATTACTGACTAAGCCCTTCTAAACCGCTTATCTACCTTAATGCTATATACTACTTAAAAGCACAGACCCCAAAACCAGAAGGACTGGGTTCTTTTTTTTTTAATTTCTTTTTTTTTTAAAGGGCCGAGCACCGGGAGGAGGCCGGCCATCTCACTCTACCTCTAGCACTTACTAGCTATGTTTCCTTAGGCAAATTATCTGACCTCCATGTGTTTCAGGCACAAGGGAGGTACTATGTATGTTTTGGCTTTTATTAGCTTTTTTTTTTTTTTTTTTTTAAGACAGGGTCTTGTACTTTGCCAAGGCTAGAGCACCATGTCGTCGTCATAGCTCACTGCAACCTCAAACTCCTGGGCTCAAGCAATCCTCCTGCCTCAGCCTCCTGAGTGGCTGGGACTGCAGGCCTGTGCACCACCGTACTCGGCTAATTTTCCTATTTTTTGTAGAGATGGGGGTCAGGCTAGTCTCAAACTCCTGGGCTCAAGTTATCCTCCTGCCTTGGCCTCCCAAAAATGTTACGATTACAGGTGTGAGCCACCACACCTGGCCTTTTATTAGCTCATTTAATGTTTCTAAAATCACCTGTCTCCTCCCTTTTTTTCTTAATCATTAAAGTCAAGCAGAATGTGGTATTTCTGAAATTCTCTCATAAATAGTATCCTTCTACATTTTAAACTATTCACAAAAAATTGTTTGACATCAGAGTGATTTTTCTTAGTGTCTGATACAATACGCTTTTAATATAATAAATCATACCTAAATTAATAGCATCATATTAAATAAAACTAACAGTAACAGAGTCTTTACTCTCAGAAGCCTCATTCTAAGGCACACATTGAGTCAAGGAGCCCTAAATGGCGACCAATAGTTCAGAATCCACTCAGCTGCCATTAGGGCCGTGGAAAAGGGGGATCTGCATTTTGTGGGGTGACTGCTAAGGGTGCATATTTAGGCCAGAAAAAAACAGGAGCAATTCTGAACTGCTTTCTCAGCCAAGCCAGAAAAGCTTCTTAGAAAAGAAAGGTTTAAGCAGTTATTTCCGTGTAAGAAGGGGGTGGGCATAAGAAGAGAGGCAGACAATTTCAAATAGACATTCTAGAATTTCTTAATAATGAGAAGTACCCGTGTACTCTAACTATGCAGATCACCCCTGGGCCAGCACTGGACTGTGTTAAAACTTCCTAATGCATTCATTTTGGCTCTGTCATAAGTAATTTGGAGAAATCAGGTGCCCATCATTTATGTAAGCCTCATGTATGTATTAGGTCATTAAATATGAAATGTCTGATTTCGAATCAAAAGTTTAGTTGATTATATGTCAAACAAGAAGCAGTACAATTAATCAAAGCATGTGCCTAAACTATCTACACAGTTTCATCATCTTAATGGTAGCTTGTTTATGCCAGCAGCGAAGAAGCCTAGAGAGCCAGTGGCGATGACACTGTGAAAGGAGTTTTCCACAGCTTGTTGAGAATTGAATGTTTTTCCTTGCAAGAAGTGGCCCAAAGCCCGGAAGAAGTGGTAGTAGTTGGTGCAAGGTCTGGTGAATATGGAGGATGACAGAGAGTTTCCAAGTACAGCTTCTGCAGTTTGAGCAGCATTGTTTTTGCAACATGTCGTCTTGTAAGAGGATTGGCCTGTCTCTACTGACCAATTTCAGTCACTCAATCACAAGCATCCTCATCATTTCATCCAGTTGGCTGCAGCAGATATCTGCTGTAATTGACCAGGTTTCATGAAGCTGTAGTGGATAATACCAGTGCTGGTCCACCAAACACACACCATTAGCATTTTTGGATGAGTATTCAGTTTTGGACAGTATTTGGCTCTTCATCTTTATCCAACCATTGTGCCGAATGCTTCCAATTGTCAAAAAGAATCGATTTTTCATCACACGTAACAATACGGTGTAGAAATGGTTCACCTTTATGTTATGACAGGAAAGAAAGGCAAACTTCCAAACGATTCTGACGCTTGTTTAATTCACGCAGTATTCATGTACCCAGCTTCTTTACCTTGCCCATTTGTTTCCAATGGTCCAGTACTGTTGGAATAGTAATGTCAAACCTTGCTGCTAATTCACACGTAGGTTGAGATGGATTCACTTCCACTACAGCTTTCAGCTCATCATTATCCACCTTGGTCTCAGGTCACTCACGTGGCTCATTTTCAAGATTAAAATCACCAGAACAGAACTTCTCAAACCATTGACATATTGTGTATTCATTAGCCACATCCTTCCCAAACATTTCGTTGATATTTCAAGTTGTCTGCAGTGCATTGGTTCCACAACAGAATTCATATTAAAAAATAACACGCATTTTTGACTTATCCATGCTTTCACAAAAATTACTCTAAAAAAAAAAAAAAATTTGAAAGACAATCACAAGCCAAACCGTACATTTGAAAGACTGAGGATGTACCTTCACAATAAAAATAAAAGGGGAAGCGTCAAAATGAAATGTCAGAGATAGCAACTGTCAAACTTAGTACTTAAGGAAATCGGACATTTCGTACTTAATAACCTAATGGAATTATCCTGTTAGCCTTTATTGAACCTGAATTGACAGGTCAATTCAAAAGTGAAAAAATATTAAAATAACCCTTTGCTCTGAGCCGACCAAGTCCACAGGTTGTCTCTCTGAATGCTATAGAAAAGACCTGTGTTATCAGCCCATAACTGATGAACAAACAGAAAAAATCAAACACCAGTACGTACCCTGTCCAATCAGCCATAGACACACTTTGAGTTGGGCGTCACAGAAAGGAACACTCTGAATCCCTTTGGGAACTCCTGTGACACTAAGGACACTAAGGACTCTCAGAGCTTTTGTCAGGGGCTTCAGCTGGCACTGATGGGGCTCCCTGGGATCCCTGGTTAGGTAAGAAATGCAGGTAAGAGTAAAACTGCTCCAGAATTAGGCAATATTATTGCCCCTCATCACCCAGAATTTCCTTATCTGCTAAATACAGTCACTGGCTGGTGACTGATAATGCTATTTGACCTAAAATATTTTGTCTTCACTTTTCCCTTAGGGAAAAATACTTCTGAAATTACACTGCTTAAAACTCCTCAGTTTGATAAAATGCAGAATCCCAGGACTTATTCGGTAGGTCACCACGATGCACCAGACTCTAGGGCGATTCGGCTGAGGGTGGCCTTTAGCCCATGCTTTAAGAAACTCTGGTGTGCACTGTCTGGGGGATGGACATGCTTGTAGCTCTGACTCAGGTGGGGCAAAGACAATATATGTAACCTAAACATTTGTACCCCCGGCATATTCTGAAATAAAAAAAAAAGAAAGAAAGAAAAAAAAAGAAAGAAACTCTGTCCTGGTTTCCACATTGGATTTACGTTAGCCTCCCCAGACAGGCAGCCAATGGAACAGGATGCCGAAATCTAACAGAAGGAGAAAGACTTCCCTGGGACAATCTGAGCCAAAGAGAAAGATGGCACTGGCTGGTTAACTTGGCCCACCAGAGACACTTCTGGATGCCAGATAATGTGGGGAGACCAGAGGGGGCGGGTAGCGTGTGACACTGGGAAGTACTTCGATGGGAAGAGGCAGTTTTCTCTCTCATGGGAGCTCTACTGCGAACGTCCTCCACTGGGGTCCACGTCCCGGCTCCTGTGTTATCCATATAAGCATCGCAACATAAATAAAAATCTCCTAATATTTTGCAGCAAAACTCTACTCTCTTAAGTTTCCCTCAGGAACTTACAAAAGGCTAGAATGCCTGAGAATGGGTTCCTGGGACCAGTAACATCTTCATCATTGATTTCATGAAAGAAACATTAAGCAGAAATTAGATCTTGTTCAAAATGTACAAATTCTGCCACTAAACACTTGTAGTTTCACGGGGAATTTTGGTTCTACAGCAGCGGGACCGTTTTTCCTGCGTGTTAAGTAAAAGCATTCGCACCATCTCACGCTCCTGGCTCTGTCTCAGTGACAGATATTTAGCAAAAGCAAATAAGGTTTCGCCACATTTTCTTTCAGTAATTAAGGACTGGTTAGGTTTGTCAATTTAGAAAACTTTCTGGATTCCTGTCTAAAATCTTATGACACATTCATTTAAACTGAAAGCAGATGCTTGCTTTGGAAGAGTATTGACATGTGGGGGGAGAATTTAGGAAATGCCAGTAACAGAAATAAGTGGATTTGGTGATCCAGTTGGCAGCAGTCACACTTCCCATTAACCACAGTGTGAACTTGGAATGCTATGCAGCCCTCCTAATTACTACTTCTTTGTTGAGGTGTTTGTTGTTGTTGGATCTAAAAATGATGCCTCTCACAAATGACAAAGATCATGATTTGTTTTTTGAGGGAGGAAAGAGACAGATTTTACCAGCTTTTCTAAAAAACTGAATTGTGAAAGTCAAATTGTAAACATCTGGCTGAGACGATCATCCCAGAGCACACATTTTTCTATGGCTCTGCTATCTTTCCTATATGGAAAGAAAAGAAAATTGGATTATAGTCTGTAGCTTCCTTCCTTTAGGTTCAAGTTTACTGAACACATCTGGGCAATGCAATGGAAATATGGCATCTAGTTTACTGGGGTCATCCTAATTTTTCTGTTTGACTTTTTATAGGAACCACATACACAACTGTCTGGAGGATACAGATTCATATTATGTGGTGGTAAAGAATATATATTTTTTTCAACTCAAAATCATACTCATAGGTAAAATTCATAGAGTAGTCCACTTGTCCTCCACCCCCTCCAATCTTACCCCCAGCTAGAAACTGAGGAATAGAAAGATGGAAAGTTCTGCCCTTGTCTAGACACAGAGCAGCAGAAGGGGAGATGCAGCTCACATAAAGACCGTGCACAGGGGCTGGGACCCAGTAGGTCCCAAGAAATGTTAGTCTTCAAGCCCTCTCCTTCACTCCTTTGCAACGGCTCTAGATGTCTTCATCACAGCTCGGTGAGGTCACCACCCTGCACCCAGCAGGTCACCTGCCCCACCATCCTTGCTCCTGCACGTGCCCAGCCAGCTCTGTGCCCCGAGTGCCTGAGGCAGGCTGGGGGAAACTAGTCCCAGGCCAGCAGTCACTTCAAAGTGCATGCATATATAAATGCTAAGTCCCTTCAGGATTGAGGGAAAATATAAAACAATGCTCCCAGGTTGGAACCTGGAAGAGAAGGCAGCTGAGAATGCCGTGATCTAGCCAGAGTTCATTTACCCCATAGCTAAAGGGACGCTTTCATGATGCAGTTTAATGCACACCCTGGTTTTAGGCTCAGGCTGATGGCTGTTTACATCCAGCTCTGCCCCTCACCAGCTGAATGATGGGTTTGATGCTTCACGGCTAGGAGCCTCAGTAGCCAAAGTGAAATGCACTTATTAACCTCTGCCTCTCTGGGCTCCTGTAAGGGTGGAATAAATGAACACGGGTGGCGTGTGCACAGGGCGATGCAATAAATGTTAGCTCCACTTGCTCCTTCCCTACTCTCCAGCCAGATTTCCCACTGGAATTGCCCCAGGAAGCCTCAGTGATGGATTTCTCAGCATAGGCAGGATGCTGTTCCAATGCAAGTACTGCCTTTGGAGACAAAGGGGACTTTCAAGTTCTTCTCTGGTTTCTTTTATTTACATTTCAGTTAAGAGAGTAAAAACCTATAGTCATAGTTAAAACCACAGATTTTTGCAACTAGAGAGCTCTACAGGATCATCTCTTGTCTCAGGAAGGTTGAAACTGTCTACAGCTGTTCAACTGCAGGGTAGAAAATGCATTATCTACTTCTGACTCATTATTAGCTTTATACCAAGAACGCAAGCTTCAAATTGGAAGAAAATACATCCCTAGGCTAATAATAATAATATTTAATAGCTAAAACCTACTTCATATTCAGTGTGTACTAGGTCCTATCTTAAGGACTTAACATGTATTCTTATATTGAGAACTCTTGAAAGACACAGTTACTAGCATTGCTTCCACTTTATACACGAGCAGTTGGAGGCACTGCAAGGTAAAACCGTTTTCCCGAGGTCACACACTAATACGTGGTACAGCTGAGCTTCAAACTACGCTTCCCAGCTGCTAGACCTGAGGAGAGCGCACAGGGGACAGTGTGGCAGCAGCATGAAAGCACTGGCTTTGGAGTGTGCACTTTGCAGCTTCCTGGCACAGGACCTTCTCCTAGCCGGACCCCCTATCTATCACAGGGGAGTGAGGGGGTCTGACCTCTGACCACCCGGAGTGGACAGGCTCATGAGACACGAGGAATTGCTGTGCCAACTGCCCTTCAAGTGTCAGTTACTGTTGTTCCTTTCACTTGAAGGAGGAGGTGGCTGGAAGGGTGAGTGCAGAGAGCCCTACAATGCTGCCCGGCAGACAAGTGGCACAGCATGAAAGTCCCAGGCAGGGAGACCAGGCTCTGCTCGAGGAAGGTGCAACTGGAGGGGAGGCTGGCAGAACTGGTGAGGAGACACCAAGCAGGGAAGGAGACTTGCAGGCCAGCTTTGCCTCCCCAGGCTGCTTCCTGGGACAGACCTTGGGGGCCACAGGCTGTGGTGGGCCAGGGTAACACGGAAAACATGCGTATGCCTCTTTCTGTCCCTTCTGTTTTTGTTCCTGGCCTACATAGAGCATTTTTAGATTTGACTGCCTTTTGGTCATCTCTAACAACCTATATACCAAATTTAGCTTCTGTGTCTGGGCAAAGTTGATTTCCTACTGAGTTTAAGATAAAAAGTTGAGATGCTTGGCACCCTAAAGTAAGACAATGTGTGCACACAGAAAGTTCTAATGATTATACACATTTCTATTATATTTTCACTGAACTGAAGTCCTAGCTACTCGGGAGGCTGAGGTGGGAGAATCACTTGGGCCCGGGAATTCAAGGCTGTAGTGCACTATGATCATGTCTGTGAATAGCCACTGCACTCTAGCTTGGGCAACATAGTGAGACCCCCATGTCTAAAAAAAATTATTCCTCTTGCACCTATACGTCGAATCAGTCCAGTTCATTCCCCAGCACAGGAACCGAAGGGAACCAGACTGCAAATGAATCCAGGAAAGCTTATATAGGTGAAGGGGTTGGGAAAATACTAGTTCAGGGGAAACTACTGAAGACTCTTACACTTTACAAAACAGTCTGGCCCCTTAATTATCTCCTTTTAGAAATATTTATGGTAGGAAAGAAAATGATGACATTCCAATTCCTTCAAGAGAATGTAAACAAAACCAGGGATTTCTCAAACATTGCTCCCACCCATAGCACTTCCTGGGCAGGTCTGTCCCCTGGCCTCAGCAGTGTTTATTGTAGCCATCATAGCAAAAGGAAAGACTGAGGAAAGGGTACTTTCCTTGCAAACCACACCATAGATTTCAAACAACTCAAGCTCAACTCATTAGTAATCACAGTATGAATGAGTAGAGTTGTGTTGGGGGAGAGATACTCACAAAAATATTTTAACAATTAGCAATCTGTTTATACACAAATAACTGCCAAATCTTGGGGCAGTAGGTAAACATTGTCATCATTTCCTGGATAATTCAGTTTTGGACAGATACTGACTATAAGATGATAAAGTAGAAATGAAACCATATTTTAAAAGAACTAGAAAAGTTCTCAATTTAAAATCTCAGTAACATCCTCTCAAAGGTAGTTTGGCAGGTTAGTATCTCTCATGCACTGACAAGTGGCCAGTCACACCGTTTGGGAGCAGTGGAAAATGAGGAGGAAAGTGGCAAGATTATGGAAAGTTCTGAATGCTAAGATGTGTGGACGCTACATGTGTATACAATTTTATGAATTTCTCAGGTGGCCCTCAATTTATAGGGACAGTGGAAGAAGACTAGATGTTGGATCTAGAAAAGTACAATGATGGCCTATGATTATAAGCAATGGAATAGCTTCAAAAGCAGGTGGAGGTCAATGGTATCATACAATTCATTTCAGAGAAATGCAGGGACTAAGAGCTCAGAGAATAGCTGTCTGAAGTAGAGGGCTGTATGACAGGTGGTGTGGAAAGGAGAAACACCAGGTGCTAATCACTCTTCTTGCCAATTTGATCAAAAGGAAGGAGTTAGGCAGGAGAAACAACTTGAAGGAGTGGCTCAAGAGAGAAAGATTCCCCAGGGGAGCCTGGGGTATGCTGAAGTTGTGGAATGAGGAGAATTTGAAGACCTAAGAGAGAGAAATAGAACCAAGACCACATGTGGATTTTACACTAATGACTACTAATGGCTAAAATAAAAAAGACTAACGACACCAAATGTTAACAAGGATGCGGAACAAATGGATCTCTTGCCATTGCTGATGGAGTGAAAAATGGTACAATTCGGAGAACTGTTTGGTAGCTTCTTAAAACATTAAGGAAACATTTACTCACAATTCTATTCCTATATATTTATCCAAGAAAAACGAATATACAAAGACTGGAACATAAATATTCACAACGGCCTTATCATAATAACCCAAACCTGTAAAAAAAACCAAGTAGCCACCCACAGGAAAATGAATAAACAAATTATAGCATATTAATATGATGAAATACTACTTAGCAATAAAAAATGTAGTATGTAACAAAATGGATAAGACTCAAAAAATTATGCTAAACGAAAATATCCAGATGCCAAAAAAGTACATATTAGATGGTCACCTTTAAATGAAGTTCTAGGCCAAACTAATTTATAGTGAAAATTCAGAATAGTGATTGCCTCATGGGAGGCGGACATTTACTGAAAAGAGGTATGAGGGGCTCTTTCTGGGGTGATGGAAATTCTCCGTTATTTGGGGGGTAATTACAAGGGTGTATAAAATTGTCAAGACACTGCACTGAGCACTTAAGATTTGTGCACTTTATCTCATGTTCGTTATGCCTCAATTGAAAAAACACAAACACCGGTATAAACACTGGCTTCATTAAGGAGGCAAGATAATTCTTCCTCCCATTGGAGAGCTAAAGAAGGGGGAGTCTGTAGGAAGTTTTGAGGTAGGAAGAAGGGAAGCTGCAATAATGAATGACTTGAATGACTTGAATGCCCTTAGTAAAAGTAAGGGATGATGTCATCTTCTGGGTGTGTGTACAGGGCACTGAGGAGGGGCACAAAGGATTCATGCATTAGGTAACAGGAGATAGTATAAAAGACATTCTATAAAAAAGACATCAGCACTAGAATGTTTATAGCAGCACAATTCACAATTGCAAAAATGTGGAAACAACCCAAGTGCCCATCAATTCATGAGTGGATTAATAAAATGTAGTATATATATATATATATATATATATATATATATATATATATATATATATATTTGTATATATATGTATATATATATATGACATGGAGTTCTATTCAGCCACAAAAAACTATGGTGATCTAGCACCTCTTGTACTATCCTGGATAGAGCTGGAGCCCATTCTACTAAGTGAAGTATCATAAGAATGAAAAAACAAGCACCACATGTAATCACCATCAAATTGGTATTAATTGATCAACGCTTAATGTACACATATAGTAACATTCATCGGGTGTCAGGCAGCTGGGAGGGGGAGGAGGGGATGGGTATATTCATACTTAATGGGTACAGTGCGCATCCTCTGGGGGATGGACATGCTTGAAGCTCTGACTTGGGTGGGGCAAAGGCAATATATGTAACCTAAACATTTGTACCCTCATAATATGCTAAAATAAAAAAGAATAAATAAGTAAAACCACAAGGGATAAATCTTTAACAGCTCTTACCCCTGATCCTGATTTGTTTGTTTTTTCCATGATGCTCTCTTCAGAGTTTTGTTAGGACCCCATTCAACACAGATTTGTGTTTTTTTCCTCCAGCACTTGATAGGTTGGACGAAGGTCTAGGCTAGGACATGCATTCTCCACAGAAGGGAAAATTGCTTTTTGGGGTGGTGTTGGTGACAAATAATCTTGGTCATTATGATGGTTTGTGGTCTCCTAAAGCTCAACTCCCCCTAATAAATCTTATTCTTGAGTATTTAATTGGGGGACCAGACATTTAGACAAAATATCTAAAAAGTGTCCTTACGGGGTGGGGGTAATAATGAAGAAAGCAGAAGTTGAGAAATACTGGTCCAGGGAAAGCAAAATACAGGCAGTGGGGTACCTTGGGTTGGCCTGGTCAGGCAGGTAAATGATGGTAGAGGTGTGGAAGAGTCCAAGTTGATGTCACATGCATTACTGAAATGTATCAGATACATCCAAGATGGGATTATACATTATGAATGCAAAAGTCACAAAGAACAGAGTCTAAGACTGGCCAAGAGCATGGCCGGCAGGGTCAATTACTAAGATCTTAAAAGAAGATAACTGAGCACGGAAAAGAATGAGGAGATGAAAGGTCAAAATCACGACCCCTTCAAAGGGTCAGTGGGGGTGAGAGAGTCAGGGAAAGGGGATGGTGGGCAGAAGTAAGAGGTCAAGGTCAGAAACTTGAGAGACGGAAGTGATGACGATGGAGAGCTGGAGAGAGACAAGCATGAGCTGGACAAAGATGAGGGGGAGAAAGTGCAATGGGCTTGGGCTAGAGATAAGTAAAGGTGGAAAGAATCTGGCTACGAAAAGTTTGCCGTGGGGCTGGCGGAGGTGAGGAGTAAGATTTCACTGTAGAAGGAGCATGTGGAACTTGCCCACCCAAAGGTGGTACATTAACATTGTAAGAAGGACCCCAGAAGCTTTATCTATGGGACTGGCATTGTGTGCTCTCTGGGGCTTCAGCTGAGAAGAAGAGAAGGAGAGAACTGCTATCATGAATGCATAAACTTCCTTTTTATAAAGTAAAATGCTGTGAGGCTAGTGCTAAAGCTATGGAGAAATATATTCCTGACATTAAAATTTATTTTAAAGGTAATGGTAGTTTGAATGGTTATCCCCTCCAAATCTCACGTTGAAATTTGATCCCCAAAGTTAGCGGGGTGCCTAACAGGAGATGTGTTGACTGGGGGCAGATCACTCATGAATGGCTTGGTGCCATCCCCTTGGTAATGAGTTCTTGCTCTGTTAGTTCCTGGGAGAGCTGGTTGTTAAAAGGAGCCTGTCACCTCCTTCCCTTTCTCTCGTTTCCTCTCCCTCACCACGTGACCTCTGCACACACCAGCTCCTCTTCACCTTCTGCAGTGAGTGGAAGCTGCCCGTCCAGGTGCCCAATCTTGAACTTTTCTAGACCTCAGGATCGTGAGCTAAATAAACCTCTTTTCTTTACAAATCACCCAGTCTCAGGCATTCCTTTATAGCAACGCAGATGGACAGACACCCTTCTTTCTGGGTCCTAATATTCTCTAGAAATTCAATTTTCTCAAGAATCAGACTAAGGAAAATCAAATGTATGCTGTTATCAAATTCATCTTCCATATAGTTCAGTTATTGGACATTCTATTACATTTTCCTCTGAGTTTTGATTATAAGATTTATCGTGACACCCATATAGCACTCATATCCTATAATGCGAATCAAATGTAGTTTTGGCAATGAAGGAGGTATGACATGATTCTTTATGAAGTTCTTTTCATATTCCATTTTAGTAACAAACACCAGCAGCTATTTTAACCAAGGCATTCACAGAAATATTTTTCCATACCCTGAATTTAAATATTCTATTACATTCTCTTGCGCCATCAGGGACTTCCACTGTGTTATCCATAAAAAGTTTATGCTAATCTTGCCTATTTTCTTTCTCTCTCTCTCTCTCTCTCTTTTTTTTTTTTTAACATTTCAGGTTCAAAGCAAAGCCAACAATAATTAATATAAATTAAGAAAGCTGTTCCTTATCAACCTCTCACATTGTAAATATGCTGCACAGAATCACAGGAGATTAGCTTCAAAGTCCAGTGAAATGGTCACGAAAGAGGACAAATATGTTTGGAGAACACTCAGTAAAGTCAACTGCTATGAATGTGTCTAAAGCTGTCGGCCGTGTAACTCCAAGAATTCAAATGAGTTGCCATAAGATTGCGTGAATGCTCTGACAGAGTCACATCTTATTTAGGGCCTGTGGCCTGGACAAAGACTCATATTTCTCTCAAGGTTATTAATAAACATCTGTGCTGTCCCATGTAGTAGCCACTAATCACACGTGGCTATTGAGCACTTGACATACGGCTGGTCTGAGATGTGCTGTGCATGTAAAGCACACCCTGGATTCCAAAGAGTTAGTTTTTTTTAAAAAAAGAATGTATCCCATCTTATTAATATTTTTCATTTTTTACAGGTTAAATTTTAAAAATTAAGTTTTAATATTAAATACATATGTAAATAATAATTTGGATATATTGGGGTTAAATAAAATCTATTATTAAAATTACTTGCACTGTTTTATGTTTTAGCATATGGCTACCTAAAAAATTTAAATTACATGTATGGCTGTCACATTTCTGTTGGGCAGTGTGGCTCTAGGCTGCGGCCTAGTTAACTGTGATAATTTGAAAGTTAACTCGATAGAGCAATAGGGTGTAAATCTTAAATAAATAGTGAAACAGATCAAGTCAAACCAAATTTAAAATATTCTTGTTCTCTTCTTGCTTTCGTCCCATTGCTACTGGCTCAGAAATGTATTACAGTAAGTAGAAGTAAAGCTCAGAGTTATCTAAATGTAGATTAGCCCTGCTGCTTTCGGGGGTCACCTTGCTCTGTCACTTAGCTATGCAACCTCAGGGTGATATAAACCAACTTTACTGTTTCTTAAGAAAGATGGTTAGGATGGATGGCCGTTTCTCCCAACAGGCTGTCACATGCCATTAAATAGTTTACTATTACGTAGTTTTTGGCCTGGAGAGCCATTTGGGCAGCACGGGTATGGAAAACGAACAGGACAAGGAGTCCAAGGGCAGAGGTTCAATCCTGGGTCTGCCATAGCCCAGGCCAAGGTCAGATGAAACCACTGAATCTGGTTTTCCTTACCTGTAAAATGGGGAAGAGGATGGTAATACTTCTCACAATAGATTGTTTTAAGGATTAAAAAATGAATATTTTAAAAAGTAAAATGGAAAGTATCACACACATGTTAGCTGTTATCATTATTTTAATCGCCAGACTCTAAGACTGACCTCCGCTGACACACAGCCACTCTGCTCTGTGTGTTCTCGGAAGGAGCAGAAGGCAAACAAGGAGGACTCTGTCCATGGCACCTGACTGCTCAGGACCTTGCCTTCTCCTCCTTCCTATTCACTATGAAGACTTATTGGAAAGGTGTCATTAAAATAAGGCACTAGGAAAACAGCAAAATCTTATACAAACATAAGGCATTGTTGCTGATTTGGATAATCATCAAGAATTGATTTTTACTGAAAGAGAGAGAAAAAAATCCCATGTTGGTTACCCAGTAACTCCTCTTACTATGAAAAATAGTCAGTGCCAAGTTCCAAAACATACTTTCTTGTATTTTTAACTCACACATACTAATTCAAGATGTTAGTGGTGATAAGGTGTGAAGCGAAAAAGGAAGGCTAGAGTATCCCTCTTTTGCTCCGGTCTTGGCAAGATGACACAAAAGAATATCTTCCCTTATTTTCAAGTAGAGCTGCATTCAGCATAATATTATGATCACAACTGCAGAATAGCATTCTTAACAATAAATGTTATTTTGTAGCTAAGCCATTATATTTGGCTTCTTTGGAAAAAATACTCATCTGTATTATTTTTGAAACTAGTACTATGTAATCCAGGTACCCAAAAAGGCATTGACAGGATTTATACAGCCATAAAGTTATTTGGACTCTAAGTAGGACATATACAGATGCAACAATGACTTTAAAACATGAGTCTTGCAAACTTCATATAAAGAAATAAGTGCTCATAAAAATAATAGAGTAAAATAAAAGCAACATATCGACCTATATCTAGCTATACACAATCACTAGAACCAATTTTCCTCACATTTTGATTTATTATTTTTAAAGGGAGCTTCCTTTTACTAAAATATTTTTTTCTGACACAGTGGCACACTTCTTCATTCTCAGTTGTTCTTCATCATTCTCAGTTTTTATTCAGTTTTACCAATGTTATCTATAATAATTTGAAAATTAAGTTTATTTAGTTTTGATTTATACTTTATTTCTTTCACTTTATTTCATTGTCATTTCTTGGCACTTACTCATTTGTGTGTAGTGTTCCCTTAATTTTCTGTTCTAGCATATGGATAAAGTCTTTTTTTTTTTTTCTTTGAGACAGGGTCTCACTCTGTCACCCAGACAGTGGCTTCGTCATAGTTCACTGTAATGTCAAACTCCTGGGGACTGAAGCGATCCTCCTGCCTCAGCCTCCCAAGTAGCTGGGACTACAGGGGTGCACCACCACACCCTGCAAATTTTGTAATTTTTTGTAGAGATAGGATCTCGCTATGCTGCCTAGGCTGGTCTCAAACTCTTGGCCTCAAGCAATTCTCTCACCTCACCCTCCCAAAGTGCTGGGATTATAGGTGTTAGCCACCACACCTGGCCAATAAAGCCACTCTTAAACATAAAACTTCAGAGGTAGGATGGCACCTATCAGCTTACACTATATTAGATTGTCCTGTGATTAACTATCTCCAGGCTTTCTGTTCAAATGAGATTAAACAAAAATATGCATTAACAAACACACACGTTAGTAAGGGGAACCAATATCTATGTGAATATGTAAAAGTCAAGGAGTAAACAGGAAAGTGAAGAAGATGCATCCTGCTGAATTACTGAGACAGTGGAGACAATCCTGTTAGGGAAAGGATAAAAGAACAAAGTCAACCATTAGCCTTAAAGATATTGGAGAGGCAGCCAAATGTGCTCTCCAGAAGCTAAGAGATGGAAACATTCAGTAAGTACGTGGACTGTCAGCATATGACACGCATAGATTAATACATCATTACTCTCTGATTCCAGCTATTTTCACCTTTTATTTTTATTTTTTTATGTCAATAGATGTCCATTTCTGATGTTTTTTAACCTGCTTTTTTTTTAAAGTCCAGAAGCTAAATTCTATAACCACCACCATTGTTATTACTATCACTGACAGGACCATCACCAACATGCTTAGACTTTATATTAACAAAGACACAAGATGCAAAACTACCCCTTTAGACTTCCGTAACTAATGACACTGTCAACCTTTATCAGGGGAGCAAGTGAAAAGTAAACACCAGTGATTGTGCTGAGAGTTATTCTTAAGAGCAAAAGTCATCACTACTAATTCCAAGTAAGCCCCACTTTGGTTCTTACCCATAATATTAATACAAACTGACCATGAGTTGTGGTTATACCGTTTGGTTACACCTTCAGACAACACTGCTTTTCCTGAAGTATATTATGGAATATTTGTCTTGGGAAACGCCTTACCAAAAAAATAAAAAACAAAAAAAGACGACTTTGGGAAATGCTGTATCCCATAGTCCCTCCTTGATGATTCACAAAGCATATTAGCATATTAAAGCTTCTTGCGATAAACAAACTATCCTAGCATGTCCTAAGTTTATTCGATCCTGTAACCCTTCTCCATTCCTATCCTTTTACAGACAATCTATGACCATCTGCCAGAGCTAGTATTTCCAGAAAGATACTCTGGGAAAAACTCTTTTTGATTGATAAGAAATAGAATTAATTGAGATGTATATTACATGCTCCCAAAGTTTGAAAATACTAGTTACTCAGCTGTAGGAAGAGCCAACAGCAGCACAATCAAATGAATGTTGAGAAGGAAAGGGTTTCTTGAAATCACAAGGCCGCCTGCTCAAGAGTAAATGTGCCACTTACTTAAGGAGATTGCCCAGATTAAAAAGAGCCCGGTTGTGCTGTGGATGTAGCTGGAGAGCCTTCTGATAGTACATCTTTGCCTCTGCTGTGTCTCTCGTCAGCGTTCCAAGGTTGTTTAGGGCACTTGCATGGCGTGGATACAACCTGCAAAGTCAGAAACATTAAGCCGTGATGCTTCAAAAACTTTTAAGTCGGGCACAATATGCTTGTTCTTTGCCCCCTGCCCAGGTATGCCAGAACCAAAATGAAACACTGAATTCTTCCTTTACTTGTTTGTGTCAAATCTTACTGGTCAACTATTTTTGCAGCTGAAGGTATAGAAATATGGCAGGGAAACATATATTTGCCATTTACTGGTATAAACAATAACTCTCTATGGGGTACAATGTATACTACTCTGCTGATGGATACACCAAAGCCCAGACTCCACCACTATACAATATATACATGTAATGGAATTCAATTTGTACCCCCTAAAGCCATTAAAATTAAAAAAAAGATCCTCAAATAGTGTAAGAATAAATAGTATGCAAACCTACCAGGGTTAAATAAATTTTTGTCTTTTGGAGCCTAGGATTACATTCAACTTCCTGTGATAGGAAATCCTCTTCGCCTAGGTGCTGAGTTTCTAGCCTGGCAGGACTGCTGACCAGCCTGCACAGGGCCCACTATTTACCAGATGCTGGGAGATTATTTGGTGAGGGGTCTTCAAAACATCTTTGGATTAGAGCATTACTTAATACTATAACTGAAAAAGGACGATGCATGATGTCTCCCCATAAAAATAAACTGTTTTTTGTTTCTTTGTTTGTTTGTTTTAACAGAGTCTCGGTCTGTCGCTCCGGCTAGAGTGCAGTGGAGTCATCACAGCTCACAGCAACCTCAAACTCCTGGGCTCACGTGATCCTCCTGCCTCAGCCTACTAAGTGGTTGGGACTACAGGCTTGCGCCAGCACGCTCAGCTAATTTTTCTATTTTTTGTAGAGACAGGGTCTCACTCTTGCAAGGCTGATCTTGATTTCCTGGCCTCAAGCAATCCTTCTGCCTCGGCCTCCCTGTAAGAGTGCCAGGATACAGGCATGAGCCACCACGCTCATAAAATAAACTTTATCTCTAAAATGCCTCTTCATCCCAAATCTCTTTTTTCTATTTTATCTCATTTCCCAGCTTCTACTGCAATTTGGCTCCAACTGCCCTGATATAGTTCTCAGACTGAAAATCTTGAGAACCTGAAATACTTAGAAATGAAAAAGTAAATAATGCACATTGAAGTGCAAGACAGCATTCCCCATGTCCAAGAGCAAATGATGGGGTGTACATCAGTAAACCAAATTTATGCTGATTGAGGTAAGAAAGGAATTAATTTCCTTAACTCAAAACTGTAAAGAAGCCAAATCAGCACAGCTACATAACTGAGTTGTTTCTGATACATTCAGAGTGGACACTTCAGCAGTCTAATAGGTTTGCTCCATCTCTGTCACCCAGAGTACGTTTAAATAAGCCCGTGGAGCTGGTTTTTAATGTAGAAATGCCAAGATAATGCCCAAGTAATAAAAACAGGATCTGCGCTTGTCAAGTCTCTTGACAATCAAATGCTATGCGTGTCCCCTGTTCTGCACCTCCTAAGATCAAGGGACAGATCATTAAAAGAAGGACAAGGAAGACAAGTTGCACAGCTTTTTTGACTTTTGCTCAACCCAGAGTTCCTTAAGTTTATTTGACCCTTCCTTACTTCCTTACAGAATAGCTATGAACATTCCTTAGAACTAGTATTTCTTGAAAGACACTTTGTAATGTGCCTCTTGACTGACAAGGGGTAGAATCAATTCAAATGGATATTACATCCTCCCAAAGCCGGAAAGCCCTAATTATTCACAGCAGCTTTGGAGGCTGTCGGGAGAGATATATTTAGAGCCAGCACAGGAGCTGTGGTTTGCTACTCTCTGATCACCTTTAATTAGCAAAGACAACTTTAGGGTCCCCAGTGCTAGTCCTTTCACACCCAACCTCACAGTTCCTGGGAGATAAGTGCTTGGCAGAGGATATGAGAGCAGCGATGAGAGGCAAAAAATGTTTATGTACCTGTCCGTTTGATAAGGAAAACCCTCATCTATTACTTGGCAAAGCAGCACCTGAGACCCCCACCCCTCACGGAAGACCCGCATCAGCATAATACTAACCTAACACCTGGCCCATCAACTAATCTATTACCTGGAGCATCAGCATAACACTAAACCTATTACCTGGTGCATCAACTGCCCTATTACCTGGTGCATCAACATAATACTAACCTATTACCTGGCACATCAACTAACCTATTACCTGGCAGGCATCAGTCATCTCAGATCCCACTCCTCGGATCACCCCAACTTAATAAAAATTGGGTAGACGGGGCTCAGAATTTGGTGGCGAGACCCCTCTGGGCCCGAGGGTGAATAAACCTTGATTCTCCGACTCTCCGTGTGCCGCTCGGTTTGTCCTGGGGACCACCTGCTGTAACACTGGCTGTAACACGTTCGCTCCATGCCCAGGAAAACGTCCTCGGCTGCTTGAGTGTAAGAACTCTTTTGGAAGTGGTTGCAGGCAGAGCACATCGCAGCCAGGACTCAAATACTTCCAAAGAAGCTTTTGTTTTTGTTTTTGATGTTCAGCAAAGCATTCTGACCTCCCAAAGATTTAAGGGGTGTTTAGTGAACACGGTGAGGGCAACTTTGGGCTCCTTGTTTCCTTTATGACAAGCAGTAACAAAAAACGTATTTGTAATGTGTCCCTTCTTTTACCTCAGAAGAGGTAATTTCTTAAAACTTTCTCTTTTCCTTCTCTCTTTAGGCTTTGGAACCCACGAAATAAACACTGGAGGTGAAAACACCAAGGAAAAGAACAGCCTACATTCAATAAGACCTTCCACAGTGGGTTCGCCTATGTGAAGGTGCCTGTCTGCTCCCTCTGGTTCTCAGCTCAGCCTCACAGACTTTATAGTCACCCATGGTCTTAATGTCATTTAAACAAACAGTCATGTATTTCAAAGGTCACTGACTACAGAAGTGACTTTCTCTCTTCCTCTTTTTTTTTTCCAAGTCAGAAACAGAATACAAGTCTGCCCTGAACTCTCAAAAACATAAACAAGCAGTGTGAAGGGCAGTAAAGAGAAATAAATAGAAGCACTATGAAACAAAAGACTTTTAATATGCCTTGTCCTCTAAGAACCAGCCTGCAGCTGCAGAAACATGAAGCTCAGAAGAGGACGTCATGGCCAGTTATCACCAGGGAAGAGGCTCTATGTTACCCAAGAGTATTTAGAGCGACTTACTAATTCTGTGACCAAGCACAGTCCTTCACCTGGAAAATGTGTAGATATTGCTTATTCCTGGTAATAGCAAGGGTCTGCTACCAATGTCCTTTCTCTCACTGGGTATCTCATTAGGTTCACATACTCAAAAGCCAGCACTGCGTTATTTATGAAACCAAGTTGAATTTCATTAAAAGAATTCTTAACAAGTAGGTCAGGAAAAATATCTAAAAACATTTATATAGATGTAAATATTTTCTTAAAATATATACTCTTCTATTTACTGCAGACCTATGCAAGGACAAAATTCATTTTTTGGATTTACTTTTTAAATAAACTTGTGTTTGAGTTAGCTAGGGTCTAATTCAGTCCTGAGGTCTGCAGGAGGGGAATCTTTTATTGGAAAGATGAATAATTTAAGAGATGTCTATGTTGCTACATCAATTGAGAGAATAAATTAAGTCCATCATGACTTTGACTTCTGTAGGTATGTTTTACAAAAGCCTTGTTGGTGATTCCCCTCCCCATCTAAAAAAACCTCAGCAAAAGATTCCTTGAACTGGAGCAGAGTGGTGATTTTTCAGGTCTATGTTTTTTCAGGCCTTGTTTTTAAGAACAGTCACTGGATTTTTCTTTCTCACAGTTTTATTCAACATTTGTAATGTTACAGGGTAGGGATTCTCCTGCTGTATTTTTATTATTATTTCGATGAGTTTAATTTTTAATATTATAGATAATGTGTTATTTTGTCAAATAGTTCTGTGGTACAAGGAAGCTCATCTTTTCCTCTTTAAAAAAGAAATCTAGGTATAGCAATAAGGTTCTATGAGTCGAAGACAGTTTTTCCCAAGTATTGGATTGTTTAGATTCTTGATAAACATGACATCCGTTTAACCATTTTAGCAGTTCTTAATTTTTACCGAGTGGCATTTCCTTAAGTAGAATTTATAAAGTAGGTAGTCAAGGACATTATTCCCCTCCATTTCCAGTCATCTGTCTTTGAAGAATGAATACCAACAACATGTTAATAGGAACAAGTCACTGGGAAGGAACAGTCACCTAAGGAAAAAACGGAAAGCAGGAACAAAAGAAAATGGGTCCAAAAGCACCTAGGATGTGTTAATGGTACTTTATTTTAAACTGCGTTCTCATACATTGTCTAATTTAACCTTCAGAATGCCTTAAGTGGAATTATTATACTATTTTACAGTTGAGGATTGATTAGGAAAACAAGACATCTCAGAAGCGCTTGTGTTCTCAAGTGTTAAGAAGGCAGATGGTTCTTGTAAATCTAGGTTTTTAAAGTTCATTTGTCATTCAGAATTCAGCAAATAAATATGCTGCTACAGATTAGAGCTTCTATTTGCAATACTTTCTCCTTTTTGTTTCTTTGGCTAATTCATTCAACTATGATCTTATAGGAACTAGTTTTCATTGGCAGAAATGAAGTAAACTCATACCCAGGAAGCTTGGCCACTGAGATTGTTATTCACTGGAAAAATTTGTCTTCTGCTGTATAAAATAATCATGGTATCTCCAAAAAGCACAGTGCTATAAAAAGCTATTTAGAATTAACAACACTCAGTAAGTGTACATGATGTCCATACATGCTCTCCATCTACTCTTCTCAAGCTTTAACCTCAACTAAAGATACATCGACACAAGCTGTATAGGACTAAATCTTGCTTTTATATTGTATTTCAGTCATTTATTTTAAATTGTGTACACTCTGTTCAAAAGTTAAGGATGCTGTTAATTTTTCATCATCTGAATACCTTATAAGGCATTTCATTGTTCAAATAATTTTGAATCATGTGCTCCAGTTTGTAATTTCCTTTCAGAGTATACACACCCTGATTTATTAGTCTGATTTTCATTCCACACATTAATTTATTCGAGGTTAACTATGCTAAGGTCAGATGTTTATTTTCTATTTCCTGTTGAGAAAAACAGAATCCACAAGAAAAACATGACTGGGAAAAATATTCCACCATAAAACTTTCATTTCACTGGACTAAAAAATTCACAAAGTAAACTTCATTTCAGAAGTGGACAGTGTATTTTCAACCATATTAGTTTCTGGTATGTTGTAAGTGCCTGGTTCCTTCATGTTATAAAATTTGAATCATATCACTACATTGTACTTGGGTAGGACTGATAATTGTATTGGTCTGCTTCTTTGATGGTTTGAAATTGCCATTAATACCTAGCAAATAAGTCTTGCCATCTTCTTTTTGCAGTGCACTCCTTCTGATCCATTATAGATAGCTTTGGGGGGAAAAAAACCTCAAATGCAATTTAGGGAAATGTGACGCACTGTCCTACAAAGGGCCAACTAAATCATCTGACCTCGCACAATGGATAACCTCTAACAGCCATCCAGAAGGACTCCGCCCTGATGATTTTCCAAGACTAAGTAGAATAAAACTCTGGCTCTCGAATGTCCTTAGGAAATGAGTCATTTTAAAAGGCTGAATTGTCCTGATTCCTGAGAATTTACTTCTAGAAGTTGGAAAATTTACTGAATTAAATACTACTCTACTCTTTTAAATAAAATAGTGACCATAATTCACCTTTCTCAGAGGCCTGGGGTGACCGTGGTGAACTTTGGTTTTTGTGGCAGGATGGATAGGAAACGGCTTTGGTGGAGTGGAAAAATAACTGGATTTGGAGTCAGAGGCCATGGGAGACTTACTAGGTGTGTGATTTTGTTTCTCTCTCTCTCTCTTTTATTTTATAAGTACTGTGAAGGAAGGTGTGTGATTTTGGATTTATGTTGTTTACGATGTTTATGTGTAGCATTTTCATTTGACAAATATTTACTAAGCACCATATTCCTGGCACTGTCCTCCTTGCTGGGGATATGGACAAAGATTTCTGCTATCCTGGGGTTCACCATGTGGTGGAGGAACATGGACAGTTAGACTCCTGTCCCGCCAGTAACTGGTGGAAAACGGAGTGGTGTAAAGGCAAATCTCTTGCCTCCATTCAGGACAACTCTGAGGTGCCATCCCAGCTCCACACTCCCCATGGGATGGGCTGAGGTCTCCGTTGGAACTGCACTGCATCTCAACGTCTCCCTCTGTCTGTCCTGCTTCCTTGGTGTTCCCGAGGGCACTCCCTAATAATCTTCCTGCATGCAAATCTCTGCCTTGCGGTCTGTGTGCTGGGGAACCACACCTAAGTGAGCTTTTTAAGTGAAAAAGTGGTATAAGGCAAAAAAAAAAAAAAAAAAAGCCAGAGAGAGTGAAACTTTTTTGAAGATAAAGTATGGAGTTTTCATATTGAAATTCAATTCATAAGTAATGGTCACAGTACGACTTAAATTGTAGTTCTTTTCTAAACAAAATAATGTTTAATTTCCTGAATTTAATGAATAAAACTGCCAGATTTAATAAACACAACATATATATGTACACAGTGAAAATGTAATTTCATCAACAAGAAGAAACAAAACTAATTTCAACTGTCTACTTGTGATATTAGAAAGCATATTTAGACTTTTATAAATGAAAACAGCACACCAGCTGAAGAACCCATCTCTACTTATTAAACCTGGCTAACAAATGTTACTGGCATTTTAATTCTTCCCAGAAATACATGGCAGATGGTATCCAAGGCCACCAGTAGTCATGAGAGAGTTATTTTAAAATGTTCATTCAAAATAGGCTGTGTAAAGAAGGACTTTTAAAATACTCATTGACTCCTGATTATTAAAGCATGTTCAAACTTCACACCAAGCTGTGCCTTAGGGTATGTCTTCTTTTTCTGTTTGAACTTAACAGACAATAGTTTTATAAACAGCATTATTAAAAGGAATTATAATAAAGTAGTCTTACTGATATGCTTAAGACATCAAAGAACAGTGGTTATTTAGTCATGGTCAGACTTCTTTAGACTCTAACTATATGGTATTTCTTCAGTACTCGTTCCAGTATTACTTCCTTTTTTCCATATACACTTATCACAGTTTAATGGAATCTCCTTGTAGAGTTCCAGTTATCCATACAGGAAGGAATACAAAGAATTATTTCAATTAGGCACTATTAACATGACAAGTCTCTATTGTATGCATTCAATAAATTCCAATCAGAAAGATTTTAGTTCTTCCCTTTACCGTGTGTTAGCCAATTAAGTAGTGAGTGCAGATTTCTTTTGCATAGAAGCATTAAAAATGCAATAGAAAATTTAGCTTTACCAATTGTAAACTAATAAAATTTAAGTGTGAAAAAAGAATTATTTCTATGGGAAATAGTAAATACTCTGAAAATACCTGGAAAAGGACAGTTCAAAAAAATCACTGTTGAATTATATGTGAGTGAAATAACTGTAAGACTAGTGGAGAAAAATCAGAAAAATCTCAGTCCACTCAAATTACTTTGCAAATGTCTTAAAATTTCTATTCCAATTTAAAATATCAAAACTGATAATCATAGCAATGAATTATGGATGTGGTTTTTGCAGATTCTAATCAGTAGACTCTTAAAGAAAAGGACTTGATTTGACATTAGAAGATTGATGAATAGATGTACATATGAAATTTCAGGGTAAAATAAAATACTCAAGAGTGTGCTTAATTTGTTTTATGATTCTCAAGTTTTAACTGACTTTTTAAGCTAATCAACAATGCACACAAGTGGCCAAGTACACATTTAGTATCTTTCCACTTTATTCAGGCAGGGTCACTATTTTTCCTTTTGGGCTTATTGGACTAGGCATTTCCTGGGAGTTCTTGTGTAGGAAGAGCTGAATTATTGGGTGGTCTCTGAGCTTTCTATTCCCACCATGTGAGGTGCAATGTTAGAAATATTCTTCAGGGTAACTGAATGGTGAGAACAGCTCTGGAGGCATATAGCATATACACTAGTGTTTTTCTGATTCTCCAATATAGAGAACCCCAGGCTTTATAGTAAGTACTGCAGTAGGTATAAACATGAGAGCTGGCCCTTACTGCAAAGCAAAGCTAACACTCATGTTTGTTGAGGATTTAAGGAAAGAGTTCTGACATTTTTCTTTGATGATTTGGGTCTTAAACTGAATACATAACCTTAGCTGCAGCATTTTCCAGGGGAGATTTCCCTTGCATTACAGAAATATAATAAATAAGGTCTACCAAAAGGGAGGAGAAGTCAGTGGTACTTCTGCATTATGTACAAAATAAAAAAGTTTAAAAGAAGCAGAATATTCATGTCATATATAATTACCAACAGACTATAGTGCTATTTTTAGAATTTTAAGCCAGCCAGAGAGAGAATGGTATAGATACAACCCTTGTGACTGACTTCACCGTTGCCTTTGGGATCTATCCAGTCATTACAAGAGTAATGGATAATTGTTGGAACTGATCTCAGATAATAATGCCTTTAACCTTGCATTTCCCTAAATCACTCTCTTTCTTGCTGTGTGCAAATATGGCAAACATCAGATACACTGAAGTTGAAGTAGAGTGCTGGAATCCATGCCTCAGCATGGAGAGACAGGAATCCATGCCTCAGCAACTTCCACAGAGACATAGCAGTATCACAATAAGGGCAGTCTTCCAGTCACCAAGGATAAATAACCATCAAAATGATGAATAGGCCTGGTATCTTCCTTTTCTCTCTAACACAAAGAGTGACAATTTATTTATTTTTATAAAAGCAAAAACAGAAACACCCACATCCGTTGAAAATTCACCACAGAGGTATCCACAGAAAAATATTTTAAATCAGAAGTATTTTGAACCTAGTGTGAGAGCATAAAATATTTCACTAATTACTGTGCAGCATATTTATAGCTTTAATTGTTTTCCCCATTTCTCAAGAGACATATTTCTTCCAGAAGCACAGTTGCTGAAGCAAACATTTATTTTTATTGTTTCACAGGAAAAAAGTGGAAGTACCCAACCAGCTACTATAATTCTGTAAAATCAACTGCCAGAGAATTTTGCTTAATTTATACCTTTGCCCCAAGCTGCGCCTTACGGTCTGCCTTATTTTTCTGTTTGAACTTGACAGAATATAGTCTGTTATAATGAAACAAATTTAAAAATATACTGATACACTTCCTTTTAACTAATATTTTTCAGCAAGCTTAGTTCTCTTTTTCCTTCCTTCAAGAATGCCATCTAAAAGTATTAAACACTAATTAGTAAAGCCAAAATACACTTTATATGTACCCTTGAAGGAATATGCCTTTTCAAAAATGACATTTTCTCATTGCAAAAGTAATAGATGCTCATTGTGGAACATGTGGAACACACAAGAAAATATAAAGAAAAAACATCATAATCGCACCTACCAGAGGTAAGCATTGTAAACATTTTGGAAAATATCTTCAAGTGAAAGAATATAAGTCCTTATTAAATCTTAAAACTACCTGCTATTCCCTAATAAAAACTTTTGTTCTTCAACAAAAAGATTGGTTATAATTATTCCTCTGGGACTTATATTTCTTGTAATATTTGGGAAAGTATCTGACAGCAAACAATATGTATGGTTTAAAACTTTCGCCATAAGGAATATTAAGTAACAGGCCCTAAAGTCTAAAAGATTTTGATCGATGAACAGTATGCTTATGTAGAACATAACCATGACAATTTTATACTAAGTCTCAAGGCAATCCTAGTGAAATTTATGATTTGGTTGGTAAATGTATTTTAAGCATATTCCAAAGTGGAACAGTCTCAGAAAATTCAAGCAAATGTGGGCCAGTGTCTGTAGAGGTAAAGAAGCATCTTCGAAAGGCTTCTATGAGCATTATAGTATTCCATAAAGGAGAGCATTCACCTTGTTTTATTTTACCCACAATTGGAGATTGCAAAGCTCTGTTTAATTATCATGCTTCCGTGAGTTGAAGGTTAAGTACATTTATCATCTGGGACCTTTTAGAGAAAACCACCTTAAAAGTCAGAGCTGCAATTCAAAGGAGTATCTACATATGGCTGCTGATAATGCAGAACTTACATTTTTAGTTTCCCCTAAAATCATATCTAAGGAGATGTTACGTATTCTCTCTTTCATTGGAGAATCCAAGGAGAGTGTCAGAGAATGTATGTATACACACACACGCGCACACACACACACAATTAACATATTCCCAGCATGGTAATCAATTGTCTTATCATTTTCTTTCTATGTAATACAACTACCAGGGCATTTCATTTCTATACTCAAATGTCATCATATAAATCCTTTCAGACCTGGAAGGACTAGAGCCTTCCACATACACACCATTAAGAATTCATTGAATAAATACCCTGAGAACTTACCAGTATATTTTTGACAACCAAATTCGGTTTGCATGTATATACATATATATATTCAACTGCGTGTTACTTCATTGAACAATGTGCAGCAATGAATGCTTTTAAAAGAAACACAAAGATGGCTAATAATTCTCCACCTAGTGGTTATTCCAAAAGTTCTGCCACACACTGATTGGAAAAATCCATTTACCAGAGCCTAGCCTTAGATTGGTCTAGAGAACCCATGACGATTCCCAGCTGCTGAATCAAATGATTCTGAAATGAACGGTGAAAAGTGCGGATCCTGTTTCAGTCTTTAGACTGAAAAGGGTCCGCACTTTTCATCTCTCACACAAAGGCGCACTTCTCATGTCTGGCTCTACTCCAACAAACCCAGGACTGACAGAGGCCCTGCACTTGCCACCCCAGAAAAATATCTCCTCTCCAAACAAGGATTCTGATGCTAAGGTTTGAAAAGTGCTCCAGTTCTTGAAACACTGGTGAAAGGATGGTGAAATAATACTGAAAACAATAGTATCTTCAAAGGCTCTGGTGCCAGGTATGGGAACTACCAAGTTACCTGGACCTCAGTAGAGTTTTCTCTGCGAAAAGCATCACAGGCTTCAGGATGCAGAGACCAACGTTATCACTATTACGGTGAAAAACGCTATGGAAATGGCAAATAATTACCTACATACTGGTTATATCAAAAGTGTCAGGATGAAATCTGAAACACGATCCACACTTTTCCCATCTCATGCAAATAGGCACTTACCAAATCTTTGGACAATTAAATCAAACGCAGGGCTGACAGAAGCCCCAAACTTACACCCCACAAAGAAATCTCAACTACGAGGAGGGATTCTGATGCTAATGCGTGAAACTGGCTCCGGTTCTGAAAATCATGGTGAAACCACAGTGGAATAATACTTAAAAGAACACTTACTTTATAGTCTCTAGTAGCTACTATAGGAAATGGTAAGTTTACTGGGCCTCAGCATACTTTTGCCTGTGAAAACTATCGCACGCTAAGGATGCAGAGACCACCCTTATGAGAATTATGGTGAAAAGTGCTACAAAAAAATACCAAAGAGTTCTCAACCTAGCAGTTATTTCAGAAGCTGTGCCACACCCCTCTTGGAAAGATTCAGTTACTTTGGCCTCGCCTTCGATTGGTCTAGAGGAGCAATTGCCATTCCTAGCCAATCAATCAAATGATTCTGAAAAGAACGGTGAATCTTGCGGATCCTGTTTCAGTCCTTAGACTGAAACAGGATCCCCTCTATTCACCTCTCACACAAAGGAGCACTTCTCATGTCTGGCGCTAGTCCAATCAAACCCAGGACGGACAGCGGCCGTGCGCTTGCCACCCCAGAAAAATATCGCTTCTCCAAAGAAGGATTCTTATGCTAAAGGGTGAAAAGTGCTCCCCTCCTTGAAATCATGGTCAAAGGATGGCGAAAGAATACGGAAAACAATGGTTTATGCAAGGGCTCTAGGACCAAGTATGAGAAATACCAAGGCACCTGGGCCTCAGGAGAGTTTTCTCTGCGACAAACATCGGAGGCTGAAGGATGCAGAGACCAACCCTGCCACTATTATTGTGAAAAATGGTATCAAAAATGGAAAATAATTATCAACATACTGGTTATTTCAAAAGTGTCAGGCTAAAATCTGAAACAGAATCTGCACTTCCACATCTCACTCAAATGTGCCCTTCTCAACTCTGGAGATAATCAAATCAAATCCAGGACTGACAGAGGCCCTGCACCTACAGCCCACACAGAAGCCTCAACTACAAGGTAGGATTCTTATGCTAATGGATGAAAATTGCTCCGGTTCTGACAATAATGGTTTATCCATGGGGGAATAATACTTCAAAGACTGACTTCCTCACAGGCTCCAGTAGCAAGCACTGAAAATGCCAAGGGAGCTGGGCCTCAGAAGAGTTTTGTCTGCAAAACCACCTTAGGTTTAGGGAAAGAGAGACCAACCTTATCACCATTATGGGGAGTAGTGCCATAAAAAATGGCAAATAATTCCCCACCTAGTGGTTATTCCAAAAGTTCTGCCACACACTCCTTGGAAAAATCTAGTTACCGGGGCCTAGCTTTAGATTGGTCCAGAGAACACATCGCGATTCCCAGCTGATGAATCAAATGATTCTGAAAGGAACGGTGAAAAGTGCAGATAGTGTTTCAGTCTTTAGACTGAAAAGGGTCCGCACTTTTCACCTCTCACACAAAGGCGCACTTCTAATGTCTGGCGCTAGTCCAACAAACCCAGGACTGACAGAGGCCCTGTACTTGCCACCCCAGAAAATAATCGCCTCTCCAAAGAAGGATACGTATGCTAACGGTTGAAAAGTGCATCCGTTCTTGAAACAGTGGTGAAAGGATGGTGAAAAATATGGAAAACAATCGTATCTTCTAAGGCTCTGGTGCCAGGGATGGGAAATACCAAGTTACCTGGGCCTAAGTAGAATTTTCTCTGCAAAAAGCATGATAGGCTTAAGGATGCAGAGAGCAACATCATCACTATTACGGTGAAAAACGCTATGGAAAAGGCCAATAATTACCAACATACTGGTGATTTCAAAAGTGTCAGGATGAAATCTGAAACACGATCCACACTTTTCCCATCTCACGCAAATATGAACTTACGAACTCTGGGGACAATCGAAGCAAATGCAGGGCTGACAAAAGCCCCGCAATTACACCCCACACAGAAATCTCAACTAAGAGGAGGGATTCTGATGCTAATGCGTGAAACTGGCTCCGGTTCTGAAAATCATGGTGAAACCACAGTGGAATAATACTTAAAAGAACACTTTCTTTATAGTCTCTAGTACCAACTATAGGAAATGGTGAGTTTACTGGGCCTCAGCATACTTTTGCCTGTGAAAATTATCGCATGCTAAGGATGCAGAGACCACCCTTATGAGAATTATGGCGAAAAGTGCTACAAAAAAATACCAAAGAGTTCTCAACCTAGCGGTTATTTCAAAAGTTGTGCCACACCCGTCTTGGAAAGATCGAGTTACTTTGGCCTCGCCTTCGATTGGTGTAGAGAAGGAATGGCTATTCCTAGACGATCAATCAAATGATTCTGAAAAGAATGGTGAAAAGTATGTGATTCAGTCTTTAGACTGAAACAGCATACCCACTATTCACCTCTCACACAAAGGCGCACTTCTGATGTCTGTCGCTAGTCCAATAAAACCCAGGACACACAGAGGCAGTGCGCCTGCCACCCCAGTAAAATATCACATCTCCAAAGGATAATTCTTATGCTAAGGGTTGAAAAGTGCTCCCGTTCTTGAAACAGTGGTGAAAGGATGGTGAAATAATACTGAAAACAATTGTATCTTCAAGCCTCTGGTGCCAGGTATGGGAAATACCAAGTTACCTGGGCCTCAGCAGAGGTTTCTCTGCGAAAAGCATCATAGGCTTCAAGATGCAGAGACCGACCTCATGGCTATTACGGTGCAAAACGCTATGGAAATAGAAAATAATTACCAACATACTGGTGATTTCAAAAGTGTCAGGACGAAATCTGAAGCACGATCCACACTGTTCCCATCTCACACAAATGTGCACTTACCAACTCTGGAGGTAAACAAAAGAAACAGAAGGATGACTGAGGCCCTGCACTTACACCCCACCCAGAGATCTCAACTACCAGGAAGGATTCTTATGCTAATGCGTGAAACCTGCTCAGGTTCTGAAAATAATGGTGAAACCACAGTGGAATAATACTTAAAGGAACACTTTCTTTATAGTCTCTAGTACCAACTATTGGAAATGCCAAGTTTACTGGGCCTCAGCAAGCTATCGTCTGTGAAAACTCTCGTATGCTTAAGGATGCAGAGACCGACCTTACCACAATTACTTTGAAAAGTGCTACGGAAAAATACCAAATAGTTTTCAGCCTAGCAGTTATTTCAAAAGTTGTGCCACACAACTGCTGGACAGATTGAGTTATTTTGGCCTAGCCTTCGATTGGTCTTTAGATGCAATCGCCATTCCTAGCTGAATGAATCAAATCATTCTGAAAGGAACAGTTAACACTGCGGATCCTGTTTCAGTCTTTATTTTGAAACAGGATCTGCACTATTCACCTCTCACACAAGGGCCCACTTTTCATGTCTGGCGCTAGTCCAACAAATCCAGGACTCACAGAGGCCCTGCACTTGCCACCACAGAAAAATATCTGATCTCCAAAGAAGGATTCTTACGCTAATGGCTGAAAAGGGCTCCCGTTCTTGAAACAGTGGTGAAAGGATGGTGAAATAATACTGAAAACAATCCTGTCTTCCAAGGCTCCGCTGCCAGGTATGGGAAAGACCAAGTTACCTGGGCCTCAGCAGAGTTTTCTCTGCGAAAAGCATCATAGGCTTCAGGATGCAGAGACCGACCTCATGACTACTACGGTGCAAAACGCTATGGAAATACAAATAATTACCAACATACTGGTGATTTCAAAAGTGTCAGGATGAAATCTGAAGCACGACCCACACTGTTCCCATCTTACGCAAATGTGCACTTACCAACTCCGGAGGTAAAGAAATCAAACACAGGGCTGAGAGAAGCCCCGAACTTACACCCCTCCCAGAAATCTCAACTACCAGGAAGGATTATTATGCTAATGCGTGAAACCTGCTCAGGTTCTGAAAACAATGGTGAAATCACAGTGGAATAATACTTAAAAGAACACTTTCTATATAGTCTCCGGTACCAACTATTGGAAATTCCAAGTTTACTGGGCCTCAGCATGCTTTCGTCTATGAAAACTCTCATATGCTTAAGGATGCAGAGACCAACCTTATGACAATTACGGTGAAAAGTGCTACGGAAAAATACAAAATAATTCTAAACCTAGCGGTGATTTCAAAAGTTGTGCCACACACCTCCTGGAAAGATCGAGTTACTTTGGCCTAGCCTTCGACTGGTCTGGAGAAGGAATCGCCATTCCTAGCTGATGAATCAAAAGATTCTGAAAGGAACGGTGAAAAGTGCGGTTCCTGTTTCAGTCTTTAGACAGAAACAGGATCCGCACTATTCACCTGTCCCACAAAGGCGCACTTCTCATGTCTGGCGCTAGTCCAACATACCCAGGACTGACAGAGCCCCTGCACTTGCCACCCAAGAAAATTATCTCATCTCCAAAGAAGGATTCTTACGCTAATGGCTGAAAAGGGCTCCCGTTCTTGAAACAGCGGTGAAAGGATGGTGAGATAATACTCAAAACAATCTTATCTTCCAAGGCTCCGGTGCCAGGTATGGGAAATACCAAGTTACCTGGGCCTCAGCAGAGGTTTCTCTGCGAAAAGCATCATAGGCATCAGGATGCAGAGACCAACTTCATGACTGTCACGGTGCAGAACTCTATGGAAATGGCAAATAATTACCAACATATTGTTGATTTCAAAAGGGTCAGGACGATATCTGAAGCACGATCCACACTTTTCCCATCTCAGGCAAATATGCACTTGCCGACTCTGGAGGTACACAAATCAAAGGCAGGGCTGACAGAAGCCCCGCAATTACACCCCACCCAGAAATCTCAACTGCCAGGCAGGATTCTTTTGCCAATGCGAGAAACCTGCTCGGGTTCTGAAAATAATGGTGAAACCACAGTGGAATTATACTTAAAATAACACTTTCTTTGTAGTCTCTAGGACCACCTCTTGGAAATGCGAAGTTTACTCGTCCTCAGCCTGCTTTTGTCTGTGAAAACTCTCATAGGCCTAAGGATGCAGGGACCAACCTTATGACAATTACGGTGAAAAGTGCAAGGGAGAAATACGAAACAGTTCTCCACCTAGCGGTTCTTTCAAAAGTTGTGCCACACACCTCTTGGAAAGATCGAGTTACTTTGGCCTAGCCTTCGATTGGTCTGGAGAAGGAATCGCTCTTCCTAGCTGATGAATCAAATGATTCTGAAAGGAACAGTGAAAAGTTCCTTCCTAAAGACTGAAAAAGGATCCACACTATTCACCTCTCACACAAAGGCGCACTTCTCATGTCTGGTGCTAGGCCAACAAACCCAGGGTGACAGAGGCCTTGCACTTGCCACCCCCGAAAAATAAGTCATCTCCATAGAAGGATTCTTACGCTAATGGTGGAAAAGGGCTCCCGCTTTTGAAACGGTTGTGAAAGGATGGTGAAATAATACTGAAAACAATCCAATCTTCCAAGGCTCCGGTGCCAGGTATGGGAAATACCAAGTTACCTGGGCCTCAGCAGAGGTTTCTCTGCGAAAAGCATTGTAGGCTTCAGGATGCAGAGACCGACTTCATGAGTATTACGGTGCAGAACGCTATGGAAACGGGAAATAATTACCAACATACTGGTGATTTCAAAAGGGTCAGGTTGAAATCTGAAGCACGATCCACACTTTTGCCATCTCACCCAAATATGCACTTACCAACTATGGAGGTAAACAAATCAAAGGCAGGCCTCAAAGAAGCCCCGCACTTACACCCCACCCAGAAATCTCCACTACCAGGCAGGATTCTTATGCTAATGGGAGAAACCTGCTCCAGTTCTGAAAATCATGGTGAAACCACAGTGGAATAATACTTAAAAGAACACGTTCTTTATACTCTCTAGGACCACCTATTGGAAATGTCAAGTTTACTGGGCATCAACCTGCTTTCGTCTTTGAAAACGCTCCTATGTTTAAGGATGCAGAGACCAACCTTGTGACAATTACGGTGAAAAGTGCTTCGGAAAAATACCAAATAGTTCTCCACCTAGCGGTTCTTTGAAAAGTTGTGCCACACACCTCTTGGAAAGATAGAGTTACTCTTGCCTAGCCTTCCATTGGTCTGGAGAAGGAATCGTCATTCCTAGCTGATGAATCAAATGATTCTGAAAAAATGGTGAAAAGTGCGGATCCTGTTTCTGTCTTTAGACTGAAACAGGATCCGCACTATTCACCACTCCCACAAAGGCGCACTTCTCCTGTCTGGCCCTAGTCCAACAAACCCACGACTGACAGAGGCCCTGGACTGGCCACCCCAGAAAATCATCTCATCTCCAAAGAAAGATTCTTACGCTAACGGTTGAAAAGGGCTCCCGCTCTTGAAACGGTGGTGAAAGGATGCTGAAATAATACTGAAAACAATCCTATCTTCCAAGGCTCCGGTGCCAGGTATGGGAAATACCAGGTTCCCTGGACCTCAGCAGAGGGTTCTCTGTGAAAAGCATCATAGGCTTCAGGATGCAGAGACCGACCTCATGACTATTACGGTGCAAAACGCTATGGAAATAGCAAATAATTACCAACATCCTGGTGATTTCAAAAGTGTCAGGACGAAATCTGAAGCACGATCCACACTTTTCCGATCACACCCAAATATGCACTTACACACTCTGGAGGTAAACAAATCAAAGGCAGGGCTGA
Source organism: Lemur catta (assembly GCF_020740605.2). Taxonomy (NCBI): domain Eukaryota; kingdom Metazoa; phylum Chordata; class Mammalia; order Primates; family Lemuridae; genus Lemur; species Lemur catta. The sequence continues at coordinate 73,854,061 of NC_059133.1, read as the reverse complement.
CAGAAGCCCCGCACTTACACCCACCCAGAAATCTCAACTGCCAGGCAGGATTCTTATGCTAATGCTAGAAACTTGCTGGGGTTCCGAAAATCATGGTGAAAACACAGTGGAATAATACCTAAAAGAACACTTTCTTTGTAGTCTCTAGGATCAACTATTGGAAATTCCAAGTTTACCGGGCCTCAGCCTGCTTTCGTCTGTGAAAACGCTCCTATGCTTAAGGCTGCAGAGACCAACCTCATGACAATGCCGGTGAAAGGTGCTATGGAAAAATACCAAATAGTTCTCCACCTAGCGGTTCTTTCAAAAGTTGTGCCACACACCTCCTGGAAAGATCGAGTTACTTTGGCGTAGTCTTCGATTGGTCTGGAGAAGGAATCGCCATTCCTAGCTGATGAATCAAAAGATTCTGAAAGGAACGGTGAAAAGTGCGGATCCTGTTTCAGTCTTTGGACTGAAACAGGATCCGCACTATTCACCTGTCCCACAAAGGCGCACTTCTCATGTCTGGCGCTAGTCCAACAAACCCAGGACTTACAGAGGCCCTGCAATTGCCACCCCAGAAAAATATCTCATCTCCAAAGAAGGATTCTTACGCTAACGGGTGAAAAGGGCTCCCGTTCTTGAAACGATGGTGAAAGGATGGTGAAATGATGCTGAAAACAATCCTACCTTCCAAGGGTCCGGTGCCAGGTATGGGAAATGCCACGTTACCTGGGCCTCAGCAGAGGTTTCCTGCGAAAAGCATAATAGGCTTCAGGATGCAGAGACTTACCTCACGAGTATTATGGTGCAAAACGTTATGGAAATGGCAAATAATTACCAACATCCTGGTGATTTCAAAAGTGTCAGGACGAAATCTGAAGAACGATCCACACTTTTCCGATCTCACCCAAATATGCACTTACCCACTCTGGAGGTAAACAAATCAAAGGCAGGGCTGACAGAAGCCCCGCACTTACACCCACCCAGAAATCTCAACTACCAGGCAGGATTCTTATGCTAATGCGAGAAACCTGCTGAGGTTCTGAAAATCATGGTGAAACCACAGTGGAATAATACCTAAAAGAACACTTTCTTTCTAGTCTCTAGGACCAACTACTGGAAATGCCAAGTTTACGGTGCCTCAGCCTGCTTTTGACTGTGAAAACGCTCCTATGCTTAAGGAAGCAGAGACCAACCTTATGAAAATGACGGTCAAAAGTGCTAAGGAAAAATACCAAATAGTTCTCCACCTAGCGGTTCTTTCAAAAGTTGTGCCACACACCTCTTGGAAAGATCGAGTTACTTTGACGTAGCCTTCGATTGGTCTGGAGAAGGAATCGCCATTCCTAGCTGATGAATCAAAAGATTCTGAAAGGAACGGTGAAAAGTGCGGATCCTGTTTCAGTCTTTGGACTGAAACACGATCCGCACTATTCACCTCTCCCACAAAGGCGCAAGTCTCATGTCCGGCGCTAGTCCAACAAACCCACGACTGACAGCGGCCCTGAACTTGCTACCCCAGAATATCATCTCATCCCCAAAGAAGGATTCTTACGCTAACGGTTGAAAAGGGCTCCCATTCTTGAAATGGTGGTGAAAGGATGGTGAAATAATACTGAAAACAATCGTATCCTCCAAGGTTCCGGTGACAGGTATGGGAAATACCAAGTTACCTGGGCCTCAGCAGAGGTTTCTCTGCGAAAAGCATCATAGGCTTCAGCATGCAGAGACCGACCTCATGACTATTACGGTGCGAAACGCTATGAAAATGGCAAATAATTACCAACATACTGGTGATTTCAAAAGTGTCAGGACGAAATCTGAAGCACGATCCACACTTTTCCCATCTCACGCAAATATGCACTTACCCACTCTGGAGGTAAAGTAATCAAAGGCAGAGCTGACAGTAGCCCCGCACTTACACCCACCCAGAAATCTCAACTACCAGGCAGGATTCTTATGCTAATGCGAGAAACCTGCTCCGGTTCTGAAAATCACGGTGAAACCACACTGGAATAATACTTAAAAAACCCTTTCTTTGTAGTCTCTAGGACCAACTACTGGAAAAGCCAAGTTTACGGGGCCTCAGCCTGCTTTCGTCTGTGAAAAACCTGGCATGCTTAAGAATGCAGAGACCAACCTTATGACAGTGACGGTGAAAAGTGCTACGGAAAAATACCAAATAGTTCTCCACCTAACGGTTCTTTCAAAAGTTGTGCCACACACCTCCTGGAAAGTTCGAGTTACTTTGGCCTAGCCTTCGATTGGTCTGGAGAAGGAATCACCATTTCTAGCTGATGAATCAAATGATTCTGAAAGGAACGGTGAAAAGTGCGGAGCCTGTTTCAGTCTTTGGACTGAAACAGGATCCGCACTATTCACCTCTCCCACAAAGGCGCACTTCTCATGTCTGGCGCTAGTCCAACAAACCCACGACTGACAGAGGCCCTGGACTGGCCACCCCAGAAAATCATCTCATCTCCAAAGAAGGATTCTTACGCTAACGGTTGAAAAGGGCTCCCGCTCTTGAAACGGTGGTGAAAGGATGCTGAAATAATACTGAAAACAATCCTATCTTCCAAGGCTCCGGTGCCACGTATGGGAAATACCAGGTTCCCTGGACCTCAGCAGAGGTTTCTCTGTGAAAAACATCATAGGCTTCAGCATGCAGAGACCGACCTCATGACTATTACCGTGCAAAACGCTATGGGAATGGCAGATAATTACCAACATACTGATGATTTCAAAAGTGTCAGGACGAAATCTGAAGCACGATCCACACTTGTCCCATCTCATGCAAATATGCACTTACCCATTCTGGAGGTAAAGAAATCAAAGACAGCGCTGACAGAAGCCGCGAACTTAAACCCCACCCAGAAATCTCAACTACCAGGCAGGATTCTTATGCTAATGCGAGAAACCTGCTCCGGTTCTGAAAATCACGGTGAAACCACAGTTGAATAACACTTAAAAGAACACTTTCTTTGTAGTCTCTAGGACTAACTATTGGAAATGCCAAGTTTACTGGGCCTCAGCCAGCTTTCGTCTCTGAAAACGCTCCTATGCTTAAGGATGCAGAGTCCAACATTATGACAATTAAGGTGAAAAGTGCTATGGAAAAATACCAAATAGTTCTCCACCTAGTGGTTCTTTCAAAAGTTGTGCCACACACCTCCTGGAAAGATCCAGTTACGTTGGCCTAGCCTTTAGTTGGACTGGAGAAGGAATCGCCATTCCTAGCTGATGAATCAAATGATTCTGAAAAGAACGGTGAAAAGTGCCTCCACCTAGCGGTTATTTCTAAAGACTGAAACAGGATCCGCACTATTCACCTCTCCCATAAAGGGGCACTTCTCATGTCTGGCGCTAGTCCAAAAAACCCAGGACTGACACAGGCCCTGCACTTGCCACCCCAGATAATTGTCTCATCTCCAAAGAAGGATTCTTATGCTAACGGTTGAAAAGGGCTACCGTTCTTGAAACGGTGGTGAAAGGATGGTGAAATCATACTGAAAACAATCGTATCTTCGAAGGCTTCGCTGCCAGGTATGGGAAACTCCACGTTACCTGGGTCTCAGCAGAGATTTCTCTTGCGAAAGGCATCATAGGCTTCAGGATGCAGAGACCGACCTCATGACTATTACGGTGCAAAACGCTACGGAAATGGCAAATAATTGCCAACATGCTGGTGATTTCAAAAGTGTCAGTACGAAACCTGAAGCACGATCCACACTTTTCCCATCTCACACAAATATGCACTTACCCACTGTGGAGGTAAGGAAATCAAAGGCAGGGCTGACAAAAGCCTCGCACTGACACCCCACCCAGAAATCTCAACTAGCAGGCAGGATTGTTACGCTAATGCGAGAAACCTGCTCCGGTTCTGAAAATCATGGTGAAACCACAGTGGAATAACACTTAAAAGAACACTTTCTTTGTAGTCTCTAGGACCAGCTGTTGGAAATGCCAAGTTTACTGGGCCTCAGCCTGCTTTCGTCTGTGAAAAAGCTCGTATGCTTAGGGATGCAGAGACAAACCTTATGACAATGACGCTGAAAAGTGCTACGGAAAAATACCAAATCGTTCTCCACCTAGCGGTTCTTTCAAAAGTTGTGCCACACACCTCTTGGAAACATCGAGTTACTTTGGCCTAGCATTCCATTGGTCTGGAGAAGGAATCGCCATTCCTAGGTGATGAATAAATGATTCTGAAAGGAACGGTGAAAAGTGCGGATCCTGTTTCAGTCTTTAGACTGAAACAGGATCCGCACTATTCACCTCTCCCACAAAGGCGCACTTCTCATGTCTGGCGCTAGTCCAACAAACCCACGACTGACAGAGACCCTGGACTTGCCACCCCAGAAAATCATCTCATCTCCAAAGAAGGATTCTTACGCTAACGGTTGAAAAGGGCTCCCGTTCTTGAAACGGTGGTGGAAGGATGCTGAAATAATACTGAAAACAATCCTATCTTCCAAGGCTCCGGTGCCAGGTATGGGAAATACCAGGTTCCCTGGGCCTCAGCAGAGGTTTCTCTGTGAAAAGCATCATAGGCTTCAGGATGCAGAGACCGACCTCATGACTATTACAGTGCAAAACGCTATGGAAATGGCAAATAATTACCAATATCCTGGTGATTTCAAAAGTGTCAGGACGAAATCTGAAGCACGATCCACACTTGTGCCATCTCATGCAAATATGCACTTACCCATTCTGGAGGTAAACAAATCAAAGACAGGGCTGACAGAAGCCCCGAACTTAAACCCCACCCAGAAATCTCAACCACCAAGCAGGATTCTTATGCTAATGCGAGAAACCTGCTCCGGTTCTGAACATCATGGTGAAACCGCAGTGGAATAATCCTTAAAGGAACACTTTCTTTGTAGTCTCTAGTGCCAACTATTGGAAATGCCAAGTTTACTGGGCCTCAGCCGGCTTTCGTCTGTGAAAACGCTCCTAAGCTTAAAGATGCAGAGACCACGTTATGACAATGACGGTGAAAAGTGCTATGGAAAAATACCAAATAGTTCTCCACCTAGCGGTTCTTTCAAAAATTGTGCCACACACCTCTTGGAAACATCGAGTTACTTTGGCCTAGCATTCCATTGGTCTGGAGAAGGAATCGCCATTCCTAGGTGATGAATAAATGATTCTGAAAGGAACGGTGAAAAGTGCGGATCCTGTTTCAATCTTTAGAATGAAACAGGATCCGCACTATTCACCTCTCCCACAAAGGCGCACTTCTCATGTCTGGCGCTAGTCCAACAAACCCAGGACTGACAGAGGCCCTGCATTTGCCACCCCAGAAAAATATCTCATCTCCAAAGAAGAATTCTTACGCTAATGGTTGAAAAGGGCTCCCGTTCTTGAAACGGTGGTGAAAGGATGGTGAAATAATACTGAAAACAATCCTATCTTCCAAGGCTCTGGTGCCAGGTATAGGAAATACCAGCTTACCTGGGCCTCAGCAGAGGTTTCTCTGCGACAACCATCATAGGCTTCAGGATGCAGAGACCGACCTCATGACTATTACGGTGCAAAACGCTATGGAAATGGCAAATAATTACCAACATACTGGTGATTTCAAAAGTGTCAGGACGAAATCTTAAGCACGATCCACACTTTTCGCATCTCACGCAAATATGCACTTACCCACTCTGGAGGTAAACAAATCAAAGGTAGGGCTTTGAAACAGGATCCGCACTATTCACCTCTCCCACAAAGGCGCACTTCTCATGTCTGGCGTTAGTCCAACAAACCCAGGACTGAGAAAGGCCCTGCACTTGCCATCCCAGAAAAATATCTCTCCTCCAAAGAAGGATTTTTACGCTAACGGTTGAAAAGTGTTCCAGTTCTTGAAACGGTGGTGAAAGGATGGCGAAATAATACTGAAAGAATACTGAAAACAATCCTCTCTTCCAAGGCTCCGGTGCCAGGTATGGGAAATTCCAGGTTACCTGGGCCTCAGCGGAGGTGTCTCTTTGAAAGGCATCATAGGTTTCAGGATGCAGAGACCGACCTCATTACTATTATGGTGCAAAACGCTATGGAAATGGCAAATAATTACCAACATACTGGTGATTTCAAAAGGGTCAAAACAAAATCTGAAGCATGATCCACAGTTTTCCCATCTCACAGAATATGTACTTACCCACTCTGCAGTTAAACAAATCAAAGGCAGGGCTGACAGAAGCCCCGCACTCACACCCCACCCAGAAATCTCAACTACCAGGCAAGATTCTTATGCTATTGGGAGAAACCTGCTCGGGTTCTGAATATCATGGTGAAAGCACAGTGGAATAACACTTAAAAGAACACATCCTTTGTAGTCTCTAGGACCAACTATTGGAAATGCCAAGTTTACTGGGCCTCAGCTTGCTTTCGTCTGTGAAAACTCTGGTATGCTTAAGGATGCAGAGACCAACCTTATGACAATGACGGTTAAAAGTGCTATGGAAAAATACCACATAATTCTCCACCTAGCGATTGTTTCAAAAGTTGTGCCACACACCTCTTGGAAACATCCAGTTACTTTTGCCTAGCCTTCCATTGGTCTGGAGAAGGAATAGCCATTCCTAGCTGATGAATCAAATGATTCTGAAGGGAACGGTGAAAAGTGCGGATCCTGTTTCAATCTTTAGACTGAAACAGGATTTGCACTATTCATCTCTCCCACAAAGGCGCACTTCTCATGTCTGGCGCTAGTCCAACAAACCCACGACTGACAGAGGCCCTGCACTTGCCACCCCAGAAAATTGTCTCATCTCAAAAGAAGGATTCTTATGCTAACGGTTGAAAAGGGCTCCCGTTCTTGAAACGGTGGTGAAAGGATGGTGAAATAATACTGAAAACAATCCTATCTTCCAAGGCTCCTGTGCCAACTATGGGAAATAGCAAGTTACCTGGGCCTAAGCAGAGGTTTCTCTGCGAAAAGCATCATAGGCTTCAGCATGCAGAGACCGACCCCATGACTATTATGGTGCAAAACGCTATGGAAATGCCAAATAATTACCAAAATACTGGTGATTTCAAAAGTGTCAGGACGAAATCTGAAGCACGATCCACACTTTTCCCATCTCACACAAATATGCACTTACCCACTCTGGGGGTAAACAAATCAAAGGCAGGGCTGACAGAAGCCCCGCACTTACACCCCACCCAGAAATCTCAACTACCAGGCGGGATTCTTGTGCTATTGCGAGAAACCTGCTCGGGTTCTGAAAATCATGGTGATAACACAGTGGAATAATACTTAAAGGAACACATTCTTTGTAGTCTCTAGGACCAACTATTGGAAATGCCTACTTAACTGGGCCTCAGCCTGCTTTCTTCTGTGAAAACGCTCCTATGCTTAAGGATGCAGAGACCAACATTATGACAATGACGGTGAAAAGTGCTACGGAAAAATACCAAATAGTTCTCGACCTAGGGGTTCTTTCAAAAGTTGTGCCACACACCTCTTGGAAAGATCGAGTTACTTTGGCCTAGCCTTCGATTGGTCTGGAGAAGGAATCGCCATTCCTAGCTGATGAATCAAGTGATTCTGAAAGAAATGGTGAAAAGTGAGGATCCTGTTTCAGTCTTTAGACTGAAACAGGATCCGCACTATTCACCTCTCCCACGAAGGCGCACTTCTCATGCCTGGCGCTAGTCCAACAAACCCAGGACTCACAGAGGCCCTGCACTTGCCACCCCAGAAAAATATCTCATTTCCAAAGAAGGATTCTTACCCTAACAGTTCAAAAGAGCTCCCGTTCTTGAAACGGTGGTGCAAGGATGGTGAAATAATACTGAAAACAATCCTATCTTCCAAGGCTCCGGTACCAGGTATGGGAAATACCAAGTTACCTGGGCCTCAGCAGAGTTTTCTCTGCGAAAAGCATCATAGGCTTCAGCATGCAGAGATTCACCTCATCACTATTACGGTGCAAAAGGCTATGGAAATGGCAAATAATTACCAACATGCTGGTGATTTCAAAAGTGTCATGATGAAACCTGAAGCACGATCCACACTGTTCCCATCTCACCCAAATATGCACTTACCAAGTCTGGCGGTAACAAATCAAACACAGGGCTGACAGGAGCCCCACTTTTACACCCCACCAGAAATCTCAACTACCAGGAAGGATTCTTATGCTAATGCGTGAAACCTGCTCGGGTTCTGAAAATAATGGTGAAACCACAGGGGAATAATACTTAAAAGAACACATTCTTTATAGTCTCTAGTACCAACTATTGGAAATGCCAAGTTTACTGGGCCTCAGCATGCTTTTGTCTGTGAAAACTGTCGTATGCTGAAGGTTGCAGAGACCAACCTTATCACTATTACAGTGCCAAACGCGATGGAAACGGCAAATAATTACTAACATTCTGCTGATTTCAAAAGTTTCAGGATCAAATTTGAAGCACGATCCACACTATTCCCATGTCACGCAAATATGCTCTTACCATGTCTGTAGGTAAGCAAATCAAACACAGGGCTGACAGAAGCACCAAACTTACACCCTGCACAGAAATCTCAACCAGGAGGGAGGATGTTTATGCTAATGTATGAAACTGGCTCTGGTTCTGAAAATAATGGAGAAACTACAGTGGAATAACACTTAGAAGAACACTTTCTTGATAGACTCTAGTACCAACTATTGGAAATGCCAAGCTTACTGGGCCTCAGAATGCTTTTGTCTGTGAAAGCTATCGTATGCTTAAGAACGCAGAGACCAACCTTATGACAATTATGATGAGAAGTGCTACGGAAAAATACCCAATATTTCTCAACCTAGCATTTATTTCAAAAGTTGTGCCACACACCTCTTGGAAAGATCGAGTTACTTTGACCTAGCCGTCGACTGGGCTGGAGAAGGAATCGCCATTCCTAGCTGATGAAGCACATGATTCTGAAAGGAATGGTGAAAAGTGTGGATCCTCTTTCAGTCTTTAGAGTGAAACAGGATCCGCAATATTGACCTCTCACACGAAGGCGCACTTCTCATGTCTGGAGCTAGTCCAACAAACCCAGGACTGACAGAGGCCCTGTACTTGGCACCCCAGAAAAATATCTCATCTCCAAAGAAGCATTCTTACGCTAACAGTTGAAAAGGGCTCCCGTTCTTGAAACGGTGGTGAAAGGATAGTGAAATAATACTGAAACAATCGTATTGTCCAAGACTCTGGTGCCAGTGATGGGAAATACCAAGTTACCTGGGCCTCAGTAGAGTTTTTTCTCTGCGAAAAGCGTCATAGCCTTAAGGATGCAAAGACCAACCTTATCAATATTACGGTGCAAAACACTATGGAAATGGCACATAATTTCCAACATACTGGTTATTTCAAAAGAGTCAGGATGAACTCTGAAGCACAATTCACACTTTTCGGATCTCAGGCAAATATGCACTTACCAACTCTGGAGGTAAGCAAATCAAACCCAGGGCTGACAGAAGTCCAGCACTTACACCCCACACAGAAATCTGAACTACCAGGAAGGATTCTTATGCAAATCGTGAAACCAGCTCTGGTTCTGAAAATGATGCTGTAACCACAGTGGAATAATACTTAAAAAACACTTTTTCTACAGTCTCTACTACGGACTCTTGGAAATGCCAGGTTTACTGGGTCTCAGCATGCTTTTGTCTGTGAAATCTATCGTATGCTTAAGGATGCAGAGACCAACCTTAGGATAATTACGGTGAAAAGTGCTACTAAAAAATATCAGATAGTTCTCAAACTAGCGGTAATTTCAAAAGTTGTGCCACACCCCTCTTGGAAAGATCGAGTCACTTTGGCCTCACCTTCCATTGGTCTAGATAAGGAATCGCCATTCCTCGCTGATGAAGCAAAGTATTCTGAAAAGAACGGTGAAAAGTGTGGATGCTGTTTCAGTCTTTAGACCGAAACAGGATCTGCACTATTCACCTCTCAGACCAAGGCGCACTTCTGATGCCTGGCGCTGCTTCAACAGACCCAGGATTGACAGAGGTCCTCCACTTGCCACCCCAGAAAAATATCTCATATCCAAAGAACTATTCTTACGCTACCGTTCTTGAAACAGTGGGGAAAGGATCGGGAAATAATCATGGAAACAATCTTATCTTCAAAGGTTCTGGTGCCACGGATGGGAAATACCAAGTGACCTGGGCCTCAGTAGAGTTTTCTCTTCGAAAAGCATCATAGGCGTAAGGATGCAGAGACCAACCTTATCACTATTACAGTGCAAAGCGCTATGGAAATGGTACATAATTTCCAACATACTGGTTATTTCAAAAGTGTCAGGATGAAATCTGAAGCAGGATCCACACTTTTCCCATCTCACACAAATATGCATTTACCAACTCTGGGGACAATCGAATCAAACACAGGGCTGACAGAAGCCCCGCACTTACATGCCACACAGAAATCCAACTATGAGGAGGGATTCTGATGCTAATGCGTGAAACTTGCTTCGGTTCTGAAAATAGTGGTTACACCACAGTGGAATAACACTTAAAAGAACACTTTCTTTATAGTCTGTAGTACCAACTATTGGAAATGCCAAGTATACTGGGCCTCAGCATACTCTTGTCTGTGAATACTTTCGTATGCTTAGGGATGCAGAGACCAAACTTATGACAATTATGGTGAAAAGTGCTACTAAAAAATATCAAAGAGTTCTCAACCTAGCGATTATTTCAAAAGCTGTGCCACACCCCTCTTGGAAAGATCGAGTCACTTTGGCCTCGCCTTCAATTGGTCTAGAGAAGGAATCGCCATTCCTCGCTGAAGAAGCAAATTATTCTGAAAAGAATGGTGAAAAGTGCGGATTCTGTTTCAATCTTTAGAGTGAAACAGGACCCGCACTATTCACCTCTCACACAAAGGCACACTTCTCATGCCTGGCGTTAGTCCAATCCAACCCAGGACGGACAGAGGCCGTGCGCTTGCCACCTCAGAAAAATATCCCATCTCCAAAGAAGGATTCTTATGCTAAAGTGTGAAAAGTGCTCCCGTCCTTGAAAGCATGGTAAAAGGATGGCGAAATAATACTGAAATCAATGGTTTTTGCAAGGGCTATAGTACCAAGTATGAGAAATTCCAAGGCACCTGGGCCTCAGGAGAGTTATCTGTGCGACAAGCATCCTAGGCTGAAGGATGCAGAGACAAACCCTATCACGATTATTGTGAAAAATGCTATCAAAAATGGAAAATAATTATCAACATCCTGGTTATTTCAAAAGTGTCAGGCTAAAAGTGGAAACAGGATCTGCACTTCTCATCTCTGGAGATAATCAAATCAAACCCAGGGCTGAAAGAGGCCCTGCACCTACAGCCCACACAGAAATCTCAACTACAAGAGAGGATTCTTATGCTAATGGCTGAAAATTGCTCCAGTTCTGACAATAATGGTTTAACGATGGTGCAATAATACTTAAAAGACTGACTTTCTCAAAGGGTCCAGTAGCAAGCATTGGAAATGCCAAGGTACATGGGCCTCAGCATAGTTTTGTCTGTGAAACCACCTGAGGTTTAGGGATGCAGAGCCAAACCTTATCACCATTATGGTGAATAGTGCCATAAAAAATGGCAAATAATTCTCCAACTAGTGGTTCTTCCAAAAGGTCTGCCACACACCGCTGGAAAAATATAGTTACCAGGGCCTAGCCTTAGATTGGTCTAGAGAACCCGTCGCGATTCCCAGCTGATGAGTCAAGCGATTCTGAAAGGAACGGTGAAAAGTGCAGATCCTGTTTCAGTCTTTTGACTGAAAAGGGTCCGCACTTTTCACCTCTCACACAAAGGCCCACTTCTCATGTCTGGCGCTAGTCCAACAAACCCAGGACTGACAGAGGCCCTGCACTTGCCACCCCAGAAAAATATCGCCTCTCCAAAGATGGATTCTTATGCTAACGATTGAAAAGTGCTCCCATTCTTGAAACAGTGGTGAAAGGATGGTGAAATAATACTGAAAACAATCTTATCTTCAAAGGCTCCAGTGCCAGGTATGGGAAATACAAAGTTACCTGGGCCTCAGTAGAGTTTTCTCTGCGAAAAGCATCATAGGCTGAAGGATGCAGAGACCAACCGTATCAGTATGAAGGTGAAAAACGCCATGGAAATGGCAAATGATTACCAACATACTGGTCATTTCAAAAGTGTCAGGATGAAATCTGAAACAAGATCCACACTTTTCCCATCTCACGCAAATATGCACTTACCAACTCTGGGGACAATCGAATCAAACACAGGGCTGACAGAAGCCCCGCACTTACACCCCACACAGAAATCTCAACTACGAGGAGGGATTCTGATGCTAATGCGTGAAACTGGCTCCGGTTCTGAAAATCATGGTGACACCACAGTGGAATAACACTTAAAGAACACTTTCTTTATAGTCTCTAGTACCAACTATTGGTAAAGCCAAGTTTACTGGGCCTCAGCATACTTTTGCCTGTGAAAACTATCGTACGCTTAAGGATGCAGAGACCAACCTTTTGACAATTATGGTGAAAAGTGCTACAAAAAAATACCAAAGAGTTCTCAACCTAGCGGTTATTTCAAAAGTTGTGCCACACCCCTCTTGGAAAGATCCAGTTACTTTGGCCTCGCCTTCGATTGGTCTAGAGAATTAATCGCCATTCCTAGCCGATCAATCAAATGATTCTGAAAGGAACGGTGAAAAGTGCGGATCCTGTTTCAGTCTTTAGACTGAAACAGGATCCGCACTATTCACCTGTCCCACAAAGGCGCACTTCTCATGTCTGGCGCTAGTCCAACAAACCCAGGGCCGACAGAGCTCCTGCACTTGCCACCCCAGAAAAATATCTCCTCTCCAAAGAAGAATTCTTATGCTAACGGTTGAGAAGTGCTCCTGTCCTTGAAACAGTGGGGAAAGGTTTGTGAAATAATATTGAAAACAATCCTATCTTCAAAGGCTCTGGTGTCAGGTATGGGAAATACCAAGTTACTTAGGCCTCGGTAGAGTTTTCTCTGCGAAAAGCATCATAGGCTTAAGGATGCAGAGACCAACCTTATCACTATTACGGGGAAAAACGCTATGGAAATGGCAAATAATTGCCAACATGCTGGTTATTTCAAAAGCGTCAGGATGAATTCTGAAACAGGATCCACACTTTTCCCATCTCCCGCAAATATGCACTTACCAGCTCCGGGAACATTGGAATGAAACGCAGGGCTGACAGAAGCCCCGCACTTACACCCCACACAGAAACCTCCACTAGGAGGAGGGATTCTGATGCTAATGCCTGAAACTTGCTTCGGTTCTGCAAATAGTGGTTACACCACAGTGGAATAACACTTAAAAGAACACTTTCTTTATAGTCTCCAGTACCAACTATTGGAAATGCCAAGTTTACCGGGCCTCAGCATACTTTTGTCTTGAATACTTTCATATGCCTAAGGATGCAGAGACCAAACTTATGACTATTATGGTGAAGAGTGCTACTAAAAAATATCAAAGAGTTCTCAACATAGCGATTATTTCAAAAGTTGTGCCACACCCCTCTTGGAAAGATCGAGTCACTTTGGCCTCGCCTTCGATTGGTCTAGAGAAGGAATCGCCATTCCTCGCTGATGAAGCAAATTATTCTGAAAAGAATGGTGAAAAGTGCAGATTCTGTTTCAATCTAAAGACTGAAACAGGATCTGCACTTTTCACCATTCCTTTCAGAATCATTTGATTCTTCAGCTAGGAATGGCGATTGCTTCACCAGAGCAATCGAAGCGAGGCCAAAGTAACTCGATCTTTCCAAGAGGTGTGTGGCCCAACTTTTGATAGAACCGCTAAGTGGAGAACTATTTGGTATTTTTCCGAAGTACTTTTCACCGTAATTGTCATAAGGTTGGTCTCTGCATCCTTAAGCATGCAAGAGTTTTCACAGACGAAACAGGCTGAGGCCCAATAAAATTGGCATTTCGAATAGTACGGAATAGAGACTACCAAAAAAGTGTTCCTTTAAATATTATTCCGATGTGGTTTCAGCATTATTTTCAGAACCCGAGCAGGGTTCTCGCATTAGCATAAGAATCCTGCCTGGTAGTTGAGATTTCTGGGTGGGTGTAAGTGCAGGAATTCTGTCAGCCCTGCCTTTGATTAGTTTACCTCCAGAGTTGGAAAGTGCATATTTGCGTGAGATGGGAAAAGTGTGGATCGTGCTTCAGATTTCATCCTGACACTTTGAAATGACCAGTGTGTTGGTAATTATTTGCATTTCCATGGCGTTTGGCACCGTAATAGTCATGAGGTCGGTCTCTGCATCCTGAAGCCTATGATGCTTTTTGCAGAGCATCCTCTGCTTAGGCCCAGGTAACTTGCTGTGTCCCTTAGCTGGCACAGGAGCCTTGGAAGATAGGAGTGTTTTCAGCATTATTTCACCATTTTTTCAACACTGTTTCAAGAACGGGAGCCCTTTTCAACCGTTAGTGGAAGAATCCTTCTTTGGAGATGAGATATTTTTCAGGGGTGTCAAGTGCAGGGCCTCTGTCAGTCCTGGGTTTGTTGGACTAGCGCCAGACATGAGAAGTGCGCCTTTGTGGGACAGGTGAATAGTGCGGATCCTGTTTCAGTCTAAAGAGTGAAACAGGCTGCGCACTTTTCACCGTTCCTTTCAGAATCATTTGATTCATCAGCTAGGAATGGCGATTGCTTCTCCAGACCAATCGAAGGCTAGGCCAAAGTAACTCGATCTTTCCAGGAGGTGTGTGGCCCAATTTTTGAAAGAACCGCTAAGTGGAGAACTATTTGGTATTTTTCCGAAGTACTTTTCACCGTAATTGTCATAAGGTTGGTCTCTGCATCCTTAAGCATGCGAGAGTTTTCACAGACGAAACAGGCTGAGGCCCAATAAAATTGGCATTTCCAATAGTACGGAATAGAGACTACCAAAAAAGTGTTCCTTTAAATATTATTCCGATGTGGTTTCAGCATTATTTTCAGAACCCGAGCAGGGTTCTCGCATTAGCATAAGAATCCTGCCTGGTAGTTGAGATTTCTGGGTGGGGTGTAAGTGCGGGGCTTCTATCAGCCCTGCCTTTGATTTGTTTACCTCCAGAGTTGCAAAGTGCATATTTGCGAGAGATGGGAAAAGTGTGGATCAGCCTTCAGATTTCATCCTGACACTTGGAAATGACCAGTGTGTTGGTAATTATTTGCCATTTCCATGGCGTTTGGCACCGTAATAGTCATGAGGTCGGTCTCTGCATCCTGAAGCCTATGATGCTTTTTGCAGAGAAACCTCTGCTGAGGCCCAGGTAACTTGCTATTTCCCATAGCTGGCACAGGAGCCTTGGAAGATAGGATTGTTTTCAGTATTATTTCACCATTTTTTCCCCACTGTTTCAAGAACGGGTGTCCTTTTAAACCGTTAGTGGAGGAATCCTTCTTTGGAGATGAAATATTTTTCTGGAGTGGCAAGTGCAGGGCTTCTGTCAGTCCTGGGTTTGTTGGACTAGCGCCAGACATGAGAAGTGTGCCTTTGTGAGACAGGTGAATAGTGCGGATCCTGATTCAGTCTAAAGTGTGAAACAGGATGCGCACTTTTCACCGTCCCTTTCAGAATCATTTGATTCATCAGCTAGGAATGGCGATTGCTTCTCCAGACCAATCGAAGGCTAGGCCAAAGTAACTCGATCTTTCCAAGAAGTGTGTGGCCCAACTTCTGAAAGAACCGCTAAGTGGAGAACTATTTGGTATTTTTCCGAAGCACTTTTCACCGTAATTGTCATAAGGTTGGTCTCTGCATCCTTAAGCATACCAGAGTCTTCACAGACGAAACAGGCTGAGGCCCAGTAATCTTGGCATTTCCAATAGTTGGTCCTAGAGACTACCAAGAATGTGTTCTTTTAAGTATTATTCCGTTGTGGTTTCAGCATTATTTTCAGAACCCCAGCAGGGTTCTCGCATTAGCATAAGAATCCTGCCTGGTAGTTGAGATTTCTGGGTGGGGTGTAAGTGCGAGGCTTCTGTAGGCCCTGCCTTTGATTTGTTTACCTCCAGAGTTGGAAAGTGCATATTTCCGTGAGATGGCAAAAGTGTGGATCGTGGTTCAGATTTCATCCTGACACTTTGAAATGACCAGTGTGTTGGTAATTATTTGCCATTTCCATGGCGTTTGGCACCGTAATAGTCATGAGGTGGGTCTCTGCATCCTGAAGCCTATGATGCTTTTTGCAGAGAAACCTCTGCTGAGGCCCAGGGTACTTGCTATTTCCCATAGCTGGCACAGGAGCCTTGGAAGATAGGATTGTTTTCAGTATTATTTCACCATCCTCTCACCACTGTTTCAAGAGCGGGAGCCCTTTTCAACTGTTAGTGGAAGAATATTTCTTTGGAGATGAGATATTTTTCTGGGGTGGCAAGTGCAGGGCCTCTGTCAGTCCTGGGTTTGTTGGACTAGCGCCAGACATGAGAAGTGCGCCTTTGTGGGACAGGTGAATAGTGCGGATCCTGTTTCAGTCTAAAGACTGAAACAGGATCCGCACTTTTCACCGTTCCTTTCAGAATCATTTGATTCATCAGGTAGGAATGGCGATTGCTTCACCAGACCAATCGAAGGCTAGGCCAAAGTAACTCGATCTTTCCAAGAGGTGTGTGGCCCAACTTTTGAAAGAACCGCTAAGTGGAGAACTATTTGGTATTTTTCCGAAGCACTTTTCACCGTAATTGTCATGAGGTTGGTCTCTGCATCCTTAAGCATAAGAGAGTCTTCACAGACGAAACAGGCTGAGGCCCAGTAATCTTGTCATTTCCAATAGTTGATCCTAGAGACTACCAAGAAAGTGTTCTTTTAAGTATTATTCCATTGTGGTTTCAGCATTATTATCAGAACCCGAGCAGGGTTCTCGCATTAGCATAAGAATCCTGCCTGGTAGTTGAGATTTCTGGGTGGGGTGTAAGTGCGGGGCTTCTGTCAGCCCTGCCTTTGATTTGTTTACCTACAGAGTTGGTAAGTGCATATTAGCGTGAGATAGGAAAAGTGTGCATCGTGCTTCAGATTTCATCCTGACACTTTGAAATGATCAGTGTGTTGGTAATTATTTGCCATTTCCATTGCGTTTGTCACCGTAATACTCATGAGGTCGGTCTCTGCATCCTGAAGCCTATGATGCTTTTTGCAGAGAAACCTCTGCTGACGCCCAGGTAACTTGCGATTTCCCATAGCTGGCACAGGAGCCTTGGAAGATAGGATTGTTTCCAGTATTATTTCACAATTTTTTCACCACTGTTTCAAGAACGGGAGCCCTTTTCATCCGTTAGCAGAAGAATCCTTCTTTGGAGATGAGATATTTTTCTGGGGTGGCAAGTGCAGGGCCTCTGTCAGTCCTGCGTTTGTTGGACTAGCGCCAGACATGAGAAGTGCACCTTTGTGGGACAGGTGAATAGTGCGGATCCTGTTTCAGTCTAAAGAGTGAAACAGGCTGCCCGCTTTTCACCGTTCCTTTCAGAATCATTTGATTCATCAGCTAGGAATGGCGATTGCTTCTCCAGACCAATCGAAGGCTAGGCCAAAGTAACTCGATCTTTCCAAGAGGTGTGTGGCCCAATTTTTGAAAGAACCGCTAAGTGGAGAACTATTTGGTATTTTTCCGAAGCACTTTTCACCGTAATTGTCATAAGGTTGGTCTCTGCATCCTTAAGCATACGAGAGTCTTCACAGACGAAACAGGCTGAGGCCCAATAAAATTGGCATTTCCAATAGTTGGGCCTAGAGACTACCAAGAGAGTGTTCTTTTAAGTATTATTCCACTGTGTTTTCAACATTATTTTCAGAACCTGAGCAGGGTTCTCGCATTAGCATAAGATTCCTGCCTGGTAGTTGAGATTTCTGGGTGGGGTGTAAGTGTGGGGCTTCTGTCAGCCCTGCCTTTGATTTGTTTACCTCTAGAGTAGGAAAGTGCATATTTGCGAGAGATGGGAAAAGTGTGGATCAGGCTTCAGATTTCATCCTGACACTTGGAAATGACCAGTGTGTTGGTAATTATTTGCCATTTCCATGGCGTTTGGCACCGTAATAGTAATGAGGTCGGTCTTTGCATCCTGAAGCCTATGATGCTTTTTGCAGAGAAACCTCTGCTGTGGCCCTGGTAATTTGCTATTTCCCATAGCTGGCACAGGAGCCTTGGAAGATAGGATTGTTTTCAGTATTATTTCACCATTTTTTCACCACTGTTTCAAGAACGGGAGCCCTTTTCAACCGTTAGCGTAAGAATCCTTCTTTCGAGATGAGATATTTTTCTGGGGTGGCAAGTGCAGGGCCTCTGTCAGTCCTGCGTTTGTTGGACTAGCGCCAGACATGAGAAGTGCGCCTTTGTGGGACAGGTGAATAGTGCGGATCCTGTTTCAGTCTAAAGACTGAAACAGGATCCTCACTTTTCACCGTTCCTTTCAGAATCATTTGATTCATCAGCTAGGAATGGCGATTGCTTCTCCAGACCAATCGAAGGCTAGGCCAAAGTAACTGGATGTTTCCAAGAGGTGTGTGGCCCAACTTTTGAAAGAACCGCTAATTGGAGAACTCTTTGTTATTTTTCCAAAGCACTTTTAACCATAATTGTCATAAGGTTGGTCTCTGCATCCTTAATCATACCAGAGTCTTCACAACCGAAACAGGCTGAGGCGCAGTAATCTTGGCATTTCCAATAGTTGGTCCTAGAGTCTACCAAGAAAGTGTTCTTTTAAGTATTATTCCGTTGTGGTTTCAGCATTATTTTCAGAACCCGAGCAGGGTTCTCGCATTAGCATAAAAATCCTGCCTGGTAGTTGAGATTTCTGCGTGTGGTGTAAGCCCGGGGTTTCTGTAGGCCCTACCTTTGATTTGTTTACCTCCAGAGTTGGAAAGTGCATATTTGCGTGAGATGGGAAAAGTGTGGATCGTGCTTCAGATTTCATCCTGACACTTTGAAAGGACCAGTGTGTTGGTAATTATTTGCCATTTCCATGGCGTTTATCACCGTAATAGTCATGAGGTCGGTCTCTGCATCCTGAAGCCTATGATGCTTTTTGCAGAGAAACCTTTGCCTAGGCCCAGGTAACTTGCTATTTCCCATAGCTGGCACAGGAGCCTTGGAAGATAGGATTGTTTTCAGTATTATTTCACCATTTTTTCACCACTGTTTCAAGAACGGGAGCACTTTTCAACCGATAGTGGAAGAATCCTTCTTTGGACATGAGATATTTTTCTGGGGTGGCAAGTGCAGGGCCTCTGTCAGTCCTGGGTTTGTTGGACTAGCGCCAGACATGAGAAGTGCGCCTTTGTGGGACAGGTGAATAGTGCGGATCATTTTTCAGTCTAAAGACTGAAACAGGATCCGCACTTTTCACCGTTCCTTTCAGAATCATTTGATTCATCAGCTAGGAATGGCGATTGCTTCTCCAGAACAATCGAATGCGAGGCCAAATAACTCGATCTTTCCAAGAGGTGTGTGGCCCAACTTCTGAAAGAACCGCTAAGTGGAGAACTATTTGGTATTTTGCCGAAGCACTTTTCACCGTAATTGTCATGAGGCTGGTCTCTGCATCCTTAAGCATACGAGAGTTTTCACAGACGAAACAGGCTGAGGCCTAATAAAATTGGCATTTCCAATAGTTGGGCCTAGAGACTACCAAGAGAGTGTTCTTTTAAGTATTATTCCACTGTGGTTTCAACATTATTTTCAGAACCCGAGCAGGGTTCTCGCATTAGCATAAGAATCCTGCCTGGTAGTTGAGATTTCTGGGTGGGGTGCAAGTGCTGGGCTTCTGTCAGCCCTGCCTTTGATTTGTTTACCTCCAGAGTTGGAAAGTGCATAATTGGGTGAGATGGGAAAAGTGTGGATCGTGCTTCATATTTCATCCTGACACTTTGAAATGACCAGTGTGTTGGTAATTATTTGCATTTACATGGCGTTTGGCACCGTAATAGTCATGAGGTCGGTCTCTGCATCCTGAAGCCTATGATGCTTTTTGCAGAGAAACCTCTGCTGAGGCCCAGGGTACTTGCTATTTCCCATAGCTGGCACAGGAGCCTTGGAAGATAGGATTGTTTTCAGTATTATTTCACCATTTTTTCACCACTGTTTTAAGAACGGGAGCCCTTTTCAACCGTTAGCGGAAGAATCCTTCTTTGGAGATGAGATATTTTTCTGGGGTGGCAAGTGCAGGGCCTCTGTCAGTCCTGCGTTTGTTAGACTAGCGCCAGACATGAGAAGTGCGCCTTTGTGCGACAGGTGAATAGTGCGGATCCTGCTTCAGACTAAAGACTGAAACAGGATCCGCACTTTTCACCCTTCCTTTCAGAATCGTTTGATTCATCAGCTAGGAATGGCGATTACTTCACCAGACCAATCGAAGTGTAGGCCAAAGTAACTCGATCTTTCCAAGAGGTGTGTGGCTCAACTTTTGAAAGAACCGCTAAGTGGACAACTATTTGTTATTTTTCCGAAGCACTTTTCACCGTAATTGTCATAAGGTTGGTCTCTGCATCCTTAACATACCAGAGTCTTCACAGACGAAACAGACTGAGGCCCAGTAATCTTGGCATTTCCAATAGTTGGTCCTAGAGTCTACCAAGAAAGTGTTCTTTTAAGTATTATTCCGTTGTGGTTTCAGCATTATTTTCAGAACCCGAGCAGCGTTCTCGCATTAGCATAAAAATCCTGCCTGGTAGTTGAGATTTCTGCGTGGGGTGTAAGCCCGGGGCTTCTGTAGGCCCTGCCTTTGATTTGTTTACCTCCAGAGTTGGAAAGTGCATATTTGCGTGAGATGGGAAAAGTGTGGATCGTGCTTCAGATTTCATCCTGACACTTTGAAAGGACCAGTGTGTTGGTAATTATTTGCCATTTCCATGGCGTTTGGCACCGTAATAGTCATGAGGTCGGTCTCTGCATCCTGAAGTCTATGATGCTTTTTGCAGAGAAACCTCTGCTGAGGCCCAGGGTACTTGCTATTTCCCATAGCTGGCACAGGAGCCTTGGATGATACGATTGTTTTCAGTATTATTTCACCATTTTTTCACCACTGTTTCAAGAACGGGAGCCCTTTTCAACCGTTAGTGGAAGAATCCTTCTTTCGAGATGAGATATTTTTCTGGGGTGGCAAGTGCAGGGCCTCTGTCAGTCCTGGGTTTGTTGGACTAGCGCCAGACATGAGAAGTGCGCCTTTGTGGGACAGGTGAATAGTGCCGATCCTGTTTCAGTCTAAAGACTGAAACAGGATCCGCACTTTTCACCGTTCCTTTCAGAATCATTTGATTCATCAGCTAGGAATGGCGATTGCTTCTCCAGACCAATCGAAGGCTAGGCCAAAGTAACTGGATGTTTCCAAGAGGTGTGTGGCCCAACTTTTGAAAGAACCGCTAAGTGGAGAAATCTTTGTTATTTTTCCGAAGCACTTTTCACCATAATTGTCATAAGGTTGGTCTCTGCATCCTTAAGCATACCAGAGTCTTCACAGACTAAACAAGCTGAGGCCCAGTATTCTTGGCATTTCCAGTAGTTGGTCCTAGAGTCTACCAAGAAAGTGTTCTTTTAAGTATTATTCCGTTGTGGTTTCAGCATTATTTTCAGAACCTGAGCAGGGTTCTCGCATTAGCATAAAAACCCTGCCTGTTAGTTGAGATTTCTGCGTGGGGTGTAAGCCCGGGGCTTCTGTAGGCCCTGCCTTTGATTTGTTTACCTCCAGAGTTGGAAAGTGCATATTTGCGTGAGATGGGAAAAGTGTGGATCGTGCTTCAGATTTCATCCTGACACTTTGAAATGACCAGTGTGTTGGTAATTATTTGCCATTTCCATGGCGTTTGGCACCGTAATAGTCATGAGGTCGGTCTCTGCATCCTGAAGTCTATGATGCTTTTTGCAGAGAAACCTCTGCTGAGGCCCAGGTAACTTGCTATTTCCCATAGCTCGCACAGGAGCCTTGGAAGATAGGATTGTTTTCAGTATTATTTCACCATCCTTTCACCACTGTTTCAAGAACGGGAGCCCTTTTCAACCATTAGCGGAAGAATCCTTCTTTGGAGATGAGATATTTTTCTGGGGTGGCAAGTGCAGGGCCTCTGTCAGTCCTGGGTTTGTTGGACTAAGGCCAGACATGAGAAGTGCGCCTTTGTGGGACAGGTGAATAGTGCGGATCCTGCTTCAGTCTAAAGACTGAAACAGGATCCGCACTTTTCACCGTTCCTTTCAGAATCATTTGATTCATCAGCTAGGAATAGCGATTGCTTCAGCAGACCAATCGAAGGCTAGGCCAAAGTAACTCGATGTTTCCAAGTGGTTTGTGGCCCAACTATTGAAAGAACCGCTAAGTGGAGAACTATTTGGTATTTTTCCGAAGCACTTTTCACCGTAATTGTCATAAGGTTGGTCTCTGCATCCTTAAGCATACCAGAGTCTTCACAGACAAAACAGGCTGAGGCCCAGTAATCTTGGCATTTCCAATAGTTGGTCCTAGAGACCACCAAGAAAGTGTTCTTTTAAGTATTATTCCGTTGTGGTTTCAGCATTATTTTCAGAACCTGAGCAGGGTTATCGCATTAGCATAAGAATCCTGCCTGGTAGTTGAGAATTCTGGGTGGGGTGTAAGTGCTGGGCTTCTGTCAGCCCTGCCTTCGATTTGTTTACCTCCAGAGTTGGAAAGTGCATATTTGCGTGAGATGGGAAAAGTGTGGATCGTGCTTCAGATTTCATCCTCACACTTTGAAATGACCAGTGTGTTGGTAATTACTTGCCATTTCCATGGCGTTTGGCACTGTAATAGTCATGAGGTCGGTCTCTGCAACCTGAAGCCTATGATGCTTTTTGCAGAGAAACCTCTCCTGAGGCCCAGGGTACTTACTATTTCCCATAGCTGGTACAGGAGCCTTGGAGGATAGGTTGTTTTCAGTATTATTTCCTAATTTTTTCACCACTGTTTCAAGAACGGGAGCACTTTTCAACCGTTAGCGGAAGAATCCTTCTTTGGAGATGAGATATTTTTCTGGGGTGGCAAGTGCAGGGCCTCTGTCAGTCCTGGGTTTGTTGGACTAGCGCCAGACATGAGAAGTGCGCCTCTGAGGGACAGGTGAATAGTGCGGATCCTGTTTCAGTCTAAAGACTGAAACAGGCTGCGCACTTTTCACCGTTCCTTTCAGAATCATTTGATTCATCAGCTAGGAATGGCGATTGCTTCTCCAGACCAATCGAAGTCTAGGCCAAAGTAACTCGATCTTTCCAAGAGGTGTGTGGCCCAACTTTTGAAAGAACCGCTAAGTGGACAACTATTTGTTATTTTTCCGAAGCACTTTTCACCGTAATTGTCATAAGGTTGGTCTCTGCATCCTTAAGCATACGAGAGTTTTCACAGACGAAACAGGCTGAGGCCTAGTAAACTTGGCATTTCCACTAGTTGGTCCTACAGACTACCAAGAAAGTGTTCTTTTAAGTATTATTCCGTTGTGGTTTCAGCATTATTTTCAGAACCCGAGCAGGGTTCTTGCATTAGCATAAGAATCCTGCCTGGTAGTTGAGATTTCTGGGTGGGGTGTAGGTGGAGGACTTCTGTCAGCCCTGCCTTTGATTTGTTTACCTCCAGAGTTGGTAAGTGCATACTTGCGTGAGATGGGAAAAGTGTGGATCGTGCTTCAGATTTCATCCTGACACTTTTGAAATCACCAGTGTGTTGGTAATTATTTGCAAATTCCATAGCCTTTTGCACCGTAATTTTCATGTCGTCGGTCTCTGCATCCTGAAGCCTATGATGCTTTTTGCAGAGAAACCTCTGCTGAGGCCCAGGTAACTTGCTATTTCCCATAGCTGGCACCGGAGCCTTGGATGATAGGATTGTTTTCAGTATTATTTCACCATCCTTTCACCACTGTTTCAAGAACGGAAGCTCTTTTCACCCGTTAGCGGTACAATCCTTCTTTGGAGATGAGATATTTTTCTGGGGTGGCAAGTGCAGGGCCTCTGTCAGTCCTGGGTTTGTTGGACTAGCGCCAGACATCAGAAGTGCGCCTTTGTGGGATAGGTAAATAGTGCGGATCCTGTTTCAGTCTAAAGACTGAAACAAGATCCGTACTTTTCAGCGTTCCTTTCAGAATCATTTGATTCATCACCTAGGAATGGCGATTCCTTCTCCAGACTAATCAAAGGCTAGGCCACAGTAACTCGATCTTTCCAAGAGGTTGTGGCACAACCTTTGAAAGAACCGCTAGGTGGAGAAATATTTGGTATTTTTCCGTAGCCCTTTTCACCGTAATTGTCCTAAGGTTGGTCTCTGCATCCATAATCATACGAGAGATTTCACAGATGAAAGGAGGGTGAGGCCCAGTAAACTTGACATTTCGAATAGTTGGTCCTAGAGACTACCAAGAAAGTGTCCTCTTAAGTATTATTCCACTGTGATTTCACCATTATTTTCAGAACCCGAGCAGGGTTCTCGCATTAGGATAAGAATCCTGCCTGGTAGTTGGGATTTCTGGGTGGGGTGTAAGTGCGGGGCTTCTGTCAGCCCTGCCGTTGATTTGTTTACCTACAGAGTTGGTAAGTGCATATTTCCGTGAGATGGAAAAAGTGTGGATCATGCTTCAGATTTCATCCTGACACTTTTGAAATCACCAGTATGTTGGTAATTATTTGCCATTTCCATGGCGTTTTGCACCGTAATAGTCATGAGGTCGGACTCTGCATCCAGAAGCCTATGACGCTTTTTGCAGAGAAACCTCTGCTGAGGTCCAGTTAACTTGCAATATCCCATAGCTGTCACCGGAGCCATGGAAGATAGGATTGTTTTCAGTATTATTTCACCATCCTTTCCCCACTGTTTCAAGAGCGGGAGCCCTTTTCACCCGTTTGCGGAAGAATCCTTCTTTGGAGATGAGATATTTTTCTCGGGTGGCAAGTGAAGGGCCTCTGTCACTCCTGGGTTTGTTGGACTAGCGCCAGACATGAGAAGTGCACCTTTGTGGTACAGGCGAATAGTGCAGATCCTGTTTCAGTCTTTAAACTGAAACAGACTCTGCACTTTTCACCATTTGTTTCAGAATCATATCATTCATCAGCCCGAATGGCGATTCCTTCTCCAGACCAATCGAAGGCTAGGCCAAAGTAACTCGATCTTTCCAAGAGGTGTGTGGCACAACTTTTAAAGTAACTGCTAGGTGGACAACTATTTGGTATTTTTCCGTAGCACTTTTCACAGTAATTGTCATAAGGCTGTTCTCCGCATCCTTAAGCACACTAGAGTTTTCACAGAGGAAAGCAGGCTGAGGCCCAATAAACTTGGCATTTCCAATAGTTGGTCCTACAGACTACCAAGAAAGTGTTCTTTTAAGTATTATTCCGTTGTGGTTTCAGCATTATTTTCAGAACCCGAGCGGGGTTCTCACATTAGCATAAGAATCCTGCCTGGTAGTTGAGATATCTGGGTAGGGTGCAAGTGCGGGGCTTCTGTCAGCCCTGCCTTTGATTTGTTTACCTCCAGAGTTGGTAAGTGCATACTTACGTGAGATGGGAAATGTGTGGATCATGCTTCAGATTTCATCCTGACACTTTTGAAATCACCAGTGTGTTGGTAATTATTTGCCATTTCCATAACGTTTTGCACCGTAATTTTCATCACGTCGGGCTCTGCATCCTGAAGCCTATGATGCTTTTTGTAGAGAAACCTCTGCTGAGGCCCAGGTAACTTGCTTTTTCCCATAGCTGGCACAGGAGCCTTGGAAGATAGGATTGTTTTCAGTATTATTTCACCATCCTTTCCCCACTGTTTCAAGAACAGGAGCCCTTTTCATCCGTTAGCAGAAGAATCCTTCTTTGGAGATGAGATATTTTTCTGGGGTGGCAAGTGCAGGGCCTCTGTCAGTCCTGGGTTTGTTGGACTAGCACCAGACATGAGAAGTGCGCCTTTGTGGGACAGGTGAATAGTGCGGATCCTGTTTGAGTCTAAAGACTGAAACAGGATCCGCACTTTTCACTGTTCCTTTCAGAATCATTTGATTCATCAGCTAGGAATGGCGATTGCTTCACCAGACCAATCGAAAGCTAGACCAAAGTAACTCGATCTTTCCAAGAGGTGTGTGGCACAACTTTTGAAAGAACCGCTAGGTGGAGAACTATTTGGTATTTTTCCGTAGCACTTTTCACCGTAATTGTCATAAGGTTGGTCTCCGCATCCTTAAGCATACGAGAGTTTTCACAGACGAAAGC
The DNA here is from genome assembly GCF_020740605.2 of Lemur catta. Taxonomy (NCBI): domain Eukaryota; kingdom Metazoa; phylum Chordata; class Mammalia; order Primates; family Lemuridae; genus Lemur; species Lemur catta. Next base: position 73,827,931 of record NC_059133.1, on the reverse strand, counting down.
AGGCTGAGGCCCAGTAAACTTGGCATTTCCAATAGTTGATCCTAGAGAATACCAAGAAAGTGTTCTTTTAAGTATTATTCCACTGTGGTTTCACCATTATTTTCAGAACACTAGTAGGGTTCTCGCATTAGCATAAGAATCGTGCCTGGTAGTTGAGATTTCTGGGCCGGGTGTAAGTGCGGGGCTTCTTTCAGCCCTGCGTTTGATTTGTTTACCTCCAGAGTTGGTAAGTGCATATTTGCGTGAGATGGGAAAAGCGTGAATCGTGCATCAGATTTCATCCTGACACTTTTGAAATCACCAGTATGTTGGTAATTATTTGCCATTTCCATACGGTTTTCACCGTAATTGTCATGACGTCGGTCTCTGCATCCTGAAGCCTATGATGCTTTTCGCAGAGAAACCTCTTCTGAGGCAGAGGTAACTTGCTATTTCCCATAGCTGGCACCGAAGCCTTGGAAGATAGGATTGTTTTCAGTATTATTTCACCATCCTTTCACCACTGTTTCAAGAACGGGTGCACTTCTCAACCGTTATGGAAGAATCCTTCTTTGGAGATGAGATATTTATCTGGGGTGGCAAGTGCAGGGCCTCAGTCAGTCCTGGGTTTGATGGACTAGCGCTAGACATGAGAAGTGCGCCTTTGTGGGACAGGTGAATAGTGCGGATCCTGTTTCCGTGTAAAGACGGAATCAGGATCCGAACTTTCCACCGTTCCTTTCAGAATCATTTCATTCATCAGCTAGGAATGGCGATTCCTTGTCCAGACCAATTGAAGGCTAGGCCAAAGTAACTCAATCTATCCAAGAGGTGTGTGGCACAACTTTTGAAATAACCGCTAGGTGGAGAACTATTTGGTTTTTTCCGCAGCACTTTTCACCATAGTTGTCCTATGGTTGGTCACTGCATCCTTAAGCATACGAGAGTTTTCACAGACGAAACAGGCTGAGGGCCAGTAATCTTGGCATTTCCAATAGTTGGTCCTAGAGACTACCAAGAAAGTGTTCTTTTAAGTATTATTCCACTCTGGTTTCACCATTATTTTCAGAACCCGAGCAGGGTTCTCGCATTAGCATAAGAATCCTGCCTGGTCGTTGAGATTTCTGGGTGCGGTGTAACTGCCGGGCTTCTGGCAGCCCTCCGATTGATTTGTTTACCTCCAGAACTGGTAAGTGCAAATTTGCGTGAGATGTGAAAAGTGTGGATCGTGCATCATATTTCATCCTGACACTTTTGAAATCACCAGTATGTTCGTAATTATTTGCCATTTCCATAGGGTTTTGCACCGTAATAGTCATGAGGTCAGTCTCTGCATTCTGAATCCTATGATGCTTTTCGCAGAGAAACCTCTGCTGAGGCCCAGGTAACTTGCTATTTCCCATAGCTGCCACCGGAGCCTTGGAAGATAGGATTGTTTTCAGTATTATTTCACCATCCTTTCACCACTATTTCAAGAACGGGAGCTGTTTTCAACCATTAGCATAGGAATCCTTCTTTGGAGATGATATATTATTCTGGGGTGGCAAGTGCAGGTCCTCTGTCAGTCCTGGGTTTGTTGCACTAGCTCCAGACATCAGAAGTGCGCCTTTGTGGGAGAGGTGAACAGTGCGGATCCTGTTTCAGTCTGAAGACTGAAACAGGATCCGCACTTTTGACCGTTCCTTTCAAAATCATTTGATTCATCAGCTAGGAATGGCGATTCCTTCTCCAGACCAACCGAAGGCTAGACCAAAGTAACTCGATCTATCCAAGAGGTGGGTGGCACAACTTTGGAAAGAACCGCTAGGTGGAGAACTATTTCGTATTTTTCCGTAGCACTTTTCACCATAATTGTCCTAAGGTTGGTCTCTGCATCCTTAAGTATACGAGAGTTTTCACAGATGAAACAGGCTGAGGCCCAGTATTCTTGGCATTTACAATAGTTGGTCCTATAAACTACAAAGAAAGTGTTCTTTTAAGTATTATTCCACTGTGGTTTCACCATCATTTTCAGAACCCGAGCAGGTTTCTCGCATTAGCATAAGAATCCTGCCTGGTAGTTGAGCTTTCTGGGTGTTGTGTAAGTGCGGGGCTTCTGTCAGCCCTGTCTTTGATTGGTTTACATCCAGAGTTGGTAAGTGCATATTTGCGTGAGATGGGAAAAGTGTGGATCGTGCTTCAGATTTCCTCCTGACAGTTTTGAAATCACCAGTATGTTCGTAATTATTTGCCATTTCCATAGCGTTTTGCACCGTAATAGTCATGAGGTCGGTCTCTGCATCCTGAAGCCTCTGATGCTTTTCACAGAGAAACCTCTGCTGAGGCCCAGGTAACTTGCTATTTCCCATAGCTGGCACAGGAGCCTTGGAAGATAGGATTGTTTTCAGTATTATTTCACCATCCTTTCACCACTGTCTCAAGAACGGGAGCCCTTTTCAACCGTTAGTGGAAGAATCCTTCTTTGGAGATGAGATATTTTTCTGGGGTGGCAAGTACAGGGCCTCTGTCAGTCCTGGGTTTGTTGGACTAGCGCCAGACATGAGAAGTGCGCCTTTGTGGGACAGGTGAATAGTGCGGATCCTGTTTCAGTCTAAAGACTGAAACAGGATCCGCACTTTTCACCGTTCCTTTCAGAATCATTTGATTCATCAGCTAGGAATGGCGATTCCTTTTCCATACTAATCGAAGGCTAGGCCAAAGTAGCTCCATCTTTCCAAGAGGTGTGTGGCACAACTTTTGAAAGAACCGCTAGGTGGAGAACTATTTGGTATTTTTCCGTAGCACTTTTCACCGTAATTGTCATAAGGTTGGTCTCTACATCCTTAAGCATAGGAGAGATTTCACATATGAAAGCAGGCTGCGGCCCAGTAAACTTGGCATTTCCAATAGTTGGTCCTAGAGACTACCAAGAAAGTGTTCTTTTAAGTATTATTCCACTGTGGTTTCACCATTGTTTTCAGAACCCGAGCAGGTTTCTTGCATTAGCATAAGAATCCTGCCTGGTAGTTGAGATTTCTGTGTGGGGTGTATCCTATCCTAATTTACCGCAGGTCAAAGTTTAATCGTTGCCCTGCAGTTCCGTTTCACTGAGGGATTCGTTACCTGCTGGTCAGCTCCAAAGCCGACCCAATTTATGATGTTCTCTTTAACTGTGGCTTTGAGCAATTTGATTATGGTGTCCTTGGGTGTAACTGATCATGTTTACTGGGCTTGGGGTTTATTGAATTTCTCGGTCTGTGAAATGTGGAAATTTTTCAACCATTATTTTTCAATATAATTTTTTCTGTATTCACTGCCCCGCCCCCTCCCTCAGCCCTGCCCATCCAGGGTCTCCAACTACACATATATTGGATAATTTGAAGTTGTTCCATAGTATCCTGATAGTTTATTCATTTTCTCAAGTCTTCTTTTCTCTGTGTTTCACTTTGGATCATTTCTATTGCTATGTCCTCAAATTGACTAATCTGTTCTTCTGCACTATCTAAATTGCTATTAAACCCATACAGTGTACTTTTCCATATAGAGATTGTAATTTGCATTTTTAGATGTTCCTAAGATGAATTTAGTATATTTCTTCTTTCTTCTAGCTTCTTAAAACATATGGGGCTCAGTTATAATAAATGCTTTAATGTCCTGTCTCCTAATTCTACCATCCACAATTTTTTCTGTTATTTTCAATTGGTTGACTTTTTTGTCTTTTTAATGGAACATATTTTACTGCTTCTTTTTACACCTGGTGATTTTTATTGGATACCAGTCATTGTGAATTTTACCTTATTAGGTGCTGGATATTTTTGTATTCCTATAAATATTCTTAAGATTTTTTTTCTATGATGCTGTTATTTGGAAAAGTCTGAGAATTTTAGGTCCCGCTTTTAAGGTCTGTTAGTTGGACCCAATGGAACATTTAGTCTAGAGTGAACTTTTCACCACTCCCTAGGGCAAAACTCCTCTGCGTATCCTATCCCAGATTCTGTGAATTAGGAGTGTTTTTCAGTCAGGCCGGGGGGAACAGGCACCATCCCCAGCTCTTCGTTGGAAGTTGCTCTTCTAATCATTTCAGGTGGTTCTTTCACTGGCCTCAGAGAATTTCCTCACATACAGGTGAGGTCAGCACTCAGTATAAATACGGAGGGCCTGCTCTGAAGATCTCCTCTCTGCGCAGCTCTGTCCTCTCCGTGCTTGGCTCTGTGTAGCTTCTCCTACCTGGCACTCCGCTTTCTGAACTCTAGCTGCCCAGCCTCCCTGGACTTCAACTCTGTCTCTGCAGATATCTCCCCAGAGACACCGGCATGCTCTGCCTGGGCTCCTTCCACCCCGTGCCAAGAACTAGGGGTAAGCTGGGGCAATTAAAAGCCTCATTTTTCTTGTTTTCCACCTGTCTGGAATTACTGCCTTTCATTACCCACTGGTCAATGTCTTCATATACTCTATTCAGTTTATTAGTTATTTCATTCAAGAAGGTCAATTCAGTCTTTGTTACTCCATCTTGTTTGGAAGGGAGAGTCTTCCCAAATCCCATCTTACAGTCTGCTTCCTGGGATCATCCTTAATACTCTTAGAGCTCTTCTGAGCTAGTTCCCAGCAACCAGACTCTGGCACTATCGGGCTCGGATACTCTGAGATTTGGATGCATTATGTTTATTAGTCAGTGTTGTCGGTGATAATGTCTATAAAGGAAGCAGGATTGGGCAGAAGGAGAAGTTAAACTGCACTGTCGTTGTATCAGAGGTTTTCACTGATAATAAGGGTAAGTTCTGGAGAGGAAATCAACTTTCGGAGTTGCCCCAATTATATTATATCTCCTCCCTGACACACACTAGTGTGATGCAGGTAACCCTGAGGGCAAGGGTATAACATTGGGTCTGGTGAGGTAGCTTCCTCTGGTGTCTAGGGGTACGGGGCTAGAAGAGAGTGAGTGCCTCTGTCCAGAAAGGGGACCTGGCACAGTATCACCGCATCTGATGGGGGGATGATTGCAACATTGTCCAAAGGCAGGTTAGTTTGCATCCCGATGAAGTGTTTTGTTGCAGTCAGGAAAGCTATTGCTTCTTTTCAACTAATACTTTATCTCCTTATCCCTCATTTTTAAATAATGTCTACGCAGAAATTTTTTTTCAAAAACTATTAAAACTCTGAGTTAAAGTTTACCCAGAAAAATGAGGTGGGTCAGCCAGTTTTATATCTACAGCATCCAAATCCTCCATAACAAGTGTAGAGACTGAATATTAGGGGACACAACTGAATCTAAGCTTTGCTTTACATACTCCTCTCAACGCTATATAGTAAACACGTGAGCGCTCCCTGTTTGAAGGAGACATTGTAGCAAAGAGCTCAGGATCCTGCCCTCTGAAGCCAAACTGCTCATGTTCACATTCTGGCTCCACTCCCTCTGCGCTTTGGACTTTGGGCAAGTTACTTTGCTTTCTAAAGTTCACTTTCCTTGCCTATAAAATGGGCAGATTGCAGCACCTCATAGGGCTGTGATCATGGAGGGTGTCAGATACAGAATAATGCCGTCAGAAAGAGTATGGATCTAGAGCTGGATTGCAGGGGTTTGAATCCTGCCTGACCAGCTACTAACTTAATTTAACCAAGCAGCCAGGACATACATAACAAAAAAAATAAGGCAGAAATTACAGGAATTTTAAAAGATGAACAAATAAAGCTCTGTGGAAAATAAAGAAGAAGGATATTAATTTCCATGGAAACGTGAAAAGAATAGAACTTGAAATGACAGTTAAGATTAACCTTAACATGTAGAATTCACACTATCTCATTTGGTTGGTTAAATCCCAAGCAACTTTATAATTGACCTAATTGTAAAGAGGTGGTTGAGAAGTACCCTCTATATAATTCCCCGTGGCTGTGGACTCAAGCGTCTGAAGCTGCCTGGAGTTACGGCTTTAAGAAACAGAAATGCTGCCCTTCTAACCTCCCCACCCACCTCCCACCTGCCCCAACCGGGTTCCAGTCATGCAGGACTTCAGTGGTAGAGGGAGAAGTGGTTGCCGCAGCTCACTTCCCCATGTAGGCAGATCCCCAAGCAGAGAGACTTCTGCCCATTTTGTTTCTGCTGACATGGGGAAGTGGGTATTTCTAACCACTTCCCGGTGGAGCAGGAGCTACTGCTGCCTGAAGCTAGCCGTGTCCTCCCAAAAAAGGGAGTGTAGCCTGGAGAAAGGCTCTATCTACTCTGGGTATCTCTAATAAAATATAAGCCCTGTTTCTCAGTCTTTGAGAGACAGCAAAGACAGCAGTAGAGTTTGGAGATCCCTAAATGTAGGCCCAGCACAGTCATCTGGAAGGTCACAGCATGGATAGTTCTCTCCTGGAGTATTGAAGAGGACACAGGCTGTGGATTGGCCTGTCTTCCTCTGCCACCCACCACCTGCTCTGTGTTAGGCAAGTCCCATTTTTTCTCTGCATTTCGGTTTCTTTACCTGTTGAAATAACATGAGCTATCATTCTGTGAGCGTTTAGGATGTGTCAAGCACACGCATTTGAAGTATTATTCTTCCCTTTTCACAAATAAAGGAAATGGAAGTTAAATAACTTACTCATGATTACTCAACTAACAAGAGTCAGTATTTAAATTTAAGTTTGCATGTAGTATGCAGTCAATAAATCACAGCTAATGTTTTTATTCCAAGGTGATAGTAACCATGGTTATAAGAATATGGGTTAAAATAAGGAAAAAAAAAAAAACAGCTGTAGGACCAATTGTCCTCTTTGCACTGGCACATAAAAATATCTTCTTAAGCTTTCTTAAGAACTTATTTGCCTGTTATAATTATAGCCAGACCAGAGCTGTAGCTCCAGAAAGAAGAGAAATGCCATTTATGCATGCTGCATTCTTAATACAACAAAGGAGAAAGAACACTGGACTAGGGATTAATAAGCAATTTATACTTGTTCAAAATTTTTTATGATTATCTCTTTCCATTCTGATGACAACCCTCTTATTTAATCCTAATTTAATAGGTGTTTGGAAAGAAGGCTCTAAATGGAGTAGTGATCTATTTAGCTTAAACTGGCACTCTTGACTTTGATGTCTTTAGTCCAAATACTATCAATAAGTAACCCTGCAACTTTTGGCATTTTGCTTCTCTTGGCCTAGGGTTCTCTATCTATAAAATATGAATGGGATATAGATCTTCTGATTTCTAAGGTTTTTCTTCTCTAATTGTCTTGGCATCTTGCAGCCATTAACAATGGCTTCAGGGATAGCCCTTGCTCAAGATAGAACTTATGTGTCTATGGGGTTGGCTGCTCAAACTTGTGTTACTTTTACCCAAGAGTCTTTGTATATGCTTATGGCAATGTATTTGATTACTCTGATAATATTTGGTATTACATAATATTTTCTCACCTAGTCCTTTACTTCATTCAGGAGAGTTCTCTGGAAGTTCCAATCCTGGATAAACAAAGACATCTCAAGATATCATCGCTGTCTTTATATAATAGGAGACGTTGGCAGGATACTCTTGCAGTCATAACATTGACACTGCTGACTTTGAATTTCTTTCTTTTCCATATAGAAATACAATGACGTTACAGTCTGATTGTCATCTGTGTAACTTCCAATAAATAAGATTGGAATAGTCTGACAAAACATAGGCTATGCTGAATGGAGAGGGTGGACATTCAGCTGTCAGAGCAGTTGAAGGGTTTTGCTTTGCAGGAAGCTCCTTCTCCCCTGCACAGGTGGGATTCTGAGCATGTGCCCAGTTCCAAGAACAGACGGTATTTCTTTTATTTAAAGATGCTTAATTATTTCTAGGCTCATGGGAGAGACCAACTAGTAGCAGGGGTCCTAAACCTCAGGGCTGCGTTTTAAATCTCTCTGAAGGGAGCTTATATTGAACCAACACAATGTTTTGTTTTGTTTTGATGAATCTAAAAGTTTTTCCAGTCTAAGTATTTTTTACTTAAGCATAGGATCCACTATCCTATATTTAGCTGGTCGCCTTCGTTGATTCATGTCATCTGTCTGCTCCTTGAAGGCAAGCGGGCTGTCATCTCTAACAGTGGTCCCTATTTGCTGTGCTTTCATAGTGTGCTGAACATGTTACATACATGTTATTTATTCTCAGTACAGAACTGTGAGTTAGGTGTTAGCACCTCCTATTTACAATTGAGTAACTGAGGCTCAAAGGAAAGACCTAGCCCTAGCCCAAGGTGAAATAACTAAGAAACAGCACCACTGGTCCCCTGAGCTTTAAGCCTGAGCCCTAATAGCTCTCAGTTTCTTTGGCTCTGTGTGGGGTCTGGTTCCAGTGTCTTTTCTAGTCAGTTTGTCAAGGGCTACTGGATTCTGTGACTTGGATTTATTCTTTCCCAAGAACAACCAAGGCACCCTATTTGTTTTACCACAGACATCATCGTGCTCTAACCTTCAGTGACTAAGGGTGTGGTGATCTTGCCTTTCCTGCAGGGATCCCCCTACACCCATTCTATGCAGTTCTGGACCCAGGATTTTAGAGCCATTGGTAAACTCAGTGTGTCGATAATGTCTCCTTAGGAATTATTGAAGGAACTTATTCTGTTCAGCCAAGAGAAGACCAGGGGTGGGACTCGCATAATAGCCATATTCAAAGCTGACATCCAAGAAAGAGTCAGTCAGCATTTGCCTATGGTTCCGAAGGGCAAAGCTAGGCAAAGTCAAGCCTGACAGATGAACGCCAGTCCATCAGGGCTGCCCATCAATCCTACTGTCAAATCCACGCCCCGTGCCTGGAATCCTCCCAAGACACCAACTTCAAGATCTCCACCTGTATGTGGTGACCTGAGCTCTCTAGGCGCTTGTGTCCCCGCTGGCAGCAACAGGCCGCCTCAGACCCCGCCTCCCACCCGCCTGCCCCTCCCCCCATCACTGCCCAACCCCCTCTATCACCTCCGTGTCCATCACACCCCTACTCCCCGCCACCCAGCGCAGGAGCAGCGCCTGCCAGCGCAGCAACGGTCTCCTAGCAACGCAGAGGCAGAGCCCCCAGCGCCCAGACGCTCCATGCTCAGAGCTCAGCCCTGCTGGGCCGGCCTCTGCCATGACCTCCAAACAAACCAAAAAGAAAGAGGTGCATCGAATCAGCTCGGCGCACAGATCTGATAAATCTAAAGAGTAAGAGACCTCTGCCTGCCTGACCCTGCCTTGGCCTGGCCCCTTGGGGGGCAAACTGCCAGGGCAGGAGTTTAGCGGCCTCATCACAGCTTCTCTGTCCTCCCTGGGAAGCCAGACACTGGAGGTGCTCGCTCCCTTTCCTCCCCCTTGCCTGTCTTGACCAACTTCCTTTCCCAGAGCTCCTGGTTTCCTTGCTTTGGATGCTTGGCTGCTCTTCTGGCTCCCGTGAATGAATCTCCCCCCACCCCATCCGCCTTAATAGCCCACTTAAGCAGTTGGAAAGGTTGTACCTTCCTTAAGAAAGAGGCATATCTCAAAACACTTCCAGTTAGGGTCACATCTGCCTGGCCCCTATAAGGAGAGAAGGAGAGAGAAAGAGAAAGAGAGAGAAGAGAGAGACAGAGATGTTTCCCTAGTTTGTATCTGCCCACTCCAACAACTAAGAACTTTAATCAGATAAAATCAGACACAAAGTGGCTTCAAAAAGTGAAAACAACATAAATATATAGTTCATCTATATATTGATGTTTACTCTGAGGACCTATACAGATCCTAGCTCATGGAAACTTCCTGGTGCCTGTCTGTTCTGGGCTGGTGTTAGGTGTTATGCATTTGTATGCACCTGCCTAGCATTATTATTTTTTCTGTGGTCTTTTATTTCCCCCTAGAGTTATCCAGTTATCAATAGCACAGGATTTGGGCTATTGTTTGAATTTCTAAAAGTTCCAAAATTCATTCCAGTTGTGAGAGAATGCTTCAAACACTCTAACCTCCTCTCCACTCTCTGGAACATGTCAGGCTTGTTCCCACTCCAAGGCCTTCACATCTGCTGTTTCCTCTGCTGGAGAGCTCTTCTCCCCAAATATCCATATGGTTTTCTCCCTCACCTCTTTCAGTTGTCCACCAAAATGCCATTTTCTCCTATCAGCTTCTTTGGCCACCTGAGTTAAAATTGAAATCCCTCCACTTCCCTGGCAAAACCAAAACCAAACAAAAAAACAAATTCCCTGTCTTCCTTCACTGCTTTATTTTTCTTCGTTGTTTTTTTTTTCTTTTTGCTCATTTAACATACTGTAAGTTCACTTGTAAAAAGTTATGTTTTTTTTCATTTGTCTTCCAAAAAGAATATAAGTTCTATGAAGGCAGGGATTTTTCCTTTTTTATTTTACATACTGTTGAAATGTTAGCATTTAGAGTGGTTCCTGGGTATACATAGTAATCCTCAGAACTGTTTACTGAATGATTGAATGACAATAATTAAGAGATAGTAGCAGGGTTGCAAGAGAATTTTGAATACACCAAAAAAAAAAAAAAAAACCCCAAGTCAATGTTGGTTATAATTAAAGCATGTTGAAGGCTTACAACTCTTTTGGAGCTTGGGGAAAATTTTCAACTTTAAGAAATTTATATGCTGAAAAAGATGAGATTGTTAACTACCCTAAAGATACTGATCAAACCAGATACCATAAAACATATTATGTGGACTAGTCTTGTGATGGTTGTATCACACTATAGAGATAATAAAGTTCCTGCTTGTTAAGAAGCTAACTCTTCCCTTGCTGGAACTTCCCATTTCCTTTGGAGATGATAGTGCATTTCTAACATGTTTCTTTTTTCCAGAAAATATCTAAATTAAATTACACCAATAAAAATGTATGTATATATTTATGAAAACAGAGGAAGGGCAAATAGTTATTTTTAAAGCTACAATTTTCTAGAAATGATTAAGCATTAAACACCAAATCACTAGATTTTGCTGTAGCATTAAATGATAGGATGTGAAGTTCTTTATAATTCAAGTCTATCCTTTAAGTTTAACTGAAGAACTAATCATAGATACCATGCTAAGTCATTGACACAAGACAAACATATTGTCACCCAGTATGAGTCACAGGGATCAAAGTCTAACAAGGCTCTAGTGTGATTGTCATTTGAAATATACTGGGGTGATTTAGAGTAAGCTTTTATGTTATTTTATCACACCTTGTAAATGTGGTTACATATCCAGTAAATGCAACCAACTCTAACATGGTCCTGGATAATAGAATAAGAGAAACAAAGTCTTCATAGTCTTGAAAATGGCCATCCCTCAGAACCTAAAGCTTCCATCAGTAGCATTTTTTTTTTTTTTTTTTTGCCCTATGTCAGTCTGGGGATAAGGGTCATGTCTGTTTTTTTCCTAGTATGGTGACTAGCACATAATAAACACTTGTCATCTGTGTATTAAATGAACTCTTAGTTTTGTTATCTACCTTGGTATTCATTCTTTGTGAATTTGATTGAAGATCAAGTCTCCTTCCCTTTCCTATTCGATCTGCTGTTGGCCAAGTTCAAAACCTGAGATGTTACAACTGATTACAGCAGAATCATCTATATCCATCTATAACTAAATTAATAAGTAAATTTGATTTTGAATTAGTAAGAAAAGTCATGTCAGGTAACTGAGCTGTCAGTTTTTACATTAGATTAAACTATTTCTATAGTTCTATGTTCTCTAGTTCTCTGTATCAGCCAGTATGAAATCCCTATTCTAGGGTTCACACTGGCATCAATTCTCCTGTGACATTGGACAAGTCATTTTTTATTCTGACATTTGATTTTATCTTCTTTACATGGAAGGCCCTCTAATTAAAATTGCTCTCACTCCAAAACTCCCTGTCCTCTGTTCCCTACTTTGTATTTTCCTCCAGCTCTAAACTTCCGTGATTGTATCAGATTTTTTTTAACTTCACTGGGTCCATAATAAGAGAGGGACTTTTGCTATAGTAAAATGTTTAAAACCAGGATTTAATTGATTTTTCTTCTTTTAACATAACAACTTAAAACAACTGTCACGGGTTATAACTCTCTTTATCAGTATCTGTCTTAGTTTGAGCTGGTGTAACAGTATACCATACACTGGGTGGCTTCAGCAACAAACATTTATATCTCACAGTTCTGGGGGCTAGAAGTTCAAGATCAAGGTGCCAGCATGATTGTGTTCTGGTGAGAACCCTCTTCTTAATTCACAGATATCCGTCCTCTTGTACCCTCATATGGTGGAAAGAGAAAAGACTAGCTCTATTTCTCTTCTTATAAGGACACTAATCCCATCACGAGGGCCCCACCTAATGACCTAATTACCTCCCAAATGCCCCATGTCCTAATGCCATCCCATTGGGTGCTAGAGTTTCAAAATATAAATTTGGGGGGAACGCAGATATGCAGTCTGCAACAGTATCCAATGATAATTAGCAATTATAAACAAATTTAAATTAATTGATAAATCTAATTGATTTGAAAACTAATAGGCAAAGATGCTTTTACCAGTTAGATGCCACTGGAAGGATTCACATTAACGTGAAGACAAAAATTTGATCTTCTTAGAAGTACTAAGAGTGAGTTTTTGTGTAGATCATGAATAAATCAAGAGAGACAAAAGAAGATACATGATTTTAATATTAATAGTCCTTAGAAGTATCAATGCATATACTTTATGCACTAAAATATATGGAACATTAATGGGCACTTTGAGATAAGGGCACAATTTGGTGTTTATAGTCACAAAATTTTGTTCCACTTCTAATAGCAAATTCTGACCAAGATTGAAAAACAAGTAATCTGTTAAACTAACAAGGACCATGCAACCTTCTAGATTTGTAATGATGAAATATCATTAAACCTCTTTCAAAAACAGAATGTAATATATTTCACAATCCTCAAGTTTATCTTCATGACTGAAATGCACATGTAAATTTTATAGAATTTTCAAAAAAGATCAACATATCTGTCTATATGAAATTTGAAAAGAGAACTATTATTAATACAAAAGATTAATTATGATAAATACCATGAAAGCAACATAAAATAAAGGAATAAATATCATACTGAGCATTAAATTAAGTGAATTCTTGGTTATCTGAGGTCCAAGAGAGAGCTGATTCAATAAGCCAGGCAGCAGTGGCTGGTAAGTAATATGTTCCTCTACCTGCAGAGATCACAAAAGAAATCCCCCAAAAGAGAGCCAGACACAGTGGGCAGGTACCCTTTATAGCTTTAGGCCTCGTGTCTTCAGGGTCCACACTGAAAGGCAGAGGTAAGAGGTGGACCCTGGTGGAAACAACCCAGGTCATACTGAGTTCTGTGATTTCTGCAGGTGATCCTTGTGAATCTCAACAACTGAAGTCAATTAACCAGTTTAAAAGATCAACTTCAGTGACAGAAGCTTTCCCAGAGGAAAGCCTATTCTTTATTTTCATTTCCCAACTATATATTGAGCATTTCTCATGCCTAAGTCATTGGCAGGCCCCAGATAATAAGGAATTGTAAAACATGGTACCTTCTATCAAGGGATTTATAATCTGGGGCTGGGAGAAGAGGGCTAAGATTCATATAGAGGTAACTAGGATACAGGGTAATGCCACATTTGTCAAAGGGAACTTATTCCATAGAAGGAATTATGTCTTGGCATGAGGTTGGATTAGAGAAATCCAGAGACTCCTAAAATGAGGGCTCTATGCATTAGAGGAGAGAAAGGTCATTTCCAACAGGAGCTGATCCGTCATCACCTCTCTCCAACAGCCACTCCCCAATCGTGAAAGGCACAGGTGAGTGGGATGGTTACTGTAGGCAATGGGGATGTCTGGGGAACAGAAAGTAATCCAGGTTGGCTTGTAAAGCATCTAAGGTGAGTATGCAGCAGAATGAGAGGAATAAGGAATTCACACTCTCTGTAGTGGGGAAACACAGATGGTTTTAAGTATCAAAATGTTGATTTCTGAAGCAACTGCATGGAGTGTATGTGGTATTAAGAATGGGCCATGGCCTTGAGATAATGGGGGGAATGCCTGATTCTGGGCACTCCTAATGGTGGCGAGGAGCAGATGACAAGGGGGGTGGGTGTGCAGAGCAGATCTATAAGCAGGTTGTGGTCAAAGCTTACACAAGGCAAGTTTCCAGTCTTCAGCTGCAGTGGAATACATGATGATGACGTCCAGTCCACGATGTCCCGATGTCTGAAAAGGAAAGGAAAAAAATATATAAATGAGATTCAAGACAGATTTCTGAATGCCTGGCCTTATGTACTTTGTGTTCTCTTTAGGGCTTGGCACAGTGTGTGTTTAATACATGCATGTGTAATTTAATTGAGTTGAACTGGAAACCCAGAGTGGCAACTGGACCATAAAACTCTCTGACTCAGAACCAGAGTGAAACTAGGAGAGCCCAGAGGGAAGAGGCCCTGTCATAGTCATCTGCAGCACCCGGGGCAACGCTTGGCACAGATTAGGACATTTTATAAATGTCAGTAGCCTGTTTTTAAGTATAAAAATCTCAGCCAAAAAGCTCTCTTTAATGAGGCTAGGAGTACCCCTTTAATCTTAATAGGGTCTGCCTTTAGTTCTCTCTTTGAAATAATCTTAATCTGAGCATTTGGTTAATTATTTACTAAAGTTTGACATGATTTAAGAATTATCTCTGATAGTGAAATATTTGCTTTGGTGATCACCCAATTTTTAGTTTGTGTAATTTTAAGTTTACTCTATGGAATTATTAGAGGGGTAAAAGAACTTAGACTGAAAAGATTTAAATTTACAAACTCATGGAATTAATACTTCCTTGCTACCTAAAAATATACTCAATTTTATGCATTGAAACTAATAGCATTGTGACAATGCTTCTAGATGAGCAAACTAATAGTGGCTCAGTCTAAAATGTTATTTAAAAATATTTTAATTCACTAATATTATTTTGACATTTCCAGGTCACAGATTATTTAAATCAAGGAATTAATTTAAATAATCTATAAATTTATTATACCACCTAATGTGAGATAAAACAACTAAAAACTGTCTCTAAGACAGATTAAAAATATGCCTTTAATATATTTGTATAATATGAAAGATTGGATAGAAATATTACTAATCTTTCTCATTTTTATCGTTGATAAAGAAGATATATACATGGCATCGTAAAGAGGTACTAGACTAGGTGCTTTGAAATTTGATTGTAAACCTTACTTCCCACGGTAGATCCAAGCTAATTAATTACAGATTCTGAGGCTATAGCCATGCTAATTCGTACAGCTGAATTAACACATGGAACATTTTCAAAGTAAATAAATGCTTATATTTTGTTTTTTTCCTCCCCCTCTTTCTCTTTTTTTTTTTTTTTTTGGCTGATGTCAAAATGAATGCCATGGTCCAAATAGTTTGTAATCATTTTGATTCCATCCTTCTGACCTGGTGAATATCAGAATTTCACATACTACTTCAGTTAGGTTCTCAAAAGATCGGTGTGGCTTTCTGTCCCCAGTTTCTCACCTTGCAGTCTCCAGTCTGGGTACCTGGCTTTCAGCCACAGCCTCTGCAGAGACTTGGGTCAACCCAAAGCTTCTATTCAGCTTCGCATCTTCAGACTTCCCACAGCATCTGTTTCTGAGTCCTGCTATTCAAAATATCCCACTTTTTGAGCATAGGGGCATATTCGGGGGAGCTATCTATTAAAAATCCAAGGGTAGGGCATGTGTCCAGGTGAGTTATTAAATTAATTACAAAGGATACAGGTCATAAAAAGAAAGTCAGAGGGACTGGGAACTGTTTTGCCTGCTTTTGCCCCCCAGTTTGAACCAGAGGCACAGTGAGAGTTTAACCAGGTCAGGTTAAGGTTAAGGGTGAAGGCTGTACTGTTCAACTAACTGGCAGTGGGGCCCTTTCCACATACTAAAAAATGCAGATGAGCTAATTAGAAATTTGAGACAAAAGCCACATGTTTAGCTCACCTTTGGTCAAGGTCTAGGAAGAATTTGGGGACTAGTTTGTACAACAAAGAATGACCTTATGAGAAAAATAGTTGTGAGTTATTTCAAAAAGGGGTTATTTTGAGCCTGTGCATGTACTAGCCTTTGGGTCCTGCAGACCTGTTGTTTATTTCATGGATTTTGGTTGAAGTCATTATGGACACTGTCTCAGGTATTTGCATGAGCAGCTTTGCTGCTGGAAGGTGTCACATCCTGGGAAATGGCAAAGGTTAAGATCCTGGTGGCCTTTGCACCTTGGCCTGGGACCAGCACAGCAGAAGCAGCTGGCCTCCCAGACTGCTGTCCTGGCTCCTTGTCTCTCAAGAGGGTGCAGGTGGCCACTAGGGAGCACAGGGCACTGCAGCTCAGGCTGGCCTCTCTGGTCCTTTCCTGAGTTCTCAAATCCCTCTCGTCTGCCCCCTGCCTCATTTCCTTTCTTCTACCTGCTAAATTAAGTCATTCTCCAGTGGTCTTATTTCGCTTCTCTCTTCTCTCCCTTTTGAGCATCTAAAAAAATCATTCCTGATTTAAGACTTCTAAATGAACATCTCTGACCCTTATCATGCAATTAAGCTCAAGTACAAGTGGACAAATAACATGGATGCGCTCTCCTACTCTCAATTAAATCTGTCCAAATGGAGGTCATCATTTTCTCTCCCAAATGTACAAGCTTCCATGTTGCTCATGTTAGAGAATGTTATTACTGTCTTCCCTGTCACCTTAACTCTAAGGATCAGTCATCTGCCCTCTCCCTCTCCTTTGCCAATCGCATGCAGTTGGTTTCCTTGTTCTTTTATTAATAATTCTCCACCTTGGCTCCACACTCATTTTCTTCCCTGCCCTCCTCTAGGTGAGGCCCTCATTAACTCCAGGTAGAACCACTAAAAAAAAATCTTCCAATTCCCTTGCCTTTAGTCAAGGTTTTTCCTTATGCCATTAACTTTGCATAAAAGTACTGTTCATAATCTTCTTAGCATACCATTTGCAGGTAAGGTGTTCCTGCTTTTTTTTAAAAAAAAAAGGAAGCATGAAAGAAGGAAGGGAGGGAAGGAGTGGGGAGACAGAGACAGAGACAGAGAGAGAGAGAGAGAGAGAGAGAGAGAGCGCACCATCTAGCTCTTAGCAATAAGCTCAGCAACCGGCTTCAGCTCCCTCCTACTCTCTGTATCAGCCAGATACTAACATGCTGTTTACCATTCTTCCCTCTTCTACCTCTGCACATTTTCCCATCCTTTTCTCTATGTTTTATAGTGGCTTTCATGCCACTCCCAATTCCATCTATATCTAAAGGCCTTCTTTTCCATGAAGCCAACATTGACCTTCCAAGTTGGAAGCAATTTCTGCCCCTCTTCTGTGCTAATAATACACTTTGTCTTTAAATTCGTTATCAACCTCTTTGCTTTTGCCTTTGTATCTTAGTTATAGCATGCATTTATTCTCAGTAATTTTAAGTTATTTGAGAATAGAAACTGAATCTTGTTAATGTTTACAGTCACCCAACCAAGCACAATGTTGAACTTTTAAAATGAAATGCTCATTTAAATAATTTTAATAAAACCAAGTAAATAAAAGGTCAACATAACAACTGGCTTTAACTAATTTAAAACATTTTTTTCCAAGATTTACAAGTTGCCTCCCTACATATTTAATTTCTAAAGAGTATAACTCAGAATGCCCCTAACCCAAATTAAGTCAATTGTGTAATTCTATTCATACTCTGATTCCTGCAGGGTGTTAGCTGACACTACTTAAGAAGGCATGCTGATTGCACATTGCATAAATAAACTGCCTCCCACTACGAATAAAATCAGGTCCTTACACTGAACAGCATGCGTTAAGAAAACAATGGCAAAATTCCAGACTCTCATTTTATTGAAATTTTAACATCCCTACAGTGTACCTGCTTCCCTAAAATAATCTAATTAAAACAAATATGTGAATATGTCCGTGTGTATGTGTGTGTGTGTGTGTGTATAAACCAGATTCAGTGGGCTTTTTATTGCATCAAAGTCTGTAATGACTTTATACCTTTGTGCCACCTAAAGTTTTCCTTGAAGGTTTTTAACTCGTGTGCATTTTTTGTTGTATTACATAAACTTGCTAATTGACTTAAGAATTTTTGAAAAAATCATTTTGTCATCTTTGCAAAGTATGTGATTAATAAGTGCTTTTAAGTTTAAAAAAGTAAACTTATTAGTGTTTTATTAATAACAGGATTATAAAATATATTTTAATAAATTTATGAACCACTTTCGTTACGTATAAAGACAGTTTTGACATTTTCTGAACTCCGAATTATTCAGAATATTTAATTACCAAGAATAGATACATATGAAAGACATTATTTATAGACAAAATATGGTTCATTGCATCTGATTAGGTAACCAAATATAAAATAGAATGTAGATTTAAACTTAACTGTATATTAGGAGTTTAGGAATGGTAATATTGCTATTATGAAGTAATGTTTGCAATTTCCTGAATTTGCCTTTTAAAATTCCCAGCCTGTTTTTTTTTTCTCTTCCTTCTTTCCATCTTTTCTTCCGTCCTTCTTTCCTTCGTTTCCTTTTCCCTTCCTCCCTTTCTTTGTTTCTATTTTAAACAGGTTTATTGATAACAAAAAATTGACATGTAGTAAATTGCACATATTTAAAGGGTGCACTTTGATAAGTTTTGACATGCACCTACACACACAAAATCTTCACCATCATCAAAATAATAAAGTGACCTGTCATTCAAAAACTTTTTCTTTGCCCTTGGTGATCCCTTCCTGACCCCAGTCCCCAGCAATCCCTGTTCTGTTTTCTGTCACTTTATTAGTTTGTATTTTCTAGGCTTTATATAAATGAAGTCATAGCTATGTACAGCTTTTGTGTGGCTCCTTGCACTCATAATTATCTTATTTTTATTGATATATAACAATTATATATATTTATGGAGTACATGTGATATTTTGATACATGTATACAATGTGTAATGATCAAGTCAGGGTAATTAGGGTATCTATCATCTCAAATATTTATCTTTTCTTTTTGTAGGGAGCATTTCAAAGCTTCTCTTTCAGTTATTTTGAAATACACAATAAATTATTGTTAAATATAGTCATCCTACTGTGCTATTGAATACTAGAATATATTCCTTCTATCTAACTGTATTTTTATATCCATTAACCAGTCTCTCTTCATCTCCCTCCCCTCCTACCCTTTCCAGACTCTGTTAATCATCATTCTATGCTCTACCTTCATCAAATCAGCTCTTTTAGCTCCCACCTATGAGTGAGAACATGAGATATTTGTCTTTCTTTGCTCTGGTTATTTCACTTAACATAATATTCTCCAGTTCCATACATGTTTCTGCAAATGACAGGATTTCATTAATTTTTGTGGCTGAATAATATTCCATTCTGTATATATACCACATTTTCTTTAATCATTTATCCGTTGGTGGACATTTATGTTGCTTCTATATTTTGGCTATTGTGAACAGTACTGCAGTAAACGTGGGAGTGCAGATATCTCTTCATTATACTGATTGCTTTTCTTTTGGATATATTCCCAGAATTGCTGGATCCTATGGTAGTTCTACTTTAAATTTCCATATTGTTTTCCATAGTGGCTGGACTAATTTATATTCCTACCAACAGTGTACTAGCCTTCCTCTTTCTCTCCATCCTCGCCCCGAGCATTTCAGATTGATTAAATTTTTTAAAAATTCTACTTATCTCTTTTGTTGGCTTTTAGCTGCAGCTATTTCTTTTGTTATTTTGGAGGTTGCTTTGTAGTTAATAGTACACATTTTGAACATAACAGACTCTACCTGCTTATGACATTGTATCAATTCACATACAATATAAAAACATAATAGTATACTTATACATCACCACCAACATTTTGCTATTGTTGTCAAACATCTGATTTTATATATTATAAACTCCATATTACATTATTTATCTGTTTGTATAAGTAGTTATCTCTACTGTAAATATATTTTTAAAATAAAATAACTTGTGTATTTAGCCCTGTAGTTACTACTTCTAATTTTCTATATTTCTTTGTATAGATCTGTATTTCTGCCTGGTATCATTTTTCTTCTGCGTAAAGGACTTCCTTTATTTTTTTATTGTGTTAATATTTTCTCCTGATGAATGCTTTTGGCTTTTTTATGTCAAAAAAGTGCTTATACTCTTTTATTTTTAAAAGACATTCTCAATAGTTGTAGAATTGTAGCTTGACAGATATTTTTCTCTTTCAGTTCTTTAAAGATGTTGCCATTATCTTTTCTCTTGCATTGTTTTTAATGGGAAATTCGCTTTTTTCCATTTCTTTGTTCCTTTGCATGTAATGTTTGTTTTTTTTTTCCCCTCTAACTGCTCTTAAAATCTTTTTTACCACTGCTTTTAAGTTATTTTCTTATGTTGTAACTTGGCATGGTTTTCTTCGTGTTTCTTGAGTTTGGGTTTCATTGAAATTCTTCAATCTGTGGGTTTGTAGTTTTCATCAAAATTTTTAAAATACAGACCATAATTTCATCAAATACATTTTTTCTGTCTTTAATCCCTCCTTTTGTGATACCAGTTACACTTACTTTAGGCTGCTTGAAGCTGTCCCAGAGTTCACCAGTGCTCTGTTTATTTACAATTGTTTTTTTCTTTTGAATTATTTCTTACCTTTTTAAATTTATTAGTCTTCTTCAATTTCTAATCTATCATTAATACCCTTTGTGTATTTCTTCTCTCAGACAGTTTAGTTTCCATTTCAGGTATCCAATCAACTCTTTTGTCTTGTCTCTACTTAACATGTTGAAAACATGGAATACAGCTATAATAACTATACTAATGTGATTATGAATTTTAACATCTGTGTCAGTTATGAGTCTAATTCAATATTTTTCTCTCTCTCCAGTAGCCATATGTTCTTGTTTCTTCTCATGCCTGGTGATTTTTGATTGAATGACAGATACTGTGATATTTTGTAACCCTATAAATATTCTTGAGCTTTGTTCTAGAATATAGATTAATTGCTTAGAAATAACTTGATTCTTTCAAATTTTGCTTTTAAGATTTGTTATGTGCTACCAGAACCATGTTTAATATAGGGCAAATTATTTTCCCTGACTGAGGCAAGATGTTTCTGATTACTTTTCCCAGTTCCCATGGGACTGGTAGCAGTAGAACCAGTTGTGGCCATGTGTGAGTCCTCCAGTTCTTTTGGGTATTTATTTTTCTCCCTCTGGCTTTGGGTAACTTCCTCATGCACATGTGCTGATAAGTACTTTGTTGAATATTCGTGGGTGACTCTCTGAAGATCTCAGGAGTTCTCTCTTTGAAGCTTTCTCTACTTCAGTACACTGTCCTGCAAACTCTAGCTACCTTGGTCTCCCCCAAACACTGATATTCTCCTCTACTCAAGGAATCTTCAGAGATATGCCTGGGCCACCTCTCCCTGAATTTCAGCCTGAAAACTCTCTCAGGGCCATAAGCTGGGGCAATTAGAGGGCTCACATCATTTGTTTCTCATCATTCAAAGATCATTGTCCTTCCTCACTTGATGTCCCTGTCTTTAAAATCAGTTTTATGTATTTTGTCCAGGTTTATTGTTATATCAGGTGGGAGGGTAAATCCAGTCTCTGTGACCCTGAGATGGAAGTGATATCTCTCAGGCTTATTCTTTAAATTTGATACTTTGCTTTTAAATATTAAGAGGATAGCTTTTAAATCTATCCACAAGTAAAACATTGTAGGTATAGATACAATTTTTTTCTTCAAAATAAAATCCCAAATTGGATATAATTGCAATTATATATTATATTTAAAAAAATTTTTTATGATTTGTCAGGGGCACCTTCATACAAGAATTTTGATTGGAAGAGTGTGATTTTTCAGATCTAATGAAAATTATCTTAAATCAAATTTTCTGAATTATCATCATTACTGTGCTCATTTTAAAGTTGTATTTAAACTGCAGTGTTACTTAAGCTTCATATTTTAAACCATGAGTAAATGTTAAAAATAATATATATCTATGAATAAAATGTTATCTCTGTACATTGAGGGGTCAATGCTGACTAGAAAATCAAGTTCTAACTTCTCAGCAGAATCCTTGATGGGGAAGCTGTTTGCCTACCTTCTGTTTTTTTCAACCTAATTTTCTCCTCTCTGCCATATACTGTACTCAGGTGGTACTGAAGAACTCATAGGTCTCTCCACCTCTTCTGCTGTTTCTTGCTTTTGCACTGTCTCTTATGCTGTTCTTTTTTTCCTACTGATGCCCTTTCTCCTTTTTTAACCTGGAAAATTTCTTGTTATCTTTCAAGACATGTCAGATGCTATTTTTTTGTGGGAATTTTCTCCTAATTGCCTCAACACTGGCACAATGTCCCTATTTCTGTCACCTGGGACTACTTTCATCTCTGCACATACCTTGTTATGTTGAAGTTATCTGTCTACCTTTTTGCATTCTAAATAAACTCAACAGCAGAGGTACATGTTTATGTGTTTCTAACCCTATCATCCAGCAGAGTGCTTGTCACAAAGCAGGTGTTTAGTAAATGTTAATTAGAAATAAGTGAACTGTTGGTTGAGTGAGATTCCTTTCTCATTCTGTAATTGTATTTTTCTAAAATGTTTTATTCTCCAGATATATTGCTTGATTTGATCCCAATTTAAAAGTTTTTGCTTTCCTAATTTTCCTTCTACCTATGGGATAGTTTACAATTAGTTCTTGCCTAACATTAGACTTACCCTCTCTGTTCTTTCTTGGTTTGGAAGTTTTACATGTTATTTCTTGGAATATCCTTATTTTTTTTACATGTCTGTTTATTTTTAAATACTTTCCTACAAAGTCTACAGTTATTCAGTATCATTACTGGAAAACAAAAACAGAAACAAACTGGCATGGTAGTGTCCCTTAGAATTCCCTTTCTCATCTCTTTTATTTTTGTTTGCTAGAGTTTTAATTATAGATTTTTAAAGCATAAAGTTATTGCTATTATGTTTGCAAGAAATACTTTTAAAAATTTTAGCAAAATATTATATTGACTCATTTGCTTACCATTGCTACTTATATCCACACACTTTCATTCTGGGGTTATTTTCTGTCTTTCTGAGATAAATCCTTCAGTATTTTTTTTTTTTTTTTGACAAGAGTCTGTTATGGTAAACTCAGTTTTAATATGTTTTTATTTCATTTAAGATAAATGTTTCTATATCATTTTTGAATAAGTATTTATGTGGGTATTGATTTCAAGATTGACAGTTATTTTACCTCAGCTTTGAGGATACCACTTCCTTACTTTCTGGTGTCTACTCTTGCTGTCAATCTGATTGTTTTTCATTTTAAGGTATTTTGACACTTCTCTACATAAATTAATACATCTACATCATTGATCTACCTTTTCATTTGATACATCTAGGTTCAGATTGCCACTGCTCAGCCTGCTATTTATCCTCTGTATTGCTTGATTGGCTTTTTCCAATCTGAAGACACATCTTTTATAAATTCTAAACACTTTTCAGCCATCCTGTTTTCAAGTATACTCCCCACCCCAACATTCTAACAATTTTGTTTTTCTGGATCTCCTGTTAAGCATATGTTTGAGTTTTCCAATCTATTTACTTGTATATTTTATATTTTATAGCTCTTTATCTCTCTATGCAAATACTAGATTTTTAAAATTCTACCTCCTAAATCACTAGCTCTCTTCTTACTTCAGCTGTATTTTATGTACTCTTTATGCTATTTTATCAAGTCTTTATTTCATATCTGAAATTTTCATTACTAAAATCTTTTAAGATTTCTTTTTTCATATCTATTTTTTTTAATATTTTCCTTGTTTAATTGCAAGGTAGAAACTACCCATCCTGTATCTTCTTGAGAATTCAAAATGCACTCATTCTAAAGACTTTTTAAGTTTGTCATATTACTTCTCTTTCCTCGGGTATGAGTTCTTTCTTCTGATATATTTACTGACTGTACCTCATAGTTTTAAGTTTCTTGTTTTGCTTTGTAATTTCAGTTTCTTAGTTCATCTTTTGTAGATGCTCTAAACTCATGCATACTATTCTGTGCCATGGAGTTTGGATGGGCTTCCAGGATGTTCAGCTCCTTACCCATTGCTGAGATGCAGTTGGTATGCACTCCTGAAAAGGACAGGATAGCTGCTACAATATTGAAATATTTTCTCACCAGCTGGCAAATAGCTGCTTTTTTAAGCTTCTGAAAGAGTGTTCCACTCCTTTTAAACTCTGGCCTCTCTCTCTGGGAACCCCAGGACCTACCCATAATTCAGCTAATAAATAGTTAATGGACAAGCAGAGGGCCTCTAGCACTCTATTCCAATACCAGGATAGAGTCCTTTCTGATTAGTGGGTGCATGTACCATAAAAATTAAAATTTCTTTTTATATTACCCTATCCCCACCTTATCCCCACCCAAATCTTAATACTGGGGAGTTGGGGGCTTTTCTACTGTATAGGAAACACTAGCCCTGATACCACACCCATGATGGTGGAGGGCTGCCCTCACCCTCATTCTTTTTCTTTCACCCAGCCTTTCTGTTTCCTCAGGGAACCATGGGCAAGCGACATATTGCCTGTTATACCACAAACTGTAGGGGGGGTTATGCCAGTCTTAGAAGCTAGGTACTTATGAGTAACTCTAGCCACTTGCTCCTTCACAAAACCTATTTCTGGTCTCCTGACATTTACAAAGTAGTTATAGCTTCCTTTCCAGCATAGACTTCCAGACTTTCAAGCTTTGACTGCTGCTGCTCAAATCCATTTCCCAGTAGCTCCTTGTGGGTTACACTGTTTCAGCCCCCAACACACCACTATAGGTTCTTTCTGTAATTAGTCCACCGATATTTTTCAATGGTTTTCAGCCATGAGCATTTGCTTCCTTTATGCTTGCTCTCTTTTCTCCAGGAGCACATTCGTGTTTTATATTTGTACTCTAGGAATCAGCCTCTTGCCTCCTCCCTCCAAACACTGGCGTCCTTTGGAATACCCCATATTAAGTATTGGGAATATTCAGATTTTATGTTATACACATTTCTCATTGATTTTTATTAACTTTTTAAAAAATAATGTTTCCAACATATTTAGACTCACTGTGTGGGGAGGGAGCCTTTGGCCATATACTTTCATATTTATTTTTGAAATATTTTATACAACTTGCAATTTTAATGAATTAAATCACTTACTAGTCTACGGGTATGTTGCTATGTGAATAAAGTGTCTCTGCGAATCACTCTGATTTTTCAGTGTTGCAGGTTTAAATTTTCTAAAATTTGGGAACATTTACTTCCCAGTATTACCAGTTCCTAATTCTTCCTGCATCACTTTTGTGTTTAAAAATTATCTTGCTTTCATAATTGATGAGGACAGGAATAAGGTGCTTTGAATACTTAAAGGATCCCAACTATGCTAGAGCAGTAGGTACGTTCTGCTAGTGAACTTCAAATCCATATTGTGCTGAGAGTTTCAAAGCAACATTTTAGAGGTTCATTTTAAATCTCTCTTATATTTGACCTTGAGCTGCATTTGAGCATTGTTTATATCGCATGTGTAGCACTATAAATGATCTATCGGGCTGGTATAAGACACTGCTAATGAGACTCTTTTAAAGTAATATTGAATATAGATGGAAATAGATTTTATGCGTTACAAGGAAAGTAGGCCAATTAGAGATAAAGCTTAATAGCTTAAGGGCGGGAGCTAGAACATTTACTTACACTTGACAGAATGAACAGGGAAGAAAAACAATCTTAGCAGAGCCTTATTTTTAAAGTTATACCTTCCTTTTAAAAAATAGATTTTAAGATTT
This sequence comes from Lemur catta, assembly GCF_020740605.2. Lineage (NCBI taxonomy): Eukaryota > Metazoa > Chordata > Mammalia > Primates > Lemuridae > Lemur > Lemur catta. The sequence continues at coordinate 73,802,235 of NC_059133.1, read as the reverse complement.
TGAGCTTCTTGAATGAGGTAATTTTATCGTGGTTTTGATGTACACAAAATCAGCATTTTTTTTATCTGTGGGCTTGTACCAATGCTCAATAAAACAAATATAATGTGCTGATTTATGCCTTGATTTTTCTATTAATAATATGAAAAAGGCTTCATTTTTCCCTGAAAACTATTCTAGTCATCCTTACCTCTTTTATACTCTTACATGCTACTTAGGAACACTCTTTAACGATGTACAAATTCTCAAATTTTCTTTTCCAGCAAGATGGTGAATTGAGATTTTAAAAGAATGATAATACCTATAAATGTCTGTATAAAGAATAAAAGCCAGGCATGGTGGGCACACACCTGTACTCTTAGCTACTTGAGAGATTGAGGTAGTAAGATCGCTCTAACCCAGGAATTCAAGGCCGGCCTGGGGAACATAGTGAGACTCTGTCTCTTAAGGCAAAAAAAAAAAGAATAAAAATTGTCAGGATTCAGAAATAAGGAGAGGACTGTGGATCAGAGTGTCATGGTTCTGAGGGAAGTCTTGTAAGTCTTATAAAACTGTAATCTTTTGTTTTAACATATATGGGACAAGGCCTTGAGTGCAAATGAGGAAAGGAAGTGCTCCAACCTTAGATAATGACTTGGTTTTCCAAGAGTTTAATTCTCTTTAAAAAGGTGAATGAGAAAAATCCACCTAAGCTCAGGAAGATTATAAGAAAGCTACCATTTTTCTCTGCCTGATGTTGGGCTGAAAAAAAGTCTTTCTGGAGAAATGGAAAAACTCTTTTCCCAGGTTTGAGATCTAGCTATATTCATTGGGGTTTCTCACAGAATAAAACTCAATATAATGTTGAAAGTATATTCTCTCAACACAGGGTTGCCTCAGGGGAAGGGGACTGGAGGAGGAGAAAACCCTGATAGGCATAAGCACATAATCAAAGAATACACAAAAGATAGGCAGAAGTCACAACAAGAGAATCAAGTATTACAAATGTAAGATAATAGAAAAATAATCTGTAAGTAATATAGCATGTATTTACTTACAATGACTAAAGATATAAGCAAGAAGATTCAAATCCAAAGAAAGGAAGTACACTCTTTAGTCAATGCTACAATATCAAATAACCCCCAAATCTCAGTGACTTAAACAACAAAGGATATTTCTCATCATACCAAAGTCTGGACAGGCAGGTGGGTATAGAGTGGTGGCTTGGAATGTGCTGAATAAGGGGTCTTGGCTCATTTCTTCTTGATGTATCACCATTTTGTGAGGTGTCTTCATAGAACTTAGCCATACACTGAGCAGGAAGAGAGTGAGAAGTATCTCACAGAATTTTTTATGAACCTTAAGGTGAATACTGTTATTTACCCACATTCTGTTGTCCAAGCCGCCATCCTGTAAAGCTAGTCAAACATCAAAAGAAATGGGAACAGGATTGGTAAGCATCTGGTCAATCTCTACCTATATACAACAATTTAGAACAGTTCCAATTAGAATTATTAGAAATATAAATAAAGACATCCATTCTTTTGTTTCACATAAATAGATGATAGATAAACGGATTTCCTACTTTGTCCAGCTACTGTTCCAATTGCTGGAGATGGAGGAAATGAACAAAAAAAATCAATGTTCCTGTCCCTGTGGAACTACACATCCTACCCATGGAGATGCACAGTAGGCACATAGACAAAGGATTAGTGAGAGCGTTGTCAGGTGCTATAGAATTGAAGCAATATGAAAAGATGCAGAGAGGTGAACGTTGCTATAATAGGTAGAATATTCAGGAAAGCAGTTCCTCCAGTCCTCACTCCCCAGAGGTGATATTCGAGAGAGACTTTAATCTTCTTGTTGCTAAATTCAACATTTAGTTGTTTTCACTTCATCTTGACCTATTAGCCACATTTGGGCCTATTGCTCATGCCCTCATTTTTTAAGAAAATTGCTTCACTTGGTTTCCAAGGTATCACCTTCTACTGTGTTTGTCCTGCCTCACTGTATTATTTTCTTATTGCTGCTGTAAGAAAATACCAGAAACTTAGTGGCCTAAAACCACACAAATTTATTGTCTTAGAATTGTAGGGGTCAGAAGTCCAACCCGGGACTGAGCTGACAATAGGTTTCAACAGGGCTGCTTTCCTTTCCGCAGGCTCTAAGGAGAGACTCCAGTTCCTTGGCTTTTCCAGCTTTTAGAACTCACCTACCTTCCTTGGCTGTGGACTCCTTTCTCGGTTTTCAAAACCAGCAAGTTTACCTTTATCCATTCTTCATTTGTCACTTTTCCCTCTCAACTCTTCTGTCTCCCTCTTCCACTTTTAAGGACCCTGGGAGTTACACTGGGCCCACCCAGATAATCCAGGATAATTTCCCCATCTCACAATACTTAATCACATCTACAAACTCCCTTTGGTCATGGAAGGTAACATGTTCATGTTTTTCGGGGACTAAGGTGTATATATATTTGGGGTGGGGAAGATTATTCTGTCTATAACATTCAATGACTACTTTTTTCTCAGTTTTCTTAGTCATTTCCTCCTTATCTCTCTGACCTTTAAATATACAGTACCAGGGCATAAATGCAGCTGTGTTGCTTATTAGAGTATTGAAATACGTTTTTATTTATTACAAGTACTTTGCCAATACCTCTGAGTCCCAGACATGTCTACCTTTTGCCCTGGGTCCCTGACCTACCCTGATGGCTTTACATCCCTGCCCCCACAACAAAAATAAAGAATAAATATCTGGCCTAGCCAGAGGCTTTGAAGACACTGACCCAGCATTGTGGTCAGGCTCTGTTCAGTTTGGTTAATCCTCCGTGCATACCAGTTGTTAGGTGTTTTGAATAGCATCCCTGGGAGTGCCTCTTTCTCAGGTAGTCATTTTCTTGGTGATTTCATCTAGTCTTCAGACTTTAAATACCATCTAAATGCCAATGACCCTCAAAATTTCACTTTTAGCCCATTTTCTTCTCATACACTTCAGAATCTTAAATCAAACTACACATTCAACACCTCTGAGGATGGATTTTGGACATTTAAAACACAACTCATGTATCCATGAACTACTGCTTTAATCCCCCTGCTGCAATTTTGCCCCATAGTGCGGTCTTCTGTCTATCAAAAAATATCGACTCTATTGACTTTGTTTACCTTATAAATATACACAGAATCTGATTATTTCTTGCCTTCCTTACAGTAACTAACTCAGTCCAAATCCACATTAGCGCTCACCTGTTATTCCGAAGCTGCCTACATTGTCTCCCTTGGCTCCTTTGGTCTTTTCTCAACATAGCATCAAGAGTGATCATCAAATTTCAGTCACATCATTTTGTGTTCCAAGCCCTCCTTTGGCATCCTGTCTCACCCACATAAAGACCAATGCCTTTGCCCTGACTTGGATCATCTCAGCAATCTTCACATCTCCTGTTATCTCTCTGCAATCATCTTCCTTTACTTCTCCTTCCACTCAGCTGACCTCCATATTATTCTTAAAGTAAGCAGGTTGCTGTTTGCCTCTGGAACACTCTTTGCTGTTGGGACCTGCTGTTTCCTGCATCTGGAGCATTCTTTTCATGGATATTCACATGGCTTGCTTCCTCACTTTCTTTCACTATTTAAATGTTACCTTATTAGAGCCATTTTCCTTAACTCCATTTATAGAAATTAAATACCTTGACTCTTCCATACCCCTGTCCTGTTTTATACTTCCTCTTGACATTTTTCACTTTCAATTACAGTCATGCACTGAGTAACGACACTTCAGTCAGGGATGAACGGCATATACGGAGGTGGTCGTTTAATAAGATAAAGTTAATTTATTATTGAAGAAAGAATTTTTTTTTTTTATAAATTTAGTGTAGCCTAAGTGTACAGTATTTATAAAGCCTACATTAGTGTACAGTAATGTCCTAGGTCTTCAGTTCACTTACCACCCGCTCACTGACTCACGTGGAGCAACTTCCAGTCCTGCAAGCTCCATTCATGGTAAGTGCCCTTATACAAGTCCCATTTTGTTTTATCTCTTATGCCATAGTTTTCCTTTACCTTCTCTATGTTTAAATATGTTTAGATATGCAAATACTTACCATTGTGTTACAATTGCCGATAGTATTCAGTCCAGTAAGTGCTGTACAGGTTTATTGACTAGGAGCAATTGGCCATACCTATAGCCTAGGGGTGTAGTAAGCTGTACCATCTAGTTTTGTGTAAGTACGCTCTGTGTCCACAGAACAATGAAATCACCTAATTGATGCATTTCTTAGAATATATCCTCATCATTAAGCAAGGAATGACTGTATACTATATATATTACTTAATTTATTCTCTTTATTTTGTTTTGAGAACCCACTAGAATATGAATTTTATAAGCCTTGAGATTTTAATCTGTTGTTTTCCCAACTGCTTATCCCAAGGTCTAGAACAGGGTTCTAGCCTCACTAGTAGTTAAAAATTTGAAAATTAAACAAGATTCTAATTTTAGACTTTACCATTTATAAAAATGAACAAAAAGTAATATCCAGGGTTCAAAGATATAAAAACTGTAATATATATATGATGAAAGTAGAAAACAGTCCCAACTTTTCTGTAGAAAATTGGTCAAAATATGTATATACTTTGGTAGAGTAAGACTCCTTATTAAAATTTATTCCAGGAAAATTGAGAATGTATGCAAAGATTTAACAACAGTAACAACCACCATAGTCTTGTTTATGAAAGTGAAAAAATTTAAAACTCAAAACCTCCATTCCAAATATAGAAGCCTCGTTAAATGAAATATGGTATATTTATACAATGAATATAATACAATCATTAAATTAGTATTCAGGCAAATATTTAGAACACGAGAAATATTAACAAATTACTAGTAAGTGAAATAAAGCAGTCTATAAAATGTATCTGTAGAATGATTTAATTTTTGAAGAAAAAAATGTATATCCTGTATATCAACCCGGGAGGTTAGATAGTTGTTAACAATGTAGTGTCTAGAGTGAGGTGGGTAGCTTTTTCTTATTTATCGGATTTGTATTTTATGGTTTTCTTTTAAAATAATGATCACATAATACTTTTATACTGGGAAAAAAATCAAAATTATATTTGTATTGATAGTCCAAAAACTATTACTATTATAAGTGCAAAGGATTTTCTTTACATGTGAATTGTGTATATTCTTATGTGTTTATGATATTTGATAATACTGTTTGTATTTAGTTTTTAATATCTTACATCGGTAAGTAGGAACTAATGCTCAAAATTTGCAGATGGAGTAATCTCCTTGGGTCATTTTAGTCTTTAGAACCCAGACGTGTGAATGCTGTCTGCCCACAGATATGACTGTATTGAAAAATGTATTTAACATGACTCTGATGATAAGATAATTAAAATTATGTCACACAATTAATCCAATATTTTATCTCAGAGATTTTAATTAAAACTAACCTTTTCTCTCTTTCCCTCTCTCTCTCCATCTCTCTCTAGTTTCTCCCTTTTTGGCAGCAGTGCACAATCCAGTTTTATTGAACAAAAGAAGGGGAAATTCCCCATCTGGCCAGAGTGGAGTGAAGCTGATATAAATGCAGAAAAGTGGGATGCAGGCAGAGGTGGAAAAGAAAAGGACAAAACAGGAAAAAGCCCTGTATTGGTAAGTAGACCTGAACGCGACTAGATTTCATTTTGGTTTTTAATCTTACAATGGAATACGATTTGTTAACATGAGAGCATACCCATTCTTCTCCACAATCTCCATTCAAAAGAGAAATCTTGTCTTTGTCTACCTGCCCTCCCCACCAGCCAATGCTTTATCTTTCCCAGCTTTAGTCCTGAGTTTTGGTGAATCACATTTGAGTAAGAGGAAAGAAAGAGCTATGATCATGGAGTCATAGTGAAACAAGGGGGAAATTAGGAGGTAGAAGAGGTTAGCCAATGGATTTTGGACAAAGCTGGGAAGCAGGCATTTAGAAGGTGGTTTAGAGAATGAAAGTCCACAGCAGACCTGTGATCTCTTACCTAGTGGTTGTAAGAAACGGAATTTTTAAAAGCGATGTTACTGTGAGGTAAAATCTATATTCCTCTTAGTATCTTTCCAAGCTATGTGGATAAAGATCTGAGCTGCTCTTTGTTTACTTTTTGTCCTGTAAACATGATATGTCCCAGAGATTGGAGCTAAGTGGAGTTCCTACATTTTCCAATTATTTTAGGTTCTTTTGCCTATTTTAAAATGTTTACTCTGACTGGATTCATTGGCTCACACCTATAATCCTAGCACTTTGGAGGCTGAGACAGGAGGATCACTTGAGGCCAGGAGTTCCAGGCCCACGTGAGCAACATAGTGAGATCCCCGTCTCTACAAAAACTTTAAAAATTAGCTGGGTGTTCTGGTGTGCACCTGTAGTCTCATCTGCTTGGGAAGCTGAGGGAGGAGGATCTCTTGAGCTTAGGAGTTTGAGGCTGCAATGACCTATGATTAGCCACTGCACTCCAGCCCGGGCAACAAAACCACACCCTGTGTCAAACAAAACAAATATAAAAAGGTTTACTCTATTGTAAAGACTTTTTTCAGCCTATGGGGCTGGGTTGCACTTAAAATATGACCTACTTATTTGGTGCAGTAATTCATTTAAAAATATTTATAGAACACAGTGTAATTTTCAAAACACAAACAAAATTGCCAGGATTGCTAGGTTGAACTCTGCTATCTCTGTTTGCATAGAGCATTCTGAAATGGTAAATATCAGCATTTAAATTTTTTTCAAAAAATATAGTGTCACAAACTGCATGATTCATATCAGTGATTTATTCACAAAAGATATTCAATAAAGGGAGCTAATTTCCAGCTCTGTTAGCACTTGAAAAATTTCCAAATTAGCAAAGTGTAAGGGAACACATTCTTTGTACCATATCTAGAGTGATTATGGAACTTTTAGATACAAAGAGCTTTTGAACCCTCAGGGTTCAAATGAAAGTGGGCATATTCTGTGCATTTTTAGCAGCAATTCAAAACGTATGGAGACTGTGTGTGTGCCTGTGTGTGTGTGTGTGTGTGTGTGTGTGTGTGTGTAGCTTTCAGAATTTATACCAGGAGAATAGATTGCGCAAATTCTCGGTTGAGCAGTTAAGTTCTGGAGAAGACCTAGAGATGAGTCACTCCAAAGTGTGGAGAAACAACAGGGAGGGAAAGGGCAAAATTGCTTGGGTTTTTGAAATAGGATATAAAAAATAACTCTTTAGGGAGCTTGGAGTGCAAGCATGCTTTTGTGAGGGGACTGTGAAAACATCTTACAGATCTCTGCAAGGTTGGGTATCAAATTCTGGGATTGATCAGTGTTATTAAGCAAGGGCAAGTGTGTTGGAAGAACATTTATTGGAAGAAAACCAGGGAGATTGGAGCAGTAGCAAGTGTGCTGGTCACCTGATGTCCGTTTTACTTGATGGCAGCAAATAGGAATCAGGTTGGCTGAACATCAGACCCCCCAATGTAGATATTGTGGCCCTTGGATTAAGGAGCCTATACAGCTGCATGGTTAGGGAAACACGAAGTCAACTCTTGCTGTGAACAGGGGCCATCCAATGGTGTGTGACACTTGAGAACCTTAACCTACATCCTGTTCTGCCACTGTAGCTTTCAAAGGTCAGAGAGCACTAGCTCAAACTATAGTGCAAAGTGGTAACATCTGGGCTAGAACCTGACTCCCCACCCCGGTTCTGTCCCACAGCCTCAGCGTTCTCGGCTCACAAAGCAATACCCCCTCCACTGGGGTGAGTGGTAGACAGTGTCCAAGCCTTGTGATTGCATCTCTGTGATGGGGTAGCATGGTAGCTCTTAGCCATGATTTGCAACATCCATATTTTACCAAGATTCATTGCCTTAAGTTTACAATGATAGCAGCTGTCCTTGGAGATTTGTTGATACTGAACTATAGCTTCGTATGATGTTACCATTGGAGAAATAAGAAAGGGAATACAGGAACTCTGTATTATTTCACATGTCTTTATGTACAGCATCTATAATTATCTCAAAAGAACAAGATTTAAAAATTCATAAATGAAAGTCAGTTGGATCAAAGGTCCAGGTTTTATTTACATTTAATCCTGTTTGTGATTCTAACAATTGAAAATTAAGTAAATATTTCTCAATCTTCTCGACTCAGTTAAAAAAATTTTTTTTCAATAGAAAATATGGCTATATATGGCCTATCCAAAATAGTTTTCCCACCTTACCTAATTTACATTCCAAAGCATCTCATGCTTGTTTGGGCTGCCTCCTCTACAATTAAAATACTACTCAACAATCCACCTTCTGCTAATGATATGCACTATTGTTAAATTCAGTATTCTCCAAATACTCCATGAATTGGGTCTAAAGACAAGCACTCAAAGTGCTCCACACATGCTTATTGATTGATCAGATTTATGCACAGATTTGTTTTTATTAAGATTGAGCTATGTTTATTTTAATATACCCATATGGAAAAAAAGGTTAATTTATTTTTTATATAGCATTTTTTTGAAGACCCTGAAGGAAAGATTGAGTTACCACCATCATTGAAAATTTATTCCTGGAAACGTCCACAGGATATTTTAATTAATCGGGTAAGAAATTTTGTTTACTAGTAAGCAAAATACTTATTAATTATGAGGATGTCATACCCTAGTGATAAAAATATGCATTTTTGAAATGATTTAGAGTAATTTTTTCTTGTGATATTCAGCAAGAAAAAGTAATTGCTTTTTGTCATTTAAATCAGAAATAAATGTTTACCAGTATAGTTAAATAGTTCTTGTACTAGTTTCCAACAGATTGTATTGAATTTTTGTTCAGAGTCTTAAGTTTTCTTCTTCTTCTCTCCAAAATGTTGAATTATAGCCTAAAATGTTACGTGAAATTATTCCTTAATTTCTGACTGACATACTTTCTCCTTTCTGCTTCTTAGTACAAACTTATATGACATGGAGGTCTATTTCCTCTAGTGTTTATAGCATCACTTTTCCAACCCAAGAGGTCTGATCTCTCTATTTCAGGGATTATTGAGGCATTTTCCAGAGGTCACCTTCATATCTGGACTCCATGTCCAACCCTTTGAAGCATACTGACTGGGACGTCTCTCAAGAAACCTTCATTTTAAATAGCACTTATATAGATTAAAACTTAAGACACACTGGTCTATAGCTTCTTAACAGCTATGTTAGTTTGAGCATATTTGTTTTTTCCAAGGGTCTAATTATCACTAAGGTCTTTTTTCCTTTGTTGTATATCCTAGAACTTTCATTTAATGCATAGAAAACCAGTAGACTAAATTATTTAGAACTAGTCAAGTGGTTGTAGTGGAGCTGATTCTTTTGTACATTTGTGGAATCTATTAAAGCTCTGTCTCTACATAAAGTGATTTTATTCCTAAAAGTTTTAGCCTTCATCACCACTTCCACTAATGCAAGAAAATATAATATATCCATCATATGTTCCAACTACTATTACTAGTGGAGAAAATCAGATAAACCTGAATTCAAAAAGATTTACTGAAATGAGAAAATAAAACGGTATGTTTCTGCCCACCAGGGTATTTTTGAATGCCCATTTGTAAGGCATTTGTAAGGCAAATAAAATAAATCAAATATACGCAATCCATACTTTTAAATGACTTATAATGTTAGGTAACATTAACATAAAGAATATAAACTCTGTGAGGTTAATATAATGTATAATAAATCCCACCCTTATTTTACAATGGTGGCAGGTCCCATTGCATACAATTCCTTCTGTGAACTGCTTAATTCCTGTGTTGGCACAGCCATTTGTAAATGTGTAGATTTGGCCAGCTCTAACACAGAGGTTCTCTGCACTAACAGACACATTGTAGTTCGTAGCTAAGGTGACCATGTATTGATCATCCAAACTGGGACACTTTGACAAGGAAAGATGGAGAACTATTCATAGTTATACCAGGACTATAAACCACTACTATCCTGGGCAAACTGGGATATATGGTCGCCCTATTCTTGGTTCTTGTCATCATTTTCAAAGGCCTTTTAGATCCCCTTCAAGTATTACCCTGTTAATTTCCTCCTACTGACAAAGACCAATGATCAAATGGAGCATGTGAATTCTATCCTCTGTAAGGGCCTCCATGGCTTGTCTTCCCACTGACAATCAGTGAGACCATCTGCCTTCTGGAAGACAAGAACACCTCCAGCTCTGTCTAGACCTCTGGCAGAGAATGGTTCTCTATGGCCATAATGGCTTCCATCTGGCTAATGCCTTCATTGTATAAAGGACCTCATAGTCCTGGTGTTACTAAGACTAGATCCAGTTTCTGGCTGAGTAGGAGGGATAAGACCTGGAAGATCCATCACACCATCATTTCCATCATGTTTTGGAATATGCCACAACCTTCCAGTGGGCAAACACGGAGAAATCTCAGCCCACAATCATTTTAACCATAGCATGCTCCACTCCCTCATGCACCAGAAATCTTGCAGAAGGAAAACTGTAGCCATCTCCCCTTCTTCATGCTCTCGGTTTTGTTAAATCTATTTTTCCAAACCTGTTTCTAACTTTAAACTCCATTCTCATCTCTACTCTATATCTCAGTTCCAGACCATTCAGTGACTCTCACCCAGTTTTATTGCTGGTTTGCCTGCTTCTAGTTTTCTTATCCTTATAGTTTGAACTTTGGTTCTGATTTCCCACCTATAAACTTTGATAACTCCCTTGATCATGAATTACATTCTCCTTTAACTAAGAGCTTCAGGTAACCTTGAGCACCTTTGAGAGACATCTGTTATGGTTGACCTAGAATGGGTTCCCCTGCTTTGGCACCAGGTACCATGGGCCACACAACCCCCCCGCCACGTTGATCAAGAACTCAATCCAGCAAACAATGTCCTATAATACTTTATATTATCTTTTGCCTATTTCTTTTTTGTAAATAGAGTTTATTTTAAAAGTGGCTATTGCCATTGATACTTAATATATTTTGACACTTCTAGACTAATGTTTAAAAGCAAGTGCAAGTCTATGGAATCTTATCCATGCTATCAAGATGAAGATACTAAGATTGCTTTTGCTGACTATACTGTGACCTATCAAGATCAGCCACCAAATACTTGGTTTATAGTATTCAGGTAAGTCTGTATACTGGCAGTATTCATATCTATAGAGTTTTATTTATGATAGTAGTAACAGTCTTGGCTTCTAGGTTGCTTTCATGACTTCGTTAAAATTCTTCCAAAGTTGCTACCCTTGAATGAGATATTATAGAAATTTTTATTTATGTTTCTTTCATCAAAATATGAAGAATGTTAATTATTATATGCATGAAAAAATAATATAACACATTAATATGCTTTTAGTATAGAAAGATATTCTTTTATTTCTAAGCAACAGCATATTTGGTAAAAGTCACAAATATAAAATGGAATTTATTAGTGGAGTTCTCATTTACATGAAAATAGCATATAATAGTAATTTTTAAAAGAAAATAATATGTATACCTTATACTTATTTGGAATTTTAGACTTTTTTAAAATTTCTTGGCATTAAGCCTAATTTCAGACTTTCTTTAAGATCCATGTCAAGGGAAAGTTTGCTTTTGTATTTACAGGGAAACATTTTTGGTTCCTCAAGATATGATTTTGCTTCCCAAAGTATATACTACACTTCCAGTCTGCATGCTACATGTTGTTAATAATGACACAATGGAACAAGTGCCAAAGGTGTTCCAAAAGCTGGTGCCTTATCTTTATACCAGGAATAAGGTAGGTTTAAAGTTTGTTTTCCCCATCTAATAGAATGGCAGTGAAAATCCTTCAGTTTATAGAGGAGCCAGGAGAAGGTAGGGCGGAGGTATTTTCAATCTACTTAACAAGGAAAGGGCCCTGGTCTTTCCTTATAGACGTCCCATTTATTTGACAACATGAGATACTTAATGTGAATGCTAGAGCATTCATTACCTCTCAGCTCTCTTTTTTTCCCCTCCTCCCCAAAGAAAATATGACAAAAAGAAAGCATTAGAAGTTCTAATTATTGAAATCATAAAATCATATAAATCCTTAAGACATAAATGGATCTAAAGAGCTCATTTAGTCGTATGTCTAAACCAAATGACTGTCTCTTTTTCCCACTGGGTTTTTATTCTACTGCTCTGTATTTCAGAAAATTGAGATTACACAGCCACCCACCCCCTCCCACACCCATAGTCTTTTCTAGGGCTATATAAATTCCTTCAGGGGCCAGAAGCACTTGGCATGTTACTCCTGTGGAATGATAGACCCTGATCGCTGACCTTCACTCAAACCACATTGCCTCTCTGTTCATTTAAATCCCATACTCGTGTTTTAGGGATTCATGACAAAGGATGGTGTGTGCCTGGACTGGAAACCAAGAGATCTGTTTTAGCTCTGATTTTCTATTCTTCAGCTATATAGCTTTGAACTTCATTTTTCTCTTTGCGTTGTGGTTGGACTTGACTTCTGAGGCTCATTTCAACCTTTGGTTCTATGCATTATTTTGAATGAATTAAGACACACTTATTTAGTGGATACTGGTTTTGTAGGAATGAAAAATAAGTTAAAAACGTGTTAACTATATAAAAAAACCTAAAACACTTTTGAGCTGTTTTAGAGATTTTGTGAAACTTTTTAAAAATGAAAGCAATTACATTCTTGATGAAATTGTTTAATCTAATTGATATGTATACATATGTATATACATACATATGTATATACACATTAGTAGTTTCAAAATTTTATTTTACTAATTTTTTTTAATAATTTTTAAAACATATATGTTTTATTAAACTCTTAGCATTTTTTTCTATTGGTTTTCATGAGATAAATTTTCTTGATATTGCAGTCAGATTTTACCAAATTTCAAGATATTATCAAATTGTAACAGGCTTAAATTGTTTTTACTCTCTATTAGATTTGGTAAGTTTCACATTTACATTTTATGAGAAAAATCTGATGAACATTAATATTTTTGTGTGTAGGTATTTATACTTGGAATTATACACTTAAACATAATTTTAAATACTCATTTGATTAAAGTCAATGTATTGATGTTTTTATTTATAATTATGATATTTTTATTTATACTTACTTTCCTTAATTGTTTTTGAAAGGGTATTCATACTTCTCTTAAAAACAGAGCAATTTGCTAATACAAATCAATTTCTGCACATCAAACATATATTACCATCTTTGGCTCATACAATTTCCTTTTACACTATACTTATTCTCCTCTATGTACTAATTAATTATATTTTATTGAAAATTGCAGTTTTGTGAAATTTATCTTTTTACAGCAGAAAACCTTGGGTTAAACCAGACACTACAGGGGAGAACTAGTTCTTCAACAACAGACTAGTCTTCACACCAGTGTATTATTTTTTGAATGTTTGTTTTTCTCAGTTTGACCTAGATTTCTTTTTTGAATAGAAATAATTTATTTAATTGTGATTAGAAATAAAAAGTCTCAAAGATCAAGATCAAAAAGATGATTTCATTTAAAGGGAGACTATCAAGACCATAGATGTCATCAAAATCGAGAAATGAGGTTTACTTCACTAGATAAAGTATATTAATATTAGTCATGGATGCTTAATTTTGGAAAGGACCTTTAGCATTTGGTTGACTCAAATAGGAATCTGATTAGTATTTACATCTAGCATACTTTGGTTGGTTGGGTTGGGTTTGTTTTTTATTTTAGTAACTCCACTAAAGACTTATTTCTTTAGACTAAGCTTGAATTTTTTTTTTTTTTGGATACTTCTAAATGATGCATTTTGAGTTAATATGCAGAACATTCCATCTCTACTTAACTATTATTTTAAAATTGTAAATTGGATCACACCAAACACACTTATTTCCTCTCTCCTGTCTTTTCTATTCTACCCTTTTACTCTAGATAGCTCTGTTTAGGGAAAAAAAAAAAAAAAACAGAGAGATTTGGGAGGAGGATATAAAATTGTGTGACTAGAAGCAGTGGTCACTTTTGTGGTGCAGTTTTCCTCACTTCTTGATTCTTGATCTTTGAACATTTCTCCAAATTTTCAACATTGCTGCTAAAATGTGGTTCCCAGAACTGAACGCTGCCTCTGAAGGGAATTCTGGCACACTTAAACGTAAAAAGGATCATTACTCCATTGTTTTGTATCTTATGATTGCATTCGTGTTGGGCACCTGCAAGGCATGTTGACATTGTGGTCTCAAGAGACAACTGAATGTTTTTGGCTGGGTAGGTAGTGCCTAACTGGTAACCCTAGGCAGGAACTTTGTGGCTAACTCATCAAGAGGCATCCCGGCCCATATGAAATTCACGAGAGGCCTTGACGTACGCCTTCCCGAAATCCATAACACCATGCCTGCAATATTTGCCTGATTTTGTGTCTTCTAATCTTATTTTTAAAAATGAAGTTTTTGTTCCCAATAAACTCACATTGGCTTTTAAGAATGTTTTGTTCTTTTGGGTTCTCTCATGAGACATCTTTTTTATGATCTGCTGTAGAACCTTGATAAAGACCACTATTAAATTTACTAGTTTGTGGTTGCAGAGTACATATTCTTCTTCAATTTGAAAAATCAAAATTGTTCACTCTGTTTTTCTCATAATTCCCTGAAGACCACATAATGTCTTTGTAATGTAATGTAATTCAGAATACTCATCTATGAGATCTCTCAGTACTCAGTACTGTATATGTAATTCTTTTACTCTGAGAGTCTTGAATCTATTTATAATAACCAGGTTCTATCTTAAAATCCTATCACTGGTTTAGCTATAGATTTTCACTTACTGATATCTATCCCACTATTTTACAAATATTTTTTCTCTTACAATTATTCTGTGAGTCTGGACAAACACAAAGTAGGAGTCCTGTAATTTTGTTTTGCTTCTTTAATGCATTAGTACCATAAGCTTGGATAATAATAAAAAAGCAACAAATCTGTGCATTACACTTTGCAAGTAAAAATGCTTTAGCATATATGATTTATCTTCCTTTTTTTACTCACCCCAAACATAATGTCAAAAGGTCCTTCTTGGTGTTGCCAATTATCATTTCATTATGAGTTAATATTCCTAGATGTCTATTGATTTTTTTTTATTCATTCTGGCTTGTATGTATCTAATCTTTGTTTCTGGAAATCTAAATATGTCAGAGAACTTCCTCTTTAACAGAGAACAATTGGAAGACAAATCTGCCTTTTTATTCTTTATTAGGGGCATCTGAAATTATAAACTCAGAATTACTTTGAGGCTTTGCATCTTATTATGATATCATGCTCTTGGTTCATGGACTTATTGCCCAGATATCCAGTTGTGTTGAACAAAGCTGCTCCTTACCATAAACTAGGCACTTTCCCAGGTTCTTTAGCTGCTGCTTTTCTCCACCTTAGGGTGGAGCTCATTTCCAACCATACATCTGGGTTCCGAGGAATCAAATCAGCTGTTAATTCCATAGCTTTACCTGTCATCTCAAGGGAACTACATTTCTATGAACCCTTATGCTTTTCTCACTTCAGTATTTTAGAAAGATGAATCTGAGAGACAGGAAAATCAAATCAGAACCTATTGGACCACTCCAGGATGATGCGATGATAAAAATTTACCTTTGGAACCATTAGAAGAATTAGGAAAAAAACAGTTATCATCTACTACAGTTAAGCACTTTAAATACAGTCAAAGAACTACACAAAGAAAAATGTTAGAATCATTTTCCTGACAACATGTAAGATGGCACTTTCGAAGAGTAATTTCAAAACATTATGCTAGGGATTCTACTGTTCATTGAGAGATCTTGGGATTTGTATGTGTATCAGGATAATAAAACATTTAGTACTGTGACATATTGTACATTTAAGAGGCTAGTAACAATATTACTCATTTCTGCATAATTTCTCTTTCTTATAGAAGGGATACACATTTGTGGCTGAAGTATTTACGGGTGATACATATGTATCAGCCTCACGATGGAAACTGCGCCTCATTGGCTCTTACACTCCACTCCCATGCCTCTCTCGGGACTCTCCATACAATGCTTTCACCATAAAGGAAATCAGAGATCACTACATACCCAATGATAAGAAAATTTTATTCAGGTACAAGTATATGGCCGAAGGGAAAATGCATTTTTTTTAAAATGTTAATATTTTAGGATAAAAATCAATTCTGCAGTAAAATCGTGAGTCAGTTTTTAATTTGAATTTCTATGCTCTTTTGGAAACAATTAATTTAGAGCAATGTGATTATATGGGCATTATATAGGATTAACCTTAGACGGTTGCATATAATGGTAATGATATTTTCTTTGTCATCATCCTATTTGACTTTAAATATTCTTTGAGACTTTAAACATTCTTTGTGACTTTAAACATTCTTCAGCAGAAATAATATAGTATTGCAATTCCCAATCCTCATTAAAAAAAATCTGTTTTCTTCCTTCAACGTTTTCTTAGTCTTCTTTGACATGATGGGCTGTTAGGCAGACAGTATTAAAAAATACTGTTGAGCTGTGCAACTATTCACAAATTCCACTTCAGACAGAAACACAGTGCACCATTGTCAAAAGCTGATAACAAACTTGTATACTCGACCCCCATAAACTCTTGCCAACCAGCCTCATGCAGCAGTGGCTCCAGTCAGGCGGGGGAGGTTAGAACTAAAATCATGAGCATAGCAGCCATCAATTTAGCCCTTATGGCTTACTAGCTAGTGTTCTAATTGTGCTGGTCAATGTGGGAAGATTTCTAATTGTGCTGGTCAGTCTGGGAGGATTATTTTGTGGAAATTTATTTTATTCTTTGGTATTTTAAATACATTCATTTAAAAAATAAAATAAAAATATAAAAGACAAACAAAAATGTATTAATAAAAATAAAAGGATTTGTTCTATAAAATTTGGATTCAGTCAGAAGGCCACACTTAAGGACCTAGAAGGCCACATGTGGCCTTAAGGTTGCAGGTTCTGCACTCCTGGGTCAGATGCATGTTTCCAATCTTTTTTGCAAGAGGTTTCCCACCTGTTGGTAAAAGACGAGGATGGAGGCTATGGGTACTACTTTAATTTTTCTGCATTTTTGTGAATCAAGGAAAACGCTGTTATCAGGGAAGCTTCCAAGGGCACTGCTTCTGCCAGTTGTGCTCTTTATGTAATGGAAAAGGTTAGTGTGACAGTAGTTTGCAGATCTGTTACAGGGTTTAGTGACTTTTAAGTCTATTAAGTTTTATTGGTGCATGGGGGAAGGGGATGGAGGTATAACTACATGATGAGTGCAATGCGCACTGTCTGGGGAATGGACATGCTTGAAGTTCTGATTCGGAGGGATGGGCAGGACATGGGCAATATATATAACCTGAAATTTTGTACCCCCATAATAAGCTGAAATAAAAAATAAAATAAAAAAGGCACATTTTTAAATTTGGGATTTGATAATAAAAGTCCTATAACACCCTTTGTTTTATTGTACAATGTTAGGATCTTTTGCCAACATCTATAATAACTAATATTTCCAGGATGTTAGCAGACTTTACAAGGTGGTTTCACTTTTAGGTTTATCATGTCTGAAAATTATACCATTTCCTTTACTGACTTGAGGGAGAGAGTAATATACTTGATTATAAAGTTAATGTTTTTTGACAGGTATTCAGCTAAAGTGGCAGTACCACAACTTGTTACGATACAAGTACGCACGTCCAAACCAGATGCTTTCATCAAGCTGCAGGTCCTAGAAAATGAAGAAATTTTGGTGAGCTGCATTGGAAAAGGCCAAGCTATAATCCCAGCATTCAACTTCTTGAGAAGTGATAAAACTCTGAGCTCCCAATGTAAGTGTGCCTTTTTGAACTGCATATTTGCTTTCATAAATAGACATTTATGTTTGCATGACATCATAAAAATGAAGATAAGATAGCAAGTAACCACTTAAATATGTAAAACTTGATATTATAGTAAAAATTAAAATGCCACTATTGCATTTACATGTGAAATTTGGCTCTGAAAATCAATAGTTTGGTTATATGTGTACTTTAAAGACTTTTCACCTTGGAGAAAAATTTATTTTCTTATTACATGAGCTTTCTTAATAAGAAGTAGAATTTTTATTATTTTGAAAGAATCTTTTACTTTTATTTCATTCCCAATTCATGATTTTTAGAAAATATTCTGCATATTAAAGTTAACAGAAACTTTAAAGTTATTACTTTCAATGTAATATTCTTAAAGAGTTATTAAATAAATAAAATAAATTTTTCTGAAATAATGCTTGACAATGATACTTTGAGGTGTATTATTCATTCAGTCACTTTAGTAACTTGATTCAGACTGTAAAAAATCACATATGTCCCAATGCAGAAAATTTGGAAAAATAAATAATTGTAAACAAGGAAATAAGAAATTCTCTATAATCATGCTACCCAGAAAAAAATATTGTTAATATTTTAGCTTTTTTGACAGAACACACTGTAAATAGTTTAGCTTTTATGCCTCCATTCTCCATTTTTGCATTTACATTGTAAAAAAAAATCAGGATCTTACCTATTTTGCCAATTGATATTTCTTCTTAAAACCATAACGTTTTTCATTTTTTTATGGCAGCGGTTGGGACCTCCAAGCCAGAGGTAAATACAAGTGGTCACAATCCTGAGATATATATTGTCCAAGTGACTGAACACACTTTATACATTTTGTCCAATTTTATCATTTTTTATGGTGGGAGAATAAGTATAATGCTCGTTACTCTGTTATGGCTGGAATTGAAATTTCCCTGTGTTATTCACTTAGGTTCTCTCAGTACATGTTTGATAAATTAATTAATAATATCCAACATATTTCTCTTTTTATTCCTACCAAGGGTACTTACATTATCTGTTAATTACAAAATAATAAAAATATAAATTAAAAATTAAAGTGAAAGTCTTTTAAAGTGTGACGACATACACAATGGTGTTAAACTTTAAGAAAGTCAGAGTCAGTGAGGTTATTAATAGCTTAGAGTCATTTGAGTGGTACAAAAATAAAGGAGAAAATGTTGAAGTGTTGTATATTCTTTTAGCAATCAATAGTTGTTCAGAATATGTACTACCCTGTGCAGGTAACATACTATTATAGCAGATTTCTCTATTATCAGAATGTTTCCAAGGAGCCAGTCATGTTGGGTTTTATCTCATTAAAACAAAAAGAATTGACCTATTCCTTTGAGTATTTTATGAAGAGATCTAACCCATGTAGTTAATAAAAATTATATATATATAACATGTTTTAAATTAAACTTAAAATTTCTCCTATTCAGCTAGCAAACAAGTTCTTTTATTTCACGCTGCATCCAAGAAAGAACAAGAAGTATATGTTAAGAAGAAATCTGCCCTGGGAAGTCAGAAATCCTATAAGGGTAAACCTGGAAATATAATACAAGACACTGGTCTGCCTCTTTTGGAGGAGGAAACTACCAGTACACCCACCACAGAAGAAATTGCTAGTGTGCCACAGCAGGTATATTTACATTAAAAAGAAGTATTCAGGACTGCTCCTAAAAATCTAATGTAACATAAAAACAATCCACTTCCTGAAAGTTGTCAATATATAATATGCAAGGTCACCAGTGCATAAGCAGAATTGAAGAATAAATCATTCTTGACTGTTTCTCTGTGCCAAGATCTTTAAATACATGGCAAATTTCATCTGTACGCTAACTCAATAATGTAGATGTAATTATCTAACTTTACAGTTATGAGTCTATATAACTTTGAAGGTCACATAGTATTAATAATAAAGGTCACATATGAAAGGTCACATATTAATAAAAACTAATCTGTATGTGGTTAAAACTACAGGAAAAAAAGGACAATGCATGTATTTTAAAGTAGCAGGAAAAAAAAAGACCTGTGCATTGGAAACCAAAAACGAAAAAAGTAAAAGGAATTTAAAAGAAAATACAGTGTCAGAATTAAATCCTAATACGATAGTAATTACAATAAATTCAAACAGATTAAATTAATCGATTAAAAGACTAAAATTTTAAAGATATATAACTATAAGTAGTCCAAAATGACACTTTTAAACAAAATGTCAAAGAAAGATTAAAAATACAAAGAAAAATATACCTGGCAAATACGAAATGAGACCTGTGATGATAGTTTTAACACATCAAGACATATAATTTATAAAGGATAGTATATAAAAATAAAAGGAAGATAAATCAAGTAGATATGAGCATACTAACATATAGGCACCTAACTACCCAAACACAATAAATAAAAAGAAAAAAACTTTTAGAACTATGGAGAAAAAAAAAAAAGGAAAGTCAACAATTAACAACTGAATATTTTAATACGGTGGTCCCCAATCCCAGGGCCACAAAGCAGTACCGGTCTGTGGCCTGTTAGGAACCGGGCGGCACAGCAGGAGGTGAGAGGAGGCAAGCCAGTGAAGCTTCCTCTGTATTTATAGCCACTCTCCATGGCTGACATCACCGCCTGAGCTGCGCCTCTTGTCAGATCATTGGTGGCATCAGATGCTCACAGGAGTACGAACCCTACTGTAAACTGCACATGTCAGGGATCTAGACTACATACTCGTTATGAGAATCTAAGGCCGGATGATCTGAGGTGGAGCTGAGGCAATGATGCTAGCACTGGACAGCGGCTGCAAATACAGATTATCTTTGCTAAGGCAGAGAGGTTTGACTGCACAGAGAACATAATACATCAAATCAGTGAGTGGCAGGTGACAATGTAATAATAATAGAAATAAAGTGCACAATAAATGTAATGCGCTTGAATCATCCCCAAACCAGCCGCCCCTCTCTTTCCCACCCCACCGCAAAGCCCCGTGGAAAAGTTGTCCCCATAAAACTGGTCCCTGGTGCTGAAAGTGTTGGGGACCACTGTTTTAACACATTCCTTTCAGAAACTGGAAAGATCAAGCTGAAAAACAAAATAAATATGATTGTGAGGATTTGAAAAATCTAAGTATAAACTTAATAGCTTAGGCATCTATATAAAGCACTTTACCTAGTAAATGAAGAACATATTTTTCTTGGCACGTACAGAATATTTTTTAAAAACTATCCTGTAATAGGCAATAAATGGAAGCCTCAATAAAATCCATACTATCTATATCATATAGATATGTTATCTGGACATAATGCAATAAACTAGAATAATTAACAGAGTTTCAAATCCCATAAATGTGAAAACTGAAAGTATATTAAATAATCCTTTAGCTAAAAAAGAATATCAAAAAAGGAAATTATGAAATACATAAGATTCAATAAAAGTAAAAAAACTATAAATCAAAATTCGTAAGCAACATCTAAAATAGCATTTAGTGGAATGCTAATTTTAGATTAATTCATTAGGAAGCATGAATAATCAAAAACAAATGAGATAAGCTATTGTAATAAAAGGGAAAAAACAAAATAGTAACTCGAAGATAAAAGAAAATGGATTTTAATAGAAAATAGACATCAGTGAAATGGGGAACAAAAAATAAATTAGATTAATAAATTCTAAGCTACTTCTTTTAAAGATTAATGAAGTAGACATACTTCTAGTAAGACCAATCAAGAAAAAGAGAGAGAAAGATACATAAATTAACAAAATACAGAAGAAAAAATAGGGTGGAGGTGAAATTACAGACAACAGGTTTAAAAAATATTAAGTGTTATAAACAACTCTGCCAACAAATTCAAAACCTATGGGGACCAAGCATGGGCTGCCCTTGGGGAAAGAGGATCTGGGATCCAGCTGATGCAGTTTTATGGCTTGTCCCTATGTATATATTTTTAAATTATTATTTAAATAGATAATATAGTCATGTAGATTAAAAGGAAACCTCAAAAGATACAAAAAGATGTGTCTCATTTTTAATTAAAAAGATACTGTATCAGCAACAACAACAACAAAAAAACCTATGGGGGAGGGGGAACACGTAAGTTCCCGGGGGCATCGGAGAATCGGCAAAGCTGATTCACAAGAAAATAGAAAATCTAAATAAAACAAGAAAGAATAATAAAATTGAAATGATAATCCAAAGTCTTCTAAGTCTTCATTTTCCAAAAATCCATAGGCCCAGCTCTAACAGACTTTCAAGGAGTAAATTGTTCTAGGAAACAAAAAAATTATACAAATTTTCAAAGGCTTTTTAAGAGGTTAATGTAATCCTGATTCCAAAACCAGATAAAAGTAACACAAAAAAGTGAATAAAATTCATTTATAAACATGAGTGAAAAATTACAAAGAACATAATAGGTAACAATTCCACCAGTGCAGAAAGTGATCAGGGAGCATTCATCTCAGGAATTCAAAAGTGTTTTGCTGTTAAAAAATGTATCAGTCTTAGTCACCACAGTAATTTTGACTAGATGAAAATATATGACCCTGAAACATGTAAGTTCAATACTTATTATGGATTTCTCAAAAGTGCTCTTAGCAAACTAGCATAGGAGAAAACTTTTCAACTGTAAATGTTACATATCAAAAATCTTAAACTTAATGGAGAACTATTATATACAAAAACATCACATTAATGTAGATAATTTAGGTATATTCCTATTAAAATTCAAATAAGAAAGAATGTCCACTATCGTTGCACAGACCAATAATGCAAGAGAAAAAATAAATAAAAGAGTATTCGAAATAATCACCGAGTTATTTACAGATGATATAATAGCAAGATTGTCAGAGACATTAATAATAGCAAATACTTATTTATTTCCTTACTCATCATCTACTATGCACCTGGTACTGTGTATACACATAGATCTTTAATTCTCCCATCAACTCTTTTTTTTTAATTTTTTTATTTCAGCATATTATGGGGGTACAAATGTTTAGGTTACATATGTTGCCTTTGCCCTACTCAAGTCAGTGCTTCAAGAGTGTCCATCCCCCAGACGGTGCACAGTGCACCCATTAGGTGTGTATATACCCGTCCCCTTCTCCCCCCTCCCATCTGCCCAACACCCCACGAATATTACCACTATATGTGCAACTCTTGAAGTATTCTATCCTTGTTTAACAAAGAACCTGGAGCACAGAGAGCTTAAATGACTTGCTCAAGGCCAAACAGCTGGTTTGTAATGAAGTAGGACTTGAAAGCAGACAGCTCCAGCCCCTGAGGCCATACTCTTAATCACCACACTGCAGGTTCTAAAACTTACAATAACTGGTAGCCTTTCTTTACAGTAGCACTATGTACTAGACATTAGAATAGGATCCCTTTCATAATAGCAACGAAATTGTAAAATATCTAGGAATTAACCAGTAATGCATCAATTGTCTATAGAAAAACTTAACACTTCAATAAAGGACATAGAAGATGATCCAACCAACTGGAGAACTTAGATGATTTGAATAAATAGAGAAGTATTTCATGTTTTTCACAGAGGTGACACAATGGTATAAAGACACCAGTTATCTCCAATTTACTTTTAAATTCAATGCAATATCAATCAAAATTCCAACTGTATTTGTCGGAAATTTTCTAAACTTACTCTAACATTCACAAGACTTAATAACAATTCGCAAATAGTTAAGTCAACTTTGAAAAAGAAGAGCAAAGTATATCTTAATATTTCTAAATATTGAGACGGTAAAAAGCCATAGAAGTAAAAATAGTATTAATTAGTGCAAAAATAGGAAAATGAAGCAATGGAAGAAAGTAAAATATGAATATATCACGTTTGCATGGAAATTTAATATGTAATTAAAGGCAACACCATAAATCACCAGAGAAAACATGGACTGTTGAGTGGATAGTGCTGGGAATATTACCTTTCCATGGAGAAAAATAAAACTAGACCATTAGCTAACAGCATGAATAAAGGCAACTTCCAGATGTATTGGAGATTTCATTGTAAAATTTTAATCCATAAACATAATAAAATAATAGATGATGTAGGGACCATTTTTTGTGCCCTCAGCACAAAAAGAGAAAACCCTAAAGACCAACAGCTTTGAAAAAAATACTGAAACTCTTTGGTTACCTGAGAAATGCAAAATATAATAGCAGTGAGATTCCACTTTATACCAATTGCACTGGCAAAAATTAGAAAGTTAGGTAGTAGCAGGTGTTGGTGGGGATGTGAGGATATTAAACTTTTATAAATTGTAGTGTTCCAAAATTTTGGAGAATAGCTGGGATTATTTAAATTATGATCATATGATCCAGAAAATTATACATTTATCATGTGGCTAGAATAATAAATTATATTAGACACATACTGTGTCTATTCCTATTGTTTGTTCTTAAACACTGCATTTTATTTCACAGAATTACAAGTATATTATAAAGTGTTTGGTGTTATATAACAGTTGGCCTCTCACTGAAAATCAGCTGACGTTTGTTCAAGCACTAAAAGACTTAGAGAAAAGTGATACCAAAGGTATGTCACTCTAAATGTTCACACATGCACTTACATTTTATGTAACTATTTAATAGTAAATTGATCATGTAATTATTAAAACATATTGCTTATCATTTGTATTCTATATATTGTGGCATTTCCTTTTGTTAATTGATTACATATTTCAACATTTTTACTGCATGGTTTATGAGAAATAAAAATATATGTTTAATTTAATTTAATTTAAGCACATTTTCTCTAGCAGGTAAAAATTTTACTCTGAAGAATCAGTCTTAAATGTCATGTTTATAAATGTTTAGGCAATTTGATTAAATTAAAAATAGCAATATGTCAGCTGCTATGCATCAATTATATTTACAACTCAACCTATGTGCTCTAATTTTAAGTATATGATATATTTTAGAAAAATTCAATTATTAATGTCTTCAAATTATTAATTTAGTTTGCTTTTAAAATATAAATACTTTATATAAAGAAATTGGTCAGGTGCTTTTTTATTAATAATTACTATGTTGGTGACCTAATTTAAATTTTATATTCATTCAGAAGTCATTGTTGCTCCACTTACTCATTTAAACTCAACTTTTAATTTCTATGAGAAATATCACATAGAATTTGATTTTTTTTCAAAAACTTCACATCTTTATAACCCATGATAAAAAATAAGGCCTGAAATATGGCTATGTACTACCTAGGATATTTCCGTTATAAATTTTTAGCAAGCTTGGTCTCTGGTTAACATGAGGCAACAGTGCCACCTTTAGTATATTTCAGTACCTAAGTTTTAGTAAAAATTGCTTACTGAGATGGCTCACTTTCACTTAAGAACACAGAAGACTGGAGCATCTTGAGCAAGTAGCACTTAGTGATGTCATTCGCCTTCATATATAATTAGTGGTGATGTGATCTTAAATTCCTTTTGCCAATATGTTACACTTTTATGTTGCTGACCTGTGCCTTTGAAGTTCTAATCCCTTTACAAAAACAAAAATAAACTTTGTCATTCTCAAAAATATTAGGTTTTAAGTCCCACCCAATTTTATTAGCAGAATTATAACATTTCCTTTACTTAATTCCTTCTTTAGCTCAATGAATGCCTGGTGTACCCAATTCAAGGTCTTTGAAGAAACCAAACATTATTAAACATACATATATGTATCTTTATATATACTTATGTATAAAAAGGGATTTTTCTGTTTATATTTACCAAGTATGATTGTACTTGACAAATGTACATTTTGTTCTAATTCTAGTTTAGAAATATGTAAATGTTCAAATCCCAACCAGATTTGATTCCTGAATATATAAAAAATCTAAGCACTGAATTTTAATCATAAAAACAAAATTGCATTTTTAACTTTTTATAAGTTTTATTATCTACTGAAGATTTCTTTCTACTATATTCTGGATATGTGTAAGGCAATATAAGAGGAGACCTAAAAGCATGATGTTAAAGGCTTTTTAAATTCATTTTATCAACAGATACTCCTTGAGCACTTCCTCTCTGAAAGGGGTATATTAATTTATTCCAATAATCATTTCCTCTAGAGGTCTCCTAATTACATGAATATATAACATGAAGTCATATTTTTAATAATTTTTTAACAGTAAGATGTTTTTTCTTGCATCTTACTGCTACATATGCTCTCAACATGTACAGATTTTCTTGTTTTTTGTCCCCACAGTATCCTTTTGTCAACTTTATGGTCTTAACAAACCAGAGTTTTACAGAAGAGACTCACAGAGGCTGTGCGACTTTCCCAACATCATGTGGCTAATTATTTGCCTATCTGGGGTTTGCCCCTAGGCTTCCAAACTTTGGACTCAGTGTTTTTTCTATCAGAGATAGAATTATTTTGAATATTTTTTTTGAGAAACATTGGTTGGACAAGTATAAATTACTACAAATTCCAAATTAATGACTTTATAATTGTATCAGAGACTGGTATATGAGAAATACAGTTCTTTTTTATTAAGATTGTCTTAAATGGACAAATCATAACTGTATATAATTATGAGGTACAATGTGGTGTTTTGATATATGTATATGACGTGGAATGAAAGCTTTACATATTAAACAATCTGATGAGTACATATTATCAGTTCAACATTATATTAGCTGAAATTAGCGATTTAAAATGAGGGATATCATGATATTCTGGCCTTGAAGAACTTATAACAAAGGAGAAAAGGTTACCCTCCATTATGCTATTTATTAAAGAATATGGAAATTATTATATTCTCTATATTAATGATGTAAAGAGAGAGGATGGCACACACTGCTGTGTGCCTGACACTTCAGTAGGTGCTTTGTGAATGTAAACTTGAGTATTATAATATGCTAATTTCAGTGGAATCAAATACACCTAAATGTATGACTCAAACACTGAGAACTGTGGGTAGTAGAAAAGAAAGTTGCAGAAATACTTCATGGGGAAGCTTGAGATTCAATTTCAGCTGACCTTTGTTAAGCATCTTAAAACCCCAGAATGTGTGATACTAGGTATGAGCTTGTTTTAAATGCTCTATATTGATTATTTGAAGTGCCGTGGCCATGGTCTTAGTACCTCCATTTATACAGAGGAGGAAACTTAGGCTCAAAAGATGTAATAAACCTACCAAAGCTAACCTGTCCAGTGGTTGGTCCAGGATTTACCTCCAAGTCATTTGATTGTTTGACCAAAGGATTTTCCCCAGAACAACACTTCTCAGAAGCTGGCATTATTGGCAAAAGGGCAAGTTCCCTCCTTGTAAAAGGGTGGTGCTCACAGTTTCTTTGCAGTCTTTGAGGGTGATCTTCCCCCCAATCTGAACATACCTAATAGCTGGGCACCAAGTAATCAATAAGATCTGGGTTCTTTACACTTACTATTTTACTTTGTTAATGGGGTGACTTAACAAGACTCCAATTTTGAAAGAAACTGACAGGTTCTTTGAACTTGTATTTGATTTTTTTTACATTCCTTAAAAAATATTTGCATATATTCATAGGGTATAAGTGCAATTTGCTATGAATTTGTATTTGAATGCTGATTCAACTCTTATCCATTGGGGTACCTGAGTAAATTATATAACCTCTCAGAATCTGCCCTGCTAGGAAGCTTTGAGAATTAAAAAAGAAAGACACATAGTAAGGATTCAACAAATATTATTTGCCCTCCCCACCACCACTTTGATATTTAGTTGTTAGAAATAGAACATAAGGCGAATGCCCTTCATGTTGGCAAAAGGGAAATACACTCTCCTAAAAATAAACCAGTGTTTCTCAAAGTATGGTCCTGGGGCCAGCAGCCTCAGCACCATCTGTGAACTTGTGAAAAGCTTAACTTTTGGGGCCTCACCAGAGATCTTCCAAATCAGAAATTTTAAAGGTGGTGCCTAGAAATCTGTTTGACAACAAGCCCTTCAAGTGATTCTGATACAGTCTAAGGTTTGAGAACCACTCTTGTGAAGGCACCTTCAGCTTCTTTGAATTCTAAATCATCAGTTTTCTTCCCTTCAGCAGTACTTATTTCTAACACAAGGGAAAAATGCATAGATTTCTTAAATCAGTGTTTTTCAAAATGCAATCCATAGGCCAGTTGTATCAGAATCACTTGAGGTGATTTTCAAAATGGTAGATTCCTGGGTCCCACACCAAACTACATAGTTGGAATCTCTGAAGGGTAAGCCTCAAGATAATGCATTTTACAGGCTCTCTGGATGATTTGCACATTCATCAAAATTGTGAATTGTTCTGTTGCAATAAACACAGCATTACCAGTAACAGAGTTGTGTGACAGTCGACACAGCATTACTGGTAACAGAGTTGATTAACAGCACAAGGTGAAAGTGGTGAGTTCTTCTACCCCAGGAAGGGAATAATAATGATTAGAGCAGAGATAAATGAGTTCAATATTATATTGGCAGTACTCACCAGGGCAATTATGCAAGAAATGAAATAAAAGACATCCAGATAGGAAACAAATTATTAATAGCTAGTGGTGATGACTGCATAACCTTATGACTATACCAAAGCCCACCGATTTATCCACTTCAGTGGTGCATTTATGGTGTATGAATTATATCTCAATGTTATAAAAAGGAGTCAACCAGACCTTTATAGAAGGTGTTTGCTTAAAAACACAAAACTCTTAGATTAACCATTTTTCCCTGACTTACTTCCCTTGTCCTTATGTGAAATGGTTTTATTGTTATATCATTAATCACTGGTTTCCATTTTTATGTCTCTCTAGCTCATACTGAGAAACACGAGGAATCAGTTACCTTGGGAAGCCCAGATTTCCATACAATTAGTGAGGGGCAAAAATCTTCAGGAACTTCTAAAACAAGGAAAGGCAAAGAAAAATCTTCTGAGAAGGAAAAGACAGCTAAAGAAAAACAGGCACCTCGCTTTGAGCCTCAGGTGGGTGTGGTATTTTTTAAAATTTGAGTCACTTAATGAATTTAGGTCCATTGGATGCTTACTTGTCTGTCTCTCCTGAAGACAAAACTGTGAAAAATTCTGTCTCCCTGATTACAGCAGCCATCCAAATACTCTGAGAACATTCCTTGGACATTTTCCCAGGCTTCCTTTTCCAGTTCAGTATCAAAAAGCATTCATTGAACTTTTAGTGTATAGAATACTTTTCTTGGGACTTGGGCCTCTAAGATTAACATGATCCAGTCCCTACCCTAAAAGAACTCACAGTCTAATGGAGGAGATTAAAGATAAACAAAGAGTTTTAATGTTAGATGTCATAGGTACAGTGGTAGAAAGCATAGGTTCTAATCCAGCCTCTGCCACAGTGAGTGTTAAAGAGCAAAAAGTATATTTCCCAGGTTTCCAGCAGGATTAACTGAGTAGGATGTTGATATCATTGGTAAAATGGGCAATGAAGGAAAATTATTAATAGCAAATAAGGAGAAGTGACGATGATTCAGTCATTCCAGACTACAGAAAGGTCCACTTGCATTTGAAAGGTTTTATTTCCCCGCTGAAGTCTACCCTTGGAAGTGAAGTAAATAAGTTTAACTCAACCCATGTATTCCTACAAGACACGTGGCCCTCCTGTAGTATCTTCACAGTGCTCCCTTCCCTCATCAAAACTGGATCCTAGAATAGTTTCTGATAAACTCATTTATCAAGCAATTTAAAAATGATAAAAGCCAATACACTGTGTTTTAAAAGGAAG
The DNA here is from genome assembly GCF_020740605.2 of Lemur catta. Taxonomy (NCBI): domain Eukaryota; kingdom Metazoa; phylum Chordata; class Mammalia; order Primates; family Lemuridae; genus Lemur; species Lemur catta. The sequence goes on along the minus strand of NC_059133.1, from coordinate 73,772,723 downwards.
AAATAAAAAATTTCCAGTTGTGAGATTTGGTTCTTACCAGAATATTAGGGGAATATTGCAGTTCGGTCCTTACAAGAATATTAGGGGAATACTGTAGGATGTAAGGTCTTTTTGGTAACACTGAAACCAAACTGCACACGAAAACTTTATTCAGTGGCTGTGCCAATTCCCCCTTCCCCAGCCACATTATTTGACATGGATAATGGACACAGTCTCAGCCTTATGTAAAGTGAAGTGTAACCACATCACTTTCAAGCCTCTCTTCCAACCCAGTTGCCACCAATGAGCCCCACCTATGCAGAAATTGTCAAGCCCTATATCAACCTGTTCCCAGTCTATGGTCCACTCAAGTGACCCTAGGAGACATCAAAATGTGGTTAGATTTCATAATGGATATAGAGCAAGTATATGCAGACCTGGAAATGAGCAATTATCCTTCTCTCATTTTTGTGACAAGATTCTATAAGTGGGCATAAGTATAATTTAGAACAAAAAATTTAGAACTAAAAAAATTTAAAACAATTTTTGTTCTAAATTATACTTATGTATAATTTTAAGTAAAATTTGTATACAATGAAGTGCACAAATCTTAATTGTACAATTCAATGAGTTTTGACAAGTGTATTCACCATGTAATTCATGTGCCTATCAAGATATATAGATCATTTCCACAAGCTCAGAAATACCTTCAAACTTCCCTGCAGTCATCCCCCTGCCGCATCTCCCAGTAAGCACTGATCTTTCAGTCACTATATATTACTTTTGCTTGTTGTGGGATTTTATATAAATGAATCATACAAGATGTACTCTTTTGTCCTCAACAACTTCTCAGTAATCAGTAGTTTATTACTTTTTAATGTTAAGTAGTACCCAGTTATATAAATATACTATAATTTGTTTATCCATCCCTCAGTTGGTAGGCATTTATGTGTTTTTCTTTTGGTGTTATTATGAATAAGACTGCAATGAACATTCTTGTTCAAGTCTTTTGTGAATATAAGTTTTCATATCTCTTGAGTAAAATACCTAACAGTGAAATTATGAATCATAAGGTAATATCCAGACCCTTATGAAAGGAGGAAAACCTCCTACCCAAAGACTTTTATTTTATTTTATCAGACATCCATTATGCACTCTCAGCAAGAAGACCCAAATAAACCGTACTGGATTTTGAGGTTGGTCACTGAACACAGTGAATCAGAATTATTTGAAGTGAGAAAAGATACAGAACGAGCAGATGAAATCCGAGCCATGAAGCAAGCCTGGGAGACAACTGAGCCAGGAAGAGCAATCAAGGTTACCTGACTTTGAAAAGCTGTCATTTTTTTACTTTTCATCCTTAGGCAAGGTCTGAAAAAAAAGTCATGCAGGTCAAACCACAGTCTTTCCTTTAGAAATGGTATCTAGAATTTTATCAGACATTGATTAACCAGATATTAAGATCACATTGGGACACATTGTGAAATGTTACTCTCTTGGTAATCAAAGCAAAGCACACGCTGATGCCACTTACAGACCCAAACTATGAGTTACCTCATTCGTTTACATAGCCCTGCCTGTGTCCGCGTCTGCCCTTAACACTCCCACGTAAGAAAGCAGAAAAATGTTTCCCACGTGCTTCCCAAAGCTTAGAACAGCCTTAGATAGATAAAAAGCACGCTGCCCCCTAGTGGAACATGCACACCTCGTCTCTCGCCCCTGTGTTTGATAAGAGTCATCGCCGTAGTGAAACACTGCTACTTAAATAAGCGCTTCGTGTTTCAACTCAGCGGCACTGGAGCAGATGGAAAGATTCAGGAGCAAATGAATCTAAGATAGCATGCCCCGCTTGTTAGTTTTAGGACTGCTTCTTCATTCATTCTCAAATACAACTGTGACAAAATTATGGCTGGTTCAGAATTTGAGTTTATTTGGTAATGAAGAAGAGCTGGCCTGGTTCAAACCGCCCTACTCAACTCACACGTCCCTGGTTCGAGACTATGTCGCCGCCTGTACTGGTTGCTGATTTTCAAGAGCTTAAAAGGCCGCTTGTGTTTGTTCCTCAGGCTTCGCAGGCTCGTTTGTATTACCTCCTCCAGTTCATTCAGAAACCCTGCGAAGCTGAGAGCGCCAGTGGGCCTGCGGCTGAAAGCCAGGCCAAACCCATGGAAGAAGGTCAGTGAATCCACCCCAGCTGCCTCAGAGCACACAGCTGTTACTTGCACCTCTTAAAAAATAGTCAGTGGGTCATGCTTGGTAAAAAGGACCCATTTCAGAATCTCTTTTCTTTAGGAAGTGGAAAAAGTCACGCAATTTCAGCTGTGTGAACAGCACTTCAATTATCAAATCGCTTTCACTCATTTTCTCATTTAGGTCCTACATTTCCTCCCCCTCCCCCCAGCACACACACACAAGTAAATAAGAAGCCAGAGATAAGAGTGCAGCCTAATTGGAAGGTAGCTGTATGGAACTTGAAGGCAGGCCTGCTACCATAATTCTGTCGCCTTTCTGATAACAACAATAGCAAATAATAACATGAAGAATTACAATAATAAAGCTAACTTAGTTTATTGAGTGATTGCCTTGGGCCAGGCACTGTGCTTTATATTAATTATTTCATTTAATGCTCACATCAATCCACTGAAGTATATAATATTATTTCCAGTTTATCAAGAAAGACAGCAGCACAGAGAGTGTCAATAATTTTTTAAGTTCACAAGATCCCCAGAGACAGAGCCAGCCTGCAGATGGGGCCCTCTCGGACCCTAGCATCTTCTAACAGCCACTTGACTGCTCCCTCTATCACAACACTGGTCTGTCCACGGAGGCTGAGGACATCCACATCCCAAATCATGCTTCTCCATTTTTATATCTTCAGGAATGTAATTCAATAATTGTTACACAAATAATGTCTCTTAACTTTTCATAGGAACAGTGTGAACAGCAAGCATCACCCTAACCCTACGATCCTGGGATGGGCACTGTGCCAAGCATTTTATACTCATTATCTCACTTTAACCTGTAGCAACTCTAAAGCAGATGTTACTATTCCCATTTCACAGATAAAGAGACTGAAGTTCAGAGGGTCACCTTTATCTAGGAAGTGACAAATTTGGGATTTGAAATATTTCTAACTTCTAAAGTACTCACTCCTCTAATAGTTAGAGTGTAGTGTAATGTTAGCAAAAATATAGGTGAATAAGATTAAGTTTTTATCTTTTTGGCTATAGTGTTTATTTTTTTAATTTGTATTAACATAGATGTAAAGAAAATTACACTGGACACATTAAAAATGACCAAAAAACTTTATTGAAGACTACTGAAACAGGGAAGAGAGACTGAACTCAACTTGGAATACAACAGGGACAAGTGGGGATTGATAGCCAATAAGGCCAGGAGAGGTAGTGGATGGGAAATTACCAAGAGGAACTTGATTGCATATCGAGGGTGGGTAGACTCTGGGTAAATTGGCTTCACAGGATTCTTTGCTAAAATGGAGTGAGCAGGCCAAAGACAGGGCCTAGTGAAGACCAGGATTCAGAGGCGCCTGACTTTGTCCGTAACATACACACAGTGAAGGCACAAATCTTAACTGTACAGCTCAATTATCTTTCGCATATGTGCACACTCAGTAGCCACTGTTCAGATCAAGGTATAAAACACCATGTCCCACAAGTCCTCCTCATTCGCCTCCCAGTCACTTCCTCCCTCAAGGCAACCACTAGTCTAACGTCTGTCACCATCAATTAATTTTGCCTATTCTTGAACTTCATCAGTTTAGACTCATATGTACTTTATATGTCTCATGATTTGGTTTTTCTGTTTCTTCCTGTGTCGGCAGTAGGAAACTGTGTTTTACAAGAAATTTATCCATTTTACCTAGGTCCAACTTACTGGAGTAAATTTTATCTTTAACTCTTTTTTTTTTTTTTCCTCAATCAGTCTTGCTCTAGGGAGTGCGTCAATTTTAATAATGTTTTTCAAGAACCAACTTTTGACTATTGAATGTCTTTTATTTTTCTATTTCTTCATACTCTTAAGCATTACCTTATCCACTGCCTTTCATTCAATGCAGATTATAACATGAATTTGATTACCTGAAATTGATAAGTAGGGAAAAAATGTCTGTATAATGCGGAAGTCGTGGTAGGTTTTATACAGTTTTTCCTGGGCCTAGGAATCAGGAACAATGGGAAGAGAATATGGCGTTAAAGAAAAACCTCCCAGCTTTACAACTTTACAAGCAAGAGCCCTTTTCAGCTTTGTTTTAGTGCGATTTCGAACAAGTGCCTGCACACAGGGCTCCCTCCCTGGGAAGGATACCCCATTCCTGCACAAGCACAGTTTTCAGCATAGGGCCGGTTGCCTTTTTTCCAGGGCCCATATTAATGGCAGCCCCAATAGTTCAAAGATATCATTTCCTTTTCTATAGTCTCAGCTCCTAAAAGCCTCTTTTTTTAATGTTAAGTTTTAATATCTTGAAGCAGCTGCCAGACACACTACTCGTCTGGGCCATCCACATCATCCTCTGAGGTACCAATGGTTGTTTTTCTGTGCTCTGGTAAGAAGTGGCAAAGCTTTTGAGTCATCTGCTCCAAATCTGTGCTTTTATAAGCAAGCCCTGTTACTTGTTGCATGTGATTTCATAGAATGCAAGCTTTCTTAGTAATGCACATGTCATGTTGTAGTAGAAAAGCCTGCAAGTGCTGTAAAAGAGCCAGAGGGAAAGAATTCCGTGGGTTCAGAGAGCAAAGAGATGGCAGGGAATGTGGTGTGGAAGAGGTGGCAAATGACCAAGGGCTTGAGGTATCTGGCAAAATCCATGAGCAGTGAAAGTGAAGGAGCGCCCTCGTCAGGGAAGGAAGAGTGGAAGGAAGAGAGCAAGCAGATCGTGCAGAAGGAATATAGAAGTAAGTATTGCACCTGTTGGTAAGATAAATATGTATTTTCAAATAAACACTCTGGAGAAGATTGTTGCTTAAACACATGTGATGGCTAGGGCTATAAAAGTAGAAAAATATGTTCTTTAGATTCATAGGTCTTCATTTTACTTATCAGGGTTGGTAATTTGCTCAAGGACCTGATTATTAAATACTTAATTGCAAGATAAAAGTGGGCAAAAAAAAAATTAGCAGGTATATTTTTCCGTTTGTAGGTTTTCTTGGTCTACAGATGCTAAAAATGTCAGCCTCCACATGTACAATTGTCATTAGCACAGATCCTTTTTGATTTACCTATGGTATGCTATGTGATAGATTTTCTTTATAACAAATCTTAAGGAGTTAGTGTCTAAAATGTTGAAAAAGACCAATTTTCAGTGGTTAACAAGTCAGACTGACTTGATTCACTTCTGTATGGATTTGTATTTGTTCATGAAAATGAACCTAAATCTTTGATGGAAGGGAAATGCCTTTTCATACTCCACGAGGAAGAATTATCCCTAAGCAACTCCTGGACTCTTTCTGTCCCAAAGGGGACTAAGTGTCTTCTCTGACTGATACATTTGGAAAGAATGACTTGGGCTGCCCTTGGGAGCTTGAGTCCCCTGCTCCTGCCTGAGCGACGAGCACTACCTGTGCCTGCGCTGGAAGAGTTGGTTAGCTCCAGGTTTCTGTGATCAGTGTTCATTCGTTGTCTCTCACATCAAGCTACGTCCTCCAATTACACTGTACCAATAGCAAAATTTTCCTCGTTATTTCTCTGCTAGTTCTGAACCCAGGCAGGAAAGAAGGATGTTTTGGAAAGAAGCATTCTCAAAAACACCGACAAGGATTCTCTTCTCAAAATTGCTAAATCATTCTGAGAATTTTAAAATGAAGAAATGTTTAAGACTAAATCATGTTCTTGAATGATTTCCGTAGTAAGAGTAAAATTTCAAAATTCGAAAAACTCTTTCACTATACTAACAAGTGATTCTGATACTTTTGAACTGATTGTGAAAGTAAGTGTCGATTTAATAGGTAATGACTCACATGGCATTACCACTAAAACCTATTAGAACATCTTTCATCTAATATTAATATTTAATCTGTAGAGTGATTTTGCAAGTTTTAGTACTTGAGCTTCTATGAATTAGAGAAAGCATATACTGTTATCTCCACGTCATAAATGAGGGAATTGATAAATGATTCACCCAAGGGCAGGAAGCTGATGCAATTTGGATAGAACCAGGACTCAAATCTGGTTCTTTGGACTCCATATATTGTGATCTCTAACTGAACACAAATATTTCCCCATACTTAGTTAATTTAAAGATCTGTAAAATTTTTTAAAAATGTAAATAAAACGCTTGGGACTCTGACTCGGGGGAATGGGCGGGACATGGACAATGTATATGACCTGAACTTATGTACCCCCATGATGAGCTGAAATAAAAAAAAAAAAAAGTAAAACAGTGCAATTTAAATTCCGCGATATCAAATTATTTATTTGGTGACAAGGTAATCTTTTTTAAAAGAAGTTTCATTTTTAATTGACAATTTCATATATTTATGGGGTAAAATGTGATATTTTATTGCATGTATACATGGTGGAATGATCAAATCAGGGCAATTAGCATATTGATCACATCAAATACTATTTCTTTGTGGGGAAAACATTTAATTTCCATTCTTTTAGTTATTTTGAAACATACAATACACTATTATTAACTATAGTCACCAAGCTGTGCAATAGATCACCAGAACCTGTTCCTCTTATCTCACTGAAACTTTGTACCCTTGACCAACATTTCCCCTTTCCCTGTCCACTGCCCTCCACCCACACAACCTCCAGTTTCTGGTAACCACCATTTTATTTTCTAGTTCTATGAGTTTAACTTTTTAGATTGCACATATAAGTGAGATCATGCAGTATTTGTTTCTCTGTACCTGGCTTATTTCACTTAGCATAATGTCCTCCAGGTTGATCCCTATTGTTACAAATGACAGAATTTTCTACCTTTTTAAGGCTGAATAGTGTTCCACTATGTGTATATATACACCACATTTTTGTCATCCATTCATCCATGGATGGACACTTTAGTTCCATATCTTGGCTATTATGAATAATGCTGAAGGGAACATGGAACTGCAGACATCTCTTTGACATACTGATTTCAGTTCCTTTGGATATATAGCCAGAAATATGATTGCTACATGATATGGTAATTCTACTTTTAGTTTTTTGAAGAACCTCCATACTGTTTTCCAAATGGCTATACTAATTTACAATACCACCAACAGTGTACATGGGTACCCTTTTCTCCACATCCTTGCCAAAGCTTGTTATCTTTCAAATTTTTGATAATAGCCAATCTAACAGGTATAAGGCGATATCTCATTGTGGTTTTTATTTGCATTTCTCTGATAATTAGAGATGTTCAGCATTTTATTCATATATCTGTGGGTAATTTGTATGTCTTCTTTTGAGAAATGTCTATTTAGGTCCTTTGTCCATTTTTTAATCCAGTTGTCTTCTTGTTATTCAGTAGTTTAAATTCCTTTTATAATTTTTATATTAGCTCCTTACCTGATACATGATTTGTAAATATCTTCTCTCAATCTGTGAGTTTTTTCTTCACTATGTTAATTATTTACTTTGTTGTGCAGAGGTTTTTAGTTTGATACAGTCCCATTTGTCTATTTTTGCTTTTGTTGTTTGTGCTTTTAGGGTCATATCCAAGAAATCATTGCCAAGACCAATGTCATGGAACATTTCCCCTATGTTTTCTTCTAGTAGTTTTACAGTTTCAGGTCTTATGTTTAAGTATTTAATCCATTTTGAGTTGATTCTTGTTAAAGTGTAAGATAAAGGTCCATTTTCATTCTTACATACATGGATCTTCAGTTTTCCCAAGACCATTTATTGAAGAGACTATCTTTTCCTGTTGTGTGTTCTTGACATCTTTGTTGAAAATGAGTAGATTATAGGTATGCGTGTTTATTTCTGGGCTTTCTGTCCTATTCTTTTGGTTGATGTGTCTGTTTTGATGCCAGTACCATGCTTTTTTGATTATTATATCTTTGTAATATAGTTTGAAATCCTATAGTGTGATACCTCCACACATGATCTTTTTGGTCAAGATTTATTTGACCATTTGGGGTCTTTTGTGGTTCCATACAAATTTTAGGAGTATCTTTTCTGTTTCTCTGAAGAATGACATTGGAATTTGGATAGGGATTACCTTGAATCTATAGATTTCTTTGGCTAGTTTGGACATTTTATTATAACAATATTAATTCTTCCAGTCTATGAATATGGGATATCTATCCATTTATTTGTGTCATCTTCAATTTCTCCTATCAGTGTTTTGTCCAAGGCCACACCAACCTCCACCCATCAGGCCCCATTGTACTCTGAAGCTAACAAGGTAATCTTTAAATTGAGAAAACTGAATGTAATCATGATTCTTAACTTTACACCAGCCTGAGGGCAGTCACAGTGTAGACTTCATTTTTCTCCCAGAGCCACAGACCAGTGCTGTGAGGCACAGCAGTTTGTACCCCAGTTCCAGCTCCCGTACTCCCCATTTCTTCACATCATTGGCCATCAGAGTCTTAAGACATTTTCATTAAAGTCAATGTAATTGTGAAGGGGTGTACTTTTGGGTGGGGAGGAGGAATAAGGACAGGGAAGAAAGGTAAAAGTCAGCAGGAAAGGAGGACCCTAGCCAAAGAAGCCTGTCATCAAGCAAAAAAAGTCTTCAAAATATTTCTCATTTAAAAACATTTATTATCATTTTAATTAAATGCATTAAATGAGAAATTTAATTGTGTACCATCAAGGAAAACTGACTTTCTTTCCCTTCAAGGAGAGGTATGCTGTTGCGTGATTCCATTACTGAAACACTGCCATGTACCACAGAAGCTATGGTTGTAGAGGAACCCGGATCAGAACCATGGGTTCAGGTGTCCAGCTGTTCTTGGGGACTCTGCATGTCAGCCCTTGTGTGCTGTTCATATACCCCCCACCCCTGGGCACTCACTCCAGAAGAAGCATCACTCATAAGAGATTGTAGATTCTCCGAGAGTTTTCTGTGGTTTGGCCTCTACATTCCCATAGATAATTGTAACTCCTTTATGCTTGCAACTTCCTATTTTCATATATTACATAATGTATAATAGAACAGTTTCCCTCATAGTGTCAGAGGACATGTCAGCCATGCCATTATGGATCTCACTCCTGAGCATTCTTCTCCAACTGTGAGCGTCATCAAGATCAAACATCCAGCCATTGCGTTTACTTCCCCTTTCATTTCTGGGTATCTTGGAAAGTACTTCTTCCAGAGATGGGAAGTGATCTTTGTCTGTATCTCCAAATCTCTTTTTCCCTGGCTTGGCATTCAAAATATTTCTCATCATATTTTTTAAACATTGACTCTCACACTATGTATGACGAAAGCAGTTTTTTTCCACCAGTCTGTTGCAAACCAAATCTTTTGTAAAATATAATAAAAATGACCCAGAAGTTTCTAGTTGCCACACAAAATATTTCTAAATGCATTCTCTCACTTTTAGAACTTATCCCACAGTGGACAAGTTTGGAGATAGAGGATGGTACACATGTGCACACACACACTCACTTCGATAGTATTGTTCTAGAGGTCCAAGACTATCATACCAGACTCATACCCTATTCCTCCGTGTGTGTGTGTGTGTGTGTGTGTGTGTGTGTGCACGCGCGCGCACTTGTGCGCGTATAATTTGGCAAAATGTAAGAAAAACCAAACATCTAATTGATCAGGAAATATTTTCTTTCTAGTCAGAGTGAGCAGAGTTGGTGTCTTTTAGAAAGAATCCAAGTTTGAAATTCCAAAAATATATGCAATATAAGTAGATTCATGAGAAAAGCAAATGAATTTTAGAAATCTAAGATATCATAGTAATCATGATGAAAAAAGAAAAGCATTCCTCCTGGAGGCTGTAGGGAAGGATCTGTTTCGTTTGGCAGCTTCTAGGGCCACCTGACTCTTTGGCTGTGGCCTCTTCCTCATAGTCACAGCCAGCAGGAGAGCATCTTCACATCTCTCTCCCTCATTCACAATATCATCAATAATAAAAGTTTGGAAATAAATTTTTATATTGAAAACTACGAAACATCACCAAAGGAAATTTTATAAGATCTACATAAAGAATCCACGCTTTGGACTAGAAGACTCAGTATTGTTCAGATAGTAATCTTTCTCCCATTGATCTATAAATTCAGTATAATTTCCATCAAAATCATAATAGACATTTTATAGATTTGATAAGCTGATTCCAAAACTTATGTGTAAATGCAAAGGACCCAGAATGTCCAAAATAATTTTGAAAAAGAAAAAACAAATGGGAAGAGAACTTCCTCAACATGATAAAGAATATCAACAAAAAAACTGCAGCTAACATCATATTTGATGGTGAGGAACTGGAAGCTTTCTCACCAAGATCAGAAACAAGCCAAAGATGTCCTTTCTCACCACTCAGTTTCAACATTGTACTGAAAGTCCTAGCAAATGCAATAAGACAAGAAAAAGAAATTTAAAGATGTACTGACTGGGAAGGAAGAAATAAAACCGGCTTTGTTTGTAGATGGTGTGACTGTGTAACAAATGTCCCACTCTGATGGGGGGAGTCTATGTATGTGTTTCTTCAGACAAAGTCCTCCTCCCATTAGAGTGTATGTGGCTGTGGAAGGGAGCCTGTGAGTCTGCTATGAGCTCCCATGTCCCTGAACTCTTCCCAGAAAATGCGCAGGGAGCTTCTCTGCCAGCTACAGAAGTTTGGCTCCTGGGAAGAGGCGATAGGTTTCTGGATTCATTTAAATGGTGTAGTATGAGTGCACAAAGCCAACCGTACAGGAACTGCTGATGTGTCTCTTGCTTATACCCTCCAGGGCTATATCCCTGAGGCTGACCAGAAGACAAGACTGACTTTCGTAGGCCCAAGCTTGCCACAAGGCATAGTCAGTGGCACTGAGGTCACACAGTTACAAAAGCGTAACCTTGGGACTTGCCTCTCACTCCAAATCCTGTACTCTACAACATAGCAGGGTTTAGTAACTATTTAGATTGTAATGGTCACCAAGTCTAAGGAGTCATAGCATATGTTGCTAAATCTTCTGAATAAGAATTTATATGTTAAACTAAATGACATAGGACAGGTCATGGAACGCATGGAAGAAGTGTAGCAGGAGATTCATAAGTATTCTGTCTGGGCATCAGAAACATGAAACAGTTTGCAGCACGCCCAGGAGGAAGGATAACCCGGGCGTTTGTGTTAAGTTGTATTGCTGACGTGTGCCGGAAACCCTGCCAAGGGCCCGCAGCATGAAACAGGCAGTTGAAGAGAAATGGATCCATTCAATGGGATCTCAAAACCTTAGCTGGTTTACAGGGTGTTTTTGTCTGGACACATGCATGATGAATTCCATGAAACGTTTATTTCCATGAGTGGGATTTCATTTACTTCCACACATTCATTTACCCATTGGGTCTAAAGACTGAAACAGGATCTGCACTATTCACCCTTCCTTTCAGAATCATTTGATTCATCAGCTAGGAATGGCGATTCCTTCTCCAGACCAATCCAAGGCTAGGCCAAAGTAACTCGATCTTTCCAAGAGGTGTGTGGCACAACTTTTCAAAGAACCGAAGGTGGAGAACTATTTGGTATTTTCCCAGAGCACTTTTCACCGTAATTGTCATAAGGTTGGTTTCTGCATCCTAAAGCATACGAGAGATTTCACAGACGAAAGCAGGCTGAGACCCAGTAAACTTGGCATTTCCAACAGTTGGTCCTAGAGACTACAAAGAAAGTGTTCTTTTAAGTATTATTCAACTGTGGTTTCACCATTGTTTTCAGAAACCGAGTAGGTTTCTCGCCTTAGCATAAGAATCCTGCCTGGTAGTTGAGATTTCTGGGTGGGGTGTAAGTGCGGGGCTTCTGTCAGCCCTGCCTTTAATTTGTTTACCTCCAGAATTGGTAAGTGCATATTTGCGTGAGATGGGAAAAGTGTGGATCGTGCTTCAGATTTCATCCTGACAGTTTGGAAATCACCAGTATGTTGGTAATTATTTGCCATTTCCATAGAGTTTTCCACCGTAATAGTCATGAGGTCGGTTTCTGCATCCTGAAGCGTATGATGCTTTTTGCAGAGACACCTATGTTGAGGCCCAGGTAGCTTGCTATTTCCCATAAGTGGCACCGGAGCCTTGGAAGATAGGATTATTTTCAGTATTACCAGAGCATGCTTTCACCACTGTTTCAATAACGGGAGCCCTTTTCAACCGTTAGCGGAAGAATCCTTCTTTGGAGATGAGATATTTTTCTGGGGTGGCAAGTGCAGGGCCTCTGTCTGTCCTGGGTTTGATGGACAAGCGCCAGACATGAGAAGCGCGCCATTGTGGGACAGGTTAATAGTGCGGATCCTGTTTCAGTTTAAAGACTGAAACAGGATCTGCACTTTTCACTGTTCCTTTCAAAATCATTTGATTAATGAGCTAGGAATGGCGATTCCTTCTCCAGAGCAATCCAAGGCTAGGACAAAGTAACTCAATCTTTCCAAGAGGTGTGTGGCAGAACTTTTCAAAGAACCGCTAGGTGGAGAATTATTTCGTATTTTTCCGTAGCACACTTCACCGTAATTGTCCTAAGGTTGGTCTCTGCATCCTTAAGCATACCAGAGTTTTCACAGACGAAAGCAGACTGAGGACCAGTAATCTTGGCATTTCCAATAGTTGGTCCTAGAGATTCCCAAGAAAGTGTTCTTTTAAGTATTATTCCACTGTGGTTTCAGCATTATTTTCAGAACCCGAGCAAGGTTCTCGCATTATCATAAGAATGCTGCCTGGTAGTTTAGATTTCTGAGTGGAGTGTAAGTGCGGGGCTTCTATCACCCTGCCTTTGATTTGTTTACCTCCAGAGTTGCCACGTGCATATATGCGTGAGATGGGAAAAGTGTGGATCGTGCTTCAGATTTCATCCTGACACTTTTGAAATCACCAGTATGTTGGTAATAATTTGTCATTTCCATAAGGTTTTGCACCGTAAGAGTCATGAGGTCGGTCTCTGCATCCTGAAGTCTATGATGCTTTTTGCAGAGAAACCTCTACTGAGGCCCAGGTAACTTGCTATTTCCCATAGCTGGCACTGGAGCCTTGGAAGATAGGATTGTTTTCAGTTTTATTTCACCATTTTTTCACCACAGTTTCAAGAACGGGAGCCCTTTTCAACCGTTAGCAGAAGAATCCTCCTTTGGAGATGAGATATTTTTCTGGGGTGGCAAGTGCAGGGGCTGTGTCTGTCCTGGGTTTGTTGGACTAGCGCCAGACATGAGAAGTGCGCCTTTGTGGGACAGGTGAATAGTGCGGATCCTGTTTCAGTCTAAAGACTTAAACAGGATCTGCACTTTTCACCGTTCGTTTCAAAATCATTTGATTAATCAGCTAGGAATGGCGATTCCTTCTCCAGAGCAATCCAAGGCTAGGACAAAGTAACTCGATCTTTCCAAGAGGTGTGTGGCAGAACTTTTGAAAGAACCGCTAGGTGGAGAACTATTTGGTATTTTTCCGTAGCACTCTTCACCTTAATTGTCCTAAGGTTGGTCTCTGCATCCTTAAGCATAGGAGAGTTTTCACAGACGAAACAGGCTGAGGCCCAGTAATCTTGGCATTTCCAATAGTTGGTCCTAGAGACTACCAAGAAAGTGTTCTTTTAAGTATTATTCCACTGTGGTTTCAACATTATTTTCAGAACCGGAGCAGGGTTCTCGCATTAGCATAACAATCCTGCCTGATAGTTGAGATTTCTGGGTAGGGTGTAAGTGCTGGGCTTCTGTTAGCCCTGCCTTTGATTTGTATACCTCCAGAGGTGGTAAGTGGATATTTGCATGAGATGGGAAAAGTGTGGTTCGTGCTGCAAATTTCATCCTGACACTTTTGTAATCACCAGTGTGTTGGTAATTATTTGCTATTTCCATAGCGTTTTGCACCGTAATAGTCATGAGGTCGGTTTCTGCATCCTGAAGCGTATGATGCGTTTCCCAGAGAAACCTCTGCTGAGGCCCAGGTAACTTGCTATTTCCCATAGCTGGGACTAGAGCCTTGGAAGATAGGATTGTTTTCCTTATTATTTCACCATCCTTTCACCAGTGTTTCAAGAACGGGAGCCCTTTTCAACCGTTAGCGGAAGAATCCTTCTTTGGAGATGAGATATTTTTCTGGGGTGGCAAGTGCAGGGCCTCTGTCAGTCCTGGGTTTGTTGGACTACCGCCAGACATGAGAAGTGCGCCTTTGTGGGACAGGAGAATAGTGCGGATCCTGTTTCAGTCTAAAGACTGAAACAGGATCCGCACTTTTCACCATTCCTTTCAGAATCATTTGATTCATCAGCTAGGAATGGCGATTGCTTCTCCAGACCAATTGAAGGCTACGCCAAAGTAACTCCTTCTTTCCAAGAGGTGTGTGGCCCAACTTTTGAAAGAACCGCTAAGTGGAGAACTATTAGGTATTTTTCCATAGCACTTTTCACCGTAATTGTCATGAGGCTGGTCTCTGCATCCTTAAGCATACGAGAGTTTTCACAGACGAAGCAGGCTTAGACCCAGTAATCTTGGCATTACAATAGTTGGTTCTAGAGACTACCAAGAAAGTGTTCTTTTAAGTATTATTCCGCTGTGGTTTCAGCATTATTTTCAGAACCCGAGCAGCGTTCTCGCATTAGCATAAGTATCCTGACTGGTAGTTGAGATTTCTGGGTGGGGTGTAAGTGCGGGGCTTCTGTCAGCCCTGCCTTTGATTTGCTTACCTCCAGAGGTGGTAAGGGCATATTTGCGTGACATGGGAAAAGTGTGGATCATGCTTCAGATTTCATCCTGACACTTTTGAAATCACCAGTGTGTTGTTAATTATTTTCCATTTCCATAGCTTTTTGCACCGTAATAGTCATGAGGTCGGTCTCTGCATCCTGAAGTGTATGATGCTTTTCGCAGAGAAACCTCTGCTGAGGCCCAGGTAACTGGCTATTACCCATAGATGGCACCGGAGCCTTGGAAGATAGGATTGTTTTCAGTATTATTCGACCCTCCTTTCACCACTGTTTCAAGAAGGGGAGCCCTTTCCAACCGTTAGCGGAAGAATCCTCTTTGGAGATGAGATATTTTTCCGGGGTGGCAAGTGCAGGGCCTCTGCCTGTCCTAGGTTTGTTGGACTAACGCCAGACATGAGAAGTGCGTCTTTGTGGGACAGGTGAATAGTGCGGATCCTGTTTCAGTCTAAATACTGAAACAGGATCCGCACTTTTCTCCATTCCTTTCAAAATCATTTGATTCATCAGCTAGGAATGGCGATTCCTTCTCCAAACCAATCCAAGGCTAGGACAAAGTAACGCGATCTTTCCAAGAGGTGTTTGGCAGAACTTTTGAAAGAACTGCTAGGTGGAGAACTATTTGATATTTTTCCGTAGCACTCTTCACCGTAATTGTCCTAAGGTTGGTCTCTGCATCCTTAAGCATACGAGTGTTTTCACAGACGGAAACAGGCTGAGGCCCACTAAACTTGGCATTTCCAATAGTTGGTCCTAGAGACTACAAAGAAAGTGTTCTTTTAAGTATTATTCCACTGTGGTTTTACCATTATTTACAGAACCCGAGCAGGGTTCTCGCATTAGCCTAAGAATCCTGCCTGGTAATTGAGATTTCTGGGTGGGGTGTAAGTGCGGGTCTTCTGTCAGCCCTGCCTTTGATTTGTTTACCTCCAGAGTTGGTAAGTGCATATTTGCGTGAGATGGGAAAAGTGTAAATCGTGCTTCAGATTTCATCCTGACAGTTTTGAAATCACCAGTATGTTGGCAATTATTTCCCATTTCCATGGCGTTTTGCACCGTAATAGTCATGAGGTCTGTCTCTGCATCCGGAAGCCTATGATGCTTTTCGCAGAGAAACCTTTGCTCAGGCCCAGGTAACTTGCTATTTCCCATAGCTGGCACCGGAGCCTATTACGATAGGAGTGTTTTCAGTGTTATTTCACCATCCTTTCACCACTGTTTCAAGAACGGGAGCCCTTTTCAACCGTTAGTGAAAGAATCCTTCTTTGGAGATGCGATATTTTTCTGGGGTGGCAAGTGCAGGGCCTCTGTCAGTCCTGGGTTTGTTGGACTAGCGCCAGACATGAGAAGTGCGCCTTGTGGGACAGGTGAATAGTGCGGATCCTGTTTCAGTCTAAAGACTGAAACAGGATCCGCACTTTTCACCGTTCCTTTCAGAATCATTTGATTCATCAGCTCGGAATGGCGATTCCTTCTCCAGACCAATCGAAGGCTAGGCCAAAGTAACTCGATCTTTCCAAGAGTCGTGTGGCACAACTTTAGAAAGAACCGCTAGGTGGAGAACTATTTGGTATTTTTCCATAGCACTTCTGACTGTAATTGTCTTAAGGTTGGTCGATGCATCCTTAAGCCTAGGAGAGTTTTCACAGACGAAAGCAGGCTGTGGCAGAGTAAACTTGACATTTCCAATTGTTGGTCCTGGAGACTACCAAGAAAGTGTTCTTTTTTTTTTTTTTTATTTCAGCTCATCATGGGGGTACATAAGTTCAGGTCATATACATTGTCTCTGTCCCGCCCATCCCCCTGAGTCAGAGTCCCAAGCGCGTCCGCTCCCACTCTCCAGACAGTGAGCCTGGCACTCACCATGTATTCATACCTCGATCCCCTCCCCCCCCACCTCCCCAGCTCTGCATCCTGAAGCATGACCATTCCCCAGAGGGTGCGCAACGCACTCGTCATGTAGGCATACACCCGTCCCTTCCCCCCACCCCCCCTTCCCAGTCTGATATCCAATTGGTATCCTTCCCCGATGTACATTTAGGTGATGATCAGGGAAACCAGTTTTCTGGTGAGTACATGTGATGCTTGTTTTTCCATTCTTTTTATACTTCACTTAGTATAATGGGTTCCAGCTCTCTCCAGGAGAACCAAAGAGATGTCGTATCATCGTTATTTCTTATAGCTGAGTAGTAATGCATGGTATACATATACCACAGTTTACTAATCCATTCGTGGATTGATGGGCACTTGGGTTGTTTCCACATCTTTGCGATTGTGAATTGTGCTGCTATAAACATTTGGGTACAGGTGTCTTTGTTAAAGAATGACTTTTGTTCTTCTGGGTATATGCCCAATAATGGAATTGCTGGATCAAATGGTAGGTCTACTTGAATTTGTTTAAGGTATCTCCATATTGCTTTCCATAGGGGTTGCACTAATTTGCATTCCCACCAGCAGTGTATGAGTGTTCCTGTCTCTCCGCATCCACGCCAACATGTGTTGTTTTGGGATTTTTTGATAAAGGCCATTCTCACCGGAGTTAAGTGGTATCTCATTGTGGTTTTGATTTGCATTTCCCTGATGATTAGGGATGTTGAGTATTTTTTGATACATTTTTTGGCCATTCTTATGTCTTCTTTTGAAAAATTTCTATTCATGTCCTTTGCCCATTTTTTGATAGGATTGTTTGATTTTTTCTTGCTGATTTTCCTGAGTTCTAAATAGATTCTTGTTATCAGTCTTTTATCTGATGTGTAGTATGCGAAAATTTTTTCCCATTCTGTAGGCTGTCTGTTTATTTTCGTGACTGTTTCTTTGGCTGTGCAGAAGCTTTTTAATTTAATCAGGTCCCATTCGTTTATTTTTGTTGTTGCTGCAATTGCCTTAGGGGTTTTCTTCATAAATTCTTTGCCTAGACCAATGTCTGTGAGAGTCTTTCCTACATTTTCTTCTAGAATTCTAATCGTTTCCCATTTAAGGTTTAAATCTGTTATCCACCGTGATTTGATTTTTGTGAGAGGTGAAATCTGTGGGTCCTGTTTCAGTCTTCTACATGTGGCTATCCAGTTTTCCCAGCACCATTTATTGAATAGGGACTCTTGTCCCCAGAGTATGTTTTGTCTATTTTGTCAAAGATTAGATGGTTATATGAGGATGGTTTTATATTTGGGTTTTCTGTTCTGTTCCACTGGTCTGTGTCCCTGCCCTTGTGCCAATACCAAGCAGTTTTAAGCACCACAGCTTTGTAGTATAGTTTGAAGTCTGGCAAATCAATACCTCCCATTTTGTTTTTATTGCTTAAGATTGCTTTTGCTATACGGGGTCTTCTCTGTTTCCATACAAAGTGTATAATTATTTTTTCTAAATCTGTGAAAAATGATGTTGGTAATTTAATAGGAATTGCATTGAATCTATAGATTACTTTGGGTAGTATAGACATTTTAACGATGTTAATTCTTCCAATCCATGAGCATGGTATGGATTTCCACTTATTTACGTGTTCTGCAATTTCCTTCCTTAGCGTTTCAAAGTTCTCTTTATAGAGGTCCTTTACCTCTTTAGTTAAATATATTCCTAGATATTTTATTTTCTTTGTTGCTATTTTGAAAGGTATTGAGTCCTTAATTTGGTTCTCCGATTGAATGGTATTGGCATATATGAATGCCTCTGATTTGTGTGTATTGACTTTGTAACCTGAGACATTACTGAATTCGTTAATTAATTCCAGGAGTCTCTTGGTTGAGTCCTTGGGGTTTTCCAGATACAACATCATATCATCAGCGAAGAGTGAGAGTTTGATCTCTTCTGTCCGTATTTGGACACCTTTGATTCTGCTCTCTTCTCTGATAGCTCTCGCAAGGACTTCCAATACAATGTTGAAAAGTAATGGGGACAGTGGGCAGCCATGTCTGGTTCCAGTTCTGAGTGGGATTGCTTTCAATTTTTCCCCATTCAGTATGATGTTGGCTGTGGGTTTGTCATATATGGCTTGTATTATTTTTAGGTAGGTCCCATTTATGCCTATGTTGTTTAGTGTTTTTATCATAAAAGGGTGTTGAATTTTGTCAAATGCTTTCTATGCATCTATTGAGAGGATCATATGGTCTTTATTTTTGCATCTATTTATGTGGTTAATTACATTTATAGATTTTCGTATGTTGAACCACCCCTGCATCTCTGGGATGAAGCCTACTTGGTCGTGATGAATTATTTTTTTAATCAGCACTTGGATACGATTTGCTAGGATTTTATTGAGAATTTTTGCATCTACGTTCATGAGAGAAATTGGTCTGTAGTTTTCTTTTTTGTTCCATCCTTTCCTGGTTTTGGTATCAATGTTATATTGGCTTGGTAGAATGTGTTGGGGAGAAAGTGTTCTTTTAAATATTAATCCACTGTGGTTTCACCATTGTTTTCAGAAACGGAACAGGTTTCTCGCCTTAGCATAAGAATCCTGCCTGGTAGTAGAGATTTCTGGGTGGGGTGTAAGTGCTGGGCTTCTGTCAGCCCTGCCTTTGATTTGTTTACCTCCAGAGTTGGTAAGTGCATATTTGGGTGAGATGGGAAAAGTGTGGATCGTGCTTCAGATTTCATCCTTGCACTTTTGAAATCACTAGTATGTTGGTAATTGTTTGCCATTTCCATAGAGTTTTGCACCGTAATAGTCATGAGGTCCGTCTCTGCATCCTGAAGCCTATGATGCTTTTTGGAGAGAAACCTCTGCTGAGGTGTAAGTAACTTGCTATTTCCCATAGCTGCACTGGAGTCTTGGAAGATAGGATTGTTTTCAGTATTATTAGACCATCCTTTCACCACTGTTTCAAGAATGGGAGCCCTTTTCAACCGTTAGCGTAAGAATCCTTCTTTGTAGATGAGATATTTTTCTGGGGTGGAAAGTGCAGGGCCTCTGTCAGTAATGGGTTTGTTGGACTATCGCCAGACATGAGAAGTGCGCCTTTGTGGGACAGGTGAATAGTGCGAATCCTGTTTCTGTCTAAAGACTGAAACAGGATCCGCGCTTTTGACCGTTCCTTTCAGAATCATTTGATTCATCAGCTAGGAATGGCGATTCCTTCTCCAGACCAATCGAAGGCTAGGCCAAAGTAACTCGATCTTTCCGAGAGGTGTGTGGCACAAGTTTTCAAAGAACCGCTAGATGGAGAACTATTTGGTATTTTCCGTAGCACTTTTCACCGTAATTGTCGTAAGGTTGGTCTCTGCATCCTGAAGCATACCAGAGTTTTCACAGACTAAAGCAGGCTGCGGCCCAGTAAACTTGGCATTTCCAGTAGTTGGTCCTAGACACTAGCAAGAAAGTGTTCTTTTAAGTATTATTCCACTGTGGTTTCACCATTATTTTCAGAACCCAGGTAGTGTTCTCGCATTAGCATAAGAATCCTGCCTGGTAGTTGACATTTCTGGGAGGTCTGTAAGTGCAGTGCTTCTGTCAGCCCTGCCTTTGATTTGTTTACCTCCAGAGTTGGTAAGTGCATATTTGCGTGAGATGGGAAAAGTGTGGATGGTGCTTCAGATTTCATCCTGACACTTTTGAAATCACCAGTATGTTGGTAATTATTTGCCATTTCCATAGCGTTTTGCACCGTAATAATCATGAGGTCAGTCTTTGCATCATGAAGCCTATGATGCTTTTCGCAGAGAAAGCTCTGCTGAGGCCCAGGTAACTTGCTATTTCCCATAGCTGGCACCGGAGCCTAGGAAGATAGGATTGTTTTCAGTGTTATTTCACCATCCTTTCACCACTGTTTCAAGAACGGGAGCCCTTTTCAACAGTTAGTGAAAGAATCCTTCTTTGGAGATGAGATTTTTTTTTGGGGTGGCAAGTGCAGGGCCTCTATCAGTCCTGGGTTTGTTGGACTAGTGCCACACATGAGAAGTGTGCCTTTGTGGGACACGTGAATAGTGCGGATCCTGTTTCAGTCTAAAGACTGAAACAGGATCTGCACTTTTCACCGTTAATTTCAGAATCATTTGATTCATCAGCTCGGAATGGCGATTCCTTCTCCAGACCAATCGAAGGCTAGGCCAAAGTAACTCTATCTTTCCAAGAGGCGTGTGGCACAACGTTAGAAAGAACCGATAGGTGGAGAACTATTTGGTATTTTTCCATAGCACTTCTGACTGTAATTGTCTTAAGGTTGGTCGATGCATTCTTAAGGCTACGAGAGTTTTCACAGACCAAAGCAGGCTGAGGCCCAGTAAACTTGGCATTTCCAATAGTTGGCCCTAGAGACTACAAAGAAAGTGTTTTCTTAAGTATTATTCCACTCTGATTTCACCATTGTTTTAAGAACCCGAGTAGGGTTCTCGCATTAGCATAAGAATCCTGCCTGGTAGTTGAGATTTCTGAGTGGAGTGTAAGTGCGAGGCTTCTGTCAGCACTGCCTTTGATTTGTTTACCTCCAGAGTTGGTAAGTGCATATTGGCGTGAGATGTTAAAAGTGTGGATCGTGCTTCAGATTTCATCCTGACACTTTTGAAAAACCAGTATGTTGGTAATTATTTTCCATATCCATAGCGTTTTGCACCGTAATATTCATGAGGTCGGTCTCTGCATCCTGAAGCCTATGATGCTTTTTGCAGAGAAACCTCTGCTGAAGCCCAGGTAACTTGCTATTTCCCATAGCTGGCACAGGAGCCTTGGAAGATAGGATTGTTTTCAGTATTATTAGACCATCCTTTCACCACTGTTTCAAGAACGGGAGCACTTTTCCACCGTTAGCCTAAAAATCCTTCTTCGGAGATGAGATATATCTCTGGGGTGGCAAGTGCAGGGCCTCTGTCAGTCCTGGGTTTGTTGGACTATCGACAGACATGAGAAGTGCGCCTTTGTTGGACAGGTGAGTAGTGCGAATCCTGTTTGTGTCTAAAGACTGAAACAGGATCCGCACTTTTCATCGTTCCTTTCAGAATCATTTGATTCATCAGCTAGGAATGGCGATTGCTTCTCCAGACCAACCAAAGGCTAGGCCAAGGTAACTCAATCTTTCCGAGAGGTGTGTGGCACAAGTTTTGAAAGAACCGCTATGTGGAGAACTACTTGGTATTTTCCGTAGCACTTTTCACCGTAACTGTAGTAAGGATGTTCTCTGCATCCTTAAGCATACCAGAGTTTTCACAGACTAAAGCAGGCTGATGCCCAGTAAACTTTGCATTTCCAATAGTTGGTCCTAGAGACTAGCAAGAAAGTGTTCTTTTACGTATTATTCCACTGTGGTTTCACCATTATTTTCAGAACCCAGGCAGGGTTCTCGCATTAGCATAAGAATCCTGCCTGGTATTTGAGCATTCTGGGTGGGGTGTAAGTTAGGGCTTCTGTCAGCCCTGCCTTTGATTTGTTCACCTCCAGAGTTGGTAAGTGCATATTTGCGTGAGATGGGAAAAGTGTGGATCGTTCTTCAGATTTCATCCTGACACTTTTGAAATCACCAGTATGTTGGTAATTATTTGCCATTTCCATGGCATTTTGCACCGTGATAGTCATGAGGTCAGTTTCTGCATCCTGAAGCCTATGATGCTTTTCGCAGAGAAACCTCTGCTGAGGCCCAGGTAACTAGCTATTTCCCATAGCTGGCACCGGAGCCTAGGAAGAAAAGTTTGTTTTCAGTGTTATTTCACCATCCTTTCACCACTGTTTCAAGAACGGCAGCACTTTTCAACCGTTAGTGTAAGAATCCTTCTTTGGAGATGAGATATTTTTCTGGAGTGGCAAGTGCAGAGCCTCTGTCAGTCCTGGGTTTGTTGGACTAGCGACAGACATGAGAGGTGCGCCTTCGTGGAACAGGTGAATAGTCCGGATCCTGTTTCAGTCTAAAGGCTGAAACAGGATCCGTACTTTTCACCGTTCCTTTCAGAATCATTTGATTCATCAGCTAGGAATGGCGATTCATTCCCCAGACAAATCGAAGGCTAGGCCTAAGTAACTCCAACTTTACAAGATGTGTGTGGCACATCTTTTGGAAGAACCGCTTGGTGGAGAACTATTTGGTATTTTTCCGTAGCGCTTTTAACCATAATTGTCCGAAGGATGGTCTCTGCATCCTTAAGCATACGAGAATTTTCACAGACGAAACAGGCTGAGGCCCAGAATACTTGTGATTTGCAATAGTTGGTTATAGTGACTACAAAGAAAGTGTTCTTTTAAGTAGTATTCCACTGTGGTTTCACCATTGTTTTCACAACCCGAGACTGTTTCTCTCCTTAGCATAAGAATTCTGCCTTGTAGTTGAGATTTCTGGGTGGGGTGTAAGTGCGGGGCTTCTTTCAGCCCTGCCTTTGATTTGTTTACCTCCAGAGTTGGTAAGTGCATATTTGCGTGAGATGGGAAAAGTGTGGATCGTGCTTCAGATTTCATCCTGACACTTTTGAAATCACCAGTATGTTGGTAATTCTTTGCCATTTCCAAAGAGTTTTGCACCGTAATACTCATGAGGTCAGTCTCTGCATCCTGAAGCCTATGATGCTTTTTGCAGAGAAACCTCTGCTGAGGCCCAGGTAACTTGCTATTTCCCATAGCTGGCACAGGAGCCTTGGAAGATAGGATTGTTTTCAGTATTATTTCACCATCCTTTCACCACTGTTTCAAGAACGGGAGGCCTTTTCATCCGTTAGCGGAAGAATCCTTCTTTGGAGAAGAGATAATTTTCTGGGGTGGCAAGTGCAGGGCCTATGTCAGTCCTGGGTTTGTTGGACTAGCGCCAGACATGAAACGTGCGCCTTTGTGGGACAGGTGAATAGTGCGGATCCTGCTTCAGTCTAAAGACTGAAACAGGATCCGCACTTTTCACCGTTTCTTTCAGAATCATTTGATTCATCCAGCTAGGAATGGCGATTGCTTCTCCAGATCAATCGAAGGCTAGGCCAAAGTAACTCGATGTTTCCAAGAGGTGTGTGGCCCAACTTTTGAAAGAACCGCTAAGCGGAGAACTATTTGGTATTTTTCCGAAGCACTTTTCACCGTAATTGTCATAAGGTTGGTCTCTGCATCCTTAAGCATACCAGAGTCTTCACAGACGAAACAGGCTGAGGCCCAGTAGTCTTGGCATTTCCAATAGTTGGTCCTAGAGACTACCAAGAAAGCAGTCTTTTAAGTATTATTCCTTTGTGGTTTCAGCATTATTTTCAGCATCCGAGCAGGGTTCTCGCATTAGCATAAGAATCCTGCCTGGTAGTTGAGATTTCTGGGTGGGGTGTAAGCCCAGGGCTTCTGTAGGCCCTGCCTTTGATTTGTTTACCTCCAGAGTTGGTAAGTGCGTATTTGCGTGAGATGGGAAAAGTGTGGATCGTGCTTCAGATTTCATCCTGACACTTTGAAATGACCAGTGTGTTGGTAATTATTTGCCATTTCCATGGTGTTTGGCACCGTAATATTCATGAGATCGGTCTCTGCATCCTGAAGCCTATGATGCTTTTTGAAGAGAAACCTCTGCTGAGGCCCAGGTAACTTGCTATTTCCCATAGCTGGCACAGGAGCCTTGAAAGATAGGATTGTTTTCAGAATTATTTCATAATCCTTTCACCACTGTTTCAAGAACGGGAGCCCTTTTCAACCATTAGTGGAAGAATCCTTCTGTGGAGATGAGATATTTTTCTGGGGTGGCAAGTGTAGGGCCTCTGTCAGTCCTGGGTTTGTAGGACTAGCGCCAGACATGAGAAGTGCGCCTTTGTGGGACAGGCTAATAGTGCGGATCCTGTTTCAGTCTAAAGACTGAAACAGGATCCGCACTTTTCACCGTTCCTTTCAGAAACATATGATTCATCAGCTAGGAATGGCGATTGCTTCTCCAGACCAATCGAAGGCTAGGCCAAAGTAACTCGATATTTCCAAGAGGTGTGTGGCCCAACTTTTGAAAGAACCGCTAAGTGGAGAACTATTTGGTATTTTTCCGAAGAACTTTTCACCGTATTTGTCATAAGGTTGGTCTCTGCATCCTTAAGCATACCAGAGTCTTCACAGACGAAACAGGCTGAGGCCCAGTAGTTTTGGCATTTCCAATAGTTGGTATTAGAGACTACCAAGAAAGCAGTCTTTTAAGTATTATTCCCTTGTGGTTTCAGCATTATTTTCAGCATCCGAGCAGGGTTCTCGCATTAGCATAAGAATCTTGCCTGGTAGTTGAGATTTCTGGGTGGGGTGTAAGCGCGGGGCTTCTGTAGGCCCTGCCTTTGATTTGTTTACCTCCAGAGTTTTTAAGAGCATATTTGCGTGAGATGGGAAATGTGTGGATCGTGCTTCAGATTTCATCCTGACACTTTGAAATGACCAGTGTGTTGGTAATTATTTGCATTTCCATGGCGTTTGGCACAGAAATAGTCATGAGGTCGGTATCTGCATCCTGAAGCCTATGATGCTTTTTGCAGAGAAACCTCTGCTGAGGCCCAGGTAACTTGCTATTTCCCATAGCTGGCACAGGAGCCTTGGACGATAGGATTGTTTTCAGCATTATTTCACCATCCTTTCACCACTGTTTCAAGAACGGGAGCCCTTTTCAACCGTTAGTGGAAGAATCCTTCTTTGGAGATGAGATATTTTTCTGGGGTGGCAAGTGCAGGGCCTCTGTCAGTCCTGGGTTTGTTGGACTAGCGCCAGTCATGAGAAGTGCGCCTTTGTGGGACAGGTGAATAGTGCGGATCCTGTTTCAGTCTAAAGACTGAAACAGGATCCGCACTTTTCACCGTTCCTTTCAGAATCATTTGATTCATCAGCTAGGAATAGCGATTGCTTCACCAGACCAACCGAAGGCTAGGCCAAAGTAACTCGATGTTTCCAAGAGGTGTGTGGCCCAACTATTGAAAGAACCGCTAAGTGGAGAACTATTTGGTATTTTTCCGAAGCACTTTTCACCGTAATTGTCAGAAGGTTGGTCTCTGCATCCTTAAGCATACCAGAGTCTTCACAGACGAAACAGGCTGAGGCCCAGTAATCTTGGCATTTCCAATAGTTGGTCCTAGAGACTACCAAGAAAGTGTTCTTTTAAGTATTATTCCGTTGTGGTTTCAGCATTATTTTCAGACCCCGAGCAGGGTTCTCACATTAGCATAAGAATCCTGCCTGGTAGTTGAGATTTCTGGGTGGGGTGTACGTGGAGGACTTCTGTCAGCCCTGCCTTTGATTTGTTTACCTCCAGAGTTGGAAAGTGCATATTTGCGTGAGATGGGAAAAGTGTGGATCGTGCTTCAGATTTCATCCTGACACTTTGAAATGACCAGTGTGTTGGTAATTATTTGCATTTCCATGGCGTTTAGCACAGAAATAGTCATGAGGTCGGTCTCTGCATCCTGAAGCCTATGATGCTTTTTGCAAGGAAACCTCTGCTGAGGCCCAGGTAACTTGCTATTTCCCATAGCTGGCACAGGAGCCTTGGAAGATAGGATTGTTTTCAGTATTATTTCACCATCCTTTCACCACTGTTTCAAGAACGGGAGCCCTTTTCAACCGTTAGTGGAAGAATCCTTCTTTGGAGATGAGGTATTTTTCTGGGGTGGCAAGTGCAGGGCCTCTGTCTGTCCTGGGTTTGTTGGACTAGCGCCAGACATGAGAAGTGCGCCTTTGTGGGACAGGTGAATAGTGCGGATCCTGTTTCAGTCTAAAGACTGAAACAGGATCCGCACTTTTCACCGTTCCTTTCAGAATCATTTGATTCATCAGCTAGGAATGGCGATTGCTTCACCAGACCAATCGAAGGCTAGGCCAAAGTAACTCGATGTTTCCAAGTGGTGTGTGGCCCAACTATTGAAAGAACCGCTAAGAGGAGAACTATTTGGTATTTTTCCGAAGCACTTTTCAGCGTAATTGTCATAAGGTTGGTCTCTGCATCCTTGAGCATACCAGAGTCTTCACAGACGAAACAGGCTGAGGCCCAGTAATCTTGGCATTTCCAATAGTTGGTCCTAGAGACTACCAAGAAAGTGTTCTTTTAAGTATTATTCTGTTGTGGTTTCAGCATTATTTTCAGAACACGAGCAGGGTTCTCGCATTAGCATAAGAATCCTGCCTGGTAGTTGAGATTTCTGGGTGGGGTGTAAGTGCGGGTCTTCTGTCAGCCCTGCCTTTGATTTGTTTACCTCCAGAGTTGGAAAGTGCATATTTGCGTGAGATGGGAAAAGTGTGGATCGTGCTTCAGATTTCATCCTGACACTTTGAAATGACCAGTGTGTTGGTAATTATTTGCATTTCCATGGCGTTTGGCACAGAAATAGTCATGAGGTCGGTCTCTGCATCCTGAAGCCTATGATGCTTTTTGCAGAGAAACCTCTGCTGAGGCCCAGGTAACTTGCTATTTCCCATAGCTGGCACAGGAGCCTTGGAAGATAGGATTGTTTTCAGTATTATTTCACCATCCTTTCACCACTGTTTCAAGAACGGGAGCCCTTTTCAACCGTTAGTGGAAGAATCCTTCTTTGGAGATGAGGTATTTTTCTGGGGTGGCAAGTGCAGGGCCTCTGTCAGTCCTGGGTTTGTTGGACTAGCGCCAGACATGGGAAGTGCGCCTTTGTGGGACAGGTGAATAGTGCGGATCCTGTTTCAGTCTAAAGACTGAAACAGGATCCGCACTTTTCACCGTTCCTTTCAGAATCATTTGATACATCAGCTAGGAATGGCGATTGCTTCACCAGACCAATCGAAGGCTAGGCCAAAGTAACTCGATGTTTCCAAGAGGTGTGTGGCCCAACTATTGAAAGAACCGCTAAGAGGAGAACTATTTGGTATTTTTCCGAAGCACTTTTCACCGTAATTGTCATAAGGTTGGTCTCTGCATCCTTGAGCATACCAGAGTCTTCACAGACGAAACAGGCTGAGGCCCAGTAATCTTGGCATTTCCAATAGTTGGTCCTAGAGACTACCAAGAAAGTGTTCTTTTAAGTATTATTCTGTTGTGGTTTCAGCATTATTTTCAGAACCCGAGCAGGGTTCTCGCATTAGCATAAGAATCCTGCCTGGTAGTTGAGATTTCTGGGTGGGGTGTAAGTGCGGGGGCTTCTGTCAGCCCTGCCTTTGATTTGTTTACCTCGAGAGTTGGAAAGTGCATATTTGCGTGAGATGGGAAAAGTGTGGATCGTGCTTCAGATTTCATCCTGACACTTTGAAATGACCAGTGTGTTGGTAATTATTTGCATTTCCATGGCGTTTGGCACAGAAATAGTCATGAGGTCGGTATCTGCATCCTGAAGCCTATGATGCTTTTTGCAGAGAAACCTCTGCTGAGGCCCAGGTAACTTGCTATTTCCCATAGCTGGCACAGGAGCCTTGGACGATAGGATTGTTTTCAGCATTATTTCACCATCCTTTCACCACTGTTTCAAGAACGGGAGCCCTTTTCAACCGTTAGTGGAAGAATCCTTCTTTGGAGATGAGATATTTTTCTGGGGTGGCAAGTGCAGGGCCTCTGTGAGTCCTGGGTTTGTTGGACTAGCGCCAGACATGAGAAGTGCGCCTTTGTGGGACAGGTGAATAGTGCGGATCCTGTTTCAGTCTAAAGACTGAAACAGGATCCGCACTTTTCACCGTTCCTTTCAGAATCATTTGATTCATCAGCTAGGAATGGCGATTGCTTCACCAGACCAACCGAAGGCTAGGCCAAAGTAACTCGATGTTTCCAAGAGGTGTGTGGCCCAACTTTTGAAAGAACCGCTAAGTGGAGAACTATTTGGTATTTTTCCGAAGCACTTTTCACCGTAATTGTCAGAAGGTTGGTCTCTGCATCCTTAAGCATACCAGAGTCTTCACAGACGAAACAGGCTGAGGCCCAGTAATCTTGGCATTTCCAATAGTTGGTCCTAGAGACTACCAAGAAAGTGTTCTTTTAAGTATTATTCCGTTGTGGTTTCAGCATTATTTTCAGACCCCGAGCAGGGTTCTCACATTAGCATAAGAATCCTGCCTGGTAGTTGAGATTTCTGGGTGGGGTGTACGTGGAGGACTTCTGTCAGCCCTGCCTTTGATTTGTTTACCTCCAGAGTTGGAAAGTGCATATTTGCGTGAGATGGGAAAAGTGTGGATCGTGCTTCAGATTTCATCCTGACACTTTGAAATGACCAGTGTGTTGGTAATTATTTGCATTTCCATGGCGTTTAGCACAGAAATAGTCATGAGGTCGGTCTCTGCATCCTGAAGCCTATGATGCTTTTTGCAGAGAAACCTCTGCTGAGGCCCAGGTAACTTGCTATTTCCCATAGCTGGCACAGGAGCCTTGGAAGATAGGATTGTTTTCAGTATTATTTCACCATCCTTTCACCACTGTTTCAAGAACGGGAGCCCTTTTCAACCGTTAGTGGAAGAATCCTTCTTTGGAGATGAGGTATTTTTCTGGGGTGGCAAGTGCAGGGCCTCTGTCAGTCCTGGGTTTGTTGGACTAGCGCCAGACATGAGAAGTGCGCCTTTGTGGGACAGGTGAATAGTGCGGATCCTGTTTCAGTCTAAAGACTGAAACAGGATCCGCACTTTTCACCGTTCCTTTCAGAATCATTTGATTCATCAGCTAGGAATGGCGATTGCTTCACCAGACCAACCGAAGGCTAGGCCAAAGTAACTCGATGTTTCCAAGAGGTGTGTGGCCCAACTATTGAAAGAACCGCTAAGTGGAGAACTATTTGGTATTTTTCCGAAGCACTATTCACCGTAATTGTCAGAAGGTTGGTCTCTGCATCCTTGAGCATACCAGAGTCTTCACAGACGAAACAGGCTGAGGCCCAGTAATCTTGGCATTTCCAGTAGTTGGTCCTAGAGACTACCAAGAAAGTGTTCTTTTAAGTATTATTCTGTTGTGGTTTCAGCATTATTTTCAGAACCCCAGCAGGGTTCTCGCATTAGCATAAGAATCCTGCCTGGTAGTTGAGATTTCTGGGTGGGGTGTAAGTGCGGGTTCTCTGTCAGCCCTGCCTTTGATTTGTTTACCTCGAGAGTTGGAAAGTGCATATTTGCGTGAGATGGGAAAAGTGTGGATCGTGCTTCAGATTTCATCCTGACACTTTGAAATGACCAGTGTGTTGGTAATTATTTGCATTTCCATGGCGTTTGGCACAGAAATAGTCATGAGGTCGGTATCTGCATCCTGAAGCCTGCGATGCTTTTTGCAGAGAAACCTCTGCTGAGGCCCAGGTAACTTGCTATTTCCCATAGCTGGCACAGGAGCCTTGGACGATAGGATTGTTTTCAGCATTATTTCACCATCCTTTCACCACTGTTTCAAGAACGGGAGCCCTTTTCAACCGTTAGTGGAAGAATCCTTCTTTGGAGATGAGATATTTTTCTGGGGTGGCAAGTGCAGGGCCTCTGTCAGTCCTGGGTTTGTTGGACTAGCGCCAGACATGAGAAGTGCGCCTTTGTGGGACAGGTGAATAGTGCGGATCCTGTTTCAGTCTAAAGACTGAAACAGGATCCGCACTTTTCACCGTTCCTTTCAGAATCATTTGATTCATCAGCTAGGAATGGCGATTGCTTCACCAGACCAACCGAAGGCTAGGCCAAAGTAACTCCATGTTTCCAAGAGGTGTGTGGCCCAACTTTTGAAAGAACCGCTAAGTGGAGAACTATTTGGTATTTTTCCGAAGCACTTTTCACCGTAATTGTCAGAAGGTTGGTCTCTGCATCCTTAAGCATACCAGAGTCTTCACAGACGAAACAGGCTGAGGCCCAGTAATCTTGGCATTTCCAATAGTTGGTCCTAGAGACTACCAAGAAAGTGTTCTTTTAAGTATTATTCCGTTGTGGTTTCAGCATTATTTTCAGACCCCGAGCAGGGTTCTCACATTAGCATAAGAATCCTGCCTGGTAGTTGAGATTTCTGGGTGGGGTGTACGTGGAGGACTTCTGTCAGCCCTGCCTTTGATTTGTTTACCTCCAGAGTTGGAAAGTGCATATTTGCGTGAGATGGGAAAAGTGTGGATCGTGCTTCAGATTTCATCCTGACACTTTGAAATGACCAGTGTGTTGGTAATTATTTGCATTTCCATGGCGTTTAGCACAGAAATAGTCATGAGGTCGGTCTCTGCATCCTGAAGCCTATGATGCTTTTTGCAGAGAAACCTCTGCTGAGGCCCAGGTAACTTGCTATTTCCCATAGCTGGCACAGGATCCTTGGAAGATAGGATTGTTTTCAGTATTATTTCACCATCCTTTCACCACTGTTTCAAGAACGGGAGCCCTTTTCAACCGTTAGTGGAAGAATCCTTCTTTGGAGATGAGGTATTTTTCTGGGGTGGCAAGTGCAGGGCCTCTGTCAGTCCTGGGTTTGTTGGACTAGCGCCAGACATGAGAAGTGCGCCTTTGTGGGACAGGTGAATAGTGCGGATCCTGTTTCAGTCTAAAGACTGAAACAGGATCCGCACTTTTCACCGTTCCTTTCAGAATCATTTGATTCATCAGCTAGGAATGGCGATTGCTTCACCAGACCAACCGAAGGCTAGGCCAAAGTAACTCGATGTTTCCAAGAGGTGTGTGGCCCAACTATTGAAAGAACCGCTAAGTGGAGAACTATTTGGTATTTTTCCGAAGCACTATTCACCGTAATTGTCAGAAGGTTGGTCTCTGCATCCTTGAGCATACCAGAGTCTTCACAGACGAAACAGGCTGAGGCCCAGTAATCTTGGCATTTCCAGTAGTTGGTCCTAGAGACTACCAAGAAAGTGTTCTTTTAAGTATTATTCTGTTGTGGTTTCAGCATTATTTTCAGAACCCCAGCAGGGTTCTCGCATTAGCATAAGAATCCTGCCTGGTAGTTGAGATTTCTGGGTGGGGTGTAAGTGCGGGTTCTCTGTCAGCCCTGCCTTTGATTTGTTTACCTCGAGAGTTGGAAAGTGCATATTTGCGTGAGATGGGAAAAGTGTGGATCGTGCTTCAGATTTCATCCTGACACTTTGAAATGACCAGTGTGTTGGTAATTATTTGCATTTCCATGGCGTTTGGCACAGAAATAGTCATGAGGTCGGTATCTGCATCCTGAAGCCTGCGATGCTTTTTGCAGAGAAACCTCTGCTGAGGCCCAGGTAACTTGCTATTTCCCATAGCTGGCACAGGAGCCTTGGAAGATAGGATTGTTTTCAGTATTATTTCACCATCCTTTCACCACTGTTTCAAGAACGGGAGCCCTTTTCAACCGTTAGTGGAAGAATCCTTCTTTGGAGATGAGGTATTTTTCTGGGGTGGCAAGTGCAGGGCCTCTGTCAGTCCTGGGTTTGTTGGACTAGCGCCAGACATGAGAAGTGCGCCTTTGTGGGACAGGTGAATAGTGCGGATCCTGTTTCAGTCTAAAGACTGAAACAGGATCCGCACTTTTCACCGTTCCTTTCAGAATCATTTGATTCATCAGCTAGGAATAGCGATTGCTTCACCAGACCAACCGAAGGCTAGGCCAAAGTAACTCGATGTTTCCAAGAGGTGTGTGGCCCAACTATTGAAAGAATCGCTAAGTGGAGAACTATTTGGTATTTTTCCGAAGCACTATTCACCGTAATTGTCAGAAGGTTGGTCTCTGCATCCTTGAGCATACCAGAGTCTTCACAGACGAAACAGGCTGAGGCCCAGTAATCTTGGCATTTCCAGTAGTTGGTCCTATAGACTACCAAGAAAGTGTTCTTTTAAGTATTATTCCGTTGTGGTTTCAGCATTATTTTCAGAACCCCAGCAGGGTTCTCGCATTAGCATAAGAATCCTGCCTGGTAGTTGAGATTTCTGGTTGGGGTGTACCTGGAGGACTTCTGTCAGCCCTGCCTTTGATTTGTTTACCTCCAGAGTTGGAAAGTGCATTTTGCGTGAGATGGGAAAAGTGTGGATCGTGCTTCAGATTTCATCCTGACACTTTGAAATGACCAGTGTGTTGGTAATTATTTGCATTTCCATGGCGTTTGGCACAGAAATAGTCATGAGGTCGGTCTCTGCATCCTGAAGCCTGCGATGCTTTTTGCAGGGAAACCTCTGCTGAGGCCCAGGTAACTTGCTATTTCCCATAGCTGGCACAGGAGCCTTGGACGATAGGATTGTTTTCAGTATTATTTCACCATCCTTTCACCACTGTTTCAAGAACGGGAGCCCTTTTCAACCGTTAGTGGAAGAATCCTTCTTTGGAGAAGAGATATTTTTCTGGGGTGGCAAGTGCAGGGCCTCTGTCAGTCCTGGGTTTGTTGGACTAGCGCCAGACATGAGAAGTGCACCTTTGTGGGACAGGTGAATAGTGCGGATCCTGTTTCAGTCTAAAGACTGAAACAGGATCCGCACTTTTCACCGTTCCTTTCAGAATCATTTGATTCATCAGCTAGGAATGGCGATTGCTTCACCAGACCAGCCGAAGGCTAGGCCAAAGTAACTCGATGTTTCCAAGAGGTGTGTGGCCCAACTTTTGAAAGAACCGCTAAGTGGAGAACTATTTGGTATTTTTCTGAAGCACTTTTCACCGTAATTGTCAGAAGGTTGGTCTCTGCATCCTTAAGCATACCAGAGTCTTCACAGACGAAACAGGCTGAGGCCCAGTAATCTTGGCATTTCCAATAGTTGGTCCTAGAGACTACCAAGAAAGTGTTCTTTTAAGTATTATTCTGTTGTGGTTTCAGCATTATTTTCAGAACCCGAGCAGGGTTCTCGCATTAGCATAAGAATCCTGCCTGGTAGTTGAGATTTCTGGGTGGGGTGTACGTGGAGGACTTCTGTCAGCCCTGCCTTTGATTTGTTTACCTCCAGAGTTGGAAAGTGCATATTTGCGTGAGATGGGAAAAGTGTGGATCGTGCTTCAGATTTCATCCTGACACTTTGAAATGACCAGTGTGTTGGTAATTATTTGCATTTCCATGGCGTTTGACACAGAAATAGTCATGAGGTCGGTCTCTGCATCCTGAAGCCTATGATGCTTTTTGCAGAGAAACCTCTGCTGAGGCCCAGGTAACTTGCTATTTCCCATAGCTGGCACAGGAGCCTTGGAAGATAGGATTGTTTTCAGTATTATTTCACCATCCTTTCACCACTGTTTCAAGAACGGGAGCCCTTTTCAACCGTTAGTGGAAGAATCCTTCTTTGGAGATGAGGTATTTTTCTGGGGTGGCAAGTGCAGGGCCTCTGTCAGTCCTGGGTTTGTTGGACTAGCGCCAGACATGAGAAGTGCGCCTTTGTGGGACAGGTGAATAGTGCGGATCCTGTTTCAGTCTTTAGACTGAAACAGGATCCGCACTTTTCACCGTTCCTTTCAGAATCATTTGATTCATCAGCTAGGAATAGCGATTGCTTCACCAGACCAACCGAAGGCTAGGCCAAAGTAACTCGATGTTTCCAAGATGTGTGTGGCCCAACTATTGAAAGAATCGCTAAGTGGAGAACTATTTGGTATTTTTCCGAAGCACTATTCACCGTAATTGTCAGAAGGTTGGTCTCTGCATCCTTGAGCATACCAGAGTCTTCACAGACGAAACAGGCTGAGGCCCAGTAATCTTGGCATTTCCAGTAGTTGGTCCTAGAGACTACCAAGAAAGTGTTCTTTTAAGTATTATTCCGTTGTGGTTTCAGCATTATTTTCAGAACCCCAGCAGGGTTCTCGCATTAGCATAAGAATCCTGCCTGGTAGTTGAGATTTCTGGGTGGGGTGTACCTGGAGGACTTCTGTCAGCCCTGCCTTTGATTTGTTTACCTCCAGAGTTGGAAAGTGCATTTTGCGTGAGATGGGAAAAGTGTGGATCGTGCTTCAGATTTCATCCTGACACTTTGAAATGACCAGTGTGTTGGTAATTATTTGCATTTCCATGGCGTTTGGCACAGAAATAGTCATGAGGTCGGTCTCTGCATCCTGAAGCCTGCGATGCTTTTTGCAGGGAAACCTCTGCTGAGGCCCAGGTAACGTGCTATTTCCCATAGCTGGCACAGGAGCCTTGGACGATAGGATTGTTTTCAGTATTATTTCACCATCCTTTCACCACTGTTTCAAGAACGGGAGCCCTTTTCAACCGTTAGTGGAAGAATCCTTCTTTGGAGAAGAGATATTTTTCTGGGGTGGCAAGTGCAGGGCCTCTGTCAGTCCTTGGTTTGTTGGACTAGCGCCAGACATGAGAAGTGCGCCTTTGTGGGACAGGTGAATAGTGCGGATCCTGTTTCAGTCTAAAGACTGAAACAGGATCCGCACTTTTCACCGTTCCTTTCAGAATCATTTGATTCATCAGCTAGGAATGGCGATTGCTTCATCAGACCAACCGAAGGCTAGGCCAAAGTAACTCGATGTTTCCAAGAGGTGTGTGGCCCAACTTTTGAAAGAACCGCTAAGTGGAGAACTATTTGGTATTTTTCTGAAGCACTTTTCACCGTAATTGTCAGAAGGTTGGTCTCTGCATCCTTAAGCATACCAGAGTCTTCACAGACGAAACAGGCTGAGGCCCAGTAATCTTGGCATTTCCAATAGTTGGTCCTAGAGACTACCAAGAAAGTGTTCTTTTAAGTATTATTCCGTTGTGGTTTCAGCATTATTTTCAGAACCCGAGCAGGGTTCTCGCATTAGCATAAGAATCCTGCCTGGCAGTTGAGATTTCTGGGTGGGGTGTAAGTGCGGGGCTTCTGTCAGCCCTGCCTTTGATTTGTTTACCTCCAGAGTTGGAAAGTGCATATTTGCGTGAGATGGGAAAAGTGTGGATCGTGCTTCAGATTTCATCCTGACACTTTGAAATGACCAGTGTGTTGGTAATTATTTGCATTTCCATGGCGTTTGGCACAGAAATAGTCATGAGGTCGGTCTCTGCATCCTGAAGCCTATGATGCTTTTTGCAGAGAAACCTCTGCTGAGGCCCAGGTAACTTGCTATTTCCCATAGCTGGCACAGGAGCCTTGGACGATAGGATTGTTTTCAGCATTATTTCACCATCCTTTCACCACTGTTTCAAGAACGGGAGCCCTTTTCAACCGTTAGTGGAAGAATCCTTCTTTGGAGATGAGATATTTTTCTGGGGTGGCAAGTGCAGGGCCTCTGTCAGTCCTGGGTTTGTTGGACTAGCGCCAGACATGAGAAGTGCGCCTTTGTGGGACAGGTGAATAGTGCGGATCCTGTTTCAGTCTAAAGACTGAAACAGGATCCGCACTTTTCACCGTTCCTTTCAGAATCATTTGATTCATCAGCTAGGAATGGCGATTGCTTCACCAGACCAGCCGAAGGCTAGGCCAAAGTAACTCGATGTTTCCAAGAGGTGTGTGGCCCAACATTTGAAAGAACCGCTAAGTGGAGAACTATTTGGTATTTTTCCGAAGCACTTTTCACCGTAATTGTCATAAGGTTGGTCTCTGCATCCTTAAGTATACCAGAGTCTTCACAGACGAAACAGGCTGAGGCCCAGTAATCTTGGCATTTCCAATAGTTGGTCCTAGAGACTACCAAGAAAGTGTTCTTTTAAGTATTATTCCGTTGTGGTTTCAGCATTATTTTCAGAACCCGAGCTGGGTTCTCACATTAGCATAAGAATCCTGCCTGGTAGTTGAGATTTCTGGGTGGGGTGTACGTGGAGGACTTCTGTCAGCCCTGCCTTTGATTTGTTTACCTCCAGAGTTGGAAAGTGCATATTTGCGTGAGATGGGAAAAGTGTGGATCGTGCTTCAGATTTCATCCTGACACTTTGAAATGACCAGTGTGTTGGTAATTATTTGCATTTCCATGGCGTTTGACACAGAAATAGTCATGAGGTCGGTCTCTGCATCCTGAAGCCTATGATGCTTTTTGCAGAGAAACCTCTGCTGAGGCCCAGGTAACTTGCTATTTCCCATAGCTGGCACAGGAGCCTTGGAAGATAGGATTGTTTTCAGTATTATTTCACCATCCTTTCACCACTGTTTCAAGAACGGGAGCCCTTTTCAACCGTTAGTGGAAGAATCCTTCTTTGGAGATGAGGTATTTTTCTGGGGTGGCAAGTGCAGGGCCTCTGTCAGTCCTGGGTTTGTTGGACTAGCGCCAGACATGAGAAGTGCGCCTTTGTGGGACAGGTGAATAGTGCGGATCCTGTTTCAGTCTTTAGACTGAAACAGGATCCGCACTTTTCACCGTTCCTTTCAGAATCATTTGATTCATCAGCTAGGAATAGCGATTGCTTCACCAGACCAACCGAAGGCTAGGCCAAAGTAACTCGATGTTTCCAAGAGGTGTGTGGCCCAACTATTGAAAGAATCGCTAAGTGGAGAACTATTTGGTATTTTTCCGAAGCACTATTCACCGTAATTGTCATAAGGTTGGTCTCTGCATCCTTGAGCATACCAGAGTCTTCACAGACGAAACAGGCTGAGGCCCAGTAATCTTGGCATTTCCAGTAGTTGGTCCTAGAGACTACCAAGAAAGTGTTCTTTTAAGTATTATTCCGTTGTGGTTTCAGCATTATTTTCAGAACCCCAGCAGGGTTCTCGCATTAGCATAAGAATCCTGCCTGGTAGTTGAGATTTCTGGGTGGGGTGTACCTGGAGGACTTCTGTCAGCCCTGCCTTTGATTTGTTTACCTCCAGAGTTGGAAAGTGCATTTTGCGTGAGATGGGAAAAGTGTGGATCGTGCTTCAGATTTCATCCTGACACTTTGAAATGACCAGTGTGTTGGTAATTATTTGCATTTCCATGGCGTTTGGCACAGAAATAGTCATGAGGTCGGTCTCTGCATCCTGAAGCCTGCGATGCTTTTTGCAGGGAAACCTCTGCTGAGGCCCAGGTAACTTGCTATTTCCCATAGCTGGCACAGGAGCCTTGGACTATAGGATTGTTTTCAGTATTATTTCACCATCCTTTCACCACTGTTTCAAGAACGGGAGCCCTTTTCAACCGTTAGTGGAAGAATCCTTCTTTGGAGATGAGATATTTTTCTCGGGTGGCAAGTGCAGGGCCTCTGTCAGTCCTGGGTTTGTTGGACTAGCGCCAGACATGAGAAGTGCGCCTTTGTGGGACAGGTGAATAGTGCGGATCCTGTTTCAGTCTAAAGACTGAAACAGGATCCGCACTTTTCACCGTTCCTTTCAGAATCATTTGATTCATCAGCTAGGAATGGCGATTGCTTCACCAGACCAACCGAAGGCTAGGCCAAAGTAACTCGATGTTTCCAAGAGGTGTGTGGCCCAACTTTTGAAAGAACCGCTAAGTGGAGAACTATTTGGTATTTTTCTGAAGCACTTTTCACCGTAATTGTCAGAAGGTTGGTCTCTGCATCCTTAAGCATACCAGAGTCTTCACAGACGAAACAGGCTGAGGCCCAGTAATCTTGGCATTTCCAATAGTTGGTCCTAGAGACTACCAAGAAAGTGTTCTTTTAAGTATTATTCTGTTGTGGTTTCAGCATTATTTTCAGAACCCGAGCAGGGTTCTCGCATTAGCATAAGAATCCTGCCTGGTAGTTGAGATTTCTGGGTGGGGTGTAAGTGCGGGTCTTCTGTCAGCCCTGCCTTTGATTTGTTTACCTCCAGAGTTGGAAAGTGCATATTTGCGTGAGATGGGAAAAGTGTGGATCGTGCTTCAGATTTCATCCTGACACTTTGAAATGACCAGTGTGTTGGTAATTATTTGCATTTCCGTGGCGTTTGGCACAGAAATAGTCATGAGGTCGGTCTCTGTATCCTGAAGCCTATGATGCTTTTTGCAGAGAAACCTCTGCTGAGGCCCAGGTAACTTGCTATTTCCCATAGCTGGCACAGGAGCCTTGGACGATAGGATTGTTTTCAGCATTATTTCACCATCCTTTCACCACTGTTTCAAGAACGGGAGCCCTTTTCAACCGTTAGTGGAAGAATCCTTCTTTGGAGAAGAGATATTTTTCTGGGGTGGCAAGTGCAGGGCCTCTGTCAGTCCTGGGTTTGTTGGACTAGCGCCAGACATGAGAAGTGCGCCTTTGTGGGACAGGTGAATAGTGCGGATCCTGTTTCAGTCTAAAGACTGAAACAGGATCCGCACTTTTCACCGTTCCTTTCAGAATCATTTGATTCATCAGCTAGGAATGGCGATTGCCTCACCAGACCAGCCGAAGGCTAGGCCAAAGTAACTCGATGTTTCCAAGAGGTGTGTGGCCCAACTTTTGAAAGAACCGCTAAGTGGAGAACTATTTGGTATTTTTCCGAAGCACTTTTCACCGTAATTGTCAGAAGGTTGGTCTCTGCATCCTTAAGCATACCAGAGTCTTCACAGACGAAACAGGCTGAGGCCCAGTAATCTTGGCATTTCCAATAGTTGGTCCTAGAGACTACCAAGAAAGTGTTCTTTTAAGTATTATTCCGTTGTGGTTTCAGCATTATTTTCAGAACCCGAGCAGGGTTCTCACATTAGCATAAGAATCCTGCCTGGTAGTTGAGATTTCTGGGTGGGGTGTACGTGGAGGACTTCTGTCAGCCCTGCCTTTGATTTGTTTACCTCCAGAGTTGGAAAGTGCATATTTGCGTGAGATGGGAAAAGTGTGGATCGTGCTTCAGATTTCATCCTGACACTTTGAAATGACCAGTGTGTTGGTAATTATTTGCATTTCCATGGCGTTTGACACAGAAATAGTCATGAGGTCGGTCTCTGCATCCTGAAGCCTATGATGCTTTTTGCAGAGAAACCTCTGCTGAGGCCCAGGTAACTTGCTATTTCCCATAGCTGGCACAGGAGCCTTGGAAGATAGGATTGTTTTCAGTATTATTTCACCATCCTTTCACCACTGTTTCAAGAACGGGAGCCCTTTTCAACCGTTAGTGGAAGAATCCTTCTTTGGAGATGAGGTATTTTTCTGGGGTGGCAAGTGCAGGGCCTCTGTCAGTCCTGGGTTTGTTGGACTAGCGCCAGACATGAGAAGTGCGCCTTTGTGGGACAGGTGAATAGTGCGGATCCTGTTTCAGTCTTTAGACTGAAACAGGATCCGCACTTTTCACCGTTCCTTTCAGAATCATTTGATTCATCAGCTAGGAATAGCGATTGCTTCACCAGACCAACCGAAGGCTAGGCCAAAGTAACTCGATGTTTCCAAGAGGTGTGTGGCCCAACTATTGAAAGAATCGCTAAGTGGAGAACTATTTGGTATTTTTCCGAAGCACTATTCACCGTAATTGTCATAAGGTTGGTCTCTGCATCCTTGAGCATACCAGAGTCTTCACAGACGAAACAGGCTGAGGCCCAGTAATCTTGGCATTTCCAGTAGTTGGTCCTAGAGACTACCAAGAAAGTGTTCTTTTAAGTATTATTCCGCTGTGGTTTCAGCATTATTTTCAGAACCCCAGCAGGGTTCTCGCATTAGCATAAGAATCCTGCCTGGTAGTTGAGATTTCTGGGTGGGGTGTACCTGGAGGACTTCTGTCAGCCCTGCCTTTGATTTGTTTACCTCCAGAGTTGGAAAGTGCATTTTGCGTGAGATGGGAAAAGTGTGGATCGTGCTTCAGATTTCATCCTGACACTTTGAAATGACCAGTGTGTTGGTAATTATTTGCATTTCCATGGCGTTTGGCACAGAAATAGTCATGAGGTCGGTCTCTGCATCCTGAAGCCTGCGATGCTTTTTGCAGGGAAACCTCTGCTGAGGCCCAGGTAACTTGCTATTTCCCATAGCTGGCACAGGAGCCTTGGACGATAGGATTGTTTTCAGTATTATTTCACCATCCTTTCACCACTGTTTCAAGAACGGGAGCCCTTTTCAACCGTTAGTGGAAGAATCCTTCTTTGGAGAAGAGATATTTTTCTGGGGTGGCAAGTGCAGGGCCTCTGTCAGTCCTGGGTTTGTTGGACTAGCGCCAGACATGAGAAGTGCGCCTTTGTGGGACAGGTGAATAGTGCGGATCCTGTTTCAGTCTAAAGACTGAAACAGGATCCGCACTTTTCACCGTTCCTTTCAGAATCATTTGATTCATCAGCTAGGAATGGCGATTGCTTCACCAGACCAACCGAAGGCTAGGCCAAAGTAACTCGATGTTTCCAAGAGGTGTGTGGCCCAACTTTTGAAAGAACCGCTAAGTGGAGAACTATTTGGTATTTTTCTGAAGCACTTTTCACCGTAATTGTCAGAAGGTTGGTCTCTGCATCCTTAAGCATACCAGAGTCTTCACAGACGAAACAGGCTGAGGCACAGTAATCTTGGCATTTCCAATAGTTGGTCCTAGAGACTACCAAGAAAGTGTTCTTTTAAGTATTATTCTGTTGTGGTTTCAGCATTATTTTCAGAACCCGAGCAGGGTTCTCGCATTAGCATAAGAATCCTGCCTGGTAGTTGAGATTTCTGGGTGGGGTGTAAGTGCGGGGC
This sequence comes from Lemur catta, assembly GCF_020740605.2. Classification (NCBI taxonomy): domain Eukaryota; kingdom Metazoa; phylum Chordata; class Mammalia; order Primates; family Lemuridae; genus Lemur; species Lemur catta. The sequence continues at coordinate 73,731,771 of NC_059133.1, read as the reverse complement.
TTCTGTCAGCCCTGCCTTTGATTTGTTTACCTCCAGAGTTGGAAAGTGCATATTTGCGTGAGATGGGAAAAGTGTGGATCGTGCTTCAGATTTCATCCTGACACTTTGAAATGACCAGTGTGTTGGTAATTATTTGCATTTCCATGGCGTTTAGCACAGAAATAGTCATGAGGTCGGTCTCTGCATCCTGAAGCCTATGATGCTTTTTGCAGAGAAACCTCTGCTGAGGCCCAGGTAACTTGCTATTTCCCATAGCTGGCACAGGAGCCTTGGACGATAGGATTGTTTTCAGCATTATTTCACCATCCTTTCACCACTGTTTCAAGAACGGGAGCCCTTTTCAACCGTTAGTGGAAGAATTCTTCTTTGGAGATGAGATATTTTTCTGGGGTGGCAAGTGCAGGGCCTCTGTCAGTCCTGGGTTTGTTGCACTAGCGCCAGACTTGAGAAGTGCGCCTTTGTGGGACAGGTGAATAGTGCGGATCCTGTTTCAGTCTAAAGACTGAAACAGGATCCGCACTTTTCACCGTTCCTTTCAGAATCATTTGATTCATCAGCTAGGAATGGCGATTGCTTCACCAGACCAACCGAAGGCTAGGCCAAAGTAACTCGATGTTTCCAAGTGGTGTGTGGCCCAACTTTTGAAAGAACCGCTAAGAGGAGAACTATTTGGTGTTTTTCCGAAGCACTTTTCACCGTAATTGTCATAAGGTTGGTCTCTGCATCCTTGAGCATACCAGAGTCTTCACAGACGAAACAGGCTGAGGCCCAGTAATCTTGGCATTTCCAATAGTTGGTCCTAGAGACTACCAAGAAAGTGTTCTTTTAAGTATTATTCTGTTGTGGTTTCAGCATTATTTTCAGAACCCGAGCAGGGTTCTCGCATTAGCATAAGAATCCTGCCTGGTAGTTGAGATTTCTGGGTGGGGTGTAAGTGCGGGGCTTCTGTCAGCCCTGCCTTTGATTTGTTTACCTCCAGAGTTGGAAAGTGCATATTTGCGTGAGATGGGAAAAGTGTGGATCGTGCTTCAGATTTCATCCTGACACTTTGAAATGACCAGTGTGTTGGTAATTATTTGCATTTCCATGGCGTTTGGCACAGAAATAGTCATGAGGTCGGTCTCTGCATCCTGAAGCCTATGATGCTTTTTGCAGAGAAACCTCTGCTGAGGCCCAGGTAACTTGCTATTTCCCATAGCTGGCACAGGAGCCTTGGACGATAGGATTGTTTTCAGCATTATTTCACCATCCTTTCACCACTGTTTCAAGAACGGGAGCCCTTTTCAACCGTTAGTGGAAGAATTCTTCTTTGGAGATGAGATATTTTTCTGGGGTGGCAAGTGCAGGGCCTCTGTCAGTCCTGGGTTTGTTGCACTAGCGCCAGACTTGAGAAGTGCGCCTTTGTGGGACAGGTGAATAGTGCGGATCCTGTTTCAGTCTAAAGACTGAAACAGGATCCGCACTTTTCACCTTTCCTTTCAGAATCATTTGATTCATCAGCTAGGAATGGCGATTGCTTCACCAGACCAATCGAAGGCTAGGCCAAAGTAACTCGATGTTTCCAAGAGGTGTGTGGCCCAACTTTTGAAAGAACCGCTAAGTGGAGAACTATTTGGTATTTTTCCGAAGCACTTTTCACCGTAATTGTCAGAAGGTTGGTCTCTGCATCCTTAAGCATACCAGAGTCTTCACAGACGAAACAGGCTGAGGCCCAGTAATCTTGGCATTTCCAATAGTTGGTCCTAGAGACTACCAAGAAAGTGTTCTTTTAAGTATTATTCCGTTGTGGTTTCAGCATTATTTTCAGAACCCCAGCAGGGTTCTCGCATTAGCATAAGAATCCTGCCTGGTAGTTGAGATTTCTGGGTGGGGTGTACCTGGAGGACTTCTGTCAGCCCTGCCTTTGATTTGTTTACCTCCAGAGTTGGAAAGTGCATATTTGCGTGAGATGGGAAAAGTGTGGATCGTGCTTCAGATTTCATCCTGACACTTTGAAATGACCAGTGTGTTGGTAATTATTTGCATTTCCATGGCGTTTGGCACAGAAATAGTCATGAGGTCGGTCTCTGCATCCTGAAGCCTGTGATGCTTTTTGCAGAGAAACCTCTGCTGAGGCCCAGGTAACTTGCTATTTCCCATAGCTGGCACAGGAGCCTTGGAAGATAGGATTGTTTTCAGTATTATTTCACCATCCTTTCACCACTGTTTCAAGAACGGGAGCCCTTTTCAACCGTTAGTGGAAGAATCCTTCTTTGGAGATGAGGTATTTTTCTGGGGTGGCAAGTGCAGGGCCTCTGTCAGTCCTGGGTTTGTTGGACTAGCGCCAGACATGAGAAGTGCGCCTTTGTGGGACAGGTGAATAGTGCGGATCCTGTTTCAGTCTAAAGACTGAAACAGGATCCGCACTTTTCACCGTTCCTTTCAGAATCATTTGATTCATCAGCTAGGAATGGCGATTGCTTCACCAGACCAATCGAAGGCTAGGCCAAAGTAACTCGATGTTTCCAAGTGGTGTGTGGCCCAACTTTTGAAAGAACCGCTAAGAGGAGAACTATTTGGTATTTTTCCGAAGCACTTTTCACCGTAATTGTCATAAGGTTGGTCTCTGCATCCTTGAGCATACCAGAGTCTTCACAGACGAAACAGGCTGAGGCCCAGTAATCTTGGCATTTCCAATAGTTGGTCCTAGAGACTACCAAGAAAGTGTTCTTTTAAGTATTATTCTGTTGTGGTTTCAGCATTATTTTCAGAACCCGAGCAGGGTTCTCGCATTAGCATAAGAATCCTGCCTGGTAGTTGAGATTTCTGGGTGGGGTGTACGTGGAGGACTTCTGTCAGCCCTGCCTTTGATTTGTTTACCTCCAGAGTTGGAAAGTGCATATTTGCGTGAGATGGGAAAAGTGTGGATCGTGCTTCAGATTTCATCCTGACACTTTGAAATGACCAGTGTGTTGGTAATTATTTGCATTTCCATGGCGTTTGGCACAGAAATAGTCATGAGGTCGGTCTCTGCATCCTGAAGCCTATGATGCTTTTTGCAGAGAAACCTCTGCTGAGGCCCAGGTAACTTGCTATTTCCCATAGCTGGCACAGGAGCCTTGGACGATAGGATTGTTTTCAGCATTATTTCACCATCCTTTCACCACTGTTTCAAGAACGGGAGCCCTTTTCAACCGTTAGTGGAAGAATCCTTCTTTGGAGATGAGATATTTTTCTGGGGTGGCAAGTGCAGGGCCTCTGTCAGTCCTGGGTTTGTTGGACTAGCGCCAGACTTGAGAAGTGCGCCTTTGTGGGACAGGTGAATAGTGCGGATCCTGTTTCAGTCTAAAGACTGAAACAGGATCCGCACTTTTCACCGTTCCTTTCAGAATCATTTGATTCATCAGCTAGGAATTGCGATTGCTTCACCAGACCAATCGAAGGCTAGGCCAAAGTAACTAGATGTTTCCAAGAGGTGTGTGGCCCAACTTTTGAAAGAACCGCTAAGTGGAGAACTATTTGGTATTTTTCCGAAGCACTTTTCACCGTAATTGTCAGAAGGTTGGTCTCTGCATCCTTAAGCATACCAGAGTCTTCACAGACGAAACAGGCTGAGGCCCAGTAATCTTGGCATTTCCAATAGTTGGTCCTAGAGACTACCAAGAAAGTGTTCTTTTAAGTATTATTCCCTTGTGGTTTCCCCATTATTTTCAGAACCCCAGCAGGGTTCTCGCATTAGCATAAGAATCCTGCCTGGTAGTTGAGATTTCTGGGTGGGGTGTAGGTGGAGGACTTCTGTCAGCCCTGCCTTTGATTTGTTTACCTCCAGAGTTGGAAAGTGCATATTTGCGTGAGATGGGAAAAGTGTGGATCGTGCTTCAGATTTCATCCTGACACTTTGAAATGACCAGTGTGTTGGTAATTATTTGCATTTCCATGGCGTTTGGCACAGAAATAGTCATGAGGTCGGTCTCTGCATCCTGAAGCCTGTGATGCTTTTTGCAGAGAAACCTCTGCTGAGGCCCAGGTAACTTGCTATTTCCCATAGCTGGCACAGGAGCCTTGGAAGATAGGATTGTTTTCAGTATTATTTCACCATCCTTTCACCACTGTTTCAAGAACGGGAGCCCTTTTCACCGTTAGTGGAAGAATCCTTCTTTGGAGATGAGATATTTTTCAGGGGTGGCAAGTGCAGGGCCTCTGTCAGTCCTGGGTTTGTTGGACTAGCGCCAGACATGAGAAGTGCGCCTTTGTGGGACAGGTGAATAGTGCGGATCCTGTTTCAGTCTAAAGACTGAAACAGGATCCGCACTTTTCACCGTTCCTTTCAGAATCATTTGATTCATCAGCTAGGAATGGCGATTGCTTCACCAGACCAACCGAAGGCTAGGCCAAAGTAACTCGATGTTTCCAAGAGGTGTGTGGCCCAACTTTTGAAAGAACCGCTAAGTGGAGAACTATTTGGTATTTTTCTGAAGCACTTTTCACCGTAATTGTCATAAGGTTGGTCTCTGCATCCTTAAGCATACCAGAGTCTTCACAGACGAAACAGGCTGAGGCCCAGTAATCTTGGCATTTCCAATAGTTGGTCCTAGAGACTACCAAGAAAGTGTTCTTTTAAGTATTATTCCGTTGTGGTTTCAGCATTATTTTCAGAACCCCAGCAGGGTTCTCGCATTAGCATAAGAATCCTGCCTGGTAGTTGAGATTTCTGGGTGGGGTGTAAGTGCGGGGCTTCTGTCAGCCCTGCCTTTGATTTGTTTACCTCCAGAGTTGGAAAGTGCATATTTGCGTGAGATGGGAAAAGTGTGGATCGTGCTTCAGATTTCATCCTGACACTTTGAAATGACCAGTGTGTTGGTAATTATTTGCATTTCCATGGCGTTTGGCACAGAAATAGTCATGAGTTCGGTATCTGCATCCTGAAGCCTATGATGCTTTTTGCAGAGAAACCTCTGCTGAGGCCCAGGTAACTTGCTATTTCCCATAGCTGGCACAGGAGCCTTGGATGATAGGATTGTTTTCAGCATTATTTCACCATCCTTTCACCACTGTTTCAAGAACGGGAACCCTTTTCAACCGTTAGTGGAAGAATCCTTCTTTGGAGATGAGATATTTTTCTGGGGTGGCAAGTGCAGGGCCTCTGTCAGTCCTGGGTTTGTTGGACTAGCGCCAGACATGAGAAGTGCGCCTTTGTGGGACAGGTGAATAGTGGGGATCCTGTTTCAGTCTAAAGACTGAAACAGGATCCGTACTTTTCACCGTTCCTTTCAGAATCACTTGATTCATCAGCTAGGAATGGCGAATGCTTCACCAGACCAATGGAAGGCTAGGCCAAAGTAACTCGAAGTTTCCAAGTGGTGTGTGGCCGAACTGTTGAAAGAACCGCTAAGTGGAGTACTATTTGGTATTTTTCCGAAGCACTTTTCACCGTAATTGTCAGAAGGTTCGTCTCTGCATCCTTAAGCATACCAGAGTCTTCACAGACGAAACAGGCTGAGGCCCAGTAATCTTGGCATTTCCAATAGTTGGTCCTAGAGACTACCAAAAAAGTGTTCTTTTAAGTATTATTCCGTTGTGGTTTCAGCATTATTTTCAGAACCTGAGCAGGGTTCTCGCATTAGCATAAGAATCCTGCCTGGTAGTTGAGATTTCTGGGTGGGGTGTAAGTGCGGGGCTTCTGTCAGCACTGCCTTTGATTTGTTTACCTCCAGAGTTGGAAAGTGCATATTTGCGTGAGATGGGAAAAGTGTGGATCGTGCTTCAGATTTCATCCTGACACTTTGAAATGACCAGTGTGTTGGTAATTATTTGCATTTCCATGGCGTTTGGCAAAGAAATAGTCATGAGGTCGGTCTCTGCATCCTGAAGCCTATGATGCTTTTTGCAGAGAAACCTCTGCTGAGGCCCAGGTAACTTGCTGTTTCCCATAGCTGGCACAGGAGCCTTGGAAGATAGGATTGTTTTCAGTATTATTTCACCATCCTTTCACCACTGTTTTAAGAACGGGAGCCCTTTTCAACCGTTAGTGGAAGAATCCTTCTTTGGAGATGAGATATTTTTCTGGGGTGGCAAGTGCAGGGCCTCTGTCAGTCCTGGGTTTGTTGGACTAGCTCCAGACATGAGAAGTGCGCCTTTGTGGGACAGGTGAATAGTGCGGATCCTGTTTCAGTGTAAAGACTGAAACAGGATCCGCACTTTTCACCGTTCCTTTCAGAATCATTTGATTCATCAGCTAGGAATGGCGATTGCTTCACCAGACCAATCGAAGGCTAGGCCAAAGTAACTCGATGTTTCCATGAGGTGTGTGGCCCAACTTTTGAAAGAACCGCTAAGTGGAGAACTATTTGGTATTTTTCCGAAGCACTTTTCACCGTAATTGTCAGAAGGTTGGTCTCTGCATCCTTAAGCATACCAGAGTCTTCACAGACGAAACAGGCTGAGGCCCAGTAATCTTGGCATTTCCAATAGTTGGTCCTAGAGACTACAAAGAAAGTGTTCTTTTAAGTATTATTCCGTTGTGGTTTCAGCATTATTTTCAGAACCCGAGCAGGGTTCTCGCATTAGCATAAGAATCCTGCCTGGTAGCTGAGATTTCTGGGTGGGGTGTAAGTGCGGGGCTTCTGTCAGCCCTGCCTTTGATTCGTTTACCTCCAGAGTTGGAAAGTGCATATTTGCGTGAGATGGGAAAAGTGTGGATCGTGCTTCAGATTTCATCCTGACACTTTGAAATGACCAGTGTGTTGGTAATTATTTGCCATTTCCATGGCGTTTCGCACCGTAATAGTCATGAGGTCGGTCTCTGCATCCTGAAGCCTATGATGCTTTTTGCAGAGAAACCTCTGCTGAGGCCCAGGTAACTTGCTATTTCCCATAGCTGGCACAGGAGCCTTGGAAGATAGGATTGTTTTCAGTATTATTTCACCATCCTTTCCCCACTGTTTCAAGAACGGGAGCCCTTTTCAACCGTTAGTGGAAGAATCCTTCTTTGGAGATGAGATATTTTTCTGGGGTGGCAAGTGCAGGGCCTCTGTCAGTCCTGGGTTTGTTGGACTAGCGCCAGACATGAGAAGTGCGCCTTTGTGGGACAGGTGAATAGTGCGGATCCTGTTTCAGTCTAAAGACTGAAACAGGATCCCCACTTTTCACCATTCCTGTCAGAATCATTTGATTCATCAGCTAGGAATAGCGATTGCTTCACCAGAACAATCGAAGGCTAGGCCAAAGTAACTCGATGTTTCCAAGAGGTGTGTGGCCCAACTTTTGAAAGAACCGCTAAGTGGAGAACTATTTGGTATTTTTCCGAAGCACTTTTCACCGTAATTGTCATAAGGTTGGTCTCTGCATCCTTAAGCATACCAGAGTCTTCACAGACGAAACAGGCTGAGGCCCAGTAATCTTGGCATTTCCAATAGTTGGTCCTAGAGACTACCAAGAACGTGTTCTTTTAAGTACTATTCCCTTGTGGTTTCAGCATTATTTTCAGAACCTGAGTAGGGTTCTGGCATTAGCATAAGAATCCTGCCTGGTAGTTGAGATTTCTGGGTGGGGTGTAAGTGCGGGGCTTCTGTCCGCCCTGCCTTTGATTTGTTTACCTCCAGAGTTGGAAAGTGCGTATTTGGGTGAGATGGGAAAAGTGTGGATCGTGCTTCAGATTTCATCCTGACACTTTGAAATGACCAGTGTGTTGGTAATTATTTGCCACTTCCATGGGGTTTGGCACTGTAATAGTCATGAGGTCGGTCTCTGCATCCTGAAGCCTATGATGCTTTTTGCAGAGAAACCTCTGCTGCGGCCCAGGTAACTTGCTATTTCCCATAGCTGGCACAGGAGCCTTGGAAGATAGGATTGTTTTCAGTATAATTTCACCATCCTTTCTCCACTGTTTCAAGAACGGGAGCCCTTTTCAACCGTTAGTGGAAGAATCCTTCTTTGGAGATGAGATATTTTTCTGGGGTGGCAAGTGCAGGGCCTCTGTCAGTCCTGGGTTTGTTGGACTAGCGCCAGACATGAGAAGTGCGCCTTTGTGGGACAGGTGAATAGTGCGGATCCTGTTTCAGTCTAAAGACTGAAACAGGATCCGCACTTTTCACCGTTCCTGTCAGAATCATTTCATTCATCAGCTAGGAATAGCGATTGCTTCACCAGACCAATCGAAGGCTAGGCCAAAGTAACTCGATGTTTCCAAGTGGTGTGTGGCCCAACTATTGAAAGAACCGCTAAGTGGAGAACTATTTGGTATTTTTCCGAAGCACTTTTCACCGTAATTGTCATAAGGTTGGTCTCTGCATCCTTAAGCATACCAGAGTCTTCACAGACGAAACAGGCTGAGGCCCAGTAATCTTGGCATTTCCAATAGTTGGTCCTAGAGACTACCAAGAAAGTGTTCTTATAAGCATTATTCCGTTGTGGTTTCAGCATTATTTTCAGAACCTGAGCAGGGTTCTCGCATTAGCATAAGAATCCTGCCTGGTAGTTGAGGTTTATGGGTGGGGTGTAAGTGCGGGGCTTCTGTCAGCCCTGCCTTTGATTTGTTTACCTACACAGTTGGAAAGTGCATATTTGCGTGAGATGGGAAAAGTGTGGATCGTGCTTCAGATTTCATCCTGACACTTTGAAATGACCAGTGTGTTGGTAGTTATTTGCCATTTCCATGGCGTTTGGCACAGAAATAGTCATGAGGTCGGTCTCTGCATCCTGAAGCCTATGATGCTTTTTGCAGAGAAACCTCTGCTGAGGCCCAGGTAACTTGCTATTTCCCATAGCTGGCACAGGAGCCTTGGAAGATAGGATTGTATTCAGTATTATTTCACCATCCTTTCTCCACTGTTTCAAGAACGGGAGCCCTTTTCAACCGTTAGTGGAAGAATCCTTCTTTGGAGATGAGATATTTTTCTGGGGTGGCAAGTGCAGGGCCTCTGTCAGTCCTGGGTTTGTTGGACCAGCGCCAGACATGAGAAGTGCGCCTTTGTGGCACAGGTGAATAGTGCGGATCCTGTTTCAGTCTAAAGACTGAAACAGGATCCTCACTTTTCACCGTTCCTTTCAGAATCACTTGATTCATCAGCTAGGAATGGCGAATGCTTCACCAGACCAATCGAAGGCTAGGCCAAAGTAACTCGATGTTTCCAAGAGGTGTGTGGCCCAACTTTTGAAAGAACCGCTAAGTGGAGAACTATTTGGTATTTTTCCGAAGCACTTTTCACCGTAATTGTCATAAGGTTGGTCTCTGCCTCCTTAAGGATACCAGAGTCTACACAGACGAAACAGGCTGAGGCCCAGTAATCTTGGCATTTCCAATAGTTGGTCCTAGAGACTACCAAGAAAGTGTTCTTTTAAGTATTATTCCGTTGTGGTTTCAGCATTATTTTCAGAACCCGAGCAGGGTTCTCCATTAGCATAAGAATCCTGCCTGGTAGCTGAGATTTCTGGGTGGGGTGTAAGTGCGGGGCTTCTGTCAGCCCTGCCTTTGATTTGTTTACCTCCAGAGTTGGAAAGTGCATGTTTGCGTGAGATGGGAAAAGTTTGGATCGTGCTTCAGATTTCATCCTGACACTTTGAAATGACCAGTGTGTTGGTAATTATTTGCCATTTCCATGGCGTTTGGCACCGTAATAGTCATGAGGTCGGTCTCTGCATCCTGAAGCCTATGATGCTTTTTGCAGAGAAACCTCTGCTGAGGCCCAGGTAACTTGCTGTTTCCCATAGCTGGCACAGGAGCCTTGGAAGATAGGATTGTTTTCAGTATTATTTCACCATGCTTTCCCCACTGTTTCAAGAACAGGAGCACTTTTCAACCGTTAGTGGAAGAATCCTTCTTTGGAGATGAGATATTTTTCTGGGGTGGCAAGTGCAGGGCCTCTGTCAGTCCTGGGTTTGTTGGACTAGCGCCAGACATGAGAAGTGCGCCTTTGTGGGACAGGTGAATAGTGCGGATCCTGTTTCAGTCTAAAGACTGAAACAGGATCCCCACTTTTCACCATTCCTGTCAGAATCATTTCATTCATCAGCTAGGAATAGCGATTGCTTCACCAGACCAATCGAAGGCTAGGCCAAAGTAACTCAATGTTTCCAAGTGGTGTGTGGCCCAACTATTGAAAGAACCGCTAAGTGGAGAACTATTTGGTATTTTTCCGAAGCACTTTTCACCGTAATTGTCATAAAGTTGGTCTCTGCATCCTTAAGCATACCAGAGTCTTCACAGACGAAACAGGCTGAGGCCCAGTAATCTTGGCATTTCCAATAGTTGGTCCTAGAGACTACCAAGAAAGTGTTCTTTTAAGTATTATTCCGTTGTGGTTTCAGCATTATTTTCAGAACCCGAGCAGGGTTCTCGCATTAGCATAAGAATCCTGCCTGGTAATTGAGATTTCTGGGTGCGGTATACCTGGAGGACTTCTGTCAGCCCTGCCTTTGATTTGTTTACCTCCAGAGTTGGAAAGTGCATATTTGGGTGAGATGGGAAAAGTGTGGATCGTGCTTCAGATTTCATCCTGACACTTTGAAATGACCAGTGTGTTGGTAATTATTTGCATTTCCATGGCGTTTGGCACAGAAATAGTCATGAGGTCGGTCTCTGCATCCTGAAGCCTATGATGCTTTTTGCAGAGAAACCTCTGCTGAGGCCCAGGTAACTTGCTATTTCCTATAGGTGGCACAGGAGCCTTGGATGATAGGATTGTTTTCAGCATTATTTCACCATCCTTTCACCACTGTTTCAAGAACGGGAGCCCTTTTCAACCGTTAGTGGAAGAATCCTTCTTTGGAGATGAGATATTTTTCTGGGGTGGCAAGTGCAGGGCCTCTGTCAGTCCTGGGTTTGTTGGACTAGCGCCAGACATGAGAAGTGCGCCTTTGTGGGACAGGTGAATAGTGCGGATCCTGTTTCAGTCTAAAGACTGAAACAGGATCCGCACTTTTCACCGTTCCTTTCAGAATCATTTGATTCATCAGCTAGGAATAGCGATTGCTTCACCAGACCAATCGAAGGCTAGGCCAAAGTAACTCGATGTTTCCAAGAGGTGTGTGGCCCAACTATTGAAAGAACCACTAAGCGGAGAACTATTTGGTATTTTTCCGAAGCACTTTTCACCGTAATTGTCATAAGGTTGGTCTCTGCATCCTTAAGCATACCAGAGTCTTCACAGACGAAACAGGCTGAGGCCCAGTAATCTTGGCATTTCCAATAGTTGGTCCTAGAGACTACCAAGAAAGTGTTCTTTTAAGTAGTATTCTGTTGTGGTTTCAGCATTATTTTCAGAACCGCAGCAGGGTTCTCGTATTAGCATAAGAATCCTGCCTGGTAGTTGAGATTTCTGGGTGGGGTGTACGTGGAGGACTTCTGTCAGCCCTGCCTTTGATTTGTTTACCTCGAGAGTTGGAAAGTGCATATTTGCGTGAGATGGGAAAAGTGTGGATCGTGCTTCAGATTTCATCCTGACACTTTGAAATGACCAGTGTGTTGGTAATTATTTGCGTTTCCATGGCGTTTGGCACAGAAATAGTCATGATGTCGGTCTCTGCATCCTGAAGCCTATGATGCTTTTTGCAGAGAAACCTCTGCTGAGGCCCAGGTAACTTGCTATTTCCCATAGCTGGCACAGGAGCCTTGGAAGATAGGATTGTTTTCAGTATTATTTCACCATCCTTTCACCACTGTTTCAAGAACGGGAGCCCTCTTCAACCGTTAGTGGAAGAATCCTTCTTTGGAGATGAGATATTTTTCTGGGGTGGCAAGTGCAGGGCCTCTGTCAGTCCTGGGTTTGTTGGACTAGCGCCAGACATGAGAACTGCGCCTTTGTGGGACAGGTGAATAGTGCGGATCCTGTTTCAGTCTAAAGACTGAAACAGGATCCGCACTTTTCACCGTTCCTTTCAGAATCATTTGATTCATCAGCTAGGAATGGCGATTGCTTCACCAGACCAATCGAAGGCTAGGCCAAAGTAACTCGATGTTTCCAAGAGGTGTGTGGCCCAAGTTTTGAAAGAACCGCTAAGTGGAGAACTATTTGGTATTTTTCCGAAGCACTTTTCACCGTAATTGTCATAAGGTTGGTCTCTGCATCCTTAAGCATACCAGAGTCTTCACAGACGAAACAGGCTGAGGCCCAGTAATCTTGGCATTTCCAATAGTTGGTCCTAGAGACTACCAAGAAAGTGTTCTTATAAGCATTATTCCTTTGTGGTTTCAGCATTATTTTCAGAACCTGAGCAGGGTTCTCGCATTAGCATAAGAATCCTGCCTGGTAGTTGAGGTTTATGGGTGGGGTGTAAGTGCGGGGCTTCTGTCAGCCCTGCCTTTGATTTGTTTACCTACACAGTTGGAAAGTGCATATTTGCGTGAGATGGGAAAAGTGTGGATCGTGCTTCAGATTTCATCCTGACACTTTGAAATGACCAGTGTGTTGGTAGTTATTTGCCATTTCCATGGCGTTTGGCACAGAAATAGTCATGAGGTCGGTCTCTGCATCCTGAAGCCTATGATGCTTTTTGCAGAGAAACCTCTGCTGAGGCCCAGGTAACTTGCTATTTCCCATAGCTGGCACAGGAGCCTTGGAAGATAGGATTGTATTCAGTATTATTTCACCATCCTTTCTCCACTGTTTCAAGAACGGGAGCCCTTTTCAACCGTTAGTGGAAGAATCCTTCTTTGGAGATGAGATATTTTTCTGGGGTGGCAAGTGCAGGGCCTCTGTCAGTCCTGGGTTTGTTGGACCAGCGCCAGACATGAGAAGTGCGCCTTTGTGGCACAGGTGAATAGTGCGGATCCTGTTTCAGTCTAAAGACTGAAACAGGATCCTCACTTTTCACCGTTCCTTTCAGAATCACTTGATTCATCAGCTAGGAATGGCGAATGCTTCACCAGACCAATCGAAGGCTAGGCCAAAGTAACTCGATGTTTCCAAGAGGTGTGTGGCCCAACTTTTGAAAGAACCGCTAAGTGGAGAACTATTTGGTATTTTTCCGAAGCACTTTTCACCGTAATTGTCATAAGGTTGGTCTCTGCCTCCTTAAGGATACCAGAGTCTACACAGACGAAACAGGCTGAGGCCCAGTAATCTTGGCATTTCCAATAGTTGGTCCTAGAGACTACCAAGAAAGTGTTCTTTTAAGTATTATTCCGTTGTGGTTTCAGCATTATTTTCAGAACCCGAGCAGGGTTCTCCATTAGCATAAGAATCCTGCCTGGTAGCTGAGATTTCTGGGTGGGGTGTAAGTGCGGGGCTTCTGTCAGCCCTGCCTTTGATTTGTTTACCTCCAGAGTTGGAAAGTGCATGTTTGCGTGAGATGGGAAAAGTTTGGATCGTGCTTCAGATTTCATCCTGACACTTTGAAATGACCAGTGTGTTGGTAATTATTTGCCATTTCCATGGCGTTTGGCACCGTAATAGTCATGAGGTCGGTCTCTGCATCCTGAAGCCTATGATGCTTTTTGCAGAGAAACCTCTGCTGAGGCCCAGGTAACTTGCTGTTTCCCATAGCTGGCACAGGAGCCTTGGAAGATAGGATTGTTTTCAGTATTATTTCACCATCCTTTCCCCACTGTTTCAAGAACAGGAGCACTTTTCAACTGTTAGTGGAAGAATCCTTCTTTGGAGATGAGATATTTTTCTGGGGTGGCAAGTGCAGGGCCTCTGTCAGTCCTGGGTTTGTTGGACTAGCGCCAGACATGAGAAGTGCGCCTTTGTGGGACAGGTGAATAGTGCGGATCCTGTTTCAGTCTAAAGACTGAAACAGGATCCCCACTTTTCACCATTCCTGTCAGAATCATTTCATTCATCAGCTAGGAATAGCGATTGCTTCACCAGACCAATCGAAGGCTAGGCCAAAGTAACTCAATGTTTCCAAGTGGTGTGTGGCCCAACTATTGAAAGAACCGCTAAGTGGAGAACTATTTGGTATTTTTCCGAAGCACTTTTCACCGTAATTGTCATAAAGTTGGTCTCTGCATCCTTAAGCATACCAGAGTCTTCACAGACGAAACAGGCTGAGGCCCAGTAATCTTGGCATTTCCAATAGTTGGTCCTAGAGACTACCAAGAAAGTGTTCTTTTAAGTATTATTCCGTTGTGGTTTCAGCATTATTTTCAGAACCCGAGCAGGGTTCTCGCATTAGCATAAGAATCCTGCCTGGTAATTGAGATTTCTGGGTGCGGTATACCTGGAGGACTTCTGTCAGCCCTGCCTTTGATTTGTTTACCTCCAGAGTTGGAAAGTGCATATTTGGGTGAGATGGGAAAAGTGTGGATCGTGCTTCAGATTTCATCCTGACACTTTGAAATGACCAGTGTGTTGGTAATTATTTGCATTTCCATGGCGTTTGGCACAGAAATAGTCATGAGGTCGGTCTCTGCATCCTGAAGCCTATGATGCTTTTTGCAGAGAAACCTCTGCTGAGGCCCAGGTAACTTGCTATTTCCCATAGCTGGCACAGGAGCCTTGGACGATAGGATTGTTTTCAGCATTATTTCACCATCCTTTCACCACTGTTTCAAGAACGGGAGCCCTTTTCAACCGTTAGTGGAAGAATCCTTCTTTGGAGATGAGATATTTTTCTGGGGTGGCAAGTGCAGGGCCTCTGTCAGTCCTGGGTTTGTTGGACTAGCGCCAGACATGAGAAGTGCGCCTTTGTGGGACAGGTGAATAGTGCGGATCCTGTTTCAGTCTAAAGACTGAAACAGGATCCGCACTTTTCACCGTTCCTTTCAGAATCATTTGATTCATCAGCTAGGAATAGCGATTGCTTCACCAGACCAATCGAAGGCTAGGCCAAAGTAACTCGATGTTTCCAAGAGGTGTGTGGCCCAACTATTGAAAGAACCACTAAGCGGAGAACTATTTGGTATTTTTCCGAAGCACTTTTCACCGTAATTGTCATAAGGTTGGTCTCTGCATCCTTAAGCATACCAGAGTCTTCACAGACGAAACAGGCTGAGGCCCAGTAATCTTGGCATTTCCAATAGTTGGTCCTAGAGACTACCAAGAAAGTGTTCTCTTAAGTATTATTCCGTTGTGGTTTCAGCATTATTTTCAGAACCCGAGCAGGGTTCTCGCATTAGCATAAGAATCCTGCCTGGTAGTTGAGATTTCTGGGTGGGGTGTAAGTGCGGGGCTTCTGTCAGCCCTGCCTTTGATTTGTTTACCTCCAGAGTTGGAAAGTGCATATTTGCGTGAGATGGGAAAAGTGTGGATCGTGCTTCAGATTTCATCCTGACACTTTAAAATGACCAGTGTGTTGGTAATTATTTGCCATTTCCATGGCGTTTGGCACCGTAATACTCATGAGGTCGGTCTCTGCATCCTGAAGCCTGTGATGCTTTTTGCAGAGAAAGCTCTGCTGAGGCCCAGGTAACTTGCTATTTCCCATAGCTGGCACAGGAGCCTTGGAAAATAGGATTGTTTTCAGTATTATTTCACCATCCTTTCACCACTGTTTCAAGAACGGGAGCCCTTTTCAACCGTTAGTGGAAGAATCCTTCTTTGGAGATGAGATATTTTTCTGGGGTGGCAAGTGCAGGGCCTGTGTCAGTCCTGGGTTTGTTGGACTAGCGCCAGACATGAGAAGTGCGCCTTTGTGGGACAGGTGAATATTGCGGATCCTGTTTCAGTCTAAAGACTGAAACAGGATCCGCACTTTTCACCGTTCCTCTCAGAATCATTTGATTCATCAGCTAGGAATAGCGATTGCTTCACCAGACCAATCGAAGGCTAGGCCAAAGTAACTCGATGTTTCCAAGTGGTGTGTGGCCCAACTATTGAAAGAACCGCTAAGTGGAGAACTATTTGGTATATTTCCGAAGCACTTTTCACCGTAATTGTCATAAAGTTGGTCTCTGCATCCTTAAGCATACCAGAGTCTTCACAGACGAAACAGACTGAGGCCCAGTAATCTTGGCATTTCCAATAGTTGGTCCTAGAGACTACCAAGAAAGTGTTCTTTTAAGTATTATTCTGTTGTGGTTTCAGCATTATTTTCAGAACCGGAGCAGCGTTCTCGAATTAGCATAAGAATCCTGCCTGGTAGTTCAGATTTCTGGGTGGGGTGTAAGTGCGGGGCTTCTGTCAGCCCTGCCTTTGATTTGTTTACCTCCAGAGTTGGAAAGTGCATATTTGCGTGAGATGGGAAAAGTGAGGATCGTGCTTCAGATTTCATCCTGACACTTTGAAATGACCAGTGTGAAGGTAATTATTTGCATTTCCATGGCGTTTGGCACAGAAATAGTCATGAGGTCGGTCTCTGCATCCTGAAGCCTATGATGCTTTTTGCAGAGAAACCTCTGCTGAGGCCCAGGTAACTTGCTATTTCCCATAGCTGGCACAGGAGCCTTGGAAGATAGGATTGTTTTCAGTATTATTTCACCATCCTTTCACCACTGTTTCAAGAACGGGAGCCCTTTTCAACCGTTAGTGGAAGAATCCTTCTTTGGAGATGAGATATTTTTCTGGGGTGGCAAGTGCAGGGCCTCTGTCAGTCCTGGGTTTGTTGGACTAGCGCCAGACATGAGAAGTGCGCCTTTGTGCGACAGGTGAATAGTGCGGATCCTCTTTCAGTCTAAAGACTGAAGCAGGATCCGCACTTTTCACCGTTCCTTTCAGAATCATTTGATTCATCAGCTAGGAATAGCGATTGCTTCACCAGACCAATCGAAGGCTAGGCCAAAGTAACACGATGTTTCCAAGTGGTGTGTGGCCCAACTATTGAAAGAACCGCTAAGTGGAGAACTATTTGGTATTTTTCCGAAGCACTTTTCACCGTAATTGTCATAAGGTTGGTCTCTGCATCCTTAAGCATACCAGAGTCTTCACAGACGAAACAGGCTGAGGCCCAGTAATCTTGGCATTTCCAATAGTTGGTCCTAGAGACTACCAAGAAAGTGTTCTTTTAAGTATTATTCTGTTGTGGTTTCAGCATTATTTTCAGAACCCGAGCAGGGTTCTCGCATTAGCATAAGAATCCTGCCTGGTAGTTGAGATTTCTGGGTGGGGTGTAAGTATGGGGCTTCTGTCAGCCCTGCCTTTGATTTGTTTACCTCCAGAGTTGGAAAGTGCATATTTGCGTGAGATGGGAAAAGTGTGGATCGTGCTTCAGATTTCATCCTGACACTTTAAAATGACCAGTGTGTTGGTAATTATTTGCCATTTCCATGGCGTTTGGCACCGTAAGAGTCATGAGGTCGGTCTCTGCATCCTGAAGCCTATGATGTTTTTGCAGAGAAACCTCTGCTGAGGCCCAGGTAACTTGCTATTTCCCATAGCTGGCACAGGAGCCTTGGAAGATAGGATTGTTTTCAGTATTATTTCACCATCCTTTCCCCACTGTTTCAAGAACAGGAGCACTTTTCAACCGTTAGTGGAAGAATCCTTCTTTGGAGATGAGATATTTTTCTGGGGTGGCAAGTGCAGGGCCTCTGTCAGTCCTGGGTTTGTTGGACTAGCGCCAGACATGAGAAGTGCGCCTTTGTGGGACAGGTGAATAGTGCGGATCCTGTTTCAGTCTAAAGACTGAAACAGGATCCCCACTTTTCACCATTCCTGTCAGAATCATTTCATTCATCAGCTAGGAATAGCGATTGCTTCACCAGACCAATCGAAGGCTAGGCCAAAGTAACTCAATGTTTCCAAGTGGTGTGTGGCCCAACTATTGAAAGAACCGCTAAGTGGAGAACTATTTGGTATTTTTCCGAAGCACTTTTCACCGTAATTGTCATAAAGTTGGTCTCTGCATCCTTAAGCATACCAGAGTCTTCACAGACGAAACAGGCTGAGGCCCAGTAATCTTGGCATTTCCAATAGTTGGTCCTAGAGACTACCAAGAAAGTGTTCTTTTAAGTATTATTCCGTTGTGGTTTCAGCATTATTTTCAGAACCCGAGCAGGGTTCTCGCATTAGCATAAGAATCCTGCCTGGTAATTGAGATTTCTGGGTGCGGTATACCTGGAGGACTTCTGTCAGCCCTGCCTTTGATTTGTTTACCTCCAGAGTTGGAAAGTGCATATTTGGGTGAGATGGGAAAAGTGTGGATCGTGCTTCAGATTTCATCCTGACACTTTGAAATGACCAGTGTGTTGGTAATTATTTGCATTTCCATGGCGTTTGGCACAGAAATAGTCATGAGGTCGGTCTCTGCATCCTGAAGCCTATGATGCTTTTTGCAGAGAAACCTCTGCTGAGGCCCAGGTAACTTGCTATTTCCTATAGGTGGCACAGGAGCCTTGGATGATAGGATTGTTTTCAGCATTATTTCACCATCCTTTCACCACTGTTTCAAGAACGGGAGCCCTTTTCAACCGTTAGTGGAAGAATCCTTCTTTGGAGATGAGATATTTTTCTGGGGTGGCAAGTGCAGGGCCTCTGTCAGTCCTGGGTTTGTTGGACTAGCGCCAGACATGAGAAGTGCGCCTTTGTGGGACAGGTGAATAGTGCGGATCCTGTTTCAGTCTAAAGACTGAAACAGGATCCGCACTTTTCACCGTTCCTTTCAGAATCATTTGATTCATCAGCTAGGAATAGCGATTGCTTCACCAGACCAATCGAAGGCTAGGCCAAAGTAACTCGATGTTTCCAAGAGGTGTGTGGCCCAACTATTGAAAGAACCACTAAGCGGAGAACTATTTGGTATTTTCCCGAAGCACTTTTCACCGTAATTGTCATAAGGTTGGTCTCTGCATCCTTAAGCATACCAGAGTCTTCACAGACGAAACAGGCTGAGGCCCAGTAATCTTGGCATTTCCAATAGTTGGTCCTAGAGACTACCAAGAAAGTGTTCTTTTAAGTAGTATTCTGTTGTGGTTTCAGCATTATTTTCAGAACCGCAGCAGGGTTCTCGCATTAGCATAAGAATCCTGCCTGGTAGTTGAGATTTCTGGGTGGGGTGTACGTGGAGGACTTCTGTCAGCCCTGCCTTTGACTTGTTTACCTCGAGAGTTGGAAAGTGCATATTTGCGTGAGATGGGAAAAGTGTGGATCGTGCTTCAGATTTCATCCTGACACTTTGAAATGACCAGTGTGTTGGTAATTATTTGCGTTTCCATGGCGTTTGGCACAGAAATAGTCATGATGTCGGTCTCTGCATCCTGAAGCCTATGATGCTTTTTGCAGAGAAACCTCTGCTGAGGCCCAGGTAACTTGCTATTTCCCATAGCTGGCACAGGAGCCTTGGAAGATAGGATTGTTTTCAGTATTATTTCACCATCCTTTCACCACTGTTTCAAGAACGGGAGCCCTTTTCAACCGTTAGTGGAAGAATCCTTCTTTGGAGATGAGATATTTTTCTGGGGTGGCAAGTGCAGGGCCTCTGTCAGTCCTGGGTTTGTTGGACTAGCGCCAGACATGAGAAGTGCGCCTTTGTGGGACAGGGAATAGTGCGGATCCTGTTTCAGTCTAAAGACTGAAACAGGATCCGCTCTTTTCACCGTTCCTGTCAGAATCATTTCATTCATCAGCTAGGAATGGCGATTGCTTCACCAGACCAATCGAAGGCTAGGCCAAAGTAACTCGATGTTTCCAAGAGGTGTGTGGCCCAAGTTTTGAAAGAACCGCTAAGTGGAGAACTATTTGGTATTTTTCCGAAGCACTTTTCACCGTAATTGTCATAAGGTTGGTCTCTGCATCCTTAAGCATACCAGAGTCTTCACAGACGAAACAGGCTGAGGCCCAGTAATCTTGGCATTTCCAATAGTTGGTCCTAGAGACTACCAAGAAAGTGTTCTTATAAGCATTATTCCTTTGTGGTTTCAGCATTATTTTCAGAACCTGAGCAGGGTTCTCGCATTAGCATAAGAATCCTGCCTGGTAGTTGAGGTTTATGGGTGGGGTGTAAGTGCGGGGCTTCTGTCAGCCCTGCCTTTGATTTGTTTACCTACACAGTTGGAAAGTGCATATTTGCGTGAGATGGGAAAAGTGTGGATCGTGCTTCAGATTTCATCCTGACACTTTGAAATGACCAGTGTGTTGGTAGTTATTTGCCATTTCCATGGCGTTTGGCACAGAAATAGTCATGAGGTCGGTCTCTGCATCCTGAAGCCTATGATGCTTTTTGCAGAGAAACCTCTGCTGAGGCCCAGGTAACTTGCTATTTCCCATAGCTGGCACAGGAGCCTTGGAAGATAGGATTGTATTCAGTATTATTTCACCATCCTTTCTCCACTGTTTCAAGAACGGGAGCCCTTTTCAACCGTTAGTGGAAGAATCCTTCTTTGGAGATGAGATATTTTTCTGGGGTGGCAAGTGCAGGGCCTCTGTCAGTCCTGGGTTTGTTGGACCAGCGCCAGACATGAGAAGTGCGCCTTTGTGGCACAGGTGAATAGTGCGGATCCTGTTTCAGTCTAAAGACTGAAACAGGATCCTCACTTTTCACCGTTCCTTTCAGAATCACTTGATTCATCAGCTAGGAATGGCGAATGCTTCACCAGACCAATCGAAGGCTAGGCCAAAGTAACTCGATGTTTCCAAGAGGTGTGTGGCCCAACTTTTGAAAGAACCGCTAAGTGGAGAACTATTTGGTATTTTTCCGAAGCACTTTTCACCGTAATTGTCATAAGGTTGGTCTCTGCCTCCTTAAGGATACCAGAGTCTACACAGACGAAACAGGCTGAGGCCCAGTAATCTTGGCATTTCCAATAGTTGGTCCTAGAGACTACCAAGAAAGTGTTCTTTTAAGTATTATTCCGTTGTGGTTTCAGCATTATTTTCAGAACCCGAGCAGGGTTCTCCATTAGCATAAGAATCCTGCCTGGTAGCTGAGATTTCTGGGTGGGGTGTAAGTGCGGGGCTTCTGTCAGCCCTGCCTTTGATTTGTTTACCTCCAGAGTTGGAAAGTGCATGTTTGCGTGAGATGGGAAAAGTTTGGATCGTGCTTCAGATTTCATCCTGACACTTTGAAATGACCAGTGTGTTGGTAATTATTTGCCATTTCCATGGCGTTTGGCACCGTAATAGTCATGAGGTCGGTCTCTGCATCCTGAAGCCTATGATGCTTTTTGCAGAGAAACCTCTGCTGAGGCCCAGGTAACTTGCTGTTTCCCATAGCTGGCACAGGAGCCTTGGAAGATAGGATTGTTTTCAGTATTATTTCACCATCCTTTCCCCACTGTTTCAAGAACAGGAGCACTTTTCAACTGTTAGTGGAAGAATCCTTCTTTGGAGATGAGATATTTTTCTGGGGTGGCAAGTGCAGGGCCTCTGTCAGTCCTGGGTTTGTTGGACTAGCGCCAGACATGAGAAGTGCGCCTTTGTGGGACAGGTGAATAGTGCGGATCCTGTTTCAGTCTAAAGACTGAAACAGGATCCCCACTTTTCACCATTCCTGTCAGAATCATTTCATTCATCAGCTAGGAATAGCGATTGCTTCACCAGACCAATCGAAGGCTAGGCCAAAGTAACTCAATGTTTCCAAGTGGTGTGTGGCCCAACTATTGAAAGAACCGCTAAGTGGAGAACTATTTGGTATTTTTCCGAAGCACTTTTCACCGTAATTGTCATAAAGTTGGTCTCTGCATCCTTAAGCATACCAGAGTCTTCACAGACGAAACAGGCTGAGGCCCAGTAATCTTGGCATTTCCAATAGTTGGTCCTAGAGACTACCAAGAAAGTGTTCTTTTAAGTATTATTCCGTTGTGGTTTCAGCATTATTTTCAGAACCCGAGCAGGGTTCTCGCATTAGCATAAGAATCCTGCCTGGTAATTGAGATTTCTGGGTGCGGTATACCTGGAGGACTTCTGTCAGCCCTGCCTTTGATTTGTTTACCTCCAGAGTTGGAAAGTGCATATTTGGGTGAGATGGGAAAAGTGTGGATCGTGCTTCAGATTTCATCCTGACACTTTGAAATGACCAGTGTGTTGGTAATTATTTGCATTTCCATGGCGTTTGGCACAGAAATAGTCATGAGGTCGGTCTCTGCATCCTGAAGCCTATGATGCTTTTTGCAGAGAAACCTCTGCTGAGGCCCAGGTAACTTGCTATTTCCCATAGCTGGCACAGGAGCCTTGGACGATAGGATTGTTTTCAGCATTATTTCACCATCCTTTCACCACTGTTTCAAGAACGGGAGCCCTTTTCAACCGTTAGTGGAAGAATCCTTCTTTGGAGATGAGATATTTTTCTGGGGTGGCAAGTGCAGGGCCTCTGTCAGTCCTGGGTTTGTTGGACTAGCGCCAGACATGAGAAGTGCGCCTTTGTGGGACAGGTGAATAGTGCGGATCCTGTTTCAGTCTAAAGACTGAAACAGGATCCGCACTTTTCACCGTTCCTTTCAGAATCATTTGATTCATCAGCTAGGAATAGCGATTGCTTCACCAGACCAATCGAAGGCTAGGCCAAAGTAACTCGATGTTTCCAAGAGGTGTGTGGCCCAACTATTGAAAGAACCACTAAGCGGAGAACTATTTGGTATTTTTCCGAAGCACTTTTCACCGTAATTGTCATAAGGTTGGTCTCTGCATCCTTAAGCATACCAGAGTCTTCACAGACGAAACAGGCTGAGGCCCAGTAATCTTGGCATTTCCAATAGTTGGTCCTAGAGACTACCAAGAAAGTGTTCTCTTAAGTATTATTCCGTTGTGGTTTCAGCATTATTTTCAGAACCCGAGCAGGGTTCTCGCATTAGCATAAGAATCCTGCCTGGTAGTTGAGATTTCTGGGTGGGGTGTAAGTGCGGGGCTTCTGTCAGCCCTGCCTTTGATTTGTTTACCTCCAGAGTTGGAAAGTGCATATTTGCGTGAGATGGGAAAAGTGTGGATCGTGCTTCAGATTTCATCCTGACACTTTAAAATGACCAGTGTGTTGGTAATTATTTGCCATTTCCATGGCGTTTGGCACCGTAATACTCATGAGGTCGGTCTCTGCATCCTGAAGCCTGTGATGCTTTTTGCAGAGAAAGCTCTGCTGAGGCCCAGGTAACTTGCTATTTCCCATAGCTGGCACAGGAGCCTTGGAAAATAGGATTGTTTTCAGTATTATTTCACCATCCTTTCACCACTGTTTCAAGAACGGGAGCCCTTTTCAACCGTTAGTGGAAGAATCCTTCTTTGGAGATGAGATATTTTTCTGGGGTGGCAAGTGCAGGGCCTGTGTCAGTCCTGGGTTTGTTGGACTAGCGCCAGACATGAGAAGTGCGCCTTTGTGGGACAGGTGAATAGTGCGGATCCTGTTTCAGTCTAAAGACTGAAACAGGATCCGCACTTTTCACCGTTCCTCTCAGAATCATTTGATTCATCAGCTAGGAATAGCGATTGCTTCACCAGACCAATCGAAGGCTAGGCCAAAGTAACTCGATGTTTCCAAGTGGTGTGTGGCCCAACTATTGAAAGAACCGCTAAGTGGAGAACTATTTGGTATATTTCCGAAGCACTTTTCACCGTAATTGTCATAAAGTTGGTCTCTGCATCCTTAAGCATACCAGAGTCTTCACAGACGAAACAGACTGAGGCCCAGTAA
This sequence comes from Lemur catta, assembly GCF_020740605.2. Classification (NCBI taxonomy): domain Eukaryota; kingdom Metazoa; phylum Chordata; class Mammalia; order Primates; family Lemuridae; genus Lemur; species Lemur catta. The sequence goes on along the minus strand of NC_059133.1, from coordinate 73,708,359 downwards.
TCTTGGCATTTCCAATAGTTGGTCCTAGAGACTACCAAGAAAGTGTTCTTTTAAGTATTATTCTGTTGTGGTTTCAGCATTATTTTCAGAACCGGAGCAGCGTTCTCGAATTAGCATAAGAATCCTGCCTGGTAGTTCAGATTTCTGGGTGGGGTGTAAGTGCGGGGCTTCTGTCAGCCCTGCCTTTGATTTGTTTACCTCCAGAGTTGGAAAGTGCATATTTGCGTGAGATGGGAAAAGTGAGGATCGTGCTTCAGATTTCATCCTGACACTTTGAAATGACCAGTGTGAAGGTAATTATTTGCATTTCCATGGCGTTTGGCACAGAAATAGTCATGAGGTCGGTCTCTGCATCCTGAAGCCTATGATGCTTTTTGCAGAGAAACCTCTGCTGAGGCCCAGGTAACTTGCTATTTCCCATAGCTGGCACAGGAGCCTTGGAAGATAGGATTGTTTTCAGTATTATTTCACCATCCTTTCACCACTGTTTCAAGAACGGGAGCCCTTTTCAACCGTTAGTGGAAGAATCCTTCTTTGGAGATGAGATATTTTTCTGGGGTGGCAAGTGCAGGGCCTCTGTCAGTCCTGGGTTTGTTGGACTAGCGCCAGACATGAGAAGTGCGCCTTTGTGCGACAGGTGAATAGTGCGGATCCTCTTTCAGTCTAAAGACTGAAGCAGGATCCGCACTTTTCACCGTTCCTTTCAGAATCATTTGATTCATCAGCTAGGAATAGCGATTGCTTCACCAGACCAATCGAAGGCTAGGCCAAAGTAACACGATGTTTCCAAGTGGTGTGTGGCCCAACTATTGAAAGAACCGCTAAGTGGAGAACTATTTGGTATTTTTCCGAAGCACTTTTCACCGTAATTGTCATAAGGTTGGTCTCTGCATCCTTAAGCATACCAGAGTCTTCACAGACGAAACAGGCTGAGGCCCAGTAATCTTGGCATTTCCAATAGTTGGTCCTAGAGACTACCAAGAAAGTGTTCTTTTAAGTATTATTCTGTTGTGGTTTCAGCATTATTTTCAGAACCCGAGCAGGGTTCTCGCATTAGCATAAGAATCCTGCCTGGTAGTTGAGATTTCTGGGTGGGGTGTAAGTATGGGGCTTCTGTCAGCCCTGCCTTTGATTTGTTTACCTCCAGAGTTGGAAAGTGCATATTTGCGTGAGATGGGAAAAGTGTGGATCGTGCTTCAGATTTCATCCTGACACTTTAAAATGACCAGTGTGTTGGTAATTATTTGCCATTTCCATGGCGTTTGGCACCGTAAGAGTCATGAGGTCGGTCTCTGCATCCTGAAGCCTATGATGTTTTTGCAGAGAAACCTCTGCTGAGGCCCAGGTAACTTGCTATTTCCCATAGCTGGCACAGGAGCCTTGGAAGATAGGATTGTTTTCAGTATTATTTCACCATCCTTTCCCCACTGTTTCAAGAACAGGAGCACTTTTCAACCGTTAGTGGAAGAATCCTTCTTTGGAGATGAGATATTTTTCTGGGGTGGCAAGTGCAGGGCCTCTGTCAGTCCTGGGTTTGTTGGACTAGCGCCAGACATGAGAAGTGCGCCTTTGTGGGACAGGTGAATAGTGCGGATCCTGTTTCAGTCTAAAGACTGAAACAGGATCCCCACTTTTCACCATTCCTGTCAGAATCATTTCATTCATCAGCTAGGAATAGCGATTGCTTCACCAGACCAATCGAAGGCTAGGCCAAAGTAACTCAATGTTTCCAAGTGGTGTGTGGCCCAACTATTGAAAGAACCGCTAAGTGGAGAACTATTTGGTATTTTTCCGAAGCACTTTTCACCGTAATTGTCATAAAGTTGGTCTCTGCATCCTTAAGCATACCAGAGTCTTCACAGACGAAACAGGCTGAGGCCCAGTAATCTTGGCATTTCCAATAGTTGGTCCTAGAGACTACCAAGAAAGTGTTCTTTTAAGTATTATTCCGTTGTGGTTTCAGCATTATTTTCAGAACCCGAGCAGGGTTCTCGCATTAGCATAAGAATCCTGCCTGGTAATTGAGATTTCTGGGTGCGGTATACCTGGAGGACTTCTGTCAGCCCTGCCTTTGATTTGTTTACCTCCAGAGTTGGAAAGTGCATATTTGGGTGAGATGGGAAAAGTGTGGATCGTGCTTCAGATTTCATCCTGACACTTTGAAATGACCAGTGTGTTGGTAATTATTTGCATTTCCATGGCGTTTGGCACAGAAATAGTCATGAGGTCGGTCTCTGCATCCTGAAGCCTATGATGCTTTTTGCAGAGAAACCTCTGCTGAGGCCCAGGTAACTTGCTATTTCCTATAGGTGGCACAGGAGCCTTGGATGATAGGATTGTTTTCAGCATTATTTCACCATCCTTTCACCACTGTTTCAAGAACGGGAGCCCTTTTCAACCGTTAGTGGAAGAATCCTTCTTTGGAGATGAGATATTTTTCTGGGGTGGCAAGTGCAGGGCCTCTGTCAGTCCTGGGTTTGTTGGACTAGCGCCAGACATGAGAAGTGCGCCTTTGTGGGACAGGTGAATAGTGCGGATCCTGTTTCAGTCTAAAGACTGAAACAGGATCCGCACTTTTCACCGTTCCTTTCAGAATCATTTGATTCATCAGCTAGGAATAGCGATTGCTTCACCAGACCAATCGAAGGCTAGGCCAAAGTAACTCGATGTTTCCAAGAGGTGTGTGGCCCAACTATTGAAAGAACCACTAAGCGGAGAACTATTTGGTATTTTCCCGAAGCACTTTTCACCGTAATTGTCATAAGGTTGGTCTCTGCATCCTTAAGCATACCAGAGTCTTCACAGACGAAACAGGCTGAGGCCCAGTAATCTTGGCATTTCCAATAGTTGGTCCTAGAGACTACCAAGAAAGTGTTCTTTTAAGTAGTATTCTGTTGTGGTTTCAGCATTATTTTCAGAACCGCAGCAGGGTTCTCGCATTAGCATAAGAATCCTGCCTGGTAGTTGAGATTTCTGGGTGGGGTGTACGTGGAGGACTTCTGTCAGCCCTGCCTTTGACTTGTTTACCTCGAGAGTTGGAAAGTGCATATTTGCGTGAGATGGGAAAAGTGTGGATCGTGCTTCAGATTTCATCCTGACACTTTGAAATGACCAGTGTGTTGGTAATTATTTGCGTTTCCATGGCGTTTGGCACAGAAATAGTCATGATGTCGGTCTCTGCATCCTGAAGCCTATGATGCTTTTTGCAGAGAAACCTCTGCTGAGGCCCAGGTAACTTGCTATTTCCCATAGCTGGCACAGGAGCCTTGGAAGATAGGATTGTTTTCAGTATTATTTCACCATCCTTTCACCACTGTTTCAAGAACGGGAGCCCTTTTCAACCGTTAGTGGAAGAATCCTTCTTTGGAGATGAGATATTTTTCTGGGGTGGCAAGTGCAGGGCCTCTGTCAGTCCTGGGTTTGTTGGACTAGCGCCAGACATGAGAAGTGCGCCTTTGTGGGACAGGGAATAGTGCGGATCCTGTTTCAGTCTAAAGACTGAAACAGGATCCGCTCTTTTCACCGTTCCTGTCAGAATCATTTCATTCATCAGCTAGGAATGGCGATTGCTTCACCAGACCAATCGAAGGCTAGGCCAAAGTAACTCGATGTTTCCAAGAGGTGTGTGGCCCAACTTTTGAAAGAACCGCTAAGTGGAGAACTATTTGGTATTTTTCCGAAGCACTTTTCACCGTAATTGTCATAAGGTTGGTTTCTGCATCCTTAAGCATACCAGAGTCTTCACAGACGAAACAGGCTGAGGCCCAGTAATCTTGGCAATTCCAATACTTCGTCCTAGAGACTACCAAGAAAGTGTTCTTTTAAGTATTTTTCCGTTGTGGTTTCAGCATTATTTTCAGAACCTGAGCAGGGTTCTCGCATTAGCATAAGAATCCTGCCTGGTAGTTGAGATTTCTGGGTGGGGTGGAAGCTTGGGGCTTCTGTCAGCCCTGCCTTTGATTTGTTTACCTCCAGAGTTGGAAAGTGCATATTTGCGTGAGATGGGAAAAGTGTGGATTGTGCTTCAGATTTCATCCTGACACCTTGAAATGACCAGTGTGTTGGTAGTTATTTGCCATTTCCATGGCGTTTGGCACAGAAATAGTCATGAGGTCGGTCTCTGCATCCTGAATCCTATGATGGTTTTTGCAGAGAAACCTCTGCTGAGGCCCAGGTAACTTGCTATTTCCCATAGCTGGCACAGGAGCCTTGGAAGGTAGGATTGTTTTCAGTATTATTTCACCATCCTTTCACCACTGTTTCAAGAACGGGAGCCCTTTTCAAACGTTAGTGGAAGAATCCTTCTTTGGAGATGAGATATTTTTCTGGGGTGGCAAGTGCAGGGCCTCTGTCAGTCCTGGGTTTGTTGGACTAGCGCCAGACATGAGAAGTGCGCCTTTGTGGGACAGGTGAATAGTGCGGATCCTGTTTCAGTCTAAAGACTGAAACAGGATCCGCACTTTTCACCGTTCCTTTCAGAATCATTTGATTCATCAGCTAGGAATGGCGATTGCTTCACCAGACCAACCGAAGGCTAGGCCAAAGTAACTCGATGTTTCCAAGAGGTGTGTGGCCCAACTTTTGAAAGAACCGCTAAGTGGAGAACTATTTGGTATTTTTCCGAAGCACTTTTCACCGTAATTGTCATAAGGTTGGTCTCTGCATCCTTAAGCATACCAGAGTCTTCACAGACGAAACAGGCTGAGGCCCAGTAATCTTGGCATTTCCAATAGTTGGTCCTAGAGACTACCAAGAAAGTGTTCTCTTAAGTATTATTCCCTTGTGGTTTCAGCATTATTTTCAGAACCCGAGCAGGGTTCTCGCATTAGCATAAGAATCCTGCCTGGTAGTTGAGATTTCTGGGTGGGGTGTAAGTGCGGGGCTTCTGTCAGCCCTGCCTTTGATTTGTTTACCTCCAGAGTTGGAAAGTGCATATTTGCGTGAGATGGGAAAAGTGTGGATCGTGCTTCAGATTTCATCCTGACACTTTAAAATGACCAGTGTGTTGGTAATTATTTGCCATTTCCATGGCGTTTGGCACCGTAATACTCATGAGGTCGGTCTCTGCATCCTGAAGCCTGTGATGCTTTTTGCAGAGAAAGCTCTGCTGAGGCCCAGGTAACTTGCTATTTCCCATAGCTGGCACAGGAGCCTTGGAAAATAGGATTGTTTTCAGTATTATTTCACCATCCTTTCACCACTGTTTCAAGAACGGGAGCCCTTTTCAACCGTTAGTGGAAGAATCCTTCTTTGGAGATGAGATATTTTTCTGGGGTGGCAAGTGCCGGGCCTGTGTCAGTCCTGGGTTTGTTGGACTAGCGCCAGACATGAGAAGTGCGCCTTTGTGGGACAGGTGAATAGTGCGGATCCTGTTTCAGTCTAAAGACTGAAACAGGATCCGCACTTTTCACCGTTCCTCTCAGAATCATTTGATTCATCAGCTAGGAATAGCGATTGCTTCACCAGACCAATCGAAGGCTAGGCCAAAGTAACTCGATGTTTCCAAGTGGTGTGTGGCCCAACTATTGAAAGAACCGCTAAGTGGAGAACTATTTGGTATATTTCCGAAGCACTTTTCACCGTAATTGTCATAAAGTTGGTCTCTGCATCCTTAAGCATACCAGAGTCTTCACAGACGAAACAGACTGAGGCCCAGTAATCTTGGCATTTCCAATAGTTGGTCCTAGAGACTACCAAGAAAGTGTTCTTTTAAGTATTATTCTGTTGTGGTTTCAGCATTATTTTCAGAACCCGAGCAGCGTTCTCGAATTAGCATAAGAATCCTGCCTGGTAGTTCAGATTTGTGGGTGGGGTGTAAGTGCGGGGCTTCTGTCAGCCCTGCCTTTGATTTGTTTACCTCCAGAGTTGGAAAGTGCATATTTGCGTGAGATGGGAAAAGTGAGGATCGTGCTTCAGATTTCATCCTGACACTTTGAAATGACCAGTGTGAAGGTAATTATTTGCATTTCCATGGCGTTTGGCACAGAAATAGTCATGAGGTCGGTCTCTGCATCCTGAAGCCTATGATGCTTTTTGCAGAGAAACCTCTGCTGAGGCCCAGGTAACTTGCTATTTCCCATAGCTGGCACAGGAGCCTTGGAAGATAGGATTGTTTTCAGTATTATTTCACCATCCTTTCACCACTGTTTCAAGAACGGGAGCCCTTTTCAACCGTTAGTGGAAGAATCCTTCTTTGGAGATGAGATATTTTTCTGGGGTGGCAAGTGCAGGGCCTCTGTCAGTCCTGGGTTTGTTGGACTAGCGCCAGACATGAGAAGTGCGCCTTTGTGCGACAGGTGAATAGTGCGGATCCTCTTTCAGTCTAAAGACTGAAGCAGGATCCGCACTTTTCACCGTTCCTTTCAGAATCATTTGATTCATCAGCTAGGAATAGCGATTGCTTCACCAGACCAATCGAAGGCTAGGCCAAAGTAACTCGATGTTTCCAAGTGGTGTGTGGCCCAACTATTGAAAGAACCGCTAAGTGGAGAACTATTTGGTATTTTTCCGAAGCACTTTTCACCGTAATTGTCATAAGGTTGGTCTCTGCATCCTTAAGCATACCAGAGTCTTCACAGACGAAACAGGCTGAGGCCCAGTAATCTTGGCATTTCCAATAGTTGGTCCTAGAGACTACCAAGAAAGTGTTCTTTTAAGTATTATTCTGTTGTGGTTTCAGCATTATTTTCAGAACCCGAGCAGGGTTCTCGCATTAGCATAAGAATCCTGCCTGGTAGTTGAGATTTCTGGGTGGGGTGTAAGTATGGGGCTTCTGTCAGCCCTGCCTTTGATTTGTTTACCTCCAGAGTTGGAAAGTGCATATTTGCGTGAGATGGGAAAAGTGTGGATCGTGCTTCAGATTTCATCCTGACACTTTAAAATGACCAGTGTGTTGGTAATTATTTGCCATTTCCATGGCGTTTGGCACCGTAAGAGTCATGAGGTCGGTCTCTGCATCCTGAAGCCTATGATGCTTTTTGCAGAGAAACCTCTGCTGAGGCCCAGGTAACTTGCTATTTCCCATAGCTGGCACAGGAGCCTTGGAAGATAGGATTGTTTTCAGTATTATTTCACCATCCTTTCCCCACTGTTTCAAGAACAGGAGCACTTTTTAACCGTTAGTGGAAGAATCCTTCTTTGGAGATGAGATATTTTTCTGGGGTGGCAAGTGCAGGGCCTCTGTCAGTCCTGGGTTTGTTGGACTAGCGCCAGACATGAGAAGTGCGCCTTTGTGGGACAGGTGAATAGTGCGGATCCTGTTTCAGTCTAAAGACTGAAACAGGATCCCCACTTTTCACCATTCCTGTCAGAATCATTTCATTCATCAGCTAGGAATAGCGATTGCTTCACCAGACCAATCGAAGGCTAGGCCAAAGTAACTCAATGTTTCCAAGTGGTGTGTGGCCCAACTATTGACAGAACCGCTAAGTGGAGAACTATTTGGTATTTTTCCGAAGCACTTTTCACCGTAATTGTCATAAAGTTGGTCTCTGCATCCTTAAGCATACCAGAGTCTTCACAGACGAAACAGGCTGAGGCCCAGTAATCTTGGCATTTCCAATAGTTGGTCCTAGAGACTACCAAGAAAGTGTTCTTTTAAGTATTATTCCGTTGTGGTTTCAGCATTATTTTCACAACCCGAGCAGGGTTCTCGCATTAGCATAAGAATCCTGCCTGGTAATTGAGATTTCTGGGTGCGGTATACCTGGAGGACTTCTGTCAGCCCTGCCTTTGATTTGTTTACCTCCAGAGTTGGAAAGTGCATATTTGGGTGAGATGGGAAAAGTGTGGATCGTGCTTCAGATTTCATCCTGACACTTTGAAATGACCAGTGTGTTGGTAATTATTTGCATTTCCATGGCGTTTGGCACAGAAATAGTCATGAGGTCGGTCTCTGCATCCTGAAGCCTATGATGCTTTTTGCAGAGAAACCTCTGCTGAGGCCCAGGTAACTTGCTATTTCCCATAGCTGGCACAGGAGCCTTGGAAGATAGGATTGTTTTCAGCATTATTTCACCATCCTTTCACCACTGTTTCAAGAACGGGAGCCCTTTTCAACCGTTAGTGGAAGAATCCTTCTTTGGAGATGAGATATTTTTCTGGGGTGGCAAGTGCAGGGCCTCTGTCAGTCCTGGGTTTGTTGGACTAGCGCCAGACATGAGAAGTGCGCCTTTGTGGGACAGGTGAATAGTGCGGATCCTGTTTCAGTCTAAAGACTGAAACAGGATCCGCACTTTTCACCGTTCCTTTCAGAATCATTTGATTCATCAGCTAGGAATGGCGATTGCTTCACCAGACCAACTGTAGGCTAGGCCAAAGTAACTCGATGTTTCCAAGAGGTGTGTGGCCCAACTTTTGAAAGAACCACTAAGTGCAGAACTATTTGGTATTTTTCCGAAGCACTTTTCACCGTAATTGTCATAAGGTTGGTCTCTGCATCCTTAAGCATACCAGAGTCTTCACAGACGAAACAGGCTGAGGCCCAGTAATCTTGGCATTTCCAATAGTTGGTCCTAGAGACTACCAAGAAAGTGTTCTTTTAAGTATTATTCCGTTGTGGTTTCAGCATTATTTTCAGAACCCGAGCAGGGTTCTCGCATTAGCATAAGAATCCTGCCTGGTAGTTGAGATTTCTGGGTGGGGTGTAAGTGGAAGACTTCTGTCAGCCCTGCCTTTGATTTGTTTACCTCCAGAGTTGGAAAGTGCATATTTGCGTGAGATGGGAAAAGTGTGGATCGTGCTACAGATTTCATCCTGACACTTTGAAATGACCAGTGTGTTGGTAATTGTTTGCGTTTCCATGGCGTTTGGCACAGAAATAGTCATGAGGTCGGTCTCTGCATCCTGAAGCCTATGATGCTTTTTGCAGAGAAACCTCTGCTGAGGCCCAGGTAACTTGCTATTTCCCATAGCTGGCACAGGAGCTTTGGAAGATAGGATTGTTTTCAGTATTATTTCACTATCCTTTCACCACTGTTTCAAGAACGGGAGCCCTTTTCAACCGTTAGTGGAAGAATCCTTCTTGGAGATGAGGTATTTTTCTGGGGTGGCAAGTGCAGGGCCTCTGTCAGTCCTGGGTTTGTTGGACTAGCGCCAGACATGAGAAGTGCGCCTTTGTGGGACAGGTGAATAGTGCGGATCCTGTTTCAGTCTAAAGACTGAAACAGGATCCGCACTTTTCACCGTTCCTTTCAGAATCATTTGATTCATCAGCTAGGAATGGCGATTGCTTCACCAGACCAATCGAAGGCTAGGCCAAAGTAACTCGATGTTTCCAAGTGGTGTGTGGCCCAACTATTGAAAGAACCGCTAAGAGGAGAACTATTTGGTATTTTTCCGAAGCACTTTTCACCGTAATTGTCATAAGGTTGGTCTCTGCATCCTTGAGCATACCAGAGTCTTCACAGACGAAACAGGCTGAGGCCCAGTAATCTTGGCGTTTCCAATAGTTGGTCCTAGAGACTAACAAGAAAGTGTTCTTATAAGCATTATTCCTTTGTGGTTTCAGCATTATTTTCAGAACCCGAGCAGGGTTCTCGCATTAGCATAAGAATCCTGCCTGGTAGTTGAGGTTTCTCAGTGGGGTGCAAGTGAGGGGCTTCTGTCAGCCCTGCCTTTGATTTGTTTACCTCCAGAGTTGGAAAGTGCATATTTGCGTGAGATGGGAAAAGTGTGGATCGTGCTTCAGATTTCATCCTGACACTTTTAAATGACCAGTGTGTTGGTAATTATTTGCATTTCCATGGCGTTTGGCACAGAAATAGTCATGAGGTCGGTCTCTGCATCCTGAAGCCTATGATGCTTTTTGCAGAGAAACCTCTGCTGAGGTCCAGGTAACTTGCTATTTCCCATAGCTGGCACAGGAGCCTTGGAAGATAGGATTGTTTTCAGTATTATTTCACCATCCTTTCACCACTGTTTCAAGAACGGGAGCCCTTTTCAACCGTTAGTGGAAGAATCCTTCTTTGGAGATGAGATATTTTTCTGGGGTGGCAAGTGCAGGGCCTCTGTCAGTCCTGGGTTTGTTGGACTAGCGCCAGACATGAGAAGTGCGCCTTTGTGGGACAGGTGAATAGTGCGGATCCTGTTTCAGTCTAAAGACTGAAACAGCATCCGCACTTTTCACCGTTCCTTTCAGAATCATTTGATTCATCAGCTAGGAATGGCGATTGCTTCACCAGACCAATCGAAGGCTTGGCCAAAGTAATTCGATGTTTCCAAGAGGTGTGTGGCCCAACTATTGAAAGAACCGCTAAGTGGAGAACTATTTGGTATTTTTCCGAAGCACTTTTCACCGTAATTGTCATAAGGTTGGTCTCTGCATCCTTGAGCATACCAGAGTCTTCACAGACGAAACAGGCTGAGGCCCAGTAATCTTGGCATTTCCAATAGTTGGTCATAGAGACTACCAAGAAAGTGTTCTTTTAAGTATTATTCCGTTGTGGTTTCAGCATTATTTTCAGAACCCCAGCAGGGTTCTCGCATTAGCATAAGAATCCTGCCTGGTAGTTGAGGTTTCTGGGTGGGGTGTAAACGCGGGGCTTCTGTCAGCCCTGCCTTTGATTTGTTTACCTCCAGAGTTGGAAAGTGGATATTTGCGTGAGATGGGAAAAGTGTGGATCGTGCTTCAGATTTCATCCTGACACTTTGAAATGACCAGTGTGTTTGTAATTATTTGCCATTTCCATGGCGTTTGGCACCGTAATAGTCATGAGGTCGGTCTCTGCATCCTGAAGCCTATGATGCTTTTTGCAGAGAAACCTCTGCTGAGGCCCAGGTAACTTGCTATTTCCCATAGCTGGCACAGGAGCCTTGGATGATAGGATTGTTTTCAGTATTATTTCACCATCCTTTCACCACTGTTTCAAGAACGGGAGCCCTTTTCAACCTTTAGTGGAAGAATCCTTCTTTGGAGATGAGATATTTTTCTGGGGTGGCAAGTGCAGGGCCTCTGTGAGTCCTGGGTTTGTTGGACTAGCGCCAGACATGAGAAGTGCGCCTTTGTGGGACAGGTGAATAGTGCGGATCCTGTTTCAGTCTAAAGACTGAAACAGGATCCGCACTTTTCACCGTTCCTTTCAGAATCATTTGATTCATCAGCTAGGAATGGCGATTGCTTCACCAGACCAATCGAAGGCTAGGCCAAAGTAACTCGATGTTTCCAAGAGGTGTGTGGCCCAACTTTTGAAAGAACCGCTAAGTGGAGAACTATTTGGTATTTTTCCGAAACACTTTTCACCGTAATTGTCAGAAGGTTGGTCTCTGCATCCTTGAGCATACCAGAGTCTTCACAGACGAAACAGGCTGAGGCCCAGTAATCTTGGCATTTCCAATAGTTGGTCCTAGAGACTACCAAGAAAGTGTTCTTTTAAGTATTATTCCGTTGTGGTTTCAGCATTATTTTCAGAACCCGAGCAGGGTTCTCGCATTAGCATAAGAATCCTGCCTGGTAGTTGAGATTTCTGGGTGGGGTGTAAGTGGAAGACTTCTGTCAGCCCTGCCTTTGATTTGTTTACCTCCAGAGTTGGAAAGTGCATATTTGCGTGAGATGGGAAAAGTGTGGATCGTGCTTCAGATTTCATCCTGACACTTTGAAATGACCAGTGTGTTGGTAATTGTTTGCGTTTCCATGGCGTTTGGCACAGAAATAGTCATGAGGTCGGTCTCTGCATCCTGAAGCCTATGATGCTTTTTGCAGAGAAACCTCTGCTGAGGCCCAGGTAACTTGCTATTTCCCATAGCTGGCACAGGAGCCTTGGAAGATAGGATTGTTTTCAGTATTATTTCACCATCCTTTCACCACTGTTTCAAGAACGGGAGCCCTTTTCAACCGTTAGTGGAAGAATCCTTCTTGGAGATGAGGTATTTTTCTGGGGTGGCAAGTGCAGGGCCTCTGTCAGTCCTGGGTTTGTTGGACTAGCGCCAGACATGAGAAGTGCGCCTTTGTGGGACAGGTGAATAGTGCGGATCCTGTTTCAGTCTAAAGACTGAAACAGGATCCGCACTTTTCACCGTTCCTTTCAGAATCATTTGATTCATCAGCTAGGAATGGCGATTGCTTCACCAGACCAATCGAAGGCTAGTCCAAAGTAACTCGATGTTTCCAAGTGTTGTGTGGCCCAACAATTGAAAGAACCGCTAAGAGGAGAACTATTTGGTATTTTTCCGAAGCACTTTTCACCGTAATTGTCAGAAGGTTGGTCTCTGCATCCTTGAGCATACCAGAGTCTTCACAGACGAAACAGGCTGAGGCCCAGTAATCTTGGCGTTTCCAATAGTTGGTCCTAGAGACTACCAAGAAAGTGTTCTTATAAGCATTATTCCTTTGTGGTTTCAGCATTATTTTCAGAACCCGAGCAGGGTTCTCGCATTAGCCTAAGAATCCTGCCTGGTAGTTGAGATTTCTGGGTGGGGTGTAAGTATGGGGCTTCTGTCAGCCCTGCCTTTGATTTGTTTACCTCCAGAGTTGGAAAGTGCATATTTGCGTGAGATGGGAAAAGTGTGGATCGTGCTTCAGATTTCATCCTGACACTTTGAAATGACCAGTGTGTTGGTAATTGTTTGCGTTTCCATGGCGTTTGGCACAGAAATAGTCATGAGGTCGGTCTCTGCATCCTGAAGCCTATGATGCTTTTTGCAGAGAAACCTCTGCTGAGGCCCAGGTAACTTGCTATTTCCCATAGCTGGCACAGGAGCCTTGGAAGATAGGATTGTTTTCAGTATTATTTCACCATCCTTTCACCACTGTTTCAAGAACGGGAGCCCTTTTCAACCGTTAGTGGAAGAATCCTTCTTTGGAGATGAGGTATTTTTCTGGGGTGGCAAGTGCAGGGCCTCTGTCAGTCCTGGGTTTGTTGGACTACCGCCAGACATGAGAAGTGCGCCTTTGTGGGACAGGTGAATAGTGCGGATCCTGTTTCAGTCTAAAGACTGAAACAGGATCCGCACTTTTCACCGTTCCTTTCAGAATCATTTGATTCATCAGCTAGGAATGGCGATTGCTTCACCAGACCAATCGAAGGCTAGGCCAGAGTAACTCGATGTTTCCAAGAGGTGTGTGGCCCAACTATTGAAAGAACCGCTAAGTGGAGAACTATTTGGTATTTTTCCGAAGCACTATTCACCGTAATTGTGAGAAGGTTGGTCTCTGCATCCTTGAGCATACCAGAGTCTTCACAGACGAAACAGGCTGAGGCCCAGTAATCTTGGCATTTCCAGTAGTTGGTCCTAGAGACTACCAAGAAAGTGTTCTTTTAAGTATTATTCCGTTGTGGTTTCAGCATTATTTTCAGAACCCGAGCAGGGTTCACGCATTAGCATAAGAATCCTGCCTGGTAGTTGAGATTTCTGGGTGGGGTGTACGTGGAGGACTTCTGTCAGCCCTGCCTTTGATTTGTTTACCTCCAGAGTTGGAAAGTGCATATTTGCCTGAGATGGGAAAAGTGTGGATCGTGCTTCAGATTTCATCCTGACACTTTGAAATGACCAGTGTGTTGGTAATTATTTGCACTTCCATGGCGTTTGGCACAGAAATAGTCATGAGGTCGGTCTCTGCATCCTGAAGCCTGTGATGCTTTTTGCAGAGAAACCTCTGCTGAGGCCCAGGTAACTTGCTATTTCCCATAGCTGGCACAGGAGCCTTGGAAGATAGGATTGTTTTCAGTATTATTTCACCATCCTTTCACCACTGTTTCAAGAACAGGAGCCCTTTTCAACCGTTAGTGGAAGAATCCTTCTTTGGAGATGAGGTATTTTTCTGGGGTGGCAAGTGCAGGGCCTCTGTCAGTCCTGCGTTAGTTGGACTAGCGCCAGACATGAGAAGTGCGCCTTTGTGGGACAGGTGAATAGTGCGGATCCTGTTTCAGTCTAAAGACAGAAACAGGATCCGCACTTTTCACCGTTCCTTTCAGAATCATTTGATTCATCAGCTAGGAATAGCGATTGCTTCACCAAACCAATCGAAGGCTAGGCCAAAGTAACCCGATGTTTCCAAGTGGTGTGTGGCCCAACTATTGAAAGAACCGCTAAGTGGAGAACTATTTGGTATTTTTCCGAAGCACTTTTCACCGTAATTGTCATAAGGTTGGTCTCCGCATCCTTGAGCATACCAGAGTCTTCACAGACGAAACCGGCTGAGGCCCAGTAATCTTGGCATTTCCAATAGTTGGTCCTAGAGACTACCAAGAAAGTGTTCTTTTAAGTATTATTCCGTTGTGGTTTCAGCATTATTTTCAGAACCCGAGCAGGGTTCTCGCATTAGCATAAGAATCCTGCCTGGTAGTTGAGATTTCTGGGTGGGGTGTACGTGGAGGACTTCTGTCAGACCTGCCTTTGATTTGTTTACCTCCAGAGTTGGAAAGTGCATATTTGCGTGAGATGGGAAAAGTGTGGATCGTGCTTCAGATTTCATCCTGACACTTTGAAATGACCAGTGTGTTGGTAATTATTTGCATTTCCATGGCGTTTGGCACAGAAATAGTCATGAGGTCGGTCTCTGCATCCTGAAGCCTGTGATGCTTTTTGCAGAGAAACCTCTGCTGAGGCCCAGGTAACTTGCTATTTCCCATAGCTGGCACAGGAGCCTTGGAAGATAGGATTGTTTTCAGTATTATCTCACCATCCTTTCACCACTGTTTCAAGAACGGGAGCCCTTTTCAACCGTTAGTGGAAGAATCCTTCTTTGGAGATGAGATATTTTTCTGGGGTGGCAAGTGCAGGGCCTCGGTCAGTCCTGGGTTTGTTGGACTAGCGCCAGACATGAGAAGTGCGCCTTTGTGGGACAGGTGAATAGTGCGGATCCTGTTTCAGTCTAAAGACTGAAACAGGATCCGCACTTTTCACCGTTCCTTTCAGAATCATTTGATTCATCAGCTAGCAATGGCGATTGCTTCACCAGACCAATCGAAGGCTAGGCCAAAGTAACTCGATGTCTCCAAGGGGTGTGTGGCCCAACTATTGAAAGAACCGCTAAGTGGAGAACTATTTGGTACTTTTCCGAAGCACTATTCACCGTAATTGTCAGAAGGTTGGTCTCTGCATCCTTGAGCATACCAGAGTCTTCACAGACGAAACAGGCTGAGGCCCAGTAATCTTGGCATTTCCAGTAGTTGGTCCTAGAGACTACCAAGAAAGTGTTCTTTTAAGTATTATTCCGTTGTGGTTTCAGCATTATTTTCAGAACCCGAGCAGGGTTCTCGCATTAGCATAAGAATCCTGCCTGGTAGTTGAGATTTCTGGGTGGGGTGTACATGGAGGACTTCTGTCAGCCCTGCCTTTGATTTGTTTACCTCCAGAGTTGGAAAGTGCATATTTGCGTGAGATGGGAAAAGTGTGGATCGTGCTTCAGATTTCATCCTGACACTTTGAAATGACCAGTGTGTTGGTAATTATTTGCATTTCCATGGCGTTTGGCACAGAAATAGTCATGAGGTCGGTCTCTGCATCCTGAAGCCTGTGATGCTTTTTGCAGAGAAACCTCTGCTGAGGCCCAGGTAACTTGCTATTTCCCATAGCTGGCACAGGAGCCTTGGAAGATAGGATTGTTTTCAGTATTATTTCACCATCCTTTCACCACTGTTTCAAGAACGGAAGCCCTTTTCAACCGTTAGTGGAAGAATCCTTATTTGGAGATGAGGTATTTTTCTGGGGTGGCAAGTGCAGGGCCTCTGTCAGTCCTGGGTTAGTTGGACTAGCGCCAGACATGAGAAGTGCGCCTTTGTGGGACAGGTGAATAGTGCGGATCCTGTTTCAGTCTAAAGACTGAAACAGGATCCGCACTTTTCACCGTTCCTTTCAGAATCATTTGATTCATCAGCTAGGAATAGCGATTGCTTCACCAAACCAATCGAAGGCTAGGCCAAAGTAACCCGATGTTTCCAAGTGGTGTGAGGCCCAACTATTGAAAGAACCGCTAAGTGGAGAACTATTTGGTATTTTTCCGAAGCACTTTTCACCGTAATTGTCATAAGGTTGGTCTCCGCATCCTTGAGCATACCAGAGTCTTCACAGACGAAACCGGCTGAGGCCCAGTAATCTTGGCATTTCCAATAGTTGGTCCTAGAGACTACCAAGAAAGTGTTCTTTTAAGTATTATTCCGTTGTGGTTTCAGCATTATTTTCAGAACCCCAGCAGGGTTCTCGCATTAGCATAAGAATCCTGCCTGGTAGTTGAGATTTCTGGGTGGGGTGTACGTGGAGGACTTCTGTCAGCCCTGCCTTTGATTTGTTTACCTCCAGAGTTGGAAAGTGCATATTTGCGTGAGATGGGAAAAGTGTGGATCGTGCTTCAGATTTCATCCTGACACTTTGAAATGAAAAGTGTGTTGGTAATTATTTGCATTTCCATGGCGTTTGGCACAGAAATAGTCATGAGGTCGGTCTCTGCATCCTGAAGCCTGTGATGCTTTTTTCAGAGAAACCTCTGCTGAGGCCCAGGTAACTTGCTATTTCCCATAGCTGGCACAGGAGCCTTGGAAGATAGGATTGTTTTCAGTATTATTTCACCATCCTTTCACCACTGTTTCAAGAACGGGAGCCCTTTTCAACCGTTAGTGGAAGAATCCTTCTTTGGAGATGAGATATTTTTCTGGGGTGGCAAGTGCAGGGCCTCGGTCAGTCCTGGGTTTGTTGGACTAGCGCCAGACATGAGAAGTGCGCCTTTGTGGGACAGGTGAATAGTGCGGATCCTGTTTCAGTCCTGGGTTTGTTGGACTAGCGCCAGACATGAGAAGTGCGCCTTTGTGGGACAGGTGAATAGTGCGGATCCTGTTTCAGTCTAAAGACTGAAACAGAATCCGCACTTTTCACCGTTCCTTTCAGAATCATTTGATTCATCAGCTAGGAATGGCGATTGCTTCACCAGACCAATCGAAGGCTAGGCCAAAGTAACTCGATGTTTCCAAGAGGTGTGTGGCCCAACTATTGAAAGAACTGCTAAGAGGAGAACTATTTGGTATTTTTCCGAAGCACTTTTCTCCGTAATTGTCATAAGCTTGGTCTCTGCATCCTTGAGCATACCAGAGTCTTCACAGACGAAACAGGCTGAGGCCCAGTAATCTTGGCATTTCCAATAGTTGGTCCTAGACACTACAAAGAAAGTGTTCTTTTAAGTATTATTCTGTTGTGGTTTCAGCATTATTTTCAGAACCCGAGCAGGGTTCTTGCATTAGCATAAGAATCCTGCCTGGTAGTTGAGATTTCTGGGTGGGGTGTAAGTGCTGGGCTTCTGTCAGCCCTGCCTTTGATTTGTTTACCTCCAGAGTTTGAAAGTGCATATTTCCGTGAGATGGGAAAAGTGTGGATCGTGCTTCAGAATTCATCCTGACACTTTGAAATGACCAGTGTGTTGGTAATTATTTGCATTTCCATGGCGTTTGGCACAGAAATAGTCATGAGGTCGGTCTCTGCATCCTGAAGCCTATGATGCTTGTTGCAGAGAAACCTCTGCTGAGGCCCAGGTAACTTGCTATTTCCCATAGCTGGCACAGGAGCCTTGGACGATAGGATTGTTTTCAGCATTATTTCACCATCCTTTCACCACTGTTTCAAGAACGGGAGCCCTTTTCAACCGTTAGTGGAAGAATCCTTCTTTGGAGATGAGATATTTTTCTGGGGTGGCAAGTGCAGGGCCTCTGTCAGTCCTGGGTTTGTTGGACTAGCGCCAGACATGAGAAGTGCGCCTTTGTGGGACAGGTGAATAGTGCGGATCCTGTTTCAGTCTAAAGACTGAAACAGGATCCGCACTTTTCACCGTTCCTTTCAGAATCATTTGATTCATCAGCTAGGAATGGCGATTGCTTCACCAGACCAATCGAAGGCTAGGCCAAAGTAACTCGATGTTTCCAAGAGGTGTGTGGCCCAACTTTTGAAAGAACCGCTAAGTGGAGAACTATTTGGTATTTTTCCGAAGCACTTTTCACCGTAATTGTCATAAGGTTGGTCTCTGCATCCTTGAGCATACCAGAGTCTTCACAGACGAAACAGGCTGAGGCCCAGTAATCTTGGCATTTCCAATAGTTGGTCCTAGAGACTACCAAGAAAGTGTTCTTTTAAGTATTATTCCGTTGTGGTTTCAGCATTATTTTCAGAACACGAGCAGGGTTCTCGCATTAGCATAAGAATCCTGCCTGGTAGTTGAGATTTCTGGGTGGGGTGTATGTGGAGGACCTCTGTCAGCCCTGCCTTTGATTTGTTTACCTCCAGAGTTGGAAAGTGCATATTTGCGTGAGATGGGAAAAGTGTGGATCGTGCTTCAGATTTCATCCTGACACTTTGAAATGACCAGTGTGTTGGTAATTATTTGCATTTCCATGGCGTTTGGCACCGAAATAGTCATGAGTTCGGTCTCTGCATCCTGAAGCCTATGATGCTTTTTGCAGAGAAACCTCTGCTGAGGCCCAGGTAACTTGCTATTTCCCATAGCTGGCACAGGAGCCTTGGAAGATAGGATTGTTTTCAGTATTATTTCACCATCCTTTCACCACTGTTTCAAGAACGGGAGCCCTTTTCAACCGTTAGTGGAAGAATCCTTCTTTGGAGATGAGGTATTTTTCTGGGGTGGCAAGTGCAGGGCCTCTGTCAGTCCTGGGTTTGTTGGACTAGCGCCAGACTTGAGAAGTGCGCCTTTGTGGGACAGGTGAATAGTGCGGATCCTGTTTCAGTCTAAAGACTGAAACAGGATCCGCACTTTTCACCGTTCCTTTCAGAATCATTTGATTCATCAGCTAGGAATGGCGATTGCTTCACCAGACCAATCGAAGGCTAGGCCAAAGTAACTCGATGTTTCCAAGTGGTGTGTGGCCCAACTTTTGAAAGAACCGCTAAGAGGAGAACTATTTGGTATTTTTCCGAAGCACTTTTCACCGTAATTGTCATAAGGTTGGTCTCTGCATCCTTGAGCATACCAGAGTCTTCACAGACGAAACAGGCTGAGGCCCAGTAATCTTGGCATTTCCAATAGTTGGTCCTAGAGACTACCAAGAAAGTGTTCTTTTAAGTATTATTCTGTTGTGGTTTCAGCATTATTTTCAGAACCCGAGCAGGGTTCTCGCATTAGCATAAGAATCCTGCCTGGTAGTTGAGATTTCTGGGTGGGGTGTAAGTGCGGGGCATCTGTCAGCCCTGCCTTTGATTTGTTTACCTCCAGAGTTGGAAAGTGCATATTTGCGTGAGATGGGAAAAGTGTGGATCGTGCTTCAGATTTCATCCTGACACTTTGAAATGACCAGTGTGTTGGTAATTATTTGCATTTCCATGGCGTTTGGCACAGAAATAGTCATGAGGTCGGTCTCTGCATCCTGAAGCCTATGATGCTTTTTGCAGAGAAACCTCTGCTGAGGCCCAGGTAACTTGCTATTTCCCATAGCTGGCACAGGAGCCTTGGAAGATAGGATTGTTTTCAGTATTATTTCACCATCCTTTCACCACTGTTTCAAGAACGGGAGCCCTTTTCAACCGTTAGTGGAAGAATCCTTCTTTGGAGATGAGGTATTTTTCTGGGGTGGCAAGTGCAGGGCCTCTGTCAGTCCTGGGTTTGTTGGACTAGCGCCAGACAAGAGAAGTGCGCCTTTGTGGGACAGGTGAATAGTGCGGATCCTGTTTCAGTCTAAAGACTGAAACAGGATCCGCACTTTTCACCGTTCCTTTCAGAATCATTTGTTTCATCAGCTAGGAATAGCGATTGCTTCACCAGACCAACCGAAGGCTAGGCCAGAGTAACTCGATGTTTCCAAGAGGTGTGTGGCCCAACTATTGAAAGAACCGCTAAGAGGAGAACTATTTGGTATTTTTCCGAAGCAGTATTCACCGTAATTGTCAGAAGGTTGGTCTCTGCATCCTTGAGCATACCAGAGTCTTCACAGACGAAACAGGCTGAGGCCCAGTAATCTTGGCATTTCCAGTAGTTGGTCCTAGAGACTACCAAGAAAGTGTTCTTTTAAGTATTATTCCGTTGTGGTTTCAGCATTATTTTCAGAACCCCAGCAGGGTTCTCGCATTAGCATAAGAATCCTGCCTGGTAGTTGAGATTTCTGGGTGGGGTGTACCTGGAGGACTTCTGTCAGCCCTGCCTTTGATTTGTTTACCTCCAGAGTTGGAAAGTGCATATTTGCGTGAGATGGGAAAAGTGTGGATCGTGCTTCAGATTTCATCCTGACACTTTGAAATGACCAGTGTGTTGGTAATTATTTGCATTTCCATGGCGTTTGGCACAGAAATAGTCATGAGGTCGGTCTCTGCATCCTGAAGCCTATGATGCTTTTTGCAGAGAAACCTCTGCTGAGGCCCAGGTAACTTGCTATTTCCCATAGCTGGCACAGGAGCCTTGGACGATAGGATTGTTTTCAGCATTATTTCACCATCCTTTCACCACTGTTTCAAGAACGGGAGCCCTTTTCAACCTTTAGTGGAAGAATCCTTCTTTGGAGATGAGATATTTTTCTGGGGTGGCAAGTGCAGGGCCTCTGTCAGTCCTGGGTTTGTTGGACAAGCGCCAGACATGAGAAGTGCGCCTTTGTGAGACAGGTGAATAGTGCGGATCCTGTTTCAGTCTAAAGACTGAAACAGGATCCGCACTTTTCACCGTTCCTTTCAGAATCATTTGATTCATCAGCTAGGAATGGCGATTGCTTCACCAGACCAACCGAAGGCTAGGCCAAAGTAACTCGATGTTTCCAAGAGGTGTGTGGCCCAACTTTTGAAAGAACCGCTAAGTGGAGAACTATTTGGGATTTTTCCGAAGCACTTTTCACCGTAATTGTCAGAAGGTTGGTCTCTGCATCCTTAAGCATACCAGAGTCTTCACAGAAGAAACAGGCTGAGGCCCAGTAATCTTGGCATTTCCAATAGTTGGTCCTAGAGACTACCAAGAAAGTGTTCTTTTAAGTATTATTCCGTTGTGGTTTCAGCATTATTTTCAGAACCCGAGCAGGTTTCTCACATTAGCATAAGAATCCTGCCTGGTAGTTGAGATTTCTGGGTCGGGTGTACGTGGAGGACTTCTGTCAGCCCTGCCTTTGTTTTGTTTACCTCCAGAGTTGGAAAGTGCATATTTGCGTGAGATGGGAAAAGTGTGGATCGTGCTTCAGATTTCATCCTGACACTTTGAAATGACCAGTGTGTTGGTAATTATTTGCATTTCCATGGCGTTTGGCACAGAAATAGCCATGAGGTCGGTGTCTGCATCCTGAAGCCTATGATGCTTTTTGCAGAGAAACCTCTGCTGAGGCCCAGGTAACTTGCTATTTCCCATAGCTGGCACAGGAGCCTTGGAAGATAGGATTGTTTTCAGTATTATTTCACCATCCTTTCACCACTGTTTCAAGAACGGGAGCCCTTTTCAACCGTTAGTGGAAGAATCCTTCTTTGGAGATGAGGTATTTTTCTGGGGTGGCAAGTGCAGGGCCTCTGTCAGTCCTGGGTTTGTTGGACTAGCGCCAGACATGAGAAGTGCGCCTTTGTGGGACAGGTGAATAGTGCGGATCCTGTTTCAGTCTAAAGACTGAAACAGGATCCGCACTTTTCACCGTTCCTTTCAGAATCATTTGATTCATCACCTAGGAATGGCGATTGCTTCACCAGACCAACCGAAGGCTAGGCCAAAGTAACTCGATGTTTCCAAGAGGTGTGTGGCCCAACTGTTGAAAGAACCGCTAAGTGGAGAACTATTTGGTATTTTTCCGAAGCACTATTCACCGTAATTGTCAGAAGGTTGGTCTCTGCATCCTTGAGCATACCAGAGTCTTCACAGACGAAACAGGCTGAGGCCCAGTAATCTTGGCATTTCCAGTAGTTGGTCCTAGAGACTACCAAGAAAGTGTTCTTTTAAGTATTATTCCCTTGTGGTTTCAGCATTATTTTCAGAACCCCAGCAGGGTTCTCGCATTAGCATAAGAATCCTGCCTGGTAGTTGAGATTTCTGGGTGGGGTGTAAGTGCGGGGCTTCTGTCAGCCCTGCCTTTGATTTGTTTACCTCCAGAGTTGGAAAGTGCATATTTGCGTGAGATGGGAAAAGTGTGGATCGTGCTTCAGATTTCATCCTGACACTTTGAAATGACCAGTGTGTTGGTAATTATTTGCATTTCCATGGCGTTTGGCACAGAAATAGTCATGAGGTCGGTCTCTGCATCCTGAAGCCTATGATGCTTTTTGCAGAGAAACCTCTGCTGAGGCCCAGGTAACTTGCTATTTCCCATAGCTGGCACAGGAGCCTTGGACGATAGGATTGTTTTCAGCATTATTTCACCATCCTTTCACCACTGTTTCAAGAACGGGAGCCCTTTTCAACCGTTAGTGGAAGAATCCTTCTTTGGAGATGAGATATTTTTCTGGGGTGGCAAGTGCAGGGCCTCTGTCAGTCCTGGGTTTGTTGGACTAGCGCCAGACTTGAGAAGTGCGCCTTTGTGGGACAGGTGAATAGTGCGGATCCTGTTTCAGTCTAAAGACTGAAACAGGATCCGCACTTTTCACCGTTCCTTTCAGAATCATTTGATTCATCAGCTAGGAATGGCGATTGCTTCACCACACCAATCGAAGGCTAGGCCAAAGTAACTCGATGTTTCCAAGAGGTGTGTGGCCCAACTTTTGAAAGAACCGCTAAGTGGAGAACTATTTGGTATTTTTCCGAAGCACTTTTCACCGTAATTGTCATAAGGTTGGTCTCTGCATCCTTGAGCATACCAGAGTCTTCACAGACGAAACAGGCTGAGGCCCAGTAATCTTGGCATTTCCAATAGTTGGTCCTAGAGACTACCAAGAAAGTGTTCTTTTAAGTATTATTCCGTTGTGGTTTCAGCATTATTTTCAGAACACGAGCAGGGTTCTCGCATTAGCATAAGAATCCTGCCTGGTAGTTGAGATTTCTGGGTGGGGTGTACGTGGAGGACTTCTGTCAGCCCTGCCTTTGATTTGTTTACCTCCAGAGTTGGAAAGTGCATATTTGCGTGAGATGGGAAAAGTGTGGATCGTGCTTCAGATTTCATCCTGACACTTTGAAATGACCAGTGTGTTGGTAATTATTTGCATTTCCATGGCGTTTGGCACAGAAATAGTCATGAGGTCGGTCTCTGCATCCTGAAGCCTATGATGCTTTTTGCAGAGAAACCTCTGCTGAGGCCCAGGTAACTTGCTATTTCCCATAGCTGGCACAGGAGCCTTGGAAGATAGGATTGTTTTCAGTATTATTTCACCATCCTTTCACCACTGTTTCAAGAACGGGAGCCCTTTTCAACCGTTAGTGGAAGAATCCTTCTTTGGAGATGAGGTATTTTTCTGGGGTGGCAAGTGCAGGGCCTCTGTCAGTCCTGGGTTTGTTGGACTAGCGCCAGACATGAGAAGTGCGCCTTTGTGGGACAGGTGAATAGTGCGGATCTTGTTTCAGTCTAAAGACTGAAACAGGATCCGCACTTTTCACCGTTCCTTTCAGAATCATTTGATTCATCAGCTAGGAATGGCGATTGCTTCACCAGACCAATCGAAGGCTAGGCCAAAGTAACTCGATGTTTCCAAGTGGTGTGTGGCCCAACTTTTGAAAGAACCGCTAAGAGGAGAACTATTTGGTATTTTTCCGAAGCACTTTTCACCGTAATTGTCATAAGGTTGGTCTCTGCATCCTTGAGCATACCAGAGTCTTCACAGACGAAACAGGCTGAGGCCCAGTAATCTTGGCATTTCCAATAGTTGGTCCTAGAGACTACCAAGAAAGTGTTCTTTTAAGTATTATTCTGTTGTGGTTTCAGCATTATTTTCAGAACCCGAGCAGGGTTCTCGCATTAGCATAAGAATCCTGCCTGGTAGTTGAGATTTCTGGGTGGGGTGTAAGTGCGGGGCTTCTGTCAGCCCTGCCTTTGATTTGTTTACCTCCAGAGTTGGAAAGTGCATATTTGCGTGAGATGGGAAAAGTGTGGATCGTGCTTCAGATTTCATCCTGACACTTTGAAATGACCAGTGTGTTGGTAATTATTTGCATTTCCATGGCGTTTGGCACAGAAATAGTCATGAGGTCGGTCTCTGCATCCTGAAGCCTATGATGCTTTTTGCAGAGAAACCTCTGCTGAGGCCCAGGTAACTTGCTATTTCCCATAGCTGGCACAGGAGCCTTGGAAGATAGGATTGTTTTCAGTATTATTTCACCATCCTTTCACCACTGTATCAAGAACGGGAGCCCTTTTCAACCGTTAGTGGAAGAATCCTTCTTTGGAGATGAGGTATTTTTCTGGGGTGGCAAGTGCAGGGCCTCTGTCAGTCCTGGGTTTGTTGGACTAGCGCCAGACAAGAGAAGTGCGCCTTTGTGGGACAGGTGAATAGTGCGGATCCTGTTTCAGTCTAAAGACTGAAACAGGATCCGCACTTTTCACCGTTCCTTTCAGAATCATTTGTTTCATCAGCTAGGAATAGCGATTGCTTCACCAGACCAACCGAAGGCTAGGCCAGATTAACTCGATGTTTCCAAGAGGTGTGTGGCCCAACTATTGAAAGAACCGCTAAGTGGAGAACTATTTGGTATTTTTCCGAAGCACTTTTCACCGTAATTGTCAGAAGGTTGGTCTCTGCATCCTTGAGCATACCAGAGTCTTCACAGACGAAACAGGCTGAGGCCCAGTAATCTTGGCATTTCCAGTAGTTGGTCCTAGAGACTACCAAGAAAGTGTTCTTTTAAGTATTATTCCGCTGTGGTTTCAGCATTATTTTCAGAACCCGAGCAGGGTTCTCGCATTAGCATAAGAATCCTGCCTGGTAGTTGAGATTTCTGGGTGGGGTGTACCTGGAGGACTTCTGTCAGCCCTGCCTTTGATTTGTTTACCTCCAGAGTTGGAAAGTGCATATTTGCGTGAGATGGGAAAAGTGTGGATCGTGCTTCAGATTTCATCCTGACACTTTGAAATGACCAGTGTGTTGGTAATTATTTGCATTTCCATGGCGTTTGGCACAGAAATAGTCATGAGGTCGGTCTCTGCATCCTGAAGCCTATGATGCTTTTTGCAGAGAAACCTCTGCTGAGGCCCAGGTAACTTGCTATTTCCCATAGCTGGCACAGGAGCCTTGGAAGATAGGATTGTTTTCAGCATTATTTCACCATCCTTTCACCACTGTTTCAAGAACGGGAGCCCTTTTCAACCGTTAGTGTAAGAATCCTTGTTTGGAGATGAGATATTTTTCTGGGGTGGCAAGTGCAGGGCCTCTGTCAGTCCTGGGTTTGTTGGACTAGCGCCAGACATGAGAAGTGCGCCTTTGTGGGACAGGTGAATAGTGCGGATCCTGTTTCAGTCTAAAGACTGAAACAGGATCCGCACTTTTCACCGTTCCTTTCAGAATCATTTGATTCATCAGCTAGCAATGGCGATTGCTTCACCAGACCAATCGAAGGCTAGGCCAAAGTAACTCGATGTCTCCAAGGGGTGTGTGGCCCAACTATTGAAAGAACCGCTAAGTGGAGAACTATTTGGTACTTTTCCGAAGCACTATTCACCGTAATTGTCAGAAGGTTGGTCTCTGCATCCTTGAGCATACCAGAGTCTTCACAGACGAAACAGGCTGAGGCCCAGTAATCTTGGCATTTCCAGTAGTTGGTCCTAGAGACTACCAAGAAAGTGTTCTTTTAAGTATTATTCCGTTGTGGTTTCAGCATTATTTTCAGAACCCGAGCAGGGTTCTCGCATTAGCATAAGAATCCTGCCTGGTAGTTGAGATTTCTGGGTGGGGTGTACGTGGAGGACTTCTGTCAGCCCTGCCTTTGATTTGTTTACCTCCAGAGTTGGAAAGTGCATATTTGCGTGAGATGGGAAAAGTGTGGATCGTGCTTCAGATTTCATCCTGACACTTTGAAATGAAAAGTGTGTTGGTAATTATTTGCATTTCCATGGCGTTTGGCACAGAAATAGTCATGAGGTCGGTCTCTGCATCCTGAAGCCTGTGATGCTTTTTGCAGAGAAACCTCTGCTGAGGCCCAGGTAACTTGCTATTTCCCATAGCTGGCACAGGAGCCTTGGAAGATAGGATTGTTTTCAGTATTATTTCACCATCCTTTCACCACTGTTTCAAGAACGGGAGCCCTTTTCAACCGTTAGTGGAAGAATCCTTCTTTGGAGATGAGATATTTTTCTGGGGTGGCAAGTGCAGGGCCTCGGTCAGTCCTGGGTTTGTTGGACTAGCGCCAGACATGAGAAGTGCGCCTTTGTGGGACAGGTGAATAGTGCGGATCCTGTTTCAGTCTAAAGACTGAAACAGGATCCGCACTATTCACCGTTCCTTTCAGAATCATTTGATTCATCAGCTAGGAATGGCGATTGCTTCACCAGACCAACCGAAGGCTAGGGCAAAGTAACTCGATGTTTCCAAGAGGTGTGTGGCCCAACGATTGAAAGAACCGCTAAGTGGAGAACTATTTGGAATTTTTCCGAAGCACTTTTCACCGTAATTGTCATAAGGTTGGTCTCTGCATCCTTAAGCATACCAGAGTCTTCACAGACGAAACAGGCTGAGGCCCAGTAATCTTGGCATTTCCAATAGTTGGTCCTAGAGACTACCAAGAAAGTGTTCTTTTAAGTATTATTCCGTTGTGGTTTCAGCATTATTTTCAGAACCCGAGCAGGGTTCTATCATTAGCATAAGAATCCTGCCTGGTAGTTGAGATTTCTGGGTGGGGTGTACCTGGAGGACTTCTGTCAGCCCTGCCTTTGATTTGTTTACCTCCAGAGTTGGAAAGTGCATATTTGCGTGAGATGGGAAAAGTGTGGATCGTGCTTCAGATTTCATCCTGACACTTTGAAATGACCAGTGTGTTGGTAATTATTTGCATTTCCATGGCGTTTGGCACAGAAATAGTCTAGAGGTCGGTATCTGCATCCTGAAGCCTATGATGCTTTTTGCAGAGAAACCTCTGCTGAGGCCCAGGTAACTTGCTATTTCCCATAGCTGGCACAGGAGCCTTGGACGATAGGATTGTTTTCAGCATTATTTCACCATCCTTTCACCACTGTTTCAAGAACGGGAGCCCTTTTCAACCGTTAGTGGAAGAATCCTTCTTTGGAGATGAGATATTTTTCTGGGGTGGCAAGTGCAGGGCCTCTGTCAATCCTGGGTTAGTTGGACTAGCGCCAGACATGAGAAGTGCGCCTTTGTGGGACAGGTGAATAGTGCGGATCCTGTTTCAGTCTAAAGACTGAAACAGGATCCGCACTTTTCACCGTTCCTTTCAGAATCATTTGATTCATCAGCTAGGAATGGCGATTGCTTCACCAGACCAATCGAAGGCTAGGCCAAAGTAACTCGATGTTTCCAAGAGGTGTGTGGCCCAACTATTGAAAGAACCGCTAAGAGGAGAACTATTTGGTATTTTTCCGAAGCACTTTTCACCGTAATTGTCATAAGGTTGGTCTCTGCATCCTTGAGCATACCAGAGTCTTCACAGACGAAACAGGCTGAGGCCCAGTAATCTTGGCATTTCCAATAGTTGGTCCTAGAGACTACCAAGAAAGTGTTCTTTTAAGTATTATTCTGTTGTGGTTTCAGCATTATTTTCAGAACCCGAGCAGGGTTCTCGCATTAGCATAAGAATCCTGCCTGGTAGTTGAGATATCTGGGTGGGGTGTAAGTGCGGGGCTTCTGTCAGCCCTGCCTTTGATTTGTTTACCTCCAGAGTTGGAAAGTGCATATTTGCGTGAGATGGGAAAAGTGTGGATCGTGCTTCTGATTTCATCCTGACACTTTGAAATGACCAGTGTGTTGGTAATTATTTGCATTTCCATGGCGTTTGGCACAGAAATAGTCATGAGGTCGGTCTCTGCATCCTGAAGCCTATGATGCTTTTTGCAGAGAAACCTCTGCTGAGGCCCAGGTAACTTGCTATTTCCCATAGCTGGCACAGGAGCCTTGGAAGATAGGATTGTTTTCAGTATTATTTCACCATCCTTTCACCACTGTTTCAAGAACGGGAGCCCTTTTCAACCGTTAGTGGAAGAATCCTTCTTTGGAGATGAGGTATTTTTCTGGGGTGGCAAGTGCAGGGCCTCTGTCAGTCCTGGGTTTGTTGGACTAGCGCCAGACATGAGAAGTGCGCCTTTGTGGGACAGGTGAATAGTGCGGATCCTGTTTCAGTCTAAAGACTGAAACAGGATCCGCACTTTTCACCGTTCCTTTCAGAATCATTTGATTCATCAGCTAGGAATGGCGATTGCTTCACCAGACCAATCGAAGGCTAGGCCAAAGTAACTCGATGTTTCCAAGAGGTGTGTGGCCCAACTATTGAAAGAACTGCTAAGAGGAGAACTATTTGGTATTTTTCCGAAGCACTTTTCTCCGTAATTGTCATAAGCTTGGTCTCTGCATCCTTGAGCATACCAGAGTCTTCACAGACGAAACAGGCTGAGGCCCAGTAATCTTGGCATTTCCAATAGTTGGTCCTAGACACTACAAAGAAAGTGTTCTTTTAAGTATTATTCTGTTGTGGTTTCAGCATTATTTTCAGAACCCGAGCAGGGTTCTTGCATTAGCATAAGAATCCTGCCTGGTAGTTGAGATTTCTGGGTGGGGTGTAAGTGCTGGGCTTCTGTCAGCCCTGCCTTTGATTTGTTTACCTCCAGAGTTTGAAAGTGCATATTTCCGTGAGATGGGAAAAGTGTGGATCGTGCTTCAGAATTCATCCTGACACTTTGAAATGACCAGTGTGTTGGTAATTATTTGCATTTCCATGGCGTTTGGCACAGAAATAGTCATGAGGTCGGTCTCTGCATCCTGAAGCCTATGATGCTTGTTGCAGAGAAACCTCTGCTGAGGCCCAGGTAACTTGCTATTTCCCATAGCTGGCACAGGAGCCTTGGACGATAGGATTGTTTTCAGCATTATTTCACCATCCTTTCACCACTGTTTCAAGAACGGGAGCCCTTTTCAACCGTTAGTGGAAGAATCCTTCTTTGGAGATGAGATATTTTTCTGGGGTGGCAAGTGCAGGGCCTCTGTCAGTCCTGGGTTTGTTGGACTAGCGCCAGACTTGAGAAGTGCGCCTTTGTGGGACAGGTGAATAGTGCGGATCCTGTTTCAGTCTAAAGACTGAAACAGGATCCGCACTTTTCACCGTTCCTTTCAGAATCATTTGATTCATCAGCTAGGAATGGCGATTGCTTCACCAGACCAATCGAAGGCTAGGCCAAAGTAACTCGATGTTTCCAAGAGGTGTGTGGCCCAACTTTTGAAAGAACCGCTAAGTGGAGAACTATTTGGTATTTTTCCGAAGCACTTTTCACCGTAATTGTCATAAGGTTGGTCTCTGCATCCTTGAGCATACCAGAGTCTTCACAGACGAAACAGGCTGAGGCCCAGTAATCTTGGCATTTCCAATAGTTGGTCCTAGAGACTACCAAGAAAGTGTTCTTTTAAGTATTATTCCGTTGTGGTTTCAGCATTATTTTCAGAACCCAAGCAGGGTTCTCGCATTAGCATAAGAATCCTGCCTGGTAGTTGAGATTTCTGGGTGGGGTGTATGTGGAGGACTTCTGTCAGCCCTGCCTTTGATTTGTTTACCTCCAGAGTTGGAAAGTGCATATTTGCGTGAGATGGGAAAAGTGTGGATCGTGCTTCAGATTTCATCCTGACACTTTGAAATGACCAGTGTGTTGGTAATTATTTGCATTTCCATGGCGTTTGGCACAGAAATAGTCATGAGGTCGGTCTCTGCATCCTGAAGCCTATGATGCTTTTTGCAGAGAAACCTCTGCTGAGACCCAGGTAACTTGCTATTTCCCATAGCTGGCACAGGAGCCTTGGAAGATAGGATTGTTTTCAGTATTATTTCACCATCCTTTCACCACTGTTTCAAGAACGGGAGCCCTTTTCAACCGTTAGTGGAAGAATCCTTCTTTGGAGATGAGGTATTTTTCTGGGGTGGCAAGTGCAGGGCCTCTGTCAGTCCTGGGTTTGTTGGACTAGCGCCAGACATGAGAAGTGCGCCTTTGTGGGACAGGTGAATAGTGCGGATCCTGTTTCAGTCTAAAGACTGAAACAGGATCCGCACTTTTCACCGTTCCTTTCAGAATCATTTGATTCATCAGCTAGGAATGGCGATTGCTTCACCAGACCAATCGAAGGCTAGGCCAAAGTAACTCGATGTTTCCAAGTGGTGTGTGGCCCAACTTTTGAAAGAACCGCTAAGAGGAGAACTATTTGGTATTTTTCCGAAGCACTTTTCACCGTAATTGTCATAAGGTTGGTCTCTGCATCCTTGAGCATACCAGAGTCTTCACAGACGAAACAGGCTGAGGCCCAGTAATCTTGGCATTTCCAATAGTTGGTCCTAGAGACTACCAAGAAAGTGTTCTTTTAAGTATTATTCTGTTGTGGTTTCAGCATTATTTTCAGAACCCGAGCAGGGTTCTCGCATTAGCATAAGAATCCTGCCTGGTAGTTGAGATTTCTGGGTGGGGTGTAAGTGCGGGGCATCTGTCAGCCCTGCCTTTGATTTGTTTACCTCCAGAGTTGGAAAGTGCATATTTGCGTGAGATGGGAAAAGTGTGGATCGTGCT
Organism: Lemur catta; assembly: GCF_020740605.2. Lineage (NCBI taxonomy): Eukaryota > Metazoa > Chordata > Mammalia > Primates > Lemuridae > Lemur > Lemur catta. The sequence continues at coordinate 73,677,850 of NC_059133.1, read as the reverse complement.
TCAGATTTCATCCTGACACTTTGAAATGACCAGTGTGTTGGTAATTATTTGCATTTCCATGGCGTTTGGCACAGAAATAGTCATGAGGTCGGTCTCTGCATCCTGAAGCCTATGATGCTTTTTGCAGAGAAACCTCTGCTGAGGCCCAGGTAACTTGCTATTTCCCATAGCTGGCACAGGAGCCTTGGAAGATAGGATTGTTTTCAGTATTATTTCACCATCCTTTCACCACTGTTTCAAGAACGGGAGCCCTTTTCAACCGTTAGTGGAAGAATCCTTCTTTGGAGATGAGGTATTTTTCTGGGGTGGCAAGTGCAGGGCCTCTGTCAGTCCTGGGTTTGTTGGACTAGCGCCAGACAAGAGAAGTGCGCCTTTGTGGGACAGGTGAATAGTGCGGATCCTGTTTCAGTCTAAAGACTGAAACAGGATCCGCACTTTTCACCGTTCCTTTCAGAATCATTTGTTTCATCAGCTAGGAATAGCGATTGCTTCACCAGACCAACCGAAGGCTAGGCCAGAGTAACTCGATGTTTCCAAGAGGTGTGTGGCCCAACTATTGAAAGAACCGCTAAGTGGAGAACTATTTGGTATTTTTCCGAAGCACTATTCACCGTAATTGTCAGAAGGTTGGTCTCTGCATCCTGGAGCATACCAGAGTCTTCACAGACGAAACAGGCTGAGGCCCAGTAATCTTGGCATTTCCAGTAGTTGGTCCTAGAGACTACCAAGAAAGTGTTCTTTTAAGTATTATTCCTTGTGGTTTCAGCATTATTTTCAGAACCCCAGCAGGGTTCTCGCATTAGCATAAGAATCCTGCCTGGTAGTTGAGAATTCTGGGTGGGGTGTACCTGGAGGACTTCTGTCAGCCCTGCCTTTGATTTGTTTACCTCCAGAGTTGGAAAGTGCATATTTGCGTGAGATGGGAAAAGTGTGGATCGTGCTTCAGATTTCATCCTGACACTTTGAAATGACCAGTGTGTTGGTAATTATTTGCATTTCCATGGCGTTTGGCACAGAAATAGTCATGAGGTCGGTATCAGCATCCTGAAGCCTATGATGCTTTTTGCAGAGAAACCTCTGCTGAGGCCCAGGTAACTTGCTTTTTCTCATAGCTGGCACAGGAGCCTTGGACGATAGGATTGTTTTCAGCATTATTTCACCATCCTTTCACCACTGTTTCAAGAACGGGAGCCCTTTTCAACCGTTAGTGGAAGAATCCTTCTTTGGAGATGAGATATTTTTCTGGGGTGGCAAGTGCAGGGCCTCTGTCAGTCCTGGGTTTGTTGGACTAGCGCCAGACTTGAGAAGTGCGCCTTTGTGGGACAGGTGAATAGTGCGGATCCTGTTTCAGTCTAAAGACTGAAACAGGATCCGCACTTTTCACCGTTCCTTTCAGAATCATTTGATTCATCAGCTAGGAATGGCGATTGCTTCACCAGACCAATCGAAGGCTAGGCCAAAGTAACTCGATGTTTCCAAGAGGTGTGTGGCCCAACTTTTGAAAGAACCGCTAAGTGGAGAACTATTTGGTATTTTTCCGAAGCACTTTTCACCGTAATTGTCATAAGGTTGGTCTCTGCATCCTTAAGCATACCAGAGTCTTCACAGACGAAACAGGCTGAGGCCCAGTAATCTTGGCATTTCCAATAGTTGGTCCTAGAGACTACCAAGAAAGTGTTCTTTTAAGTATTATTCCGTTGTGGTTTCAGCATTATTTTCAGAACCCCAGCAGGGTTCTCGCATTAGCATAAGAATCCTGCCTGGCAGTTGAGATTTCTGGGTGGGGTGTAAGTGCGGGGCTTCTGTCAGCCCTGCCTTTGATTTGTTTACCTCCAGAGTTGGAAAGTGCATATTTGCGTGAGATGGGAAAAGTGTGGATCGTGCTTCAGATTTCATCTTGACACTTTGAAATGACCAGTGTGTTGGTAATTATTTGCATTTCCATGGCGTTTGGCACAGAAATAGTCATGAGGTCGGTCTCTGCATCCTGAAGCCTATGATGCTTGTTGCAGAGAAACCTCTGCTGAGGCCCAGGTAACTTGCTATTTCCCATAGCTGGCACAGGAGCCTTGGAAGATAGGATTGTTTTCAGTATTATTTCACCATCCTTTCACCACTGTTTCAAGAACGGGAGCCCTTTTCAACCGTTAGTGGAAGAATCCTTCTTTGGAGATGAGATATTTTTCTGGGGTGGCAAGTGCAGGGCCTCTGTCAGTCCTGGGTTTGTTGGACTAGCGCCAGACATGAGAAGTGCGCCTTTGTGGGACAGGTGAATAGTGCGGATCCTGTTTCAGTCTAAAGACTGAAACAGGATCCGCACTTTTCACCGTTCCTTTCAGAATCATTTGATTCATCAGCTAGGAATGGCGATTGCTTCACCAGACCAACCGAAGGCTAGGCCAAAGTAACTCGATGTTTCCAAGAGGTGTGTGGCCCAACTTTTGAAAGAACCGCTAAGAGGAGAACTATTTGGTATTTTTCCGAAGCACTTTTCACCGTAATTGTCATAAGGTTGGTCTCTGCATCCTTGAGCATACCAGAGTCTTCACAGACGAAACAGGCTGAGGCCCAGTAATCTTGGCATTTCCAATAGTTGGTCCTAGAGACTACCAAGAAAGTGTTCTTTTAAGTATTATTCTGTTGTGGTTTCAGCATTATTTTCAGAACCCGAGCAGGGTTCTCGCATTAGCATAAGAATCCTGCCTGGTAGTTGAGATTTCTGGGTGGGGTGTAAGTGCGGGGCTTCTGTCAGCCCTGCCTTTGATTTGTTTACCTCCAGAGTTGGAAAGTGCATATTTGCGTGAGATGGGAAAAGTGTGGATCGTGCTTCAGATTTCATCCTGACACTTTGAAATGACCAGTGTGTTGGTAATTATTTGCATTTCCATGGCGTTTGGCACAGAAATAGTCATGAGGTCGGTATCAGCATCCTGAAGCCTATGATGCTTTTTGCAGAGAAACCTCTGCTGAGGCCCAGGTAACTTGCTTTTTCTCATAGCTGGCACAGGAGCCTTGGACGATAGGATTGTTTTCAGCATTATTTCACCATCCTTTCACCACTGTTTCAAGAACGGGAGCCCTTTTCAACCGTTAGTGGAAGAATCCTTCTTTGGAGATGAGATATTTTTCTGGGGTGGCAAGTGCAGGGCCTCTGTCAGTCCTGGGTTTGTTGGACTAGCGCCAGACTTGAGAAGTGCGCCTTTGTGGGACAGGTGAATAGTGCGGATCCTGTTTCAGTCTAAAGACTGAAACAGGATCCGCACTTTTCACCGTTCCTTTCAGAATCATTTGATTCATCAGCTAGGAATGGCGATTGCTTCACCAGACCAATCGAAGGCTAGGCCAAAGTAAATCGATGTTTCCAAGTGGTGTGTGGCCCAACTATTGAAAGAACCGCTAAGAGGAGAACTATTTGGTATTTTTCCGAAGCACTTTTCACCGTAATTGTCATAAGGTTGGTCTCTGCATCCTTGAGCATACCAGAGTCTTCACAGACGAAACAGGCTGAGGCCCAGTAATCTTGGCATTTCCAATAGTTGGTCCTAGAGACTATCAAGAAAGTGTTCTTTTAAGTATTATTCTGTTGTGGTTTCAGCATTATTTTCAGAACCGGAGCAGGGTTCTCGCATTAGCATAAGAATCCTGCCTGGTAGTTGAGATTTCTGGGTGGGGTGTAAGTGCCGGGCTTCTGTCAGCCCTGCCTTTGATTTGTTTACCTCCAGAGTTGGAAAGTGCATATTTGCGTGAGATGCGAAAAGTGTGGATCGTGCTTCAGATTTCATCCTGACACTTTGAAATGACCAGTGTGTTGGTAATTATATGCATTTCCATGGCGTTTGGCACAGAAATAGTCATGAGGTCGGTCTCTGCATCCTGAAGCCTATGATGCTTTTTGCAGAGAAACCTCTGCTGAGGCCCAGGTAACTTGCTATTTCCCATAGCTGGCACAGGAGCCTTGGAAGATAGGATTGTTTTCAGTATTATTTCACCATCCTTTCACCACTGTTTCAAGAACGGGAGCCCTCTTCAACCGTTAGTGGAAGAATCCTTCTTTGGAGATGAGATATTTTTCTGGGGTGGCAAGTGCAGGGCCTCTGTCAGTCCTGGGTTTGTTGGACTAGCGCCAGACATGAGAAGTGCGCCTTTGTGAGACAGGTGAATAGTGCAGATCCTGTTTCAGTCTAAAGACTGAAACAGGATCCGCACTTTTCACCGTTCCTTTCAGAATCATTTGATTCATCAGCTAGGAATGGCGATTGCTTCACCAGACCAATCGAAGGCTAGGCCAAAGTAACTCGATGTTTCCAAGTGGTGTGTGGCCCAACTATTGAAAGAACCGCTAAGAGGAGAACTATTTGGTATTTTTCCGAAGCACTTTTCACCGTAATTGTCAGAAGGTTGGTCTCTGCATCCTTAAGCATACCAGAGTCTTCACAGACGAAACAGGCTGAGGCCCAGTAATCTTGGCATTTCCAATAGTTGGTCCTAGAGACTACCAAGAAAGTGTTCTTTTAAGTATTATTCCGTTGTGGTTTCAGCATTATTTTCAGAACCTGAGCAGGGTTCTCACATTAGCATAAGAATCCTGCCTGGTAGTTGAGATTTCTGGGTGGGGTGTACGTGGAGGACTTCTGTCAGCCCTGCCTTTGATTTGTTTACCTCCAGAGTTGGAAAGTGCATATTTGCGTGAGATGGGAAAAGTGCAGATCGTGCTTCAGATTTCATCCTGACACTTTGAAATGACCAGTGTGTTGGTAATTATTTGCATTTCCATGGCGTTTGGCACAGAAATAGTCATGAGGTCGGTCTCTGCATCCTGAAGCCTATGATGCTTTTTGCAGACAAACCTCTGCTGAGGCCCAGGTAACTTGCTATTTCCCATAGCTGGCACAGGAGCCTTGGAAGATAGGATTGTTTTCAGTATTATTTCACCATCCTTTCACCACTGTTTCAAGAACGGGAGCCCTTTTCAACCGTTAGTGGAAGAATCCTTCTTTGGAGATGAGGTATTTTTCTGGGGTGGCAAGTGCAGGGCCTCTGTCAGTCCTGGGTTTGTTGGACTAGCGCCAGACATGAGAAGTGCGCCTTTGTGGGACAGGTGAATAGTGCGGATCCTGTTTCAGTCTAAAGACTGAAACAGGATCCGCACTTTTCACCGTTCCTTTCAGAATCATTTGATTCATCAGCTAGGAATGGCGATTGCTTCACCAGACCAATCGAAGGCTAGGCCAAAGTAACTCGATGTTTCCAAGAGGTGTGTGGCCCAACTATTGAAAGAACCGGTAAGAGGAGAACTATTTGGTATTTTTCCGAAGCACTTTTCACCGTAATTGTCATAAGGTTGGTCTCTGCATCCTTGAGCATACCAGAGTCTTCACAGACGAAACAGGCTGAGGCCCAGTAATCTTGGCATTTCCAATAGTTGGTCCTAGAGACTACCAAGAAAGTGTTCTTTTAAGTATTATTCTGTTGTGGTTTCAGCATTATTTTCAGAACCCGAGCAGGGTTCTCGCATTAGCATAAGAATCCTGCCTGGTAGTTGAGATTTCTGGGTGGGGTGTAAGTGCGGGGCTTCTGTCAGCCCTGCCTTTGATTTGTTTACCTCGAGAGTTGGAAAGTGCATATTTGCGTGAGATGGGAAAAATGTGGATCTTGCTTCAGATTTCATCCTGATACTTTGAAATGACCAGTGTGTTGGTAATTATTTGCATTTCCATGGCGTTTGGCACAGAAATAGTCATGAGGTCGGTCTCTGCATCCTGAAGCCTATGATGCTTTTTGCAGAGAAACCTCTGCTGAGGCCCAGGTAACTTGCTATTTCCCATAGCTGGCACAGGAGCCTTGGATGATAGGATTGTTTTCAGCATTATTTCACCATCCTTTCACCACTGTTTCAAGAACGGGAGCCCTTTTCAACCGTTAGTGGAAGAATCCTTCTTTGGAGATGAGGTATTTTTCTGGGGTGGCAAGTGCAGGGCCTCTGTCAGTCCTGGGTTTGTTGGACTAGCGCCAGACAAGAGAAGTGCGCCTTTGTGGGACAGGTGAATAGTGCGGATCCTGTTTCAGTCTAAAGACTGAAACAGGATCCGCACTTTTCACCGTTCCTTTCAGAATCATTTGTTTCATCAGCTAGGAATAGCGATTGCTTCACCAGACCAACCGAAGGCTAGGCCAGAGTAACTCGATGTTTCCAAGAGGTGTGTGGCCCAACTATTGAAAGAACCGCTAAGTGGAGAACTATTTGGTATTTTTCCGAAGCACTATTCACCGTAATTGTCAGAAGGTTGGTCTCTGCATCCTGGAGCATACCAGAGTCTTCACAGACGAAACAGGCTGAGGCCCAGTAATCTTGGCATTTCCAGTAGTTGGTCCTAGAGACTACCAAGAAAGTGTTCTTTTAAGTATTATTCCTTGTGGTTTCAGCATTATTTTCAGAACCCCAGCAGGGTTCTCGCATTAGCATAAGAATCCTGCCTGGTAGTTGAGAATTCTGGGTGGGGTGTACCTGGAGGACTTCTGTCAGCCCTGCCTTTGATTTGTTTACCTCCAGAGTTGGAAAGTGCATATTTGCGTGAGATGGGAAAAGTGTGGATCGTGCTTCAGATTTCATCCTGACACTTTGAAATGACCAGTGTGTTGGTAATTATTTGCATTTCCATGGCGTTTGGCACAGAAATAGTCATGAGGTCGGTATCAGCATCCTGAAGCCTATGATGCTTTTTGCAGAGAAACCTCTGCTGAGGCCCAGGTAACTTGCTTTTTCTCATAGCTGGCACAGGAGCCTTGGACGATAGGATTGTTTTCAGCATTATTTCACCATCCTTTCACCACTGTTTCAAGAACGGGAGCCCTTTTCAACCGTTAGTGGAAGAATCCTTCTTTGGAGATGAGATATTTTTCTGGGGTGGCAAGTGCAGGGCCTCTGTCAGTCCTGGGTTTGTTGGACTAGCGCCAGACTTGAGAAGTGCGCCTTTGTGGGACAGGTGAATAGTGCGGATCCTGTTTCAGTCTAAAGACTGAAACAGGATCCGCACTTTTCACCGTTCCTTTCAGAATCATTTGATTCATCAGCTAGGAATGGCGATTGCTTCACCAGACCAATCGAAGGCTAGGCCAAAGTAACTCGATGTTTCCAAGAGGTGTGTGGCCCAACTTTTGAAAGAACCGCTAAGTGGAGAACTATTTGGTATTTTTCCGAAGCACTTTTCACCGTAATTGTCATAAGGTTGGTCTCTGCATCCTTAAGCATACCAGAGTCTTCACAGACGAAACAGGCTGAGGCCCAGTAATCTTGGCATTTCCAATAGTTGGTCCTAGAGACTACCAAGAAAGTGTTCTTTTAAGTATTATTCCGTTGTGGTTTCAGCATTATTTTCAGAACCCCAGCAGGGTTCTCGCATTAGCATAAGAATCCTGCCTGGCAGTTGAGATTTCTGGGTGGGGTGTAAGTGCGGGGCTTCTGTCAGCCCTGCCTTTGATTTGTTTACCTCCAGAGTTGGAAAGTGCATATTTGCGTGAGATGGGAAAAGTGTGGATCGTGCTTCAGATTTCATCTTGACACTTTGAAATGACCAGTGTGTTGGTAATTATTTGCATTTCCATGGCGTTTGGCACAGAAATAGTCATGAGGTCGGTCTCTGCATCCTGAAGCCTATGATGCTTGTTGCAGAGAAACCTCTGCTGAGGCCCAGGTAACTTGCTATTTCCCATAGCTGGCACAGGAGCCTTGGAAGATAGGATTGTTTTCAGTATTATTTCACCATCCTTTCACCACTGTTTCAAGAACGGGAGCCCTTTTCAACCGTTAGTGGAAGAATCCTTCTTTGGAGATGAGATATTTTTCTGGGGTGGCAAGTGCAGGGCCTCTGTCAGTCCTGGGTTTGTTGGACTAGCGCCAGACATGAGAAGTGCGCCTTTGTGGGACAGGTGAATAGTGCGGATCCTGTTTCAGTCTAAAGACTGAAACAGGATCCGCACTTTTCACCGTTCCTTTCAGAATCATTTGATTCATCAGCTAGGAATGGCGATTGCTTCACCAGACCAACCGAAGGCTAGGCCAAAGTAACTCGATGTTTCCAAGAGGTGTGTGGCCCAACTTTTGAAAGAACCGCTAAGAGGAGAACTATTTGGTATTTTTCCGAAGCACTTTTCACCGTAATTGTCATAAGGTTGGTCTCTGCATCCTTGAGCATACCAGAGTCTTCACAGACGAAACAGGCTGAGGCCCAGTAATCTTGGCATTTCCAATAGTTGGTCCTAGAGACTACCAAGAAAGTGTTCTTTTAAGTATTATTCTGTTGTGGTTTCAGCATTATTTTCAGAACCCGAGCAGGGTTCTCGCATTAGCATAAGAATCCTGCCTGGTAGTTGAGATTTCTGGGTGGGGTGTAAGTGCGGGGCTTCTGTCAGCCCTGCCTTTGATTTGTTTACCTCCAGAGTTGGAAAGTGCATATTTGCGTGAGATGGGAAAAGTGTGGATCGTGCTTCAGATTTCATCCTGACACTTTGAAATGACCAGTGTGTTGGTAATTATTTGCATTTCCATGGCGTTTGGCACAGAAATAGTCATGAGGTCGGTATCAGCATCCTGAAGCCTATGATGCTTTTTGCAGAGAAACCTCTGCTGAGGCCCAGGTAACTTGCTTTTTCTCATAGCTGGCACAGGAGCCTTGGACGATAGGATTGTTTTCAGCATTATTTCACCATCCTTTCACCACTGTTTCAAGAACGGGAGCCCTTTTCAACCGTTAGTGGAAGAATCCTTCTTTGGAGATGAGATATTTTTCTGGGGTGGCAAGTGCAGGGCCTCTGTCAGTCCTGGGTTTGTTGGACTAGCGCCAGACTTGAGAAGTGCGCCTTTGTGGGACAGGTGAATAGTGCGGATCCTGTTTCAGTCTAAAGACTGAAACAGGATCCGCACTTTTCACCGTTCCTTTCAGAATCATTTGATTCATCAGCTAGGAATGGCGATTGCTTCACCAGACCAATCGAAGGCTAGGCCAAAGTAACTCGATGTTTCCAAGTGGTGTGTGGCCCAACTATTGAAAGAACCGCTAAGAGGAGAACTATTTGGTATTTTTCCGAAGCACTTTTCACCGTAATTGTCATAAGGTTGGTCTCTGCATCCTTGAGCATACCAGAGTCTTCACAGACGAAACAGGCTGAGGCCCAGTAATCTTGGCATTTCCAATAGTTGGTCCTAGAGACTATCAAGAAAGTGTTCTTTTAAGTATTATTCTGTTGTGGTTTCAGCATTATTTTCAGAACCGGAGCAGGGTTCTCGCATTAGCATAAGAATCCTGCCTGGTAGTTGAGATTTCTGGGTGGGGTGTAAGTGCCGGGCTTCTGTCAGCCCTGCCTTTGATTTGTTTACCTCCAGAGTTGGAAAGTGCATATTTGCGTGAGATGCGAAAAGTGTGGATCGTGCTTCAGATTTCATCCTGACACTTTGAAATGACCAGTGTGTTGGTAATTATATGCATTTCCATGGCGTTTGGCACAGAAATAGTCATGAGGTCGGTCTCTGCATCCTGAAGCCTATGATGCTTTTTGCAGAGAAACCTCTGCTGAGGCCCAGGTAACTTGCTATTTCCCATAGCTGGCACAGGAGCCTTGGATGATAGGATTGTTTTCAGCATTATTTCACCATCCTTTCACCACTGTTTCAAGAACGGGAGCCCTTTTCAACCGTTAGTGGAAGAATCCTTCTTTGGAGATGAGATATTTTTCTGGGGTGGCAAGTGCAGGGCCTCTGTCAGTCCTGGGTTTGTTGGACTAGCGCCAGACTTGAGAAGTGCGCCTTTGTGGGACAGGTGAAGAGTGCGGATCCTGTTTCAGTCTAAAGACTGAAACAGGATCCGCACTTTTCACCGTTCCTTTCAGAATCATTTGATTCATCAGCTAGGAATGGCGATTGCTTCACCAGACCAATCGAAGGCTAGGCCAAAGTAACTCGATGTTTCCAAGTGGTGTGTGGCCCAACTATTGAAAGAACCGCTAAGAGGAGAACTATTTGGTATTTTTCCGAAGCACTTTTCACCGTAATTGTCAGAAGGTTGGTCTCTGCATCCTTAAGCATACCAGAGTCTTCACAGACGAAACAGGCTGAGGCCCAGTAATCTTGGCATTTCCAATAGTTGGTCCTAGAGACTACCAAGAAAGTGTTCTTTTAAGTATTATTCCGTTGTGGTTTCAGCATTATTTTCAGAACCTGAGCAGGGTTCTCACATTAGCATAAGAATCCTGCCTGGTAGTTGAGATTTCTGGGTGGGGTGTACGTGGAGGACTTCTGTCAGCCCTGCCTTTGATTTGTTTACCTCCAGAGTTGGAAAGTGCATATTTGCGTGAGATGGGAAAAGTGCAGATCGTGCTTCAGATTTCATCCTGACACTTTGAAATGACCAGTGTGTTGGTAATTATTTGCATTTCCATGGCGTTTGGCACAGAAATAGTCATGAGGTCGGTCTCTGCATCCTGAAGCCTATGATGCTTTTTGCAGACAAACCTCTGCTGAGGCCCAGGTAACTTGCTATTTCCCATAGCTGGCACAGGAGCCTTGGAAGATAGGATTGTTTTCAGTATTATTTCACCATCCTTTCACCACTGTTTCAAGAACGGGAGCCCTTTTCAACCGTTAGTGGAAGAATCCTTCTTTGGAGATGAGGTATTTTTCTGGGGTGGCAAGTGCAGGGCCTCTGTCAGTCCTGGGTTTGTTGGACTAGCGCCAGACATGAGAAGTGCGCCTTTGTGGGACAGGTGAATAGTGCGGATCCTGTTTCAGTCTAAAGACTGAAACAGGATCCGCACTTTTCACCGTTCCTTTCAGAATCATTTGATTCATCAGCTAGGAATGGCGATTGCTTCACCAGACCAATCGAAGGCTAGGCCAAAGTAACTCGATGTTTCCAAGAGGTGTGTGGCCCAACTATTGAAAGAACCGGTAAGAGGAGAACTATTTGGTATTTTTCCGAAGCACTTTTCACCGTAATTGTCATAAGGTTGGTCTCTGCATCCTTGAGCATACCAGAGTCTTCACAGACGAAACAGGCTGAGGCCCAGTAATCTTGGCATTTCCAATAGTTGGTCCTAGAGACTACCAAGAAAGTGTTCTTTTAAGTATTATTCTGTTGTGGTTTCAGCATTATTTTCAGAACCCGAGCAGGGTTCTCGCATTAGCATAAGAATCCTGCCTGGTAGTTGAGATTTCTGGGTGGGGTGTAAGTGCGGGGCTTCTGTCAGCCCTGCCTTTGATTTGTTTACCTCGAGAGTTGGAAAGTGCATATTTGCGTGAGATGGGAAAAATGTGGATCTTGCTTCAGATTTCATCCTGATACTTTGAAATGACCAGTGTGTTGGTAATTATTTGCATTTCCATGGCGTTTGGCACAGAAATAGTCATGAGGTCGGTCTCTGCATCCTGAAGCCTATGATGCTTTTTGCAGAGAAACCTCTGCTGAGGCCCAGGTAACTTGCTATTTCCCATAGCTGGCACAGGAGCCTTGGATGATAGGATTGTTTTCAGCATTATTTCACCATCCTTTCACCACTGTTTCAAGAACGGGAGCCCTTTTCAACCGTTAGTGGAAGAATCCTTCTTTGGAGATGAGATATTTTTCTGGGGTGGCAAGTGCAGGGCCACTGTCAGTCCTGGGTTTGTTGGACTAGCGCCAGACATGAGAAGTGCGCCTTTGTGGGACAGGTGAATAGTGCGGATCCTGTTTCAGTCTAAAGACTGAAACAGGATCCGCACTTTTCACCGTTCCTTTCAGAATCATTTGATTCATCAGCTAGGAATGGCGATTGCTTCACCAGACCAATCGAAGGCTAGGCCAAAGTAACTCGATGTTTCCAAGAGGTGTGTGGCCCAACTTTTGAAAGAACCGCTAAGTGGAGAACTATTTGGTATTTTTCCGAAGCACTTTTCACCGTAATTGTCAGAAGGTTGGTCTCTGCATCCTTAAGCATACCAGAGTCTTCACAGACGAAACAGGCTGAGGCCCAGTAATCTTGGCATTTCCAATAGTTGGTCCTAGAGATTACCAAGGAAGTGTTCTTTTAAGTATTATTCCGTTGTGGTTTCAGCATTATTTTCAGAACCCCAGCAGGGTTCTCGCATTAGCATAAGAATCCTGCCTGGTAGTTGAGATTTCTGGGTGGGGTGTAAGTTCGGGGCTTCTGTCAGCCCTGCCTTTGATTTGTTTACCTCCAGAGTTGGAAAGTGCATATTTGCGTGAGATGGGAAAAGTGTGGATCGTGCTTCAGATTTCATCCTGACACTTTGAAATGACCAGTGTGTTGGTAATTATTTGCATTTCCATGGCGTTTGACACAGAAATAGTCATGAGGTCGGTCTCTGCATCCTGAAGCCTATGATGCTTTTTGCAGAGAAACCTCTGCTGAGGCCCAGGTAACTTGCTATTTCCCATAGCTGGCACAGGAGCCTTGGAAGATAGGATTGTTTTCAGTATTATTTCACCATCCTTTCACCACTGTTTCAAGAACGGGAGCCCTTTTCAACCGTTAGTGGAAGAATCCTTCTTTGGAGATGAGATATTTTTCTGGGGTGGCAAGTGCAGGGCCTCTGTCAGTCCTGGGTTTGTTGGACTAGCGCCAGACATGAGAAGTGCGCCTTTGTGGGACAGGTGAATAGTGCGGATCCTGTTTCAGTCTAAAGACTGAAACAGGATCCGCACTTTTCACCGTTCCTGTCAGAATCATTTGATTCATCAGCTAGGAATAGCGATTGCTTCACCAGACCAACCGAAGGCTAGGCCAAAGTAACTCGATGTTTCCAAGAGGTGTGTGGCCCAACTATTGAAAGAACCGCTAAGTGGAGAACTATTTGGTATTTTTCCGAAGCACTATTCACCGTAATTGTCAGAAGGTTGGTCTCTGCATCCTTGAGCATACCAGAGTCTTCACAGTCGAAACAGGCTGAGGCCCAGTAATCTTGGCATTTCCAGTAGTTGGTCCTAGAGACTACCAAGAAAGTGTTCTTTTAAGTATTATTCCGTTGTGGTTTCAGCATTATTTTCAGAACCCGAGCAGGGTTCTCGCATTAGCATAAGAATCCTGCCTGGTAGTTGAGATTTCTGGGTGGGGTGTACCTGGAGGACTTCTGTCAGCCCTGCCTTTGATTTGTTTACCTCCAGAGTTGGAAAGTGCATTTTGCGTGAGATGGGAAAAGTGTGGATCGTGCTTCAGATTTCATCCTGACACTTTGAAATGACCAGTGTGTTGGTAATTATTTGCATTTCCATGGCGTTTGGCACAGAAATAGTCATGAGGTCGGTCTCTGCATCCTGAAGCCTGCGATGCTTTTTGCAGGGAAGCCTCTGCTGAGGCCCAGGTAACTTGCTATTTCCCATAGCTGGCACAGGAGCCTTGGAAGATAGGATTGTTTTCAGTATTATTTCACCATCCTTTCACCACTGTTTCAAGAACGGGAGCCCTTTTCAACCGTTAGTGGAAGAATCCTTCTTTGGAGATGAGATATTTTTCTGGGGTGGCAAGTGCAGGGCCTCTGTCAGTCCTGGGTTTGTTGGACTAGCGCCAGACATGAGAAGTGCGCCTTTGTGGGACAGGTGAATAGTGCGGATCCTGTTTCAGTCTAAAGACTGAAACAGGATACGCACTTTTCACCGTTCCTTTCAGAATCATTTGATTCATCAGCTAGGAATGGCGATTGCTTCACCAGACCAACCGAAGGCTAGGCCAAAGTAACTCGATGTTTCCAAGAGGTGTGTGGCCCAACTTTTGAAAGAACCGCTAAGTGGAGAACTATTTGGTATTTTTCTGAAGCACTTTTCACCGTAATTGTCAGAAGGTTGGTCTCTGCATCCTTAAGCATACAAGAGTCTTCACAGACGAAACAGGCTGAGGCCCAGTAATCTTGGCATTTCCAATAGTTGGTCCTAGAGACTACCAAGAAAGTGTTCTTTTAAGTATTATTCTGTTGTGGTTTCAGCATTATTTTCAGAACCCGAGCAGGGTTCTCGCATTAGCATAAGAATCCTGCCTGGTAGTTGAGATTTCTGGGTGGGGTGTAAGTGCGGGGCTTCTGTCAGCCCTGCCTTTGATTTGTTTACCTCCAGAGTTGGAAAGTGCATATTTGCGTGAGATGGGAAAAGTGTGGATCGTGCTTCAGATTTGATCCTGACACTTTGAAATGACCAGTGTGTTGGTAATTATTTGCATTTCCATGGCGTTTGGCACAGAAATAGTCATGAGGTCGGTCTCTGCATCCTGAAGCCTATGATGCTTTTTGCAGAGAAACCTCTGCTGAGTCCCAGGTAACTTGCTATTTCCCATAGCTGGCACAGGAGCCTTGGACGATAGGATTGTTTTCAGCATTATTTCACCATCCTTTCACCAATGTTTCAAGAACGGGAGCCCTTTTCAACCGTTAGTGGAAGAATCCTTCTTTGGAGATGAGATATTTTTCTGGGGTGGCAAGTGCAGGGCCTCTGTCAGTCCTGGGTTTGCTGGACTAGCGCCAGACTTGAGAAGTGCGCCTTTGTGGGACAGGTGAATAGTGCGGATCCTGTTTCAGTCTAAAGACTGAAACAGGATCCGCACTTTTCACCGTTCCTTTCAGAATCATTTGATTCATCAGCTAGGAATGGCGATTGCTTCACCAGACCAACCGAAGGCTAGGCCAAAGTAACTCGATGTTTCCAAGAGGTGTGTGGCCCAACTTTTGAAAGAACCGCTAAGTGGAGAACTATTTGGTATTTTTCCGAAGCACTTTTCACCGTAATTGTCAGAAGGTTGGTCTCTGCATCCTTAAGCATACCAGAGTCTTCACAGACGAAACAGGCTGAGGCCCAGTAATCTTGGCATTTCCAATAGTTGGTCCTAGAGACTACCAAGAAAGTGTTCTTTTAAGTATTATTCTGTTGTGGTTTCAGCATTATTTTCAGAACCGGAGCAGGGTTCTCGCATTAGCATAAGAATCCTGCCTGGTAGTTGAGATTTCTGGGTGGGGTGTAAGTGCGGGGCTTCTGTCAGCCCTGCCTTTGATTTGTTTACCTCGAGAGTTGGAAAGTGCATATTTGCGTGAGATGGGAAAAGTGTGGATCGTGCTTCAGATTTCATCCTGACACTTTGAAATGACCAGTGTGTTGGTAATTATTTGCATTTCCATGGCGTTTGGCACAGAAATAGTCATGAGGTCGGTCTCTGCATCCTGAAGCCTATGATGCTTTTTGCAGAGAAACCTCTGCTGAGGCCCAGGTAACTTGCTATTTCCCATAGCTGGCACAGGAGCCTTGGATGATAGGATTGTTTTCAGCATTATTTCACCATCCTTTCACCACTGTTTCAAGAACGGGAGCCCTTTTCAACCGTTAGTGGAAGAATCCTTCTTTGGAGATGAGATATTTTTCTGGCGTGGCAAGTGCAGGGCCTCTGTCAGTCCTGGGTTTGTTGGACTAGCGCCAGACATGAGAAGTGCGCCTTTGTGGGACAGGTGAATAGTGCGGATCCTGTTTCAGTCTAAAGACTGAAACAGGATCCGCACTTTTCACCGTTCCTTTCAGAATCATTTGATTCATCAGCTAGGATTGGCGATTGCTTCACCAGACCAATCGAAGGCTAGGCCAAAGTAACTCGATGTTTCCAAGAGGTGTGTGGCCCAACTTTTGAAAGAACCGCTAAGTGGAGAACTATTTGGTATTTTTCCGAAGCACTTTTCACCGTAATTGTCAGAAGGTTGGTCTCTGCATCCTTAAGCATACCAGAGTCTTCACAGACGAAACAGGCTGAGGCCCAGTAATCTTGGCATTTCCAATAGTTGGTCCTAGAGATTACCAAGGAAGTGTTCTTTTAAGTATTATTCCCTTGTGGTTTCAGCATTATTTTCAGAACCCCAGCAGGGTTCTCGCATTAGCATAAGAATCCTGCCTGGTAGTTGAGATTTCTGGGTGGGGTGTAAGTGCGGGGCTTCTGTCAGCCCTGCCTTTGATTTGTTTACCTCCAGAGTTGGAAAGTGCATATTTGCGTGAGATGGGAAAAGTGTGGATCGTGCTTCAGATTTCATCCTGACACTTTGAAATGACCAGTGTGTTGGTAATTATTTGCATCTCCATGGCGTTTGGCACAGAAATAGTCATGAGGTCGGTCTCTGCATCCTGAAGCCTATGATGCTTTTTGCAGAGAAACCTCTGCTGAGGCCCAGGTAACTTGCTATTTCCCATAGCTAGCACAGGAGCCTTGGAAGATAGGATTGTTTTCAGTATTATTTCACCATCCTTTCACCACTGTTTCAAGAACGGGAGCCCTTTTCAACCGTTAGTGGAAGAATCCTTCTTTGGAGATGAGACATTTTTCTGGGGTGGCAAGTGCAGGGCCTCTGTCAGTCCTGGGTTTGTTGGACTAGCGCCAGACATGAGAAGTGCGCCTTTGTGGGACAGGTGAATAGTGCGGATCCTGTTTCAGTCTAAAGACTGAAACAGGATCCGCACTTTTCACCGTTCCTTTCAGAATCATTTGATTCATCAGCTAGGAATGGCGATTGCTTCACCAGACCAACCGAAGGCTAGGCCAAAGTAACTCGATGTTTCCAAGAGGTGTCTGGCCCAACTTTTGAAAGAACCGCTAAGTGGAGAACTATTTGGTATTTTTCCGAAGCACTTTTCACCGTAATTGTCAGAAGGTTGGTCTCTGCATCCTTAAGCATACCAGAGTCTTCACAGACGAAACAGGCTGAGGCCCAGTAATCTTGGCATTTCCAATAGTTGGTCCTAGAGACTACCAAGAAAGTGTTCTTTTAAGTATTATTCCGTTGTGGTTTCAGCATTATTTTTAGAACCCGAGCAGGGTTCTCGCATTAACATAAGAATCCTGCCTGGTAGTTGAGATTTCTGGGTGGGGTGTACGTGGAGGACTTCTCTCAGCCCTGCCTTTGATTTGTTTACCTCCAGAGTTCAAAGTGCATATTTGCGTGAGATGGGAAAAGTGTGGATCGTGCTTCAGATTTCATCCTGACACTTTGAAATGACCAGTGTGTTGGTAATTATTTGCATTTCCATGGCGTTTGGCACAGAAATAGTCATGAGGTCGGTATCTGCATCCTCAAGCCTATGATGCTTTTTGCAGAGAAACCTCTGCTGAGGCCCAGGTAACTTGCTATTTCCCATAGCTGGCACAGGAGCCTTGGAAGATAGGATTGTTTTCAGCATTATTTCACCATCCTTTCACCACTGTTTCAAGAACGGGAGCCCTTTTCAACCGTTAGTGGAAGAATCCTTCTTTGGAGATGAGATATTTTTCTGGGGTGGCAAGTGCAGGGCCTCTGTCAGTCCTGGGTTTGTTGGACTAGCGCCAGACATGAGAAGTGCGCCTTTGTGGGACAGGTGAATAGTGCGGATCCTGTTTCAGTCTAAAGACTGAAACAGGATCCGCACTTTTCACCGTTCCTTTCAGAATCATTTGATTCATCAGCTAGGAATGGCGATTGCTTCACCAGACCAACCGAAGGCTAGGCCAAAGTAACTCGATGTTTCCAAGAGGTGTGTGGCCCAACTTTTGAAAGAACCGCTAAGTGGAGAACTATTTGGTATTTTTCTGAAGCACTTTTCACCGTAATTGTCAGAAG
Organism: Lemur catta; assembly: GCF_020740605.2. Classification (NCBI taxonomy): domain Eukaryota; kingdom Metazoa; phylum Chordata; class Mammalia; order Primates; family Lemuridae; genus Lemur; species Lemur catta. Next base: position 73,660,254 of record NC_059133.1, on the reverse strand, counting down.
GTTGGTCTCTGCATCCTTAAGCATACCAGAGTCTTCACAGACGAAACAGGCTGAGGCCCAGTAATCTTGGCATTTCCAATAGTTGGTCCTAGAGACTACCAAGAAAGTGTTCTTTTAAGTATTATTCCGTTGTGGTTTCAGCATTATTTTCAGAACCCCAGCAGGGTTCTCGCATTAGCATAAGAATCCTGCCTGGTAGTTGAGATTTCTGGGTGGGGTGTAGGTGGAGGACTTCTGTCAGCCCTGCCTTTGATTTGTTTACCTCCAGAGTTGGAAAGTGCATATTTGCGTGAGATGGGAAAAGTGTGGATCGTGCTTCAGATTTCATCCTGACACTTTGAAATGACCAGTGTGTTGGTAATTATTTGCATTTCCATGGCGTTTGGCACAGAAATAGTCATGAGGTCGGTGTCTGCATCCTGAAGCCTGTGATGCTTTTTGCAGAGAAACCTCTGCTGAGGCCCAGGTAACTTGCTATTTCCCATAGCTGGCACAGGAGCCTTGGAAGATAGGATTGTTTTCAGTATTATTTCACCATCCTTTCACCACTGTTTCAAGAACGGGAGCCCTTTTCAACCGTTAGTGGAAGAATCCTTCTTTGGAGATGAGGTATTTTTCTGGGGTGGCAAGTGCAGGGCCTCTGTGAGTCCTGGGTTTGTTGGACTAGCGCCAGACATGAGAAGTGCGCCTTTGTGGGACAGGTGAATAGTGCGGATCCTGTTTCAGTCTAAAGACTGAAACAGGATCCGCACTTTTCACCGTTCCTTTCAGAATCATTTGATTCATCAGCTAGGAATGGCGATTGCTTCACCAGACCAATCGAAGGCTAGGCCAAAGTAACTCGATGTTTCCAAGTGGTGTGTGGCCCAACTTTTGAAAGAACCGCTAAGAGGAGAACTATTTGGTATTTTTCCGAAGCACTTTTCACCGTAATTGTCATAAGGTTGGTCTCTGCATCCTTGAGCATACCAGAGTCTTCACAGACGAAACAGGCTGAGGCCCAGTAATCTTGGCATTTCCAATAGTTGGTCCTAGAGACTACCAAGAAAGTGTTCTTTTAAGTATTATTCTGTTGTGGTTTCAGCATTATTTTCAGAACCCGAGCAGGGTTCTCGCATTAGCATAAGAATCCTGCCTGGTAGTTGAGATTTCTGGGTGGGGTGTAAGTGCGGGGCTTCTGTCAGCCCTGCCTTTGATTTGTTTACCTCCAGAGTTGGAAAGTGCATATTTGCGTGAGATGGGAAAAGTGTGGATCGTGCTTCAGATTTCATCCTGACACTTTGAAATGACCAGTGTGTTGGTAATTATTTGCATTTCCATGGCGTTTGGCACAGAAATAGTCATGAGGTCGGTCTCTGCATCCTGAAGCCTATGATGCTTTTTGCAGAGAAACCTCTGCTGAGGCCCAGGTAACTTGCTATTTCCCATAGCTGGCACAGGAGCCTTGGATGATAGGATTGTTTTCAGCATTATTTCACCATCCTTTCACCACTGTTTCAAGAACGGGAGCCCTTTTCAACCGTTAGTGGAAGAATCCTTCTTTGGAGATGAGACATTTTTCTGGGGTGGCAAGTGCAGGGCCTCTGTCAGTCCTGGGTTTGTTGGACTAGCGCCAGACATGAGAAGTGCGCCTTTGTGGGACAGGTGAATAGTGCGGATCCTGTTTCAGTCTAAAGACTGAAACAGGATCCGCACTTTTCACCGTTCCTTTCAGAATCATTTGATTCATCAGCTAGGAATGGCGATTGCTTCACCAGACCAACCGAAGGCTAGGCCAAAGTAACTCGATGTTTCCAAGAGGTGTGTGGCCCAACTTTTGAAAGAACCGCTAAGTGGAGAACTATTTGGTATTTTTCCGAAGCACTTTTCACCGTAATTGTCAGAAGGTTGGTCTCTGCATCCTTAAGCATACCAGAGTCTTCACAGACGAAACAGGCTGAGGCCCAGTAATCTTGGCATTTCCAATAGTTGGTCCTAGAGACTACCAAGAAAGTGTTCTTTTAAGTATTATTCTGTTGTGGTTTCAGCATTATTTTCAGAACCCGAGCAGGGTTCTCGCATTAACATAAGAATCCTGCCTGGTAGTTGAGATTTCTGGGTGGGGTGTACGTGGAGGACTTCTGTCAGCCCTGCCTTTGATTTGTTTACCTCCAGAGTTGGAAAGTGCATATTTGCGTGAGATGGGAAAAGTGTGGATCGTGCTTCAGATTTCATCCTGACACTTTGAAATGACCAGTGTGTTGGTAATTATTTGCATTTCCATGGCGTTTGGCACAGAAATAGTCATGAGGTCGGTCTCTGCATCCTGAAGCCTGTGATGCTTTTTGCAGAGAAACCTCTGCTGAGGCCCAGGTAACTTGCTATTTCCCATAGCTGGCACAGGAGCCTTGGAAGATAGGATTGTTTTCAGTATTATTTCACCATCCTTTCACCACTGTTTCAAGAACGGGAGCCCTTTTCAACCGTTAGTGGAAGAATCCTTCTTTGGAGATGAGGTATTTTTCTGGGGTGGCAAGTGCAGGGCCTCTGTGAGTCCTGGGTTTGTTGGACTAGCGCCAGACATGAGAAGTGCGCCTTTGTGGGACAGGTGAATAGTGCGGATCCTGTTTCAGTCTAAAGACTGAAACAGGATCCGCACTTTTCACCGTTCCTTTCAGAATCATTTGATTCATCAGCTAGGAATGGCGATTGCTTCACCAGACCAATCGAAGGCTAGGCCAAAGTAACTCGATGTTTCCAAGTGGTGTGTGGCCCAACTTTTGAAAGAACCGCTAAGAGGAGAACTATTTGGTATTTTTCCGAAGCACTTTTCACCGTAATTGTCAGAAGGTTGGTCTCTGCATCCTTGAGCATACCAGAGTCTTCACAGACGAAACAGGCTGAGGCCCAGTAATCTTGGCATTTCCAATAGTTGGTCCTAGAGACTACCAAGAAAGTGTTCTTTTAAGTATTATTCTGTTGTGGTTTCAGCATTATTTTCAGAACCCGAGCAGGGTTCTCGCATTAGCATAAGAATCCTGCCTGGTAGTTGAGATTTCTGGGTGGGGTGTAAGTGCGGGGCTTCTGTCAGCCCTGCCTTTGATTTGTTTACCTCCAGAGTTGGAAAGTGCATATTTGCGTGAGATGGGAAAAGTGTGGATCGTGCTTCAGATTTCATCCTGACACTTTGAAATGACCAGTGTGTTGGTAATTATTTGCATTTCCATGGCGTTTGGCACAGAAATAGTCATGAGGTCGGTCTCTGCATCCTGAAGCCTATGATGCTTTTTGCAGAGAAACCTCTGCTGAGGCCCAGGTAACTTGCTATTTCCCATAGCTGGCACAGGAGCCTTGGATGATAGGATTGTTTTCAGCATTATTTCACCATCCTTTCACCACTGTTTCAAGAACGGGAGCCCTTTTCAACCGTTAGTGGAAGAATCCTTCTTTGGAGATGAGATATTTTTCTGGGGTGGCAAGTGCAGGGCCTCTGTCAGTCCTGGGTTTGTTGGACTAGCGCCAGACATGAGAAGTGCGCCTTTGTGGGACAGGTGAATAGTGCGGATCCTGTTTCAGTCTAAAGACTGAAACAGGATCCGCACTTTTCACCGTTCCTTTCAGAATCATTTGATTCATCAGCTAGGAATGGCGATTGCTTCACCAGACCAATCGAAGGCTAGGCCAAAGTAACTCGATGTTTCCAAGAGGTGTGTGGCCCAACTTTTGAAAGAACCGCTAAGTGGAGAACTATTTGGTATTTTTCCGAAGCACTTTTCACCGTAATTGTCAGAAGGTTGGTCTCTGCATCCTTAAGCATACCAGAGTCTTCACAGACGAAACAGGCTGAGGCCCAGTAATCTTGGCATTTCCAATAGTTGGTCCTAGAGATTACCAAGGAAGTGTTCTTTTAAGTATTATTCCCTTGTGGTTTCAGCATTATTTTCAGAACCCGAGCAGGGTTCTCGCATTAACATAAGAATCCTGCCTGGTAGTTGAGATTTCTGGGTGGGGTGTACGTGGAGGACTTCTGTCAGCCCTGCCTTTGATTTGTTTACCTCCAGAGTTGGAAAGTGCATATTTGCGTGAGATGGGAAAAGTGTGGATCGTGCTTCAGATTTCATCCTGACACTTTGAAATGACCAGTGTGTTGGTAATTATTTGCATTTCCATGGCGTTTGGCACAGAAATAGTCATGAGGTCGGTATCTGCATCCTCAAGCCTATGATGCTTTTTGCAGAGAAACCTCTGCTGAGGCCCAGGTAACTTGCTATTTCCCATAGCTGGCACAGGAGCCTTGGAAGATAGGATTGTTTTCAGCATTATTTCACCATCCTTTCACCACTGTTTCAAGAACGGGAGCCCTTTTCAACCGTTAGTGGAAGAATCCTTCTTTGGAGATGAGATATTTTTCTGGGGTGGCAAGTGCAGGGCCTCTGTCAGTCCTGGGTTTGTTGGACTAGCGCCAGACATGAGAAGTGCGCCTTTGTGGGACAGGTGAATAGTGCGGATCCTGTTTCAGTCTAAAGACTGAAACAGGATCCGCACTTTTCACCGTTCCTTTCAGAATCATTTGATTCATCAGCTAGGAATGGCGATTGCTTCACCAGACCAACCGAAGGCTAGGCCAAAGTAACTCGATGTTTCCAAGAGGTGTGTGGCCCAACTTTTGAAAGAACCGCTAAGTGGAGAACTATTTGGTATTTTTCTGAAGCACTTTTCACCGTAATTGTCAGAAGGTTGGTCTCTGCATCCTTAAGCATACCAGAGTCTTCACAGACGAAACAGGCTGAGGCCCAGTAATCTTGGCATTTCCAATAGTTGGTCCTAGAGACTACCAAGAAAGTGTTCTTTTAAGTATTATTCCGTTGTGGTTTCAGCATTATTTTCAGAACCCCAGCAGGGTTCTCGCATTAGCATAAGAATCCTGCCTGGTAGTTGAGATTTCTGGGTGGGGTGTAGGTGGAGGACTTCTGTCAGCCCTGCCTTTGATTTGTTTACCTCCAGAGTTGGAAAGTGCATATTTGCGTGAGATGGGAAAAGTGTGGATCGTGCTTCAGATTTCATCCTGACACTTTGAAATGACCAGTGTGTTGGTAATTATTTGCATTTCCATGGCGTTTGGCACAGAAATAGTCATGAGGTCGGTCTCTGCATCCTGAAGCCTGTGATGCTTTTTGCAGAGAAACCTCTGCTGAGGCCCAGGTAACTTGCTATTTCCCATAGCTGGCACAGGAGCCTTGGAAGATAGGATTGTTTTCAGTATTATTTCACCATCCTTTCACCACTGTTTCAAGAACGGGAGCCCTTTTCAACCGTTAGTGGAAGAATCCTTCTTTGGAGATGAGGTATTTTTCTGGGGTGGCAAGTGCAGGGCCTCTGTGAGTCCTGGGTTTGTTGGACTAGCGCCAGACATGAGAAGTGCGCCTTTGTGGGACAGGTGAATAGTGCGGATCCTGTTTCAGTCTAAAGACTGAAACAGGATCCGCACTTTTCACCGTTCCTTTCAGAATCATTTGATTCATCAGCTAGGAATGGCGATTGCTTCACCAGACCAATCGAAGGCTAGGCCAAAGTAACTCGATGTTTCCAAGTGGTGTGTGGCCCAACTTTTGAAAGAACCGCTAAGAGGAGAACTATTTGGTATTTTTCCGAAGCACTTTTCACCGTAATTGTCAGAAGGTTGGTCTCTGCATCCTTGAGCATACCAGAGTCTTCACAGACGAAACAGGCTGAGGCCCAGTAATCTTGGCATTTCCAATAGTTGGTCCTAGAGACTACCAAGAAAGTGTTCTTTTAAGTATTATTCTGTTGTGGTTTCAGCATTATTTTCAGAACCCGAGCAGGGTTCTCGCATTAGCATAAGAATCCTGCCTGGTAGTTGAGATTTCTGGGTGGGGTGTAAGTGCGGGGCTTCTGTCAGCCCTGCCTTTGATTTGTTTACCTCCAGAGTTGGAAAGTGCATATTTGCGTGAGATGGGAAAAGTGTGGATCGTGCTTCAGATTTCATCCTGACACTTTGAAATGACCAGTGTGTTGGTAATTATTTGCATTTCCATGGCGTTTGGCACAGAAATAGTCATGAGGTCGGTCTCTGCATCCTGAAGCCTATGATGCTTTTTGCAGAGAAACCTCTGCTGAGGCCCAGGTAACTTGCTATTTCCCATAGCTGGCACAGGAGCCTTGGATGATAGGATTGTTTTCAGCATTATTTCACCATCCTTTCACCACTGTTTCAAGAACGGGAGCCCTTTTCAACCGTTAGTGGAAGAATCCTTCTTTGGAGATGAGATATTTTTCTGGGGTGGCAAGTGCAGGGCCTCTGTCAGTCCTGGGTTTGTTGGACTAGCGCCAGACATGAGAAGTGCGCCTTTGTGGGACAGGTGAATAGTGCGGATCCTGTTTCAGTCTAAAGACTGAAACAGGATCCGCACTTTTCACCGTTCCTTTCAGAATCATTTGATTCATCAGCTAGGAATGGCGATTGCTTCACCAGACCAATCGAAGGCTAGGCCAAAGTAACTCGATGTTTCCAAGAGGTGTGTGGCCCAACTTTTGAAAGAACCGCTAAGTGGAGAACTATTTGGTATTTTTCCGAAGCACTTTTCACCGTAATTGTCAGAAGGTTGGTCTCTGCATCCTTAAGCATACCAGAGTCTTCACAGACGAAACAGGCTGAGGCCCAGTAATCTTGGCATTTCCAATAGTTGGTCCTAGAGATTACCAAGGAAGTGTTCTTTTAAGTATTATTCCCTTGTGGTTTCAGCATTATTTTCAGAACCCCAGCAGGGTTCTCGCATTAGCATAAGAATCCTGCCTGGTAGTTGAGATTTCTGGGTGGGGTGTAAGTGCGGGGCTTCTGTCAGCCCTGCCTTTGATTTGTTTACCTCCAGAGTTGGAAAGTGCATATTTGCGTGAGATGGGAAAAGTGTGGATCGTGCTTCAGATTTCATCCTGACACTTTGAAATGACCAGTGTGTTGGTAATTATTTGCATCTCCATGGCGTTTGGCACAGAAATAGTCATGAGGTCGGTCTCTGCATCCTCAAGCCTATGATGCTTTTTGCAGAGAAACCTCTGCTGAGGCCCAGGTAACTTGCTATTTCCCATAGCTGGCACAGGAGCCTTGGAAGATAGGATTGTTTTCAGTATTATTTCACCATCCTTTCACCACTGTTTCAAGAACGGGAGCCCTTTTCAACCGTTAGTGGAAGAATCCTTCTTTGGAGATGAGACATTTTTCTGGGGTGGCAAGTGCAGGGCCTCTGTCAGTCCTGGGTTTGTTGGACTAGCGCCAGACATGAGAAGTGCGCCTTTGTGGGACAGGTGAATAGTGCGGATCCTGTTTCAGTCTAAAGACTGAAACAGGATCCGCACTTTTCACCGTTCCTTTCAGAATCATTTGATTCATCAGCTAGGAATGGCGATTGCTTCACCAGACCAACCGAAGGCTAGGCCAAAGTAACTCGATGTTTCCAAGAGGTGTGTGGCCCAACTTTTGAAAGAACCGCTAAGTGGAGAACTATTTGGTATTTTTCCGAAGCACTTTTCACCGTAATTGTCAGAAGGTTGGTCTCTGCATCCTTAAGCATACCAGAGTCTTCACAGACGAAACAGGCTGAGGCCCAGTAATCTTGGCATTTCCAATAGTTGGTCCTAGAGACTACCAAGAAAGTGTTCTTTTAAGTATTATTCCGTTGTGGTTTCAGCATTATTTTCAGAACCCGAGCAGGGTTCTCGCATTAACATAAGAATCCTGCCTGGTAGTTGAGATTTCTGGGTGGGGTGTACGTGGAGGACTTCTGTCAGCCCTGCCTTTGATTTGTTTACCTCCAGAGTTGGAAAGTGCATATTTGCGTGAGATGGGAAAAGTGTGGATCGTGCTTCAGATTTCATCCTGACACTTTGAAATGACCAGTGTGTTGGTAATTATTTGCATTTCCATGGCGTTTGGCACAGAAATAGTCATGAGGTCGGTATCTGCATCCTCAAGCCTATGATGCTTTTTGCAGAGAAACCTCTGCTGAGGCCCAGGTAACTTGCTATTTCCCATAGCTGGCACAGGAGCCTTGGAAGATAGGATTGTTTTCAGCATTATTTCACCATCCTTTCACCACTGTTTCAAGAACGGGAGCCCTTTTCAACCGTTAGTGGAAGAATCCTTCTTTGGAGATGAGATATTTTTCTGGGGTGGCAAGTGCAGGGCCTCTGTCAGTCCTGGGTTTGTTGGACTAGCGCCAGACATGAGAAGTGCGCCTTTGTGGGACAGGTGAATAGTGCGGATCCTGTTTCAGTCTAAAGACTGAAACAGGATCCGCACTTTTCACCGTTCCTTTCAGAATCATTTGATTCATCAGCTAGGAATGGCGATTGCTTCACCAGACCAACCGAAGGCTAGGCCAAAGTAACTCGATGTTTCCAAGAGGTGTGTGGCCCAACTTTTGAAAGAACCGCTAAGTGGAGAACTATTTGGTATTTTTCTGAAGCACTTTTCACCGTAATTGTCAGAAGGTTGGTCTCTGCATCCTTAAGCATACCAGAGTCTTCACAGACGAAACAGGCTGAGGCCCAGTAATCTTGGCATTTCCAATAGTTGGTCCTAGAGACTACCAAGAAAGTGTTCTTTTAAGTATTATTCCGTTGTGGTTTCAGCATTATTTTCAGAACCCCAGCAGGGTTCTCGCATTAGCATAAGAATCCTGCCTGGTAGTTGAGATTTCTGGGTGGGGTGTAGGTGGAGGACTTCTGTCAGCCCTGCCTTTGATTTGTTTACCTCCAGAGTTGGAAAGTGCATATTTGCGTGAGATGGGAAAAGTGTGGATCGTGCTTCAGATTTCATCCTGACACTTTGAAATGACCAGTGTGTTGGTAATTATTTGCATTTCCATGGCGTTTGGCACAGAAATAGTCATGAGGTCGGTCTCTGCATCCTGAAGCCTGTGATGCTTTTTGCAGAGAAACCTCTGCTGAGGCCCAGGTAACTTGCTATTTCCCATAGCTGGCACAGGAGCCTTGGAAGATAGGATTGTTTTCAGTATTATTTCACCATCCTTTCACCACTGTTTCAAGAACGGGAGCCCTTTTCAACCGTTAGTGGAAGAATCCTTCTTTGGAGATGAGACATTTTTCTGGGGTGGCAAGTGCAGGGCCTCTGTCAGTCCTGGGTTTGTTGGACTAGCGCCAGACATGAGAAGTGCGCCTTTGTGGGACAGGTGAATAGTGCGGATCCTGTTTCAGTCTAAAGACTGAAACAGGATCCGCACTTTTCACCGTTCCTTTCAGAATCATTTGATTCATCAGCTAGGAATGGCGATTGCTTCACCAGACCAATCGAAGGCTAGGCCAAAGTAACTCGATGTTTCCAAGTGGTGTGTGGCCCAACTTTTGAAAGAACCGCTAAGAGGAGAACTATTTGGTATTTTTCCGAAGCACTTTTCACCGTAATTGTCATAAGGTTGGTCTCTGCATCCTTGAGCATACCAGAGTCTTCACAGACGAAACAGGCTGAGGCCCAGTAATCTTGGCATTTCCAATAGTTGGTCCTAGAGACTACCAAGAAAGTGTTCTTTTAAGTATTATTCTGTTGTGGTTTCAGCATTATTTTCAGAACCCGAGCAGGGTTCTCGCATTAGCATAAGAATCCTGCCTGGTAGTTGAGATTTCTGGGTGGGGTGTAAGTGCGGGGCTTCTGTCAGCCCTGCCTTTGATTTGTTTACCTCCAGAGTTGGAAAGTGCATATTTGCGTGAGATGGGAAAAGTGTGGATCGTGCTTCAGATTTCATCCTGACACTTTGAAATGACCAGTGTGTTGGTAATTATTTGCATTTCCATGGCGTTTGGCACAGAAATAGTCATGAGGTCGGTCTCTGCATCCTGAAGCCTATGATGCTTTTTGCAGAGAAACCTCTGCTGAGGCCCAGGTAACTTGCTATTTCCCATAGCTGGCACAGGAGCCTTGGATGATAGGATTGTTTTCAGCATTATTTCACCATCCTTTCACCACTGTTTCAAGAACGGGAGCCCTTTTCAACCGTTAGTGGAAGAATCCTTCTTTGGAGATGAGATATTTTTCTGGGGTGGCAAGTGCAGGGCCTCTGTCAGTCCTGGGTTTGTTGGACTAGCGCCAGACATGAGAAGTGCGCCTTTGTGGGACAGGTGAATAGTGCGGATCCTGTTTCAGTCTAAAGACTGAAACAGGATCCGCACTTTTCACCGTTCCTTTCAGAATCATTTGATTCATCAGCTAGGAATGGCGATTGCTTCACCAGACCAATCGAAGGCTAGGCCAAAGTAACTCGATGTTTCCAAGAGGTGTGTGGCCCAACTTTTGAAAGAACCGCTAAGTGGAGAACTATTTGGTATTTTTCCGAAGCACTTTTCACCGTAATTGTCAGAAGGTTGGTCTCTGCATCCTTAAGCATACCAGAGTCTTCACAGACGAAACAGGCTGAGGCCCAGTAATCTTGGCATTTCCAATAGTTTGTCCTAGAGATTACCAAGGAAGTGTTCTTTTAAGTATTATTCCCTTGTGGTTTCAGCATTATTTTCAGAACCCCAGCAGGGTTCTCGCATTAGCATAAGAATCCTGCCTGGTAGTTGAGATTTCTGGGTGGGGTGTAAGTGCGGGGCTTCTGTCAGCCCTGCCTTTGATTTGTTTACCTCCAGAGTTGGAAAGTGCATATTTGCGTGAGATGGGAAAAGTGTGGATCGTGCTTCAGATTTCATCCTGACACTTTGAAATGACCAGTGTGTTGGTAATTATTTGCATCTCCATGGCGTTTGGCACAGAAATAGTCATGAGGTCGGTCTCTGCATCCTGAAGCCTATGATGCTTTTTGCAGAGAAACCTCTGCTGAGGCCCAGGTAACTTGCTATTTCCCATAGCTGGCACAGGAGCCTTGGAAGATAGGATTGTTTTCAGTATTATTTCACCATCCTTTCACCACTGTTTCAAGAACGGGAGCCCTTTTCAACCGTTAGTGGAAGAATCCTTCTTTGGAGATGAGACATTTTTCTGGGGTGGCAAGTGCAGGACCTCTGTCAGTCCTGGGTTTGTTGGACTAGCGCCAGACATGAGAAGTGCGCCTTTGTGGGACAGGTGAATAGTGCGGATCCTGTTTCAGTCTAAAGACTGAAACAGGATCTGCACTTTTCACCGTTCCTTTCAGAATCATTTGATTCATCAGCTAGGAATGGCGATTGCTTCACCAGACCAACCGAAGGCTAGGCCAAAGTAACTCGATGTTTCCAAGAGGTGTGTGGCCCAACTTTTGAAAGAACCGCTAAGTGGAGAACTATTTGGTATTTTTCCGAAGCACTTTTCACCGTAATTGTCAGAAGGTTGGTCTCTGCATCCTTAAGCATACCAGAGTCTTCACAGACGAAACAGGCTGAGGCCCAGTAATCTTGGCATTTCCAATAGTTGGTCCTAGAGACTACCAAGAAAGTGTTCTTTTAAGTATTATTCCGTTGTGGTTTCAGCATTATTTTCAGAACCCGAGCAGGGTTCTCGCATTAACATAAGAATCCTGCCTGGTAGTTGAGATTTCTGGGTGGGGTGTACGTGGAGGACTTCTGTCAGCCCTGCCTTTGATTTGTTTACCTCCAGAGTTGGAAAGTGCATATTTGCGTGAGATGGGAAAAGTGTGGATCGTGCTTCAGATTTCATCCTGACACTTTGAAATGACCAGTGTGTTGGTAATTATTTGCATTTCCATGGCGTTTGGCACAGAAATAGTCATGAGGTCGGTATCTGCATCCTCAAGCCTATGATGCTTTTTGCAGAGAAACCTCTGCTGAGGCCCAGGTAACTTGCTATTTCCCATAGCTGGCACAGGAGCCTTGGAAGATAGGATTGTTTTCAGCATTATTTCAGCATCCTTTCACCACTGTTTCAAGAACGGGAGCCCTTTTCAACCGTTAGTGGAAGAATCCTTCTTTGGAGATGAGATATTTTTCTGGGGTGGCAAGTGCAGGGCCTCTGTCAGTCCTGGGTTTGTTGGACTAGCGCCAGACATGAGAAGTGCGCCTTTGTGGGACAGGTGAATAGTGCGGATCCTGTTTCAGTCTAAAGACTGAAACAGGATCCGCACTTTTCACCGTTCCTTTCAGAATCATTTGATTCATCAACTAGGAATGGCGATTGCTTCACCAGACCAACCGAAGGCTAGGCCAAAGTAACTCGATGTTTCCAAGAGGTGTGTGGCCCAACTTTTGAAAGAACCGCTAAGTGGAGAACTATTTGGTATTTTTCTGAAGCACTTTTCACCGTAATTGTCAGAAGGTTGGTCTCTGCATCCTTAAGCATACCAGAGTCTTCACAGACGAAACAGGCTGAGGCCCAGTAATCTTGGCATTTCCAATAGTTGGTCCTAGAGACTACCAAGAAAGTGTTCTTTTAAGTATTATTCCGTTGTGGTTTCAGCATTATTTTCAGAACCCCAGCAGGGTTCTCGCATTAGCATAAGAATCCTGCCTGGTAGTTGAGATTTCTGGGTGGGGTGTAGGTGGAGGACTTCTGTCAGCCCTGCCTTTGATTTGTTTACCTCCAGAGTTGGAAAGTGCATATTTGCGTGAGATGGGAAAAGTGTGGATCGTGCTTCAGATTTCATCCTGACACTTTGAAATGACCAGTGTGTTGGTAATTATTTGCATTTCCATGGCGTTTGGCACAGAAATAGTCATGAGGTCGGTCTCTGCATCCTGAAGCCTGTGATGCTTTTTGCAGAGAAACCTCTGCTGAGGCCCAGGTAACTTGCTATTTCCCATAGCTGGCACAGGAGCCTTGGAAGATAGGATTGTTTTCAGTATTATTTCACCATCCTTTCACCACTGTTTCAAGAACGGGAGCCCTTTTCAACCGTTAGTGGAAGAATCCTTCTTTGGAGATGAGGTATTTTTCTGGGGTGGCAAGTGCAGGGCCTCTGTGAGTCCTGGGTTTGTTGGACTAGCGCCAGACATGAGAAGTGCGCCTTTGTGGGACAGGTGAATAGTGCGGATCCTGTTTCAGTCTAAAGACTGAAACAGGATCCGCACTTTTCACCGTTCCTTTCAGAATCATTTGATTCATCAGCTAGGAATGGCGATTGCTTCACCAGACCAATCGAAGGCTAGGCCAAAGTAACTCGATGTTTCCAAGTGGTGTGTGGCCCAACTTTTGAAAGAACCGCTAAGAGGAGAACTATTTGGTATTTTTCCGAAGCACTTTTCACCGTAATTGTCAGAAGGTTGGTCTCTGCATCCTTGAGCATACCAGAGTCTTCACAGACGAAACAGGCTGAGGCCCAGTAATCTTGGCATTTCCAATAGTTGGTCCTAGAGACTACCAAGAAAGTGTTCTTTTAAGTATTATTCTGTTGTGGTTTCAGCATTATTTTCAGAACCCGAGCAGGGTTCTCGCATTAGCATAAGAATCCTGCCTGGTAGTTGAGATTTCTGGGTGGGGTGTAAGTGCGGGGCTTCTGTCAGCCCTGCCTTTGATTTGTTTACCTCCAGAGTTGGAAAGTGCATATTTGCGTGAGATGGGAAAAGTGTGGATCGTGCTTCAGATTTCATCCTGACACTTTGAAATGACCAGTGTGTTGGTAATTATTTGCATTTCCATGGCGTTTGGCACAGAAATAGTCATGAGGTCGGTCTCTGCATCCTGAAGCCTATGATGCTTTTTGCAGAGAAACCTCTGCTGAGGCCCAGGTAACTTGCTATTTCCCATAGCTGGCACAGGAGCCTTGGATGATAGGATTGTTTTCAGCATTATTTCACCATCCTTTCACCACTGTTTCAAGAACGGGAGCCCTTTTCAACCGTTAGTGGAAGAATCCTTCTTTGGAGATGAGATATTTTTCTGGGGTGGCAAGTGCAGGGCCTCTGTCAGTCCTGGGTTTGTTGGACTAGCGCCAGACATGAGAAGTGCGCCTTTGTGGGACAGGTGAATAGTGCGGATCCTGTTTCAGTCTAAAGACTGAAACAGGATCCGCACTTTTCACCGTTCCTTTCAGAATCATTTGATTCATCAGCTAGGAATGGCGATTGCTTCACCAGACCAATCGAAGGCTAGGCCAAAGTAACTCGATGTTTCCAAGAGGTGTGTGGCCCAACTTTTGAAAGAACCGCTAAGTGGAGAACTATTTGGTATTTTTCCGAAGCACTTTTCACCGTAATTGTCAGAAGGTTGGTCTCTGCATCCTTAAGCATACCAGAGTCTTCACAGACGAAACAGGCTGAGGCCCAGTAATCTTGGCATTTCCAATAGTTGGTCCTAGAGATTACCAAGGAAGTGTTCTTTTAAGTATTATTCCCTTGTGGTTTCAGCATTATTTTCAGAACCCCAGCAGGGTTCTCGCATTAGCATAAGAATCCTGCCTGGTAGTTGAGATTTCTGGGTGGGGTGTAAGTGCGGGGCTTCTGTCAGCCCTGCCTTTGATTTGTTTACCTCCAGAGTTGGAAAGTGCATATTTGCGTGAGATGGGAAAAGTGTGGATCGTGCTTCAGATTTCATCCTGACACTTTGAAATGACCAGTGTGTTGGTAATTATTTGCATCTCCATGGCGTTTGGCACAGAAATAGTCATGAGGTCGGTCTCTGCATCCTGAAGCCTATGATGCTTTTTGCAGAGAAACCTCTGCTGAGGCCCAGGTAACTTGCTATTTCCCATAGCTGGCACAGGAGCCTTGGAAGATAGGATTGTTTTCAGTATTATTTCACCATCCTTTCACCACTGTTTCAAGAACGGGAGCCCTTTTCAACCGTTAGTGGAAGAATCCTTCTTTGGAGATGAGACATTTTTCTGGGGTGGCAAGTGCAGGGCCTCTGTCAGTCCTGGGTTTGTTGGACTAGCGCCAGACATGAGAAGTGCGCCTTTGTGGGACAGGTGAATAGTGCGGATCCTGTTTCAGTCTAAAGACTGAAACAGGATCCGCACTTTTCACCGTTCCTTTCAGAATCATTTGATTCATCAGCTAGGAATGGCGATTGCTTCACCAGACCAACCGAAGGCTAGGCCAAAGTAACTCGATGTTTCCAAGAGGTGTGTGGCCCAACTTTTGAAAGAACCGCTAAGTGGAGAACTATTTGGTATTTTTCCGAAGCACTTTTCACCGTAATTGTCAGAAGGTTGGTCTCTGCATCCTTAAGCATACCAGAGTCTTCACAGACGAAACAGGCTGAGGCCCAGTAATCTTGGCATTTCCAATAGTTGGTCCTAGAGACTACCAAGAAAGTGTTCTTTTAAGTATTATTCCGTTGTGGTTTCAGCATTATTTTCAGAACCCGAGCAGGGTTCTCGCATTAACATAAGAATCCTGCCTGGTAGTTGAGATTTCTGGGTGGGGTGTACGTGGAGGACTTCTGTCAGCCCTGCCTTTGATTTGTTTACCTCCAGAGTTGGAAAGTGCATATTTGCGTGAGATGGGAAAAGTGTGGATCGTGCTTCAGATTTCATCCTGACACTTTGAAATGACCAGTGTGTTGGTAATTATTTGCATTTCCATGGCGTTTGGCACAGAAATAGTCATGAGGTCGGTATCTGCATCCTCAAGCCTATGATGCTTTTTGCAGAGAAACCTCTGCTGAGGCCCAGGTAACTTGCTATTTCCCATAGCTGGCACAGGAGCCTTGGAAGATAGGATTGTTTTCAGCATTATTTCACCATCCTTTCACCACTGTTTCAAGAACGGGAGCCCTTTTCAACCGTTAGTGGAAGAATCCTTCTTTGGAGATGAGATATTTTTCTGGGGTGGCAAGTGCAGGGCCTCTGTCAGTCCTGGGTTTGTTGGACTAGCGCCAGACATGAGAAGTGCGCCTTTGTGGGACAGGTGAATAGTGCGGATCCTGTTTCAGTCTAAAGACTGAAACAGGATCCGCACTTTTCACCGTTCCTTTCAGAATCATTTGATTCATCAGCTAGGAATGGCGATTGCTTCACCAGACCAACCGAAGGCTAGGCCAAAGTAACTCGATGTTTCCAAGAGGTGTGTGGCCCAACTTTTGAAAGAACCGCTAAGTGGAGAACTATTTGGTATTTTTCTGAAGCACTTTTCACCGTAATTGTCAGAAGGTTGGTCTCTGCATCCTTAAGCATACCAGAGTCTTCACAGACGAAACAGGCTGAGGCCCAGTAATCTTGGCATTTCCAATAGTTGGTCCTAGAGACTACCAAGAAAGTGTTCTTTTAAGTATTATTCCGTTGTGGTTTCAGCATTATTTTCAGAACCCCAGCAGGGTTCTCGCATTAGCATAAGAATCCTGCCTGGTAGTTGAGATTTCTGGGTGGGGTGTAGGTGGAGGACTTCTGTCAGCCCTGCCTTTGATTTGTTTACCTCCAGAGTTGGAAAGTGCATATTTGCGTGAGATGGGAAAAGTGTGGATCGTGCTTCAGATTTCATCCTGACACTTTGAAATGACCAGTGTGTTGGTAATTATTTGCATTTCCATGGCGTTTGGCACAGAAATAGTCATGAGGTCGGTCTCTGCATCCTGAAGCCTGTGATGCTTTTTGCAGAGAAACCTCTGCTGAGGCCCAGGTAACTTGCTATTTCCCATAGCTGGCACAGGAGCCTTGGAAGATAGGATTGTTTTCAGTATTATTTCACCATCCTTTCACCACTGTTTCAAGAACGGGAGCCCTTTTCAACCGTTAGTGGAAGAATCCTTCTTTGGAGATGAGGTATTTTTCTGGGGTGGCAAGTGCAGGGCCTCTGTGAGTCCTGGGTTTGTTGGACTAGCGCCAGACATGAGAAGTGCGCCTTTGTGGGACAGGTGAATAGTGCGGATCCTGTTTCAGTCTAAAGACTGAAACAGGATCCGCACTTTTCACCGTTCCTTTCAGAATCATTTGATTCATCAGCTAGGAATGGCGATTGCTTCACCAGACCAATCGAAGGCTAGGCCAAAGTAACTCGATGTTTCCAAGTGGTGTGTGGCCCAACTTTTGAAAGAACCGCTAAGAGGAGAACTATTTGGTATTTTTCCGAAGCACTTTTCACCGTAATTGTCATAAGGTTGGTCTCTGCATCCTTGAGCATACCAGAGTCTTCACAGACGAAACAGGCTGAGGCCCAGTAATCTTGGCATTTCCAAAAGTTGGTCCTAGAGACTACCAAGAAAGTGTTCTTTTAAGTATTATTCTGTTGTGGTTTCAGCATTATTTTCAGAACCCGAGCAGGGTTCTCGCATTAGCATAAGAATCCTGCCTGGTAGTTGAGATTTCTGGGTGGGGTGTACGTGGAGGACTTCTGTCAGCCCTGCCTTTGATTTGTTTACCTCCAGAGTTGGAAAGTGCATATTTGCGTGAGATGGGAAAAGTGTGGATCGTGCTTCAGATTTCATCCTGACACTTTGAAATGACCAGGGTGTTGGTAATTATTTGCATTTCCATGGCGTTTGGCACAGAAATAGTCATGAGGTCAGTCTCTGCATCCTGAAGCCTATGATGCTTTTTGCAGAGAAACCTCTGCTGAGGCCCAGGTAACTTGCTATTTCCCATAGCTGGCACAGGAGCCTTGGATGATAGGATTGTTTTCAGCATTATTTCACCATCCTTTCACCACTGTTTCAAGAACGGGAGCCCTTTTCAACCGTTAGTGGAAGAATCCTTCTTTGGAGATGAGATATTTTTCTGGGGTGGCAAGTGCAGGGCCTCTGTCATTCCTGGGTTTGTTGGACTAGCGCCAGACTTGAGAAGTGCGCCTTTGTGGGACAGGTGAATAGTGCGGATCCTGTTTCAGTCTAAAGACTGAAACAGGATCCGCACTTTTCACCGTTCCTTTCAGAATCATTTGATTCTTCAGCTAGGAATGGCGATTGCTTCACCAGACCAATCGAAGGCTAGGCCAAAGTAACTCGATGTTTCCAAGAGGTGTGTGGCCCAACTTTTGAAAGAACCGCTAAGTGGAGAACTATTTGGTATTTTTCCGAAGCACTTTTCACCGTAATTGTCAGAAGGTTGGTCTCTGCATCCTTAAGCATACCAGAGTCTTCACAGACGAAACAGGCTGAGGCCCAGTAATCTTGGCATTTCCAATAGTTGGTCCTAGAGACTACCAAGAAAGTGTTCTTTTAAGTATTATTCCCTTGTGGTTTCCGCATTATTTTCAGAACCCCAGCAGGGTTCTCGCATTAGCATAAGAATCCTGCCTGGTAGTTGAGATTTCTGTGTGGGGTGTAGGTGGAGGACTTCTGTCAGCCCTGCCTTTGATTTGTTTACCTCCAGAGTTGGAAAGTGCATATTTGCGTGAGATGGGAAAAGTGTGGATCGTGCTTCAGATTTCATCCTGACACTTTGAAATGACCAGTGTGTTGGTAATTATTTGTATTTCCATGGCGTTTGGCACAGAAATAGTCATGAGGTCGGTCTCTGCATCCTGAAGCCTGTGATGCTTTTTGCAGAGAAACCTCTGCTGAGGCCCAGGTAACTTGCTATTTCCCATAGCTGGCACAGGAGCCTTGGAAGATAGGATTGTTTTCAGTATTATTTCACCATGCTTTCACCACTGTTTCAAGAACGGGAGCCCTTTTCAACCGTTAGTGGAAGAATCCTTCTTTGGAGATGAGATATTTTTCTGGGGTGGCAAGTGCAGGGCCTCTGTCAGTCCTGGGTTTGTTGGACTAGCGCCAGACATGAGAAGTGCGCCTTTGTGGGACAGGTGAATAGTGCGGATCCTGTTTCAGTCTAAAGACTGAAACAGGATCCGCACTTTTCACCGTTCCTTTCAGAATCATTTGATTCATCAGCTAGGAATGGCGATTGCTTCACCAGACCAACCGAAGGCTAGGCCAAAGTAACTCGATGTTTCCAAGAGGTGTGTGGCCCAACTTTTGAAAGAACCGCTAAGTGGAGAACTTTTGGTATTTTTCTGAAGCACTTTTCACCGTAATTGTCATAAGGTTGGTCTCTGCATCCTTAAGCATACCAGAGTCTTCACAGACGAAACAGGCTGAGGCCCAGTAATCTTGGCATTTCCAAAAGTTGGTCCTAGAGACTACCAAGAAAGTGTTCTTTTAAGTATTATTCCGTTGGGGTTTCAGCATTATTTTCAGAACACGAGCAGGGTTCTCGCATTAGCATAAGAATCCTGCCTGGTAGTTGAGATTTCTGGGTGGGGTGTAAGTGCGGGGCTTCTGTCAGCCCTGCCTTTGATTTGTTTACCTCCAGAGTTGGAAAGTGCATATTTGCGTGAGATGGGAAAAGTGTGGATCGTGCTTCAGATTTCATCCTGACACTTTGAAATGACCAGTGTGTTGGTAATTATTTGCATTTCCATGGCGTTTGGCACAGAAATAGTCATGAGGTCGGTCTCTGCATCCTGAAGCCTATGATGCTTTTTGCAGAGAAACCTCTGCTGAGGCCCAGGTAACTTGCTATTTCCCATAGCTGGCACAGGAGCCTTGGACGATAGGATTGTTTTCAGCATTATTTCACCATCCTTTCACCACTGTTTCAAGAACGGGAGCCCTTTTCAACCGTTAGTGGAAGAATCCTTCTTTGGAGATGAGATATTTTTCTGGGGTGGCAAGTGCAGGGCCTCTGTCAGTCCTGGGTTTGTTGGACTAGCGCCAGACTTGAGAAGTGCGCCTTTGTGGGACAGGTGAATAGTGCGGATCCTGTTTCAGTCTAAAGACTGAAACAGGATCCGCACTTTTCACCGTTCCTTTCAGAATCATTTGATTCATCAGCTAGGAATGGCGATTGCTTCACCAGACCAATCGAAGGCTAGGCCAAAGTAACTCAATGTTTCCAAGAGGTGTGTGGCCCAACTTTTGAAAGAACCGCTAAGTGGAGAACTATTTGGTATTTTTCCGAAGCACTTTTCACCGTAATTGTCAGAAGGTTGGTCTCTGCATCCTTAAGCATACCAGAGTCTTCACAGACGAAACAGGCTGAGGGCCAGTAATCTTGGCATTTCCAATAGTTGGTCCTAGAGACTACCAAGAAAGTGTTCTTTTAAGTATTATTCCGTTGTGGTTTCAGCATTATTTTCAGAACCCGAGCAGGGTTCTCGCATTAGCATAAGAATCCTGCCTGGTAGTTGAGATTTCTGGGTGGGGTGTAAGTGCTGGGCTTCTGTCAGCCCTGCCTTTGATTTGTTTACCTCCAGAGTTGGAATGTGCATATTTGCGTGAGATGGGAAAAGTGTGGATCGTGCTTCAGATTTCATCCTGACACTTTGAAATGACCAGTGTGTTGGTAATTATTTGCATTTCCATGGCGTTTGGCACAGAAATAGTCATGAGGTCGGTCTCTGCATCCTGAAGCCTATGATGCTTGTTGCGGAGAAACCTCTGCTGAGGCCCAGGTAACTTGCTATTTCCCATAGCTGGCACAGGAGCCTTGGAAGATAGGATTGTTTTCAGTATTATTTCACCATCCTTTCACCACTGTTTCAAGAACGGGAGCCCTCTTCAACCGTTAGTGGAAGAATCCTTCTTTGGAGATGAGATATTTTTCTGGGGTGGCAAGTGCAGGGCCTCTGTCAGTCCTGGATTTGTTGGACTAGCGCCAGACATGAGAAGTGCGCCTTTGTGGGACAGGTGAATAGTGCGGATCCTGTTTCAGTCTAAAGACTGAAACAGGATCCGCACTTTTCACCGTTCCTTTCAGAATCATTTGATTCATTAGCTAGGAATGGCGATTGCTTCACCAGACCAATCGAAGGCTAGGCCAAAGTAACTCGATGTTTCCAAGTGGTGTGTGGCCCAACTATTGAAAGAACCGCTAAGAGGAGAACTATTTGGTATTTTTCCGAAGCACTTTTCACCGTAATTGTCATAAGGTTGGTCTCTGCATCCTTGAGCATACCAGAGTCTTCACAGACGAAACAGGCTGAGGCCCAGTAATCTTGGCATTTCCAATAGTTGGTCCTAGAGACTACCAAGAAAGTGTTCTTTTAAGTATTATTCCGTTGTGGTTTCAGCATTATTTTCAGAACCCGAGCAGGGTTCTCACATTAGCATAAGAATCCTGCCTGGTAGTTGAGATTTCTGGGTGGGGTGTACGTGGAGGACTTCTGTCAGACCTGCCTTTGATTTGTTTACCTCCAGAGTTGGAAAGTGCATATTTGCGTGAGATGGGAAAAGTGTGGATCGTGCTTCAGATTTCATCCTGACACTTTGAAATGACCAGTGTGTTGGTAATTATTTGCATCTCCATGGCGTTTGGCACAGAAATAGTCATGAGGTCGGTCTCTGCATCCTGAAGCCTATGATGCTTTTTGCAGAGAAACCTCTGCTGAGGCCCAGGTAACTTGCTATTTCCCATAGCTGGCACAGGAGCCTTGGAAGATAGGATTGTTTTCAGTATTATTTCACCATCCTTTCACCACTGTTTCAAGAACGGGAGCCCTTTTCAACCGTTAGTGGAAGAATCCTTCTTTGGAGATGAGACATTTTTCTGGGGTGGCAAGTGCAGGGCCTCTGTCAGTCCTGGGTTTGTTGGACTAGCGCCAGACATGAGAAGTGCGCCTTTGTGGGACAGGTGAATAGTGCGGATCCTGTTTCAGTCTAAAGACTGAAACAGGATCCGCACTTTTCACCGTTCCTTTCAGAATCATTTGATTCATCAGCTAGGAATGGCGATTGCTTCACCAGACCAACCGAAGGCTAGGCCAAAGTAACTCGATGTTTCCAAGAGGTGTGTGGCCCAACTTTTGAAAGAACCGCTAAGTGGAGAACTATTTGGTATTTTTCCGAAGCACTTTTCACCGTAATTGTCAGAAGGTTGGTCTCTGCATCCTTAAGCATACCAGAGTCTTCACAGACGAAACAGGCTGAGGCCCAGTAATCTTGGCATTTCCAATAGTTGGTCCTAGAGACTACCAAGAAAGTGTTCTTTTAAGTATTATTCCGTTGTGGTTTCAGCATTATTTTCAGAACCCGAGCAGGGTTCTCGCATTAACATAAGAATCCTGCCTGGTAGTTGAGATTTCTGGGTGGGGTGTACGTGGAGGACTTCTGTCAGCCCTGCCTTTGATTTGTTTACCTCCAGAGTTGGAAAGTGCATATTTGCGTGAGATGGGAAAAGTGTGGATCGTGCTTCAGATTTCATCCTGACACTTTGAAATGACCAGTGTGTTGGTAATTATTTGCATTTCCATGGCGTTTGGCACAGAAATAGTCATGAGGTCGGTATCTGCATCCTCAAGCCTATGATGCTTTTTGCAGAGAAACCTCTGCTGAGGCCCAGGTAACTTGCTATTTCCCATAGCTGGCACAGGAGCCTTGGAAGATAGGATTGTTTTCAGCATTATTTCACCATCCTTTCACCACTGTTTCAAGAACGGGAGCCCTTTTCAACCGTTAGTGGAAGAATCCTTCTTTGGAGATGAGATATTTTTCTGGGGTGGCAAGTGCAGGGCCTCTGTCAGTCCTGGGTTTGTTGGACTAGCGCCAGACATGAGAAGTGCGCCTTTGTGGGACAGGTGAATAGTGCGGATCCTGTTTCAGTCTAAAGACTGAAACAGGATCCGCACTTTTCACCGTTCCTTTCAGAATCATTTGATTCATCAGCTAGGAATGGCGATTGCTTCACCAGACCAACCGAAGGCTAGGCCAAAGTAACTCGATGTTTCCAAGAGGTGTGTGGCCCAACTTTTGAAAGAACCGCTAAGTGGAGAACTATTTGGTATTTTTCTGAAGCACTTTTCACCGTAATTGTCAGAAGGTTGGTCTCTGCATCCTTAAGCATACCAGAGTCTTCACAGACGAAACAGGCTGAGGCCCAGTAATCTTGGCATTTCCAATAGTTGGTCCTAGAGACTACCAAGAAAGTGTTCTTTTAAGTATTATTCCGTTGTGGTTTCAGCATTATTTTCAGAACCCCAGCAGGGTTCTCGCATTAGCATAAGAATCCTGCCTGGTAGTTGAGATTTCTGGGTGGGGTGTAGGTGGAGGACTTCTGTCAGCCCTGCCTTTGATTTGTTTACCTCCAGAGTTGGAAAGTGCATATTTGCGTGAGATGGGAAAAGTGTGGATCGTGCTTCAGATTTCATCCTGACACTTTGAAATGACCAGTGTGTTGGTAATTATTTGCATTTCCATGGCGTTTGGCACAGAAATAGTCATGAGGTCGGTCTCTGCATCCTGAAGCCTGTGATGCTTTTTGCAGAGAAACCTCTGCTGAGGCCCAGGTAACTTGCTATTTCCCATAGCTGGCACAGGAGCCTTGGAAGATAGGATTGTTTTCAGTATTATTTCACCATCCTTTCACCACTGTTTCAAGAACGGGAGCCCTTTTCAACCATTAGTGGAAGAATCCTTCTTTGGAGATGAGGTATTTTTCTGGGGTGGCAAGTGCAGGGCCTCTGTGAGTCCTGGGTTTGTTGGACTAGCGCCAGACATGAGAAGTGCGCCTTTGTGGGACAGGTGAATAGTGCGGATCCTGTTTCAGTCTAAAGACTGAAACAGGATCCGCACTTTTCACCGTTCCTTTCAGAATCATTTGATTCATCAGCTAGGAATGGCGATTGCTTCACCAGACCAATCGAAGGCTAGGCCAAAGTAACTCGATGTTTCCAAGTGGTGTGTGGCCCAACTTTTGAAAGAACCGCTAAGAGGAGAACTATTTGGTATTTTTCCGAAGCACTTTTCACCGTAATTGTCATAAGGTTGGTCTCTGCATCCTTGAGCATACCAGAGTCTTCACAGACGAAACAGGCTGAGGCCCAGTAATCTTGGCATTTCCAAAAGTTGGTCCTAGAGACTACCAAGAAAGTGTTCTTTTAAGTATTATTCTGTTGTGGTTTCAGCATTATTTTCAGAACCCGAGCAGGGTTCTCGCATTAGCATAAGAATCCTGCCTGGTAGTTGAGATTTCTGGGTGGGGTGTACGTGGAGGACTTCTGTCAGCCCTGCCTTTGATTTGTTTACCTCCAGAGTTGGAAAGTGCATATTTGCGTGAGATGGGAAAAGTGTGGATCGTGCTTCAGATTTCATCCTGACACTTTGAAATGACCAGGGTGTTGGTAATTATTTGCATTTCCATGGCGTTTGGCACAGAAATAGTCATGAGGTCAGTCTCTGCATCCTGAAGCCTATGATGCTTTTTGCAGAGAAACCTCTGCTGAGGCCCAGGTAACTTGCTATTTCCCATAGCTGGCACAGGAGCCTTGGATGATAGGATTGTTTTCAGTATTATTTCACCATCCTTTCACCACTGTTTCAAGAACGGGAGCCCTTTTCAACCGTTAGTGGAAGAATCCTTCTTTGGAGATGAGATATTTTTCTGGGGTGGCAAGTGCAGGGCCTCTGTCAGTCCTGGGTTTGTTGGACTAGCGCCAGACTTGAGAAGTGCGCCTTTGTGGGACAGGTGAATAGTGCGGATCCTGTTTCAGTCTAAAGACTGAAACAGGATCCGCACTTTTCACCGTTCCTTTCAGAATCATTTGATTCTTCAGCTAGGAATGGCGATTGCTTCACCAGACCAATCGAAGGCTAGGCCAAAGTAACTCGATGTTTCCAAGAGGTGTGTGGCCCAACTTTTGAAAGAACCGCTAAGTGGAGAACTATTTGGTATTTTTCCGAAGCACTTTTCACCGTAATTGTCAGAAGGTTGGTCTCTGCATCCTTAAGCATACCAGAGTCTTCACAGACGAAACAGGCTGAGGCCCAGTAATCTTGGCATTTCCAATAGTTGGTCCTAGAGACTACCAAGAAAGTGTTCTTTTAAGTATTATTCCCTTGTGGTTTCCGCATTATTTTCAGAACCCCAGCAGGGTTCTCGCATTAGCATAAGAATCCTGCCTGGTAGTTGAGATTTCTGTGTGGGGTGTAGGTGGAGGACTTCTGTCAGCCCTGCCTTTGATTTGTTTACCTCCAGAGTTGGAAAGTGCATATTTGCGTGAGATGGGAAAAGTGTGGATCGTGCTTCAGATTTCATCCTGACACTTTGAAATGACCAGTGTGTTGGTAATTATTTGTATTTCCATGGCGTTTGGCACAGAAATAGTCATGAGGTCGGTCTCTGCATCCTGAAGCCTGTGATGCTTTTTGCAGAGAAACCTCTGCTGAGGCCCAGGTAACTTGCTATTTCCCATAGCTGGCACAGGAGCCTTGGAAGATAGGATTGTTTTCAGTATTATTTCACCATGCTTTCACCACTGTTTCAAGAACGGGAGCCCTTTTCAACCGTTAGTGGAAGAATCCTTCTTTGGAGATGAGATATTTTTCTGGGGTGGCAAGTGCAGGGCCTCTGTCAGTCCTGGGTTTGTTGGACTAGCGCCAGACATGAGAAGTGCGCCTTTGTGGGACAGGTGAATAGTGCGGATCCTGTTTCAGTCTAAAGACTGAAACAGGATCCGCACTTTTCACCGTTCCTTTCAGAATCATTTGATTCATCAGCTAGGAATGGCGATTGCTTCACCAGACCAACCGAAGGCTAGGCCAAAGTAACTCGATGTTTCCAAGAGGTGTGTGGCCCAACTTTTGAAAGAACCGCTAAGTGGAGAACTTTTGGTATTTTTCTGAAGCACTTTTCACCGTAATTGTCATAAGGTTGGTCTCTGCATCCTTAAGCATACCAGAGTCTTCACAGACGAAACAGGCTGAGGCCCAGTAATCTTGGCATTTCCAAAAGTTGGTCCTAGAGACTACCAAGAAAGTGTTCTTTTAAGTATTATTCCGTTGGGGTTTCAGCATTATTTTCAGAACACGAGCAGGGTTCTCGCATTAGCATAAGAATCCTGCCTGGTAGTTGAGATTTCTGGGTGGGGTGTAAGTGCGGGGCTTCTGTCAGCCCTGCCTTTGATTTGTTTACCTCCAGAGTTGGAAAGTGCATATTTGCGTGAGATGGGAAAAGTGTGGATCGTGCTTCAGATTTCATCCTGACACTTTGAAATGACCAGTGTGTTGGTAATTATTTGCATTTCCATGGCGTTTGGCACAGAAATAGTCATGAGGTCGGTCTCTGCATCCTGAAGCCTATGATGCTTTTTGCAGAGAAACCTCTGCTGAGGCCCAGGTAACTTGCTATTTCCCATAGCTGGCACAGGAGCCTTGGACGATAGGATTGTTTTCAGCATTATTTCACCATCCTTTCACCACTGTTTCAAGAACGGGAGCCCTTTTCAACCGTTAGTGGAAGAATCCTTCTTTGGAGATGAGATATTTTTCTGGGGTGGCAAGTGCAGGGCCTCTGTCAGTCCTGGGTTTGTTGGACTAGCGCCAGACTTGAGAAGTGCGCCTTTGTGGGACAGGTGAATAGTGCGGATCCTGTTTCAGTCTAAAGACTGAAACAGGATCCGCACTTTTCACCGTTCCTTTCAGAATCATTTGATTCATCAGCTAGGAATGGCGATTGCTTCACCAGACCAATCGAAGGCTAGGCCAAAGTAACTCAATGTTTCCAAGAGGTGTGTGGCCCAACTTTTGAAAGAACCGCTAAGTGGAGAACTATTTGGTATTTTTCCGAAGCACTTTTCACCGTAATTGTCAGAAGGTTGGTCTCTGCATCCTTAAGCATACCAGAGTCTTCACAGACGAAACAGGCTGAGGGCCAGTAATCTTGGCATTTCCAATAGTTGGTCCTAGAGACTACCAAGAAAGTGTTCTTTTAAGTATTATTCCGTTGTGGTTTCAGCATTATTTTCAGAACCCGAGCAGGGTTCTCGCATTAGCATAAGAATCCTGCCTGGTAGTTGAGATTTCTGGGTGGGGTGTAAGTGCTGGGCTTCTGTCAGCCCTGCCTTTGATTTGTTTACCTCCAGAGTTGGAATGTGCATATTTGCGTGAGATGGGAAAAGTGTGGATCGTGCTTCAGATTTCATCCTGACACTTTGAAATGACCAGTGTGTTGGTAATTATTTGCATTTCCATGGCGTTTGGCACAGAAATAGTCATGAGGTCGGTCTCTGCATCCTGAAGCCTATGATGCTTGTTGCGGAGAAACCTCTGCTGAGGCCCAGGTAACTTGCTATTTCCCATAGCTGGCACAGGAGCCTTGGAAGATAGGATTGTTTTCAGTATTATTTCACCATCCTTTCACCACTGTTTCAAGAACGGGAGCCCTCTTCAACCGTTAGTGGAAGAATCCTTCTTTGGAGATGAGATATTTTTCTGGTTTGGCAAGTGCAGGGCCTCTGTCAGTCCTGGATTTGTTGGACTAGCGCCAGACATGAGAAGTGCGCCTTTGTGGGACAGGTGAATAGTGCGGATCCTGTTTCAGTCTAAAGACTGAAACAGGATCCGCACTTTTCACCGTTCCTTTCAGAATCATTTGATTCATCAGCTAGGAATGGCGATTGCTTCACCAGACCAATCGAAGGCTAGGCCAAAGTAACTCGATGTTTCCAAGTGGTGTGTGGCCCAACTATTGAAAGAACCGCTAAGAGGAGAACTATTTGGTATTTTTCCGAAGCACTTTTCACCGTAATTGTCATAAGGTTGGTCTCTGCATCCTTGAGCATACCAGAGTCTTCACAGACGAAACAGGCTGAGGCCCAGTAATCTTGGCATTTCCAATAGTTGGTCCTAGAGACTACCAAGAAAGTGTTCTTTTAAGTATTATTCCGTTGTGGTTTCAGCATTATTTTCAGAACCCGAGCAGGGTTCTCGCATTAGCATAAGAATCCTGCCTGGTAGTTGAGATTTCTGGGTGGGGTGTACGTGGAGGACTTCTGTCAGCCCTGCCTTTGATTTGTTTACCTCCAGAGTTGGAAAGTGCATATTTGCGTGAGATGGGAAAAGTGTGGATCGTGCTTCAGATTTCATCCTGACACTTTGAAATGACCAGTGTGTTGGTAATTATTTGCATTTCCATGGCGTTTGGCACAGAAATAGTCATGAGGTCGGTCTCTGCATCCTGAAGCCTATGATGCTTTTTGCAGAGAAACCTCTGTTGAGGCCCAGGTAACTTGCTATTTCCCATAGCTGGCACAGGAGCCTTGGATGATAGGATTGTTTTCAGCATTATTTCACCATCCTTTCACCACTGTTTCAAGAACGGGAGCCCTTTTCAACCGTTAGTGGAAGAATCCTTCTTTGGAGATGAGGTATTTTTCTGGGGTGGCAAGTGCAGGGCCTCTGTCAGTCCTGGGTTTGTTGGACTAGCGCCAGACATGAGAAGTGCGCCTTTGTGGGATAGGTGAATAGTGCGGATCCTGTTTCAGTCTAAAGACTGAAACAGGATCCGCACTTTTCACCGTTCCTTTCAGAATCCTTTGATTCATCAGCTAGGAATGGCGATTGCTTCACCAGACCAATCGAAGGCTAGGCCAAAGTAACTCGATGTTTCCAGGAGGTGTGTGGCCCAACTATTGAAAGAACCGCTAAGAGGAGAACTATTTGGTATT
This sequence comes from Lemur catta, assembly GCF_020740605.2. Classification (NCBI taxonomy): domain Eukaryota; kingdom Metazoa; phylum Chordata; class Mammalia; order Primates; family Lemuridae; genus Lemur; species Lemur catta. The sequence goes on along the minus strand of NC_059133.1, from coordinate 73,632,000 downwards.
TTTCCGAAGCACTTTTCACCGTAATTGTCATAAGGTTGGTCTCTGCATCCTTGAGCATACCAGAGTCTTCACAGACGAAACAGGCTGAGGCCCAGTAATCTTGGCATTTCCAATAGTTGGTCCTAGAGACTACCAAGAAAGTGTTCTTTTAAGTATTATTCTGTTGTGGTTTCAGCATTATTTTCAGAACCCGAGCAGGGTTCTCGCATTAGCATAAGAATCCTGCCTGGTAGTTGAGATTTCTGGGTGGGGTGTAAGTGCGGGGCTTCTGTCAGCCCTGCCTTTGATTTGTTTACCTCCAGAGTTGGAAAGTGCATATTTGCGTGAGATGGGAAAAGTGTGGATCGTGCTTCAGATTTCATCCTGACACTTTGAAATGACCAGTGTGTTGGTAATTATTTGCATTTCCATGGCGTTTGGCACAGAAATAGTCATGAGGTCGGTCTCTGCATCCTGAAGCCTATGATGCTTTTTGCAGAGAAACCTCTGCTGAGGCCCAGGTAACTTGCTATTTCCCATAGCTGGCACAGGAGCCTTGGAAGATAGGATTGTTTTCAGCATTATTTCACCATCCTTTCACCACTGTTTCAAGAACGGGAGCCCTTTTCAACCGTTAGTGGAAGAATCCTTCTTTGGAGATGAGATATTTTTCTGGCGTGGCAAGTGCAGGGCCTCTGTCAGTCCTGGGTTTGTTGGACTAGCGCCAGACATGAGAAGTGCGCCTTTGTGGGACAGGTGAATAGTGCGGATCCTGTTTCAGTCTAAAGACTGAAACAGGATCCGCACTTTTCACCGTTCCTGGCAGAATCATTTCATTCATCAGCTAGGAATGGCGATTGCTTCACCAGACCAATCGAAGGCTAGGCCAAAGTAACTCGATGTTTCCAAGAGGTGTGTGGCCCAACTTTTGAAAGAACCGCTAAGTGGAGAACTATTTGGTATTTTTCCGAAGCACTTTTCACCGTAATTGTCAGAAGGTAGGTCTCTGCATCCTTAAGCATACCAGAGTCTTCACAGACGAAACAGGCTGAGGCCCAGTAATCTTGGCATTTCCAATAGTTGGTCCTAGAGATTACCAAGGAAGTGTTCTTTTAAGTATTATTCCGTTGTGGTTTCAGCATTATTTTCAGAACCCCAGCAGGGTTCTCGCATTAGCATAAGAATCCTGCCTGGTACTTGAGATTTCTGGGTGGGGTGTAAGTGCGGGGCTTCTGTCAGCCCTGCCTTTGATTTGTTTACCTCCAGAGTTGGAAAGTGCATATTTGCGTGAGATGGGAAAAGTGTGGATCGTGCTTCAGATTTCATCCTGACACTTTGAAATGACCAGTGTGTTGGTAATTATTTGCATTTCCATGGCGTTTGGCACAGAAATAGTCATGAGATCGGTCTCTGCATCCTGAAGCCTATGATGCTTTTTGCAGAGAAACCTCTGCTGAGGCCCAGGTAACTTGCTATTTCCCATAGCTGGCACAGGAGCCTTGGAAGATAGGATTGTTTTCAGTATTATTTCACCATCCTTTCACCACTGTTTCAAGAACGGGAGCCCTTTTCAACCGTTAGTGGAAGAATCCTTCTTTGGAGATGAGGTATTTTTCTGGGGTGGCAAGTGCAGGGCCTCTGTCAATCCTGGGTTTGTTGGACTAGCGCCAGACATGAGAAGTGCGCCTTTGTGGGACAGGTGAATAGTGCGGATCCTGTTTCAGTCTAAAGACTGAAACAGGATCCGCACTTTTCACCGTTCCTTTCAGAATCATTTGATTCATCAGCTAGGAATGGCGATTGCTTCACCAGACCAATCGAAGGCTAGGCCAAAGTAACTCGATGTTTCCAAGAGGTGTGTGGCCCAACTATTGAAAGAACCGCTAAGAGGAGAACTATTTGGTATTTTTCCGAAGCACTTTTCACCGTAATTGTCATAAGGTTGGTCTCTGCATCCTTGAGCATACCAGAGTCTTCACAGACGAAACAGGCTGAGGCCCAGTAATCTTGGCATTTCCAATAGTTGGTCCTAGAGACTACCAAGAAAGTGTTCTTTTAAGTATTATTCTGTTGTGGTTTCAGCATTATTTTCAGAACCCGAGCAGGGTTCTCGCATTAGCATAAGAATCCTGCCTGGTAGTTGAGATTTCTGGGTGGGGTGTAAGTGCGGGGCTTCTGTCAGCCCTGCCTTTGATTTGTTTACCTCGAGAGTTGGAAAGTGCATATTTGCGTGAGATGGGAAAAGTGTGGATCGTGCTTCAGATTTCATCCTGACACTTTGAAATGACCAGTGTGTTGGTAATTATTTGCATTTCCATGGCGTTTGGCACAGAAATAGTCATGAGGTCGGTCTCTGCATCCTGAAGCCTATGATGCTTTTTGCAGAGAAACCTCTGCTGAGGCCCAGGTAACTTGCTATTTCCCATAGCTGGCACAGGAGCCTTGGATGATAGGATTGTTTTCAGCATTATTTCACCATCCTTTCACCACTGTTTCAAGAACGGGAGCCCTTTTCAACCGTTAGTGGAAGAATCCTTCTTTGGAGATGAGATATTTTTCTGGGGTGGCAAGTGCAGGGCCTCTGTCAGTCCTGGGTTTGTTGGACTAGCGCCAGACATGAGAAGTGCGCCTTTGTAGGACAGGTGAATAGTGCGGATCCTGTTTCAGTCTAAAGACTGAAACAGGATCCGCACTTTTCACCGTTCCTTTCAGAATCATTTGATTCATCAGCTAGGAATGGCGATTGCTTCACCAGACCAATCGAAGGCTAGGCCAAAGTAACTCGATGTTTCCAAGAGGTGTGTGGCCCAACTTTTGAAAGAACCGCTAAGTGGAGAACTATTTGGTATTTTTCCGAAGCACTTTTCACCGTAATTGTCAGAAGGTTGGTCTCTGCATCCTTAAGCATACCAGAGTCTTCACAGACGAAACAGGCTGAGGCCCAGTAATCTTGGCATTTCCAATAGTTGGTCCTAGAGACTACCAAGAAAGTGTTCTTTTAAGTATTATTCTGTTGTGGTTTCAGCATTATTTTCAGAACCCGAGCAGGGTTCTCGCATTAGCATAAGAATCCTGCCTGGTAGTTGAGATTTCTGGGTGGGGTGTAAGTGCGGGGCTTCTGTCAGCCCTGCCTTTGATATGTTTACCTCCAGAGTTGGAAAGTGCATATTTGCGTGAGATGGGAAAAGTGTGGATCGTGCTTCAGATTTCATCCTGACACTTTTAAATGACCAGTGTGTTGGTAATTATTTGCATTTCCATGGCGTTTGGCACAGAAATAGTCATGAGGTCGGTCTCTGCATCCTGAAGCCTATGATGCTTTTTGCAGAGAAACCTCTGCTGAGGCCCAGGTAACTTGCTATTTCCCATAGCTGGCACAGGAGCCTTGGATGATAGGATTGTTTTCAGCATTATTTCACCATCCTTTCACCACTGTTTCAAGAACGGGAGCACTTTTCAACCGTTAGTGGAAGAATCCTTCTTTGGAGATGAGATATTTTTCTGGGGTGGCAAGTGCAGGGCCTCTGTCAGTCCTGGGTTTGTTGGTCTAGCGCCAGACATGAGAAGTGCGCCTTTGTGGGACAGGTGAATAGTGCGGATCCTGTTTCAGTCTAAAGACTGAAACAGGATCCGCACTTTTCACCGTTCCTTTCAGAATCATTTGATTCATCAGCTAGGAATGGCGATTGCTTCACCAGACCAACCAAAGTCTAGGCCAAAGTAACTCGATGTTTCCAAGAGGTGTGTGGCCCAACTTTTGAAAGAACCGCTAAGTGGAGAACTATTTGGTATTTTTCCGAAGCACTTTTCACCGTAATTGTCATAAGGTTGGTCTCTGCATCCTTGAGCATACCAGAGTCTTCACAGACGAAACAGGCTGAGGCCCAGTAATCTTGGCATTTCCAATAGTTGGTCCTAGAGATTACCAAGGAAGTGTTCTTTTAAGTATTATTCCCTTGTGGTTTCAGCATTATTTTCAGAACCCCAGCAGGGTTCTCGCATTAGCATAAGAATCCTGCCTGGTAGTTGAGATTTCTGGGTGGGGTGTAAGTGCGGGGCTTCTGTCAGCCCTGCCTTTGATTTGTTTACCTCCAGAGTTGGAAAGTGCATATTTGCGTGAGATGGGAAAAGTGTGGATCGTGCTTCAGATTTCATCCTGACACTTTGAAATGACCAGTGTGTTGGTAATTATTTGCACCTCCATGGCGTTTGGCACAGAAATAGTCATGAGGTCGGTCTCTGCATCCTGAAGCCTATGATGCTTTTTGCAGAGAAACCTCTGCTGAGGCCCAGGTAACTTGCTATTTCCCATAGCTGGCACAGGAGCCTTGGAAGATAGGATTGTTTTCAGTATTATTTCACCATCCTTTCACCACTGTTTCAAGAACGGGAGCCCTTTTCAACCGTTAGTGGAAGAATCCTTCTTTGGAGATGAGACATTTTTCTGGGGTGGCAAGTGCAGGGCCTCTGTCAGTCCTGGGTTTGTTGGACTAGCGCCAGACATGAGAAGTGCGCCTTTGTGGGACAGGTGAATAGTGCGGATCCTGTTTCAGTCTAAAGACTGAAACAGGATCCGCACTTTTCACCGTTCCTTTCAGAATCATTTGATTCATCAGCTAGGAATGGCGATTGCTTCACCAGACCAACCGAAGGCTAGGCCAAAGTAACTCGATGTTTCCAAGAGGTGTGTGGCCCAACTTTTGAAAGAACCGCTAAGTGGAGAACTATTTGGTATTTTTCCGAAGCACTTTTCACCGTAATTGTCAGAAGGTTGGTCTCTGCATCCTTAAGCATACCAGAGTCTTCACAGACGAAACAGGCTGAGGCCCAGTAATCTTGGCATTTCCAATAGTTGGTCCTAGAGACTACCAAGAAAGTGTTCTTTTAAGTATTATTCCGTTGTGGTTTCAGCATTATTTTCAGAACCCGAGCAGGGTTCTCGCATTAACATAAGAATCCTGCCTGGTAGTTGAGATTTCTGGGTGGGGTGTACGTGGAGGACTTCTGTCAGCCCTGCCTTTGATTTGTTTACCTCCAGAGTTGGAAAGTGCATATTTGCGTGAGATGGGAAAAGTGTGGATCGTGCTTCAGATTTCATCCTGACACTTGGAAATGACCAGTGTGTTGGTAATTATTTGCATTTCCATGGCGTTTGGCACAGAAATAGTCATGAGGTCGGTATCTGCATCCTCAAGCCTATGATGCTTTTTGCAGAGAAACCTCTGCTGAGGCCCAGGTAACTTGCTATTTCCCATAGCTGGCACAGGAGCCTTGGAAGATAGGATTGTTTTCAGCATTATTTCACCATCCTTTCACCACTGTTTCAAGAACGGAAGCCCTTTTCAACCGTTAGTGGAAGAATCCTTCTTTGGAGATGAGATATTTTTCTGGGGTGGCAAGTGCAGGGCCTCTGTCAGTCCTGGGTTGGTTGGACTAGCGCCAGACATGAGAAGTGCGCCTTTGTGGGACAGGTGAATAGTGCGGATCCTGTATCAGTCTAAAGACTGAAACAGGATCCGCACTTTTCACCGTTCCTTCAGAATCATTTGATTCATCAGCTAGGAATGGCGATTGCTTCACCAGACCAACCGAAGGCTAGGCCAAAGTAACTCGATGTTTCCAAGAGGTGTGTGGCCCAACTTTTGAAAGAACCGCTAAGTGGAGAACTATTTGGTATTTTTCCGAAGCACTTTTCACCGTAATTGTCAGAAGGTTGGTCTCTGCATCCTTAAGCATACCAGAGTCTTCACAGACGAAACAGGCTGAGGCCCAGTAATCTTGGCATTTCCAATAGTTGGTCCTAGAGACTACCAAGAAAGTGTTCTTTTAAGTATTATTCTGTTGTGGTTTCAGCATTATTTTCAGAACCCGAGCAGGGTTCTCACATTAGCATAAGAATCCTGCCTGGTAGTTGAGATTTCTGGGTGGGGTGTACCTGGAGGACTTCTGTCAGTCCTGCCTTTGATTTGTTTACCTCCAGAGTTGGAAAGTGCATATTTGCGTGAGATGGGAAAAGTGAGGATCGTGCTTCAGATTTCATCCTGACACTTTGAAATGACCAGTGTGTTGGTAATTATTTGCATTTCCATGGCGTTTGGCACAGAAATAGTCATGAGGTCGGTCTCTGCATCCTGAAGCCTATGATGCTTGTTGCAGAGAAACCTCTGCTGAGGCCCAGGTAACTTGCTATTTCCCATAGCTGGCACAGGAGCCTTGGAAGATAGGATTGTTTTCAGTATTATTTCACCATCCTTTCACCACTGTTTCAAGAACGGGAGCCCTCTTCAACCGTTAGTGGAAGAATCCTTCTTTGGAGATGAGATATTTTTCTTGGGTGGCAAGTGCAGGGCCTCTGTCAGTCCTGGGTTTGTTGGACTAGCGCCAGACATGAGAAGTGCGCCTTTGTGGGACAGGTGAATAGTGCGGATCCTGTTTCAGTCTAAAGACTGAAACAGGATCCGCACTTTTCACCGTTCCTTTCAGAATCATTTGATTCATCAGCTAGGAATGGCGATTGCTTCACCAGACCAATCGAAGGCTAGGCCAAAGTAACTCGATGTTTCCAAGTGGTGTGTGGCCCAACTATTGAAAGAACCGCTAAGAGGAGAACTATTTGGTATTTTTCCGAAGCACTTTTCACCGTAATTGTCATAAGGTTGGTCTCTGCATCCTTGAGCATACCAGAGTCTTCACAGACGAAACAGGCTGAGGCCCAGTAATCTTGGCATTTCCAATAGTTGGTCCTAGAGACTACCAAGAAAGTGTTCTTTTAAGTATTATTCTGTTGTGGTTTCAGCATTATTTTCAGAACCCGAGCAGGGTTCTCGCATTAGCATAAGAATCCTGCCTGGTAGTTGAGATTTCTGGGTGGGGTGTAAGTGCGGGGCTTCTGTCAGCCCTGCCTTTGATTTGTTTACCTCCAGAGTTGGAAAGTGCATATTTGCGTGAGATGGGAAAAGTGTGGATCGTGCTTCAGATTTCATCCTGACACTTTTAAATGACCAGTGTGTTGGTAATTATTTGCATTTCCATGGCGTTTGGCACAGAAATAGTCATGAGGTCGGTCTCTGCATCCTGAAGCCTATGATGCTTTTTGCAGAGAAACCTCTGCTGAGGCCCAGGTAACTTGCTATTTCCCATAGCTGGCACAGGAGCCTTGGATGATAGGATTGTTTTCAGCATTATTTCACCATCCTTTCACCACTGTTTCAAGAACGGGAGCACTTTTCAACCGTTAGTGGAAGAATCCTTCTTTGGAGATGAGATATTTTTCTGGGGTGGCAAGTGCAGGGCCTCTGTCAGTCCTGGGTTTGTTGGTCTAGCGCCAGACATGAGAAGTGCGCCTTTGTGGGAAAGGTGAATAGTGCGGATCCTGTTTCAGTCTAAAGACTGAAACAGGATCCGCACTTTTCACCGTTCCTTTCAGAATCATTTGATTCATCAGCTAGGAATGGCGATTGCTTCACCAGACCAACCAAAGTCTAGGCCAAAGTAACTCGATGTTTCCAAGAGGTGTGTGGCCCAACTTTTGAAAGAACCGCTAAGTAGAGAACTATTTGGTATTTTTCCGAAGCACTTTTCACCGTAATTGTCATAAGGTTGGTCTCTGCATCCTTGAGCATACCAGAGTCTTCACAGACGAAACAGGCTGAGGCCCAGTAATCTTGGCATTTCCAATAGTTGGTCCTAGAGACTACCAAGAAAGTGTTCTTTTAAGTATTATTCTGTTGTGGTTTCAGCATTATTTTCAGAACCCGAGCAGGGTTCTCGCATTAGCATAAGAATCCTGCCTGGTAGTTGAGATTTCTGGGTGGGGTGTAAGTGCGGGGCTTCTGTCAGCCCTGCCTTTGATTTGTTTACCTCCAGAGTTGGAAAGTGCATATTTGCGTGAGATGGGAAAAGTGTGGATCGTGCTTCAGATTTCATCCTGACACTTTGAAATGACCAGTGTGTTGGTAATTATTTGCATTTCCATGGCGTTTGGCACAGAAATAGTCATGAGGTCGGTCTCTGCATCCTGAAGCCTATGATGCTTTTTGCAGAGAAACCTCTGCTGAGGCCCAGGTAACTTGCTATTTCCCATAGCTGGCACAGGAGCCTTGGATGATAGGATTGTTTTCAGCATTATTTCACCATCCTTTCACCACTGTTTCAAGAACGGGAGCCCTTTTCAACCGTTAGTGGAAGAATCCTTCTTTGGAGATGAGATATTTTTCTGGGGTGGCAAGTGCAGGGCCTCTGTCAGTCCTGGGTTTGTTGGACTAGCGCCAGACATGAGAAGTGCGCCTTTGTGGGACAGGTGAATAGTGCGGATCCTGTTTCAGTCTAAAGACTGAAACAGGATCCGCACTTTTCACCGTTCCTTTCAGAATCATTTGATTCATCAGCTAGGAATGGCGATTGCTTCACCAGACCAATCGAAGGCTAGGCCAAAGTAACTCGATGTTTCCAAGAGGTGTGAGGCCCAACTTTTGAAAGAACCGCTAAGTGGAGAACTATTTGGTATTTTTCCGAAGCACTTTTCACCGTAATTGTCAGAAGGTTGGTCTCTGCATCCTTAAGCATACCAGAGTCTTCACAGACGAAACAGGCTGAGGCCCAGTAATCTTGGCATTTCCAATAGTTGGTCCTAGAGACTACCAAGGAAGTGTTCTTATAAGTATTATTCCGTTGTGGATTCAGCATTATTTTCAGAACCCCAGCAGGGTTCTCGCATTAGCATAAGAATCCTGCCTGGTAGTTGAGATTTCTGGGTGGGGTGTACGTGGAGGACTTCTGTCAGCCCTGCCTTTGATTTGTTTACCTCCAGAGTTGGAAAGTGCATATTTGCGTGAGATGGGAAAAGTGTGGATCGTGCTTCAGATTTCATCCTGACACTTTGAAATGACCAGTGTGTTGGTAATTATTTGCATTTCCATGGCGTTCGGCACAGAAATAGTCATGAGGTCGGTCTCTGCATCCTGAAGCCTATGATGCTTGTTGCAGAGAAACCTCTGCTGAGGCCCAGGTAACTTGCTATTTCCCATAGCTGGCACAGGAGCCTTGGATGATAGGATTGTTTTCAGCATTATTTCACCATCCTTTCACCACTGTTTCAAGAACGGGAGTCCTTTTCAACCGTTAGTGGAAGAATCCTTCTTTGGAGATGAGATATTTTTCTGGGGTGGCAAGTGCAGGGCCTCTGTCAGTCCTGGGTTTGTTGGACTAGCGCCAGACATGAGAAGTGCGCCTTTGTGGGACAGGTGAATAGTGCGGATCCTGTTTCAGTCTAAAGACTGAAACAGGATCCGCACTTTTCACCGTTCCTTTCAGAATCATTTGATTCATCAGCTAGGAATGGCGATTGCTTCACCAGACCAATCGAAGGCTAGGCCAAAGTAACTCGATGTTTCCAAGAGGTGTGTGGCCCAACTTTTGAAAGAACCGCTAAGTGGAGAACTATTTGGTATTTTTCCGAAGCACTTTTCACCGTAATTGTCAGAAGGTTGGTCTCTGCATCCTTAAGCATACCAGAGTCTTCACAGACGAAACAGGCTGAGGCCCAGTAATCTTGGCATTTCCAATAGTTGGTCCTAGAGACTACCAAGGAAGTGTTCTTATAAGTATTATTCCGTTGTGGTTTCAGCATTATTTTCAGAACCCCAGCAGGGTTCTCGCATTAGCATAAGAATCCTGCCTGGTAGTTGAGATTTCTGGGTGGGGTGTAAGTGCGGGGCTTCTGTCAGCCCTGCCTTTGATTTGTTTACCTCCAGAGTTGGAAAGTGCATATTTGCGTGAGATGGGAAAAGTGTGGATCGTGCTTCTGATTTCATCCTGACCCTTTGAAATGACCAGTGTGTTGGTAATTATTTGCATCTCCATGGCGTTTGGCACAGAAATAGTCATGAGGTCGGTCTCTGCATACTGAAGACTATGATGCTTTTTGCAGAGAAACCTCTGCTGAGGCCCAGGTAACTTGCTCTTTCCCATAGCTGGCACAGGAGCCTTGGATGATAGGATTGTTTTCAGTATTATTTCACCATGCTTTCACCACTGTTTCAAGAACGGGAGCCCTTTTCAACCGTTAGTGGAAGAATCCTTCTTTGGAGATGAGATATTTTTCTGGGGTGGCAAGTGCAGGGCCTCTGTCAGTCCTGGGTTTGTTGGACTAGCGCCAGACATGAGAAGTGCGCCTTTGTGGGACAGGTGAATAGTGCGGATCCTGTTTCAGTCTAAAGACTGAGACAGGATCCGCACTTTTCACCATTCCTTTCAGAATCATTTGATTCATCAGCTAGGAATGGCGATTGCTTCACCAGACCAACCGAAGGCTAGGCCAAAGTAACTCGATGTTTCCAAGAGGTGTGTGGCCCAACTTTTGAAAGAACCGCTAAGTGGAGAACTATTTGGTATTTTTCCGAAGCACTTTTCACCGTAATTGTCAGAAGGTTGGTCTCTGCATCCTTGAGCATACCAGAGTCTTCACAGACGAAACAGGCTGAGGCCCAGTAATCTTGGCATTTCCATTAGTTGGTCCTAGAGACTACCAAGAAAGTGTTCTTTTAAGTATTATTCTGTTGTGGTTTCAGCATTATTTTCAGAACCCGAGCAGGGTTCTCGCATTAGCATAAGAATCCTGCCTGGTAGTTGAGATTTCTGGGTGGGGTGTAAGTGCGGGGCTTCTGTCAGCCATGCCTTTGATTTGTTTACCTCCAGAGTTGGAAAGTGCATATTTGCGTGAGATGGGAAAAGTGTGGATCGTGCTTCAGATTTCATCCTGACACTTTGAAATGACCAGTGTGTTGGTAATTATTTGCATTTCCATGGCGTTTGGCACAGAAATAGTCATGAGGTCGGTCTCTGCATCCTGAAGCCTATGATGCTTATTGCAGAGAAACCTCTGCTGAGGCCCAGTTAACTTGCTATTTCCCATAGCTGGCACAGGAGCCTTGGAAGATAGGATTGTTTTCAGCATTATTTCACCATCCTTTCACCACTGTTTCAAGAACGGGAGCCCTTTTCAACCGTTAGTGGAAGAATCCTTCTTTGGAGATGAGATGTTTTTCTGCGGTGGCAAGTGCAGGGCCTCTGTCAGTCCTGGGTTTTTTGGACTAGCGCCAGACATGAGAAGTGCGCCTTTGTGGGACAGGTGAATAGTGCGGATCCTGTTTCAGTCTAAAGACTGAAACAGGATCCGCACTTTTCACCGTTCCTTTCAGAACCATTTGATTCATCAGCTAGGAATGGCGATTGCTTCACCAGACCAATTGAAGGCTAGGCCAAAGTAACTCGATGTTTCCAAGTGGTGTGTGGCCCAACTATTGAAAGAACCGCTAAGAGGAGAACTATTTGGTATTTTTCCGAAGCACTTTTCACCGTAATTGTCATAAGGTTGGTCTCTGCATCCATGAGCATACCAGAGTCTTCACAGACGAAACAGGCTGAGGCCCAGTAATCTTGGCATTTCCAATAGTTGGTCCTAGAGACTACCAAGAAAGTGTTCTTTTAAGTATTATTCTGTTGTGGTTTCAGCATTATTTTCAGAACCCGAGCAGGGTTCTCGCATTAGCATAAGAATCCTGCCTGGTAGTTGAGATTTCTGGGTGGGGTGTAAGTGCGGGGCTTCTCTCAGCCCTGCCTTTGATTTGTTTACCTCCAGAGTTGGAAAGTGCATATTTGCGTGAGATGGGAAAAGTGTGGATCGTGCTTCAGATTTCATCCTGACACTTTGAAATGACCAGTGTGTTGGTAATTATTTGCATTTCCATGGCGTTTGGCACAGAAATAGTCATGAGGTCGGTCTCTGCATCCTGAAGCCCATGATGCTTTTTGCAGAGAAACCTCTGCTGAGGCCCAGGTAACTTGCTATTTCCCATAGCTGGCACAGGAGCCTTGGAAGATAGGATTGTTTTCAGTATTATTTCACCATCCTTTCACCACTGTTTCAAGAACGGAAGCCCTTTTCAACCGTTAGTGGAAGAATCCTTCTTTGGAGATGAGGTATTTTTCTGGGGTGGCAAGTGCAGGGCCTCTGTCAGTCCTGGGTTTGTTGGACTAGCGCCAGACATGAAAAGTGCGCCTTTGTGGGACAGGTGAATAGTGCGGATCCTGTTTCAGTCTAAAGACTGAAACAGGATCCGCACTTTTCACCGTTCCTTTCAGAATCATTTGATTCATCAGCTAGGAATGACGATTGATTCACCAGACCAATCGAAGGCTAGGCCAAAGTAACTCGATGTTTCCAAGTGGTGTGTGGCCCAACTATTGAAAGAACCGCTAAGAGGAGAACTATTTGGTATTTTTCCGAAGCACTTTTCACCGTAATTGTCATAAGGTTGGTCTCTGCATCCTTGAGCATACCAGAGTCTTCACAGACGAAACAGGCTGAGGCCCAGTAATCTTGGCATTTCCAATAGTTGGTCCTAGAGACTACCAAGAAAGTGTTCTTTTAAGTATTATTCTGTTGTGGTTTCAGCATTATTTTCAGAACCCGAGCAGGGTTCTCGCATTAGCATAAGAATCCTGCCTGGTAGTTGAGATTTCTGGGTGGGGTGTAAGTGCGGGGCTTCTGTCAGCCATGCCTTTGATTTGTTTACCTCCAGAGTTGGAAAGTGCATATTTGCGTGAGATGGGAAAAGTGTGGATCGTGCTTCAGATTTCATCCTGACACTTTGAAATGACCAGTGTGTTGGTAATTATTTGCATTTCCATGGCGTTTGGCACAGAAATAGTCATGAGGTCGGTCTCTGCATCCTGAAGCCTATGATGCTTATTGCAGAGAAACCTCTGCTGAGGCCCAGGTAACTTGCTATTTCCCATAGCTGGCACAGGAGCCTTGGAAGATAGGATTGTTTTCAGCATTATTTCACCATCCTTTCACCACTGTTTCAAGAACGGGAGCCCTTTTCAACCGTTAGTGGAAGAATCCTTCTTTGGAGATGAGATATTTTTCTGCGGTGGCAAGTGCAGGGCCTCTGTCAGTCCTGGGTTTTTTGGACTAGCGCCAGACATGAGAAGTGCGCCTTTGTGGGACAGGTGAATAGTGCGGATCCTGTTTCAGTCTAAAGACTGAAACAGGATCCGCACTTTTCACCGTTCCTTTCAGAACCATTTGATTCATCAGCTAGGAATGGCGATTGCTTCACCAGACCAATCGAAGGCTAGGCCAAAGTAACTCGATGTTTCCAAGTGGTGTGTGGCCCAACTATTGAAAGAACCGCTAAGAGGAGAACTATTTGGTATTTTTCCGAAGCACTTTTCACCGTAATTGTCATAAGGTTGGTCTCTGCATCCTTGAGCATACCAGAGTCTTCACAGACGAAACAGGCTGAGGCCCAGTAATCTTGGCATTTCCAATAGTTGGTCCTAGAGACTACCAAGAAAGTGTTCTTTTAAGTATTATTCTGTTGTGGTTTCAGCATTATTTTCAGAACCCGAGCAGGGTTCTCGCATTAGCATAAGAATCCTGCCTGGTAGTTGAGATTTCTGGGTGGGGTGTAAGTGCGGGGCTTCTGTCAGCCCTGCCTTAAATTTGTTTACCTCCAGAGTTGGAAAGTGCATATTTGCGTGAGATGGGAAAAGTGTGGATCGTGCTTCAGATTTCATCCTGACACTTTGAAATGACCAGTGTGTTGGTAATTATTTGCATTTCCATGGCGTTTGGCACAGAAATAGTCATGAGGTCGGTCTCTGCATCCTGAAGCCTATGATGCTTATTGCAGAGAAACCTCTGCTGAGGCCCAGGTAACTTGCTATTTCCCATAGCTGGCACAGGAGCCTTGGAAGATAGGATTGTTTTCAGCATTATTTCACCATCCTTTCACCACTGTTTCAAGAACGGGAGCCCTTTTCAACCGTTAGTGGAAGAATCCTTCTTTGGAGATGAGATATTTTTCTGCGGTGGCAAGTGCAGGGCCTCTTTCAGTCCTGGGTTTTTTGGACTAGCGCCAGACATGAGAAGTGCGCCTTTGTGGGACAGGTGAATAGTGCGGATCCTGTTTCAGTCTAAAGACTGAAACAGGATCCGCACTTTTCACCGTTCCTTTCAGAACCATTTGATTCATCAGCTAGGAATGGCGATTGCTTCACCAGACCAATTGAAGGCTAGGCCAAAGTAACTCGATGTTTCCAAGTGGTGTGTGGCCCAACTATTGAAAGAACCGCTAAGAGGAGAACTATTTGGTATTTTTCCGAAGCACTTTTCACCGTAATTGTCATAAGGTTGGTCTCTGCATCCTTGAGCATACCAGAGTCTTCACAGACGAAACAGGCTGAGGCCCAGTAATCTTGGCATTTCCAATAGTTGGTCCTAGAGACTACCAAGAAAGTGTTCTTTTAAGTATTATTCTGTTGTGGTTTCAGCATTATTTTCAGAACCCGAGCAGGGTTCTCGCATTAGCATAAGAATCCTGCCTCGTAGTTGAGATTTCTGGGTGGGGTGTAAGTGCGGGGCTTCTGTCAGCCCTGCCTTTGATTTGTTTACCTCCAGAGTTGGAAAGTGCATATTTGCGTGAGATGGGAAAAGTGTGGATCGTGCTTCAGATTTCATCCTGACACTTTGAAATGACCAGTGTGTTGGTAATTATTTGCATTTCCATGGCGTTTGGCACAGAAATAGTCATGAGGTCGGTCTCTGCATCCTGAAGCCTATGATGCTTGTTGCAGAGAAACCTCTGCTGAGGCCGAGGTAACTTGCTATTTCCCATAGCTGGCACAGGAGCCTTGGAAGATAGGATTGTTTTCAGTATTATTTCACCATCCTTTCACCACTGTTTCAAGAACGGGAGCCCTCTTCAACCGTTAGTGGAAGAATCCTTCTTTGGAGATGAGATATTTTTCTTGGGTGGCAAGTGCAGGGCCTCTGTCAGTCCTGGGTTTGTTGGACTAGCGCCAGACATGAGAAGTGCGCCTTTGTGGGACAGGTGAATAGTGCGGATCCTGTTTCAGTCTAAAGACTGAAACAGGATCCGCACTTTTCACCGTTCCTTTCAGAATCATTTGATTCATCAGCTAGGAATGGCGATTGCTTCACCAGACCAACCGAAGGCTAGGCCAAAGTAACTCGATGTTTCCAAGAGGTGTGTGGCCCAACTTTTGAAAGAACCGCTAAGTGGAGAACTATTTGGTATTTTTCCGAAGCACTTTTCACTGTAATTGTCATAAGGTTGGGATCTGCATCCTTAAGCATACCAGAGTCTTCACAGACGAAACAGGCTGAGGCCCAGTAATCTTGGCATTTCCAATAGTTGGTCCTAGAGACTACCAAGAAAGTGTTCTTTTAAGTATTATTCCGTTGTGGTTTCAGCATTATTTTCAGAACCCGAGCAGGGTTCTCGCATTAGCATAAGAATCCTGCCTGGTATTTGAGATTTCTTGGTGGGGTGTACCTGGAGGACTTCTGTCAGCCCTGCCTTTGATTTGTTTACCTCCAGAGTTGGAAAGTGCATATTTGCGTGAGATGGGAAAAGTGTGGATCGTGCTTCAGATTTCATCCTGACACTTTGAAATGACCAGTGTGTTGGTAATTATTTGCATTTCCATGGCGTTTGGCACAGAAATAGTCATGAGGTCGGTCTCTGCATCCTGAAGCCTATGATGCTTGTTGCAGAGAAACCTCTGCTGAGGCCCAGGTAACTTGCTATTTCCCATAGCTGGCACAGGAGCCTTGGAAGATAGGATTGTTTTCAGTATTATTTCACCATCCTTTCACCACTGTTTCAAGAACGGGAGCCCTTTTCAACCGTTAGTGTAAGAATCCTTCTTTGGAGATGAGGTATTTTTCTGGGGTGGCAAGTGCAGGGCCTCTGTCAGTCCTGGGTTTGTTGGACTAGCGCCAGACATGAGAAGTGCGCCTTTGTGGGACAGGTGAATAGTGCGGATCCTGTTTCAGTCTAAAGACTGAAACAGGATCCGCACTTTTCACCGTTCCTTTCAGAACCATTTGATTTATCACCTAGGAATGGCGATTGCTTCACCAGACCAATCGAAGGCTAGGCCAAAGTAACTCGATGTTTCCAAGTGGTGTGTGGCCCAACTATTGAAAGAACCGCTAAGAGGAGAACTATTTGGTATTTTTCCGAAGCACTTTTCACCGTAATTGTCATAAGGTTTGTCTCTGCATCCTTGAGCATACCAGAGTCTTCACAGACGAAACAGGCTGAGGCCCAGTAATCTTGGCATTTCCAATAGTTGGTCCTAGAGACTACCAAGAAAGTGTTCTTTTAAGTATTATTCTGTTGTGGTTTCAGCATTATTTTCAGAACCCCAGCAGGGTTCTCGCATTAGCATAAGAATCCTGCCTGGTAGTTGAGATTTCTGGGTGGGGTGTAAGTGCGGGGCTTCTGTCAGCCATGCCTTTGATTTGTTTACCTCCAGAGTTGGAAAGTGCATATTTGCGTGAGATGGGAAAAGTGTGGATCGTACTTCAGATTTCATCCTGACACTTTGAAATGACCAGTGTGTTGGTAATTATTTGCATTTCCATGGCGTTTGGCACAGAAATAGTCATGAGGTCGGTCTCTGCATCCTGAAGCCTATGATGCTTTTTGCAGAGAAACCTCTGCTGAGGCCCAGGTAACTTGCTATTTCCCATAGCTGGCACAGGAGCCTTGGAAGATAGGATTGTTTTCAGTATTATTTCACCATCCTTTCACCACTGTTTCAAGAACGGGAGCCCTCTTCAACCGTTAGTGGAAGAATCCTTCTTTGGAGATGAGATATTTTTCTTGGGTGGCAAGTGCAGGGCCTCTGTCAGTCCTGGGTTTGTTGGACTAGCGCCAGACATGAGAAGTGCGCCTTTGTGGGACAGGTGAATAGTGCGGATCCTGTTTCAGTCTAAAGACTGAAACAGGATCCGCACTTTTCACCGTTCCTTTCAGAACCATTTGATTCATCAGCTAGGAATGGCGATTGCTTCACCAGACGAATCGAAGGCTAGGCCAAAGTAACTCGATGTTTCCAAGAGGTGTGTGGCCCAACTTTTGAAAGAACCGCTAAGTGGAGAACTATTTGGTATTTTTCCGAAGCACTTTTCACTGTAATTGTCATAAGGTTGGGATCTGCATCCTTAAGCATACCAGAGTCTTCACAGACGAAACAGGCTGAGGCCCAGTAATCTTGGCATTTCCAATAGTTGGTCCTAGAGACTACCAAGAAAGTGTTCTTTTAAGTATTATTCCTTTGTGGTTTCAGCATTATTTTCAGAACCCGAGCAGGGTTCTCGCATTAGCATAAGAATCCTGCCTGGTATTTGAGATTTCTTGGTGGGGTGTACCTGGAGGACTTCTGTCAGCCCTGCCTTTGATTTGTTTACCTCCAGAGTTGGAAAGTGCATATTTGCGTGAGATGGGAAAAGTGTGGATCGTGCTTCAGATTTCATCCTGACACTTTGAAATGACCAGTGTGTTGGTAATTATTTGCATTTCCATGGCGTTTGGCACAGAAATAGTCATGAGGTCGGTCTCTGCATCCTGAAGCCTATGATGCTTGTTGCAGAGAAACCTCTGCTGAGGCCCAGGTAACTTGCTATTTCCCATAGCTGGCACAGGAGCCTTGGAAGATAGGATTGTTTTCAGTATTATTTCACCATCCTTTCACCACTGTTTCAAGAACGGGAGCCCTCTTCAACCGTTAGTGGAAGAATCCTTCTTTGGAGATGAGATAATTTTCTTGGGTGGCAAGTGCAGGGCCTCTGTCAGTCCTGGGTTTGTTGGACTAGCGCCAGACATGAGAAGTGCGCCTTTGTGAGACAGGTGAATAGTGCGGATCCTGTTTCAGTCTAAAGACTGAAACAGGATCCGCACTTTTCACCGTTCCTTTCAGAACCATTTGATTCATCAGCTAGGAATGGCGATTGCTTCACCAGACCAATCAAAGGCTAGGCCAAAGTAACTCGATGTTTCCAAGTGGTGTGTGGCCCAACTATTGAAAGAACCGCTTAGAGGAGAACTATTTGGTATTTTTCCGAAGCACTTTTCACCGTAATTGTCATAAGGTTGGTCTCTGCATCCTTGAGCATACCAGAGTCTTCACAGACGAAACTGGCTGAGGCCCAGTAATCTTGGCATTTCCAATAGTTGGTCCTAGAGACTACCAAGAAAGTGTTCTTTTAAGTATTATTCTGTTGTGGTTTCAGCATTATTTTCAGAACCCGAGCAGGGTTCTCGCATTAGCATAAGAATCCTGCCTGGTAGTTGAGATTTCTGGGTGGGGTGTAAGTGCGGGGCTTCTGTCAGCCCTGCCTTTGATTTGTTTACCTCCAGAGTTGGAAAGTGCATATTTGCGTGAGATGGGAAAAGTGTGGATCGTGCTTCAGATTCATCCTGACACTTAGAAATGACCAGTGTGTTGGTAATTATTTGCATTTCCATGGCGTTTGGCACAGAAATAGTCATGAGGTTCGTCTCTGCATCCTGAAGCCTATGATGCTTTTTGCAGAGAAACCTCTGCTGAGGCCCAGGTAACTTGCTATTTCCCATAGCTGGCACAGGAGCCTTGGAAGATAGGATTGTTTTCAGTATTATTTTACCATCCTTTCACCACTGTTTCAAGAACGGGAGCCCTTTTCAACCGTTAGTGGAAGAATCCTTCTTTGGAGATGAGGTATTTTTCTGGGGTGGCAAGTGCAGGGCCTCTGTCAGTCCTGGGTTTGTTGGACTAGCGCGAGACATGAGAAGTGCGCCTTTGTGGGACAGGTGAATAGTGCGGATCCTGTTTCAGTCTAAAGACTGAAACAGGATCCGCACTATTCACCGTTCCTTTCAGAATCATTTGATTCATCAGCTAGGAATGGCGATTGCTTCACCAGACCAACCGAAGGCTAGGCCAAAGTAACTTGATGTTTCCAAGAGGTGTGTGGCCCAACTTTTGAAAGAACCGCTAAGTGGAGAACTATTTGGTATTTTTCCGAAGCACTTTTCACTGTAATTGTCATAAGGTTGGGATCTGCATCCTTAAGCATACCAGAGTCTTCACAGACGAAACAGGCTGAGGCCCAGTAATCCTGGCATTTCCAATAGTTGGTCCTAGAGACTACCAAGAAAGTGTTCTTTTAAGTATTATTCCGTTGTGGTTTCAGCATTATTTTCAGAACCCGAGCAGGGTTCTCGCATTAGCATAAGAATCCTGCCTGGTATTTGAGATTTCTTGGTGGGGTGTACCTGGAGGACTTCTGTCAGCCCTGCCTTTGATTTGTTTACCTCCAGAGTTGGAAAGTGCATATTTGCGTGAGATGGGAAAAGTGTGGATCGTGCTTCAGATTTCATCCTGACACTTTGAAATGACCAGTGTGTTGGTAATTATTTGCATTTCCATGGCGTTTGGCACAGAAATAGTCATGAGGTCGGTCTCTGCATCCTGAAGCCTATGATGCCTGTTGCAGAGAAACCTCTGCTGAGGCCGAGGTAACTTGCTATTTCCCATAGCTGGCACAGGAGCCTTGGAAGATAGGATTGTTTTCAGTATTATTTCACCATCCTTTCACCACTGTTTCAAGAACGGGAGCCCTTTTCAACCGTTAGTGGAAGAATCCTTCTTTGGAGATGAGGTATTTTTCTGGGGTGGCAAGTGCAGGGCCTCTGTCAGTCCTGGGTTTGTTGGACTAGCGCCAGACATGAGAAGTGCGCCTTTGTGGGACAGGTGAATAGTGCGGATCCTGTTTCAGTCTAAAGACTGAAACAGGATCCGCACTTTTCACCGTTCCTTTCAGAACCATTTGATTTATCAGCTAGGAATGGCGATTGCTTCACCAGACCAATCGAAGGCTAGGCCAAATTAACTCGATGTTTCCAAGTGGTGTGTGGCCCAACTATTGAAAGAACCGCTGAGAGGAGAACTATTTGGTATTTTTCCGAAGCACTTTTCACCGTAATTGTCATAAGGTTGGTCTCTGCATCCTTGAGCATACCAGAGTCTTCACAGACGAAACAGGCTGAGGCCCAGTAATCTTGGCATTTCCAATAGTTGGTCCTAGAGACTACCAAGAAAGTGTTCTTTTAAGTATTATTCTGTTGTGGTTTCAGCATTATTTTCAGAAGCCGAGCAGGGTTCTCGCATTAGCATAAGAATCCTGCCTGGTAGTTGAGATTTCTGGGTGGGGTGTAAGTGCGGGGCTTCTGTCAGCCCTGCCTTTGATTTGTTTACCTCCAGAGTTGGAAAGTGCATATTTGCGTGAGATGGGAAAAGTGTGGATCGTGCTTCAGATTTCATCCTGACACTTTGAAATGACCAGTGTGTTGGTAATTATTTGCATTTCCATGGCGTTTGGCACAGAAATAGTCATGAGGTCGGTCTCTGCATCCTGAAGCCTGTGATGCTTGTTGCAGAGAAACCTCTGCTGAGGCCCAGGTAACTTGCTATTTCCCATAGCTGGCACAGGAGCCTTGGAAGATAGGATTGTTTTCAGCATTATTTCACCATCCTTTCACCACTGTTTCAAGAACGGGAGCCCTTTTCAACCGATAGTGGAAGAATCCTTCTTTGGAGATGAGATATTTTTCTGGGGTGGCAAGTGCAGGGCCTCTGTCAGTCCTGGGTTTGTTGGACTAGCGCCAGACATGAGAAGTGCGCCTTTGTGGGACAGGTGAATAGTGCGGATCCCGTTTCAGTCTAAAGACTGAAACAGGATCCGCACTTTTCACCGTTCCTTTCAGAATCGTTTGATTCATCAGCTAGGAATGGCGATTGCTTCACCAGACGAATCGAAGGCTAGGCCAAAGTAACTCGATGTTTCCAAGAGGTGTGTGGCCCAACTTTTGAAAGAACCGCTAAGTGGAGAACTATTTGGTATTTTTCCGAAGCACTTTTCACTGTAATTGTCATAAGGTTGGGATCTGCATCCTTAAGCATACCAGAGTCTTCACAGACGAAACAGGCTGAGGCCCAGTAATCTTGGCATTTCCAATAGTTGGTCCTAGAGACTACCAAGAAAGTGTTCTTTTAAGTATTATTCCTTTGTGGTTTCAGCATTATTTTCAGAACCCGAGCAGGGTTCTCGCATTAGCATAAGAATCCTGCCTGGTATTTGAGATTTCTTGGTGGGGTGTACCTGGAGGACTTCTGTCAGCCCTGCCTTTGATTTGTTTACCTCCAGAGTTGGAAAGTGCATATTTGCGTGAGATGGGAAAAGTGTGGATCGTGCTTCAGATTTCATCCTGACACTTTGAAATGACCAGTGTGTTGGTAATTATTTGCATTTCCATGGCGTTTGGCACAGAAATAGTCATGAGGTCGGTCTCTGCATCCTGAAGCCTATGATGCTTGTTGCAGAGAAACCTCTGCTGAGGCCCAGGTAACTTGCTATTTCCCATAGCTGGCACAGGAGCCTTGGAAGATAGGATTGTTTTCAGTATTATTTCACCATCCTTTCACCACTGTTTCAAGAACGGGAGCCCTTTTCAACCGTTAGTGGAAGAATCCTTCTTTGGAGATGAGGTATTTTTCTGGGGTGGCAAGTGCAGGGCCTCTGTCAGTCCTGGGTTTGTTGGACTAGCGCCAGACATGAGAAGTGCGCCTTTGTGGGACAGGTGAATAGTGCGGATCCTGTTTCAGTCTAAAGACTGAAACAGGATCCGCACTTTTCACCGTTCCTTTCAGAACCATTTGATTCATCAGCTAGGAATGGCGATTGCTTCACCAGACCAATCGAAGGCTAGGCCAAAGTAACTCGATGTTTCCAAGTGGTGTGTGGCCCAACTATTGAAAGAACCGCTAAGAGGAGAACTATTTGGTATTTTTCCGAAGCACTTTTCACCGTAATTGTGATAAGGTTGGTCTCTGCATCGTTGAGCATACCAGAGTCTTCACAGACGAAACAGGCTGAGGCCCAGTAATCTTGGCATTTCCAATAGTTGGTCCTAGAGACTACCAAGAAAGTGTTCTTTTAAGTATTATTCTGTTGTGGTTTCAGCATTATTTTCAGAACCCGAGCAGGGTTCTCGCATTAGCATAAGAATCCTGCCTGGTAGTTGAGATTTCTGGGTGGGGTGTAAGTGCGGGGCTTCTGTCAGCCCTGCCTTTGATTTGTTTACCTCCAGAGTTGGAAAGTGCATATTTGCGTGAGATGGGAAAAGTGTGGATCGTGCTTCAGATTTCATCCTGACACTTTGAAATGACCAGTGTGTTGGTAATTATTTGTATTTCCATGGCGTTTGGCACAGAAATAGTCATGAGGTCGGTCTCTGCATCCTGAAGCCTATGATGCCTGTTGCAGAGAAACCTCTGCTGAGGCCGAGGTAACTTGCTATTTCCCATAGCTGGCACAGGAGCCTTGGAAGATAGGATTGTTTTCAGTATTATTTCACCATCCTTTCACCACTGTTTCAAGAACGGGAGCCCTTTTCAACCGTTAGTGGAAGAATCCTTCTTTGGAGATGAGGTATTTTTCTGGGGTGGCAAGTGCAGGGCCTCTGTCAGTCCTGGGTTTGTTGGACTAGCGCCAGACATGAGAAGTGCGCCTTTGTGGGACAGGTGAATAGTGCGGATCCTGTTTCAGTCTAAAGACTGAAACAGGATCCGCACTTTTCACCGTTCCTTTCAGAACCATTTGATTTATCAGCTAGGAATGGCGATTGCTTCACCAGACCAATCGAAGGCTAGGCCAAATTAACTCGATGTTTCCAAGTGGTGTGTGGCCCAACTATTGAAAGAACCGCTAAGAGGAGAACTATTTGGTATTTTTCCGAAGCACTTTTCACCGTAATTGTCATAAGGTTGGTCTCTGCATCCTTGAGCATACCAGAGTCTTCACAGACGAAACAGGCTGAGGCCCAGTAATCTTGGCATTTCCAATAGTTGGTCCTAGAGACTACCAAGAAAGTGTTCTTTTAAGTATTATTCTGTTGTGGTTTCAGCATTATTTTCAGAACCCGAGCAGGGTTCTCGCATTAGCATAAGAATCCTGCCTGGTAGTTGAGATTTCTGGGTGGGGTGTAAGTGCGGGGCTTCTGTCAGCCCTGCCTTTGATTTGTTTACCTCCAGAGTTGGAAAGTGCATATTTGCGTGAGATGGGAAAAGTGTGGATCGTGCTTCAGATTTCATCCTGACACTTTGAAATGACCAGTGTGTTGGTAATTATTTGCATTTCCATGGCGTTTGGCACAGAAATAGTCATGAGGTCGGTCTCTGCATCCTGAAGCCTATGATGCTTGTTGCAGAGAAACCTCTGCTGAGGCCCAGGTAACTTGCTATTTCCCATAGCTGGCACAGGAGCCTTGGAAGATAGGATTGTTTTCAGTATTATTTCACCATCCTTTCACCACTGTTTCAAGAACGGGAGCCCTTTTCAACCGTTAGTGGAAGAATCCTTCTTTGGAGATGAGGTATTTTTCTGGTGTGGCAAGTGCAGGGCCTCTGTCAGTCCTGGGTTTGTTGGACTAGCGCCAGACATGAGAAGTGCGCCTTTGTGGGACAGGTGAATAGTGCGGATCCTGTTTCAGTCTAAAGACTGAAACAGGATCCGCACTTTTCACCGTTCCTTTCAGAACCATTTGATTTATCAGCTAGGAATGGCGATTGCTTCACCAGACCAATCGAAGGCTAGGCCAAAGTAACTCGATGTTTCCAAGAGGTGTGTGGCCCAACTATTGAAAGAGCCGCTAAGAGGAGAACTATTTGGTATTTTTCCGAAGCACTTTTCACCGTAATTGTCATAAGGTTGGTCTCTGCATCCTTGAGCATACCAGAGTCTTCACAGACGAAACAGGCTGAGGCCCAGTAATCTTGGCATTTCCAATAGTTGGTCCTAGAGACTACCAAGAAAGTGTTCTTTTAAGTATTATTCTGTTGTGGTTTCAGCATTATTTTCAGAACCCGAGCAGGGTTCTCGGATTAGCATAAGAATCCTGCCTGGTAGTTGAGATTTCTGGGTGGGGTGTAAGTGCGGGGCTTCTGTCAGCCCTGCCTTTGATTTGTTTACCTCCAGAGTTGGAAAGTGCATATTTGCGTGAGATGGGAAAAGTGTGGATCGTGCTTCAGATTTCATCCTGACACTTTGAAATGACCAGTGTGTTGGTAATTATTTGCATTTCCATGGCGTTTGGCACAGAAATAGTCATGAGGTCGGTCTCTGCATCCTGAAGCCTGTGATACTTGTTGCAGAGAAACCTCTGCTGAGGCCCAGGTAACTTGCTATTTCCCATAGCTGGCACAGGAGCCTTGGAAGATAGGATTGTTTTCAGCATTATTTCACCATCCTTTCACCACTGTTTCAAGAACGGGAGCCCTTTTCAACCGTTAGTGGAAGAATCCTTCTTTGGAGATGAGATATTTTTCTGGGGTGGCAAGTGCAGGGCCTCTGTCAGTCCTGGGTTTGTTGGACTAGCGCCAGACATGAGAAGTGCGCCTTTGTGGGACAGGTGAATAGTGCGGATCCCGTTTCAGTCTAAAGACTGAAACAGGATCCGCACTTTTCACCTTTCCTTTCAGAATCGTTTGATTCATCAGCTAGGAATGGCGATTGCTTCACCAGACGAATCGAAGGCTAGGCCAAAGTAACTCGATGTTTCCAAGAGGTGTGTGGCCCAACTTTTGAAAGAACCGCTAAGTGGAGAACTATTTGGTATTTTTCCGAAGCACTTTTCACTGTAATTGTCATAAGGTTGGGATCTGCATCCTTAAGCATACCAGAGTCTTCACAGACGAAACAGGCTGAGGCCCAGTAATCTTGGCATTTCCAATAGTTGGTCCTAGAGACTACCAAGAAAGTGTTCTTTTAAGTATTATTCCTTTGTGGTTTCAGCATTATTTTCAGAACCCGAGCAGGGTTCTCGCATTAGCATAAGAATCCTGCCTGGTATTTGAGATTTCTTGGTGGGGTGTACCTGGAGGACTTCTGTCAGCCCTGCCTTTGATTTGTTTACCTCCAGAGTTGGAAAGTGCATATTTGCGTGAGATGGGAAAAGTGTGGATCGTGCTTCAGATTTCATCCTGACACTTTGAAATGACCAGTGTGTTGGTAATTATTTGCATTTCCATGGCGTTTGGCACAGAAATAGTCATGAGGTCGGTCTCTGCATCCTGAAGCCTAAGATGCTTGTTGCAGAGAAACCTCTGCTGAGGCCCAGGTAACTTGCTATTTCCCATAGCTGGCACAGGAGCCTTGGAAGATAGGATTGTTTTCAGTATTATTTCACCATCCTTTCACCACTGTTTCAAGAACGGGAGCCCTTTTCAACCGTTAGTGGAAGAATCCTTCTTTGGAGATGAGGTATTTTTCTGGGGTGGCAAGTGCAGGGCCTCTGTCAGTCCTGGGTTTGTTGGACTAGCGCCAGACATGAGAAGTGCGCCTTTGTGGGACAGGTGAATAGTGCGGATCCTGTTTCAGTCTAAAGACTGAAACAGGATCCGCACTTTTCACCGTTCCTTTCAGAACCATTTGATTCATCAGCTAGGAATGGCGATTGCTTCACCAGACCAATCGAAGGCTAGGCCAAAGTAACTCGATGTTTCCAAGTGGTGTGTGGCCCAACTATTGAAAGAACCGCTAAGAGGAGAACTATTTGGTATTTTTCCGAAGCACTTTTCACCGTAATTGTCATAAGGTTGGTCTCTGCATCCTTGAGCATACCAGAGTCTTCACAGACGAAACAGGCTGAGGCCCAGTAATCTTGGCATTTCCAATAGTTGGTCCTAGAGACTACCAAGAAAGTGTTCTTTTAAGTATTATTCTGTTGTGGTTTCAGCATTATTTTCAGAACCCGAGCAGGGTTCTCGCATTAGCATAAGAATCCTGCCTGGTAGTTGAGATTTCTCGGTGGGGTGTAAGTGCGGGGCTTCTGTCAGCCCTGCCTTTGATTTGTTTACCTCCAGAGTTGGAAAGTGCATATTTGCGTGAGATGGGAAAAGTGTGGATCGTGCTTCAGATTTCATCCTGACACTTTGAAATGACCAGTGTGTTGGTAATTATTTGTATTTCCATGGCGTTTGGCACAGAAATAGTCATGAGGTCGGTCTCTGCATCCTGAAGCCTATGATGCCTGTTGCAGAGAAACCTCTGCTGAGGCCGAGGTAACTTGCTATTTCCCATAGCTGCCACAGGAGCCTTGGAAGATAGGATTGTTTTCAGTATTATTTCACCATCCTTTCACCACTGTTTCAAGAACGGGAGCCCTTTTCAACCGTTAGTGGAAGAATCCTTCTTTGGAGATGAGGTATTTTTCTGGGGTGGCAAGTGCAGGGCCTCTGTCAGTCCTGGGTTTGTTGGACTAGCGCCAGACATGAGAAGTGCGCCTTTGTGGGACAGGTGAATAGTGCGGATCCTGTTTCAGTCTAAAGACTGAAACAGGATCCGCACTTTTCACCGTTCCTTTCAGAACCATTTGATTTATCAGCTAGGAATGGCGATTGCTTCACCAGACCAATCGAAGGCTAGGCCAAATTAACTCGATGTTTCCAAGTGGTGTGTGGCCCAACTATTGAAAGAACCGCTAAGAGGAGAACTATTTGGTATTTTTCCGAAGCACTTTTCACCGTAATTGTCATAAGGTTGGTCTCTGCATCCTTGAGCATACCAGAGTCTTCACAGACGAAACAGGCTGAGGCCCAGTAATCTTGGCATTTCCAATAGTTGGTCCTAGAGACTACCAAGAAAGTGTTCTTTTAAGTATTATTCTGTTGTGGTTTCAGCATTATTTTCAGAACCCGAGCAGGGTTCTCGCATTAGCATAAGAATCCTGCCTGGTAGTTGAGATTTCTGGGTGGGGTGTAAGTGCGGGGCTTCTGTCAGCCCTGCCTTTGATTTGTTTACCTCCAGAGTTGGAAAGTGCATATTTGCGTGAGATGGGAAAAGTGTGGATCGTGCTTCAGATTTCATCCTGACACTTTGAAATGACCAGTGTGTTGGTAATTATTTGCATTTCCATGGCGTTTGGCACAGAAATAGTCATGAGGTCGGTCTCTGCATCCTGAAGCCTATGATGCTTGTTGCAGAGAAACCTCTGCTGAGGCCCAGGTAACTTGCTATTTCCCATAGCTGGCACAGGAGCCTTGGAAGATAGGATTGTTTTCAGTATTATTTCACCATCCTTTCACCACTGTTTCAAGAACGGGAGCCCTTTTCAACCGTTAGTGGAAGAATCCTTCTTTGGAGATGAGGTATTTTTCTGGTGTGGCAAGTGCAGGGCCTCTGTCAGTCCTGGGTTTGTTGGACTAGCGCCAGACATGAGAAGTGCGCCTTTGTGGGACAGGTGAATAGTGCGGATCCTGTTTCAGTCTAAAGACTGAAACAGGATCCGCACTTTTCACCGTTCCTTTCAGAACCATTTGATTTATCAGCTAGGAATGGCGATTGCTTCACCAGACCAATCGAAGGCTAGGCCAAAGTAACTCGATGTTTCCAAGAGGTGTGTGGCCCAACTATTGAAAGAGCCGCTAAGAGGAGAACTATTTGGTATTTTTCCGAAGCACTTTTCACCGTAATTGTCATAAGGTTGGTCTCTGCATCCTTGAGCATACCAGAGTCTTCACAGACGAAACAGGCTGAGGCCCAGTAATCTTGGCATTTCCAATAGTTGGTCCTAGAGACTACCAAGAAAGTGTTCTTTTAAGTATTATTCTGTTGTGGTTTCAGCATTATTTTCAGAACCCGAGCAGGGTTCTCGCATTAGCAGAAGAATCCTGCCTGGTAGTTGAGATTTCTGGGTGGGGTGTAAGTGCGGGGCTTCTGTCAGCCCTGCCTTTGATTTGTTTACCTCCAGAGTTGGAAAGTGCATATTTGCGTGAGATGGGAAAAGTGTGGATCGTGCTTCAGATTTCATCCTGACACTTTGAAATGACCAGTGTGTTGGTAATTATTTGCATTTCCATGGCGTTTGGCACAGAAATAGTCATGAGGTCGGTCTCTGCATCCTGAAGCCTGTGATGCTTGTTGCAGAGAAACCTCTGCTGAGGCCCAGGTAACTTGCTATTTCCCATAGCTGGCACAGGAGCCTTGGAAGATAGGATTGTTTTCAGCATTATTTCACCATCCTTTCACCACTGTTTCAAGAACGGGAGCCCTTTTCAACCGTTAGTGGAAGAATCCTTCTTTGGAGATGAGATATTTTTCTGGGGTGGCAAGTGCAGGGCCTCTGTCAGTCCTGGGTTTGTTGGACTAGCGCCAGACATGAGAAGTGCGCCTTTGTGGGACAGGTGAATAGTGCGGATCCTGTTTCAGTCTAAAGACTGAAACAGGATCCGCACTTTTCACCGTTCCTTTCAGAATCGTTTGATTCATCAGCTAGGAATGGCGATTGCTTCACCAGACCAACCGAAGGCTAGGCCAGAGTAACTCGATGTTTCCAAGAGGTGTGTGGCCCAACTTTTGAAAGAACCGCTAAGTGGAGAACTATTTGGTATTTTTCCGAAGCACTTTTCACTGTAATTGTCATAAGGTTGGGATCTGCATCCTTAAGCATACCAGAGTCTTCACAGACGAAACAGGCTGAGGCCCAGTAATCTTGGCATTTCCAATAGTTGGTCCTAGAGACTACCAAGAAAGTGTTCTTTTAAGTATTATTCCGTTGTGGTTTCAGCATTATTTTCAGAACCCGAGCAGGGTTCTCGCATTAGCATAAGAATCCTGCCTGGTATTTGAGATTTCTTGGTGGGGTGTACCTGGAGGACTTCTGTCAGCCCTGCCTTTGATTTGTTTACCTCCAGAGTTGGAAAGTGCATATTTGCGTGAGATGGGAAAAGTGTGGATCGTGCTTCAGATTTCATCCTGACACTTTGAAATGACCAGTGTGTTGGTAATTATTTGCATTTCCATGGCGTTTGGCACAGAAATAGTCATGAGGTCGGTCTCTGCATCCTGAAGCCTATGATGCTTGTTGCAGAGAAACCTCTGCTGAGGCCCAGGTAACTTGCTATTTCCCATAGCTGGCACAGGAGCCTTGGAAGATAGGATTGTTTTCAGTATTATTTCACCATCCTTTCACCACTGTTTCAAGAACGGGAGCCCTTTTCAACCGTTAGTGGAAGAATCCTTCTTTGGAGATGAGGTATTTTTCTGGTGTGGCAAGTGCAGGGCCTCTGTCAGTCCTGGGTTTGTTGGACTAGCGCCAGACATGAGAAGTGCGCCTTTGTGGGACAGGTGAATAGTGCGGATCCTGTTTCAGTCTAAAGACTGAAACAGGATCCGCACTTTTCACCGTTCCTTTCAAAACCATTTGATTTATCAGCTAGGAATGGCGATTGCTTCACCAGACCAATCGAAGGCTAGGCCAAAGTAACTCGATGTTTCCAAGAGGTGTGTGGCCCAACTATTGAAAGAGCCGCTAAGAGGAGAACTATTTGGTATTTTTCCGAAGCACTTTTCACCGTAATTGTCATAAGGTTGGTCTCTGCATCCTTGAGCATACCAGAGTCTTCACAGACGAAACAGGCTGAGGCCCAGTAATCTTGGCATTTCCAATAGTTGGTCCTAGAGACTACCAAGAAAGTGTTCTTTTAAGTATTATTCTGTTGTGGTTTCAGCATTATTTTCAGAACCCGAGCAGGGTTCTCGCATTAGCATAAGAATCCTGCCTGGTAGTTGAGATTTCTGGGTGGGGTGTAAGTGCGGGGCTTCTGTCAGCCCTGCCTTTGATTTGTTTACCTCCAGAGTTGGAAAGTGCATATTTGCGTGAGATGGGAAAAGTGTGGATCGTGCTTCAGATTTCATCCTGACACTTTGAAATGACCAGTGTGTTGGTAATTATTTGCATTTCCATGGCGTTTGGCACAGAAATAGTCATGAGGTCGGTCTCTGCATCCTGAAGCCTGTGATGCTTGTTGCAGAGAAACCTCTGCTGAGGCCCAGGTAACTTGCTATTTCCCATAGCTGGCACAGGAGCCTTGGAAGATAGGATTGTTTTCAGCATTATTTCACCATCCTTTCACCACTGTTTCAAGAACGGGAGCCCTTTTCAACCGTTAGTGGAAGAATCCTTCTTTGGAGATGAGATATTTTTCTGGGGTGGCAAGTGCAGGGCCTCTGTCAGTCCTGGGTTTGTTGGACTAGCGCCAGACATGAGAAGTGCGCCTTTGTGGGACAGGTGAATAGTGCGGATCCCGTTTCAGTCTAAAGACTGAAACAGGATCCGCACTTTTCACCGTTCCTTTCAGAATCGTTTGATTCATCAGCTAGGAATGGCGATTGCTTCACCAGACGAATCGAAGGCTAGGCCAAAGTAACTCGATGTTTCCAAGAGGTGTGTGGCCCAACTTTTGAAAGAACCGCTAAGTGGAGAACTATTTGGTATTTTTCCGAAGCACTTTTCACTGTAATTGTCATAAGGTTGGGATCTGCATCCTTAAGCATACCAGAGTCTTCACAGACGAAACAGGCTGAGGCCCAGTAATCTTGGCATTTCCAATAGTTGGTCCTAGAGACTACCAAGAAAGTGTTCTTTTAAGTATTATTCCTTTGTGGTTTCAGCATTATTTTCAGAACCCGAGCAGGGTTCTCGCATTAGCATAAGAATCCTGCCTGGTATTTGAGATTTCTTGGTGGGGTGTACCTGGAGGACTTCTGTCAGCCCTGCCTTTGA
This sequence comes from Lemur catta, assembly GCF_020740605.2. NCBI lineage: Eukaryota > Metazoa > Chordata > Mammalia > Primates > Lemuridae > Lemur > Lemur catta. Next base: position 73,601,539 of record NC_059133.1, on the reverse strand, counting down.
TTTGTTTACCTCCAGAGTTGGAAAGTGCATATTTGCGTGAGATGGGAAAAGTGTGGATCGTGCTTCAGATTTCATCCTGACACTTTGAAATGACCAGTGTGTTGGTAATTATTTGTATTTCCATGGCGTTTGGCACAGAAATAGTCATGAGGTCGGTCTCTGCATCCTGAAGCCTATGATGCCTGTTGCAGAGAAACCTCTGCTGAGGCCGAGGTAACTTGCTATTTCCCATAGCTGGCACAGGAGCCTTGGAAGATAGGATTGTTTTCAGTATTATTTCACCATCCTTTCACCACTGTTTCAAGAACGGGAGCCCTTTTCAACCGTTAGTGGAAGAATCCTTCTTTGGAGATGAGGTATTTTTCTGGGGTGGCAAGTGCAGGGCCTCTGTCAGTCCTGGGTTTGTTGGACTAGCGCCAGACATGAGAAGTGCGCCTTTGTGGGACAGGTGAATAGTGCGGATCCTGTTTCAGTCTAAAGACTGAAACAGGATCCGCACTTTTCACCGTTCCTTTCAGAACCATTTGATTTATCAGCTAGGAATGGCGATTGCTTCACCAGACCAATCGAAGGCTAGGCCAAATTAACTCGATGTTTCCAAGTGGTGTGTGGCCCAACTATTGAAAGAACCGCTAAGAGGAGAACTATTTGGTATTTTTCCGAAGCACTTTTCACCGTAATTGTCATAAGGTTGGTCTCTGCATCCTTGAGCATACCAGAGTCTTCACAGACGAAACAGGCTGAGGCCCAGTAATCTTGGCATTTCCAATAGTTGGTCCTAGAGACTACCAAGAAAGTGTTCTTTTAAGTATTATTCTGTTGTGGTTTCAGCATTATTTTCAGAACCCGAGCAGGGTTCTCGCATTAGCATAAGAATCCTGCCTGGTAGTTGAGATTTCTGGGTGGGGTGTAAGTGCGGGGCTTCTGTCAGCCCTGCCTTTGATTTGTTTACCTCCAGAGTTGGAAAGTGCATATTTGCGTGAGATGGGAAAAGTGTGGATCGTGCTTCAGATTTCATCCTGACACTTTGAAATGACCAGTGTGTTGGTAATTATTTGCATTTCCATGGCGTTTGGCACAGAAATAGTCATGAGGTCGGTCTCTGCATCCTGAAGCCTATGATGCTTGTTGCAGAGAAACCTCTGCTGAGGCCCAGGTAACTTGCTATTTCCCATAGCTGGCACAGGAGCCTTGGAAGATAGGATTGTTTTCAGTATTATTTCACCATCCTTTCACCACTGTTTCAAGAACGGGAGCCCTTTTCAACCGTTAGTGGAAGAATCCTTCTTTGGAGATGAGGTATTTTTCTGGTGTGGCAAGTGCAGGGCCTCTGTCAGTCCTGGGTTTGTTGGACTAGCGCCAGACATGAGAAGTGCGCCTTTGTGGGACAGGTGAATAGTGCGGATCCTGTTTCAGTCTAAAGACTGAAACAGGATCCGCACTTTTCACCGTTCCTTTCAGAACCATTTGATTTATCAGCTAGGAATGGCGATTGCTTCACCAGACCAATCGAAGGCTAGGCCAAAGTAACTCGATGTTTCCAAGAGGTGTGTGGCCCAACTATTGAAAGAGCCGCTAAGAGGAGAACTATTTGGTATTTTTCCGAAGCACTTTTCACCGTAATTGTCATAAGGTTGGTCTCTGCATCCTTGAGCATACCAGAGTCTTCACAGACGAAACAGGCTGAGGCCCAGTAATCTTGGCATTTCCAATAGTTGGTCCTAGAGACTACCAAGAAAGTGTTCTTTTAAGTATTATTCTGTTGTGGTTTCAGCATTATTTTCAGAACCCGAGCAGGGTTCTCGCATTAGCAGAAGAATCCTGCCTGGTAGTTGAGATTTCTGGGTGGGGTGTAAGTGCGGGGCTTCTGTCAGCCCTGCCTTTGATTTGTTTACCTCCAGAGTTGGAAAGTGCATATTTGCGTGAGATGGGAAAAGTGTGGATCGTGCTTCAGATTTCATCCTGACACTTTGAAATGACCAGTGTGTTGGTAATTATTTGCATTTCCATGGCGTTTGGCACAGAAATAGTCATGAGGTCGGTCTCTGCATCCTGAAGCCTGTGATGCTTGTTGCAGAGAAACCTCTGCTGAGGCCCAGGTAACTTGCTATTTCCCATAGCTGGCACAGGAGCCTTGGAAGATAGGATTGTTTTCAGCATTATTTCACCATCCTTTCACCACTGTTTCAAGAACGGGAGCCCTTTTCAACCGTTAGTGGAAGAATCCTTCTTTGGAGATGAGATATTTTTCTGGGGTGGCAAGTGCAGGGCCTCTGTCAGTCCTGGGTTTGTTGGACTAGCGCCAGACATGAGAAGTGCGCCTTTGTGGGACAGGTGAATAGTGCGGATCCTGTTTCAGTCTAAAGACTGAAACAGGATCCGCACTTTTCACCGTTCCTTTCAGAATCGTTTGATTCATCAGCTAGGAATGGCGATTGCTTCACCAGACCAACCGAAGGCTAGGCCAGAGTAACTCGATGTTTCCAAGAGGTGTGTGGCCCAACTTTTGAAAGAACCGCTAAGTGGAGAACTATTTGGTATTTTTCCGAAGCACTTTTCACTGTAATTGTCATAAGGTTGGGATCTGCATCCTTAAGCATACCAGAGTCTTCACAGACGAAACAGGCTGAGGCCCAGTAATCTTGGCATTTCCAATAGTTGGTCCTAGAGACTACCAAGAAAGTGTTCTTTTAAGTATTATTCCGTTGTGGTTTCAGCATTATTTTCAGAACCCGAGCAGGGTTCTCGCATTAGCATAAGAATCCTGCCTGGTATTTGAGATTTCTTGGTGGGGTGTACCTGGAGGACTTCTGTCAGCCCTGCCTTTGATTTGTTTACCTCCAGAGTTGGAAAGTGCATATTTGCGTGAGATGGGAAAAGTGTGGATCGTGCTTCAGATTTCATCCTGACACTTTGAAATGACCAGTGTGTTGGTAATTATTTGCATTTCCATGGCGTTTGGCACAGAAATAGTCATGAGGTCGGTCTCTGCATCCTGAAGCCTATGATGCTTGTTGCAGAGAAACCTCTGCTGAGGCCCAGGTAACTTGCTATTTCCCATAGCTGGCACAGGAGCCTTGGAAGATAGGATTGTTTTCAGTATTATTTCACCATCCTTTCACCACTGTTTCAAGAACGGGAGCCCTTTTCAACCGTTAGTGGAAGAATCCTTCTTTGGAGATGAGGTATTTTTCTGGTGTGGCAAGTGCAGGGCCTCTGTCAGTCCTGGGTTTGTTGGACTAGCGCCAGACATGAGAAGTGCGCCTTTGTGGGACAGGTGAATAGTGCGGATCCTGTTTCAGTCTAAAGACTGAAACAGGATCCGCACTTTTCACCGTTCCTTTCAAAACCATTTGATTTATCAGCTAGGAATGGCGATTGCTTCACCAGACCAATCGAAGGCTAGGCCAAAGTAACTCGATGTTTCCAAGAGGTGTGTGGCCCAACTATTGAAAGAGCCGCTAAGAGGAGAACTATTTGGTATTTTTCCGAAGCACTTTTCACCGTAATTGTCATAAGGTTGGTCTCTGCATCCTTGAGCATACCAGAGTCTTCACAGACGAAACAGGCTGAGGCCCAGTAATCTTGGCATTTCCAATAGTTGGTCCTAGAGACTACCAAGAAAGTGTTCTTTTAAGTATTATTCTGTTGTGGTTTCAGCATTATTTTCAGAACCCGAGCAGGGTTCTCGCATTAGCATAAGAATCCTGCCTGGTAGTTGAGATTTCTGGGTGGGGTGTAAGTGCGGGGCTTCTGTCAGCCCTGCCTTTGATTTGTTTACCTCCAGAGTTGGAAAGTGCATATTTGCGTGAGATGGGAAAAGTGTGGATCGTGCTTCAGATTTCATCCTGACACTTTGAAATGACCAGTGTGTTGGTAATTATTTGCATTTCCATGGCGTTTGGCACAGAAATAGTCATGAGGTCGGTCTCTGCATCCTGAAGCCTGTGATGCTTGTTGCAGAGAAACCTCTGCTGAGGCCCAGGTAACTTGCTATTTCCCATAGCTGGCACAGGAGCCTTGGAAGATAGGATTGTTTTCAGCATTATTTCACCATCCTTTCACCACTGTTTCAAGAACGGGAGCCCTTTTCAACCGTTAGTGGAAGAATCCTTCTTTGGAGATGAGATATTTTTCTGGGGTGGCAAGTGCAGGGCCTCTGTCAGTCCTGGGTTTGTTGGACTAGCGCCAGACATGAGAAGTGCGCCTTTGTGGGACAGGTGAATAGTGCGGATCCCGTTTCAGTCTAAAGACTGAAACAGGATCCGCACTTTTCACCGTTCCTTTCAGAATCGTTTGATTCATCAGCTAGGAATGGCGATTGCTTCACCAGACGAATCGAAGGCTAGGCCAAAGTAACTCGATGTTTCCAAGAGGTGTGTGGCCCAACTTTTGAAAGAACCGCTAAGTGGAGAACTATTTGGTATTTTTCCGAAGCACTTTTCACTGTAATTGTCATAAGGTTGGGATCTGCATCCTTAAGCATACCAGAGTCTTCACAGACGAAACAGGCTGAGGCCCAGTAATCTTGGCATTTCCAATAGTTGGTCCTAGAGACTACCAAGAAAGTGTTCTTTTAAGTATTATTCCTTTGTGGTTTCAGCATTATTTTCAGAACCCGAGCAGGGTTCTCGCATTAGCATAAGAATCCTGCCTGGTATTTGAGATTTCTTGGTGGGGTGTACCTGGAGGACTTCTGTCAGCCCTGCCTTTGATTTGTTTACCTCCAGAGTTGGAAAGTGCATATTTGCGTGAGATGGGAAAAGTGTGGATCGTGCTTCAGATTTCATCCTGACACTTTGAAATGACCAGTGTGTTGGTAATTATTTGCATTTCCATGGCGTTTGGCACAGAAATAGTCATGAGGTCGGTCTCTGCATCCTGAAGCCTATGATGCTTGTTGCAGAGAAACCTCTGCTGAGGCCCAGGTAACTTGCTATTTCCCATAGCTGGCACAGGAGCCTTGGAAGATAGGATTGTTTTCAGTATTATTTCACCATCCTTTCACCACTGTTTCAAGAACGGGAGCCCTTTTCAACCGTTAGTGGAAGAATCCTTCTTTGGAGATGAGGTATTTTTCTGGGGTGGCAAGTGCAGGGCCTCTGTCAGTCCTGGGTTTGTTGGACTAGCGCCAGACATGAGAAGTGCGCCTTTGTGGGACAGGTGAATAGTGCGGATCCTGTTTCAGTCTAAAGACTGAAACAGGATCCGCACTTTTCACCGTTCCTTTCAGAACCATTTTATTCATCAGCTAGGAATGGCGATTGCTTCACCAGACCAATCGAAGGCTAGGCCAAAGTAACTCGATGTTTCCAAGTGGTGTGTGGCCCAACTATTGAAAGAACCGCTAAGAGGAGAACTATTTGGTATTTTTCCGAAGCACTTTTCACCGTAATTGTCATAAGGTTGGTCTCTGCATCGTTGAGCATACCAGAGTCTTCACAGACGAAACAGGCTGAGGCCCAGTAATCTTGGCATTTCCAATAGTTGGTCCTAGAGACTACCAAGAAAGTGTTCTTTTAAGTATTATTCTGTTGTGGTTTCAGCATTATTTTCAGAACCCGAGCAGGGTTCTCGCATTAGCATAAGAATCCTGCCTGGTAGTTGAGATTTCTGGGTGGGGTGTAAGTGCGGGGCTTCTGTCAGCCCTGCCTTTGATTTGTTTACCTCCAGAGTTGGAAAGTGCATATTTGCGTGAGATGGGAAAAGTGTGGATCGTGCTTCAGATTTCATCCTGACACTTTGAAATGACCAGTGTGTTGGTAATTATTTGTATTTCCATGGCGTTTGGCACAGAAATAGTCATGAGGTCGGTCTCTGCATCCTGAAGCCTATGATGCCTGTTGCAGAGAAACCTCTGCTGAGGCCGAGGTAACTTGCTATTTCCCATAGCTGGCACAGGAGCCTTGGAAGATAGGATTGTTTTCAGTATTATTTCACCATCCTTTCACCACTGTTTCAAGAACGGGAGCCCTTTTCAACCGTTAGTGGAAGAATCCTTCTTTGGAGATGAGGTATTTTTCTGGGGTGGCAAGTGCAGGGCCTCTGTCAGTCCTGGGTTTGTTGGACTAGCGCCAGACATGAGAAGTGCGCCTTTGTGGGACAGGTGAATAGTGCGGATCCTGTTTCAGTCTAAAGACTGAAACAGGATCCGCACTTTTCACCGTTCCTTTCAGAACCATTTGATTTATCAGCTAGGAATGGCGATTGCTTCACCAGACCAATCGAAGGCTAGGCCAAATTAACTCGATGTTTCCAAGTGGTGTGTGGCCCAACTATTGAAAGAACCGCTAAGAGGAGAACTATTTGGTATTTTTCCGAAGCACTTTTCACCGTAATTGTCATAAGGTTGGTCTCTGCATCCTTGAGCATACCAGAGTCTTCACAGACGAAACAGGCTGAGGCCCAGTAATCTTGGCATTTCCAATAGTTGGTCCTAGAGACTACCAAGAAAGTGTTCTTTTAAGTATTATTCTGTTGTGGTTTCAGCATTATTTTCAGAACCCGAGCAGGGTTCTCGCATTAGCATAAGAATCCTGCCTGGTAGTTGAGATTTCTGGGTGGGGTGTAAGTGCGGGGCTTCTGTCAGCCCTGCCTTTGATTTGTTTACCTCCAGAGTTGGAAAGTGCATATTTGCGTGAGATGGGAAAAGTGTGGATCGTGCTTCAGATTTCATCCTGACACTTTGAAATGACCAGTGTGTTGGTAATTATTTGCATTTCCATGGCGTTTGGCACAGAAATAGTCATGAGGTCGGTCTCTGCATCCTGAAGCCTATGATGCTTGTTGCAGAGAAACCTCTGCTGAGGCCCAGGTAACTTGCTATTTCCCATAGCTGGCACAGGAGCCTTGGAAGATAGGATTGTTTTCAGTATTATTTCACCATCCTTTCACCACTGTTTCAAGAACGGGAGCCCTTTTCAACCGTTAGTGGAAGAATCCTTCTTTGGAGATGAGGTATTTTTCTGGTGTGGCAAGTGCAGGGCCTCTGTCAGTCCTGGGTTTGTTGGACTAGCGCCAGACATGAGAAGTGCGCCTTTGTGGGACAGGTGAATAGTGCGGATCCTGTTTCAGTCTAAAGACTGAAACAGGATCCGCACTTTTCACCGTTCCTTTCAGAACCATTTGATTTATCAGCTAGGAATGGCGATTGCTTCACCAGACCAATCGAAGGCTAGGCCAAAGTAACTCGATGTTTCCAAGAGGTGTGTGGCCCAACTATTGAAAGAGCCGCTAAGAGGAGAACTATTTGGTATTTTTCCGAAGCACTTTTCACCGTAATTGTCATAAGGTTGGTCTCTGCATCCTTGAGCATACCAGAGTCTTCACAGACGAAACAGGCTGAGGCCCAGTAATCTTGGCATTTCCAATAGTTGGTCCTAGAGACTACCAAGAAAGTGTTCTTTTAAGTATTATTCTGTTGTGGTTTCAGCATTATTTTCAGAACCCGAGCAGGGTTCTCGCATTAGCATAAGAATCCTGCCTGGTAGTTGAGATTTCTGGGTGGGGTGTAAGTGCGGGGCTTCTGTCAGCCCTGCCTTTGATTTGTTTACCTCCAGAGTTGGAAAGTGCATATTTGCGTGAGATGGGAAAAGTGTGGATCGTGCTTCAGATTTCATCCTGACACTTTGAAATGACCAGTGTGTTGGTAATTATTTGCATTTCCATGGCGTTTGGCACAGAAATAGTCATGAGGTCGGTCTCTGCATCCTGAAGCCTGTGATGCTTGTTGCAGAGAAACCTCTGCTGAGGCCCAGGTAACTTGCTATTTCCCATAGCTGGCACAGGAGCCTTGGAAGATAGGATTGTTTTCAGCATTATTTCACCATCCTTTCACCACTGTTTCAAGAACGGGAGCCCTTTTCAACCGTTAGTGGAAGAATCCTTCTTTGGAGATGAGATATTTTTCTGGGGTGGCAAGTGCAGGGCCTCTGTCAGTCCTGGGTTTGTTGGACTAGCGCCAGACATGAGAAGTGCGCCTTTGTGGGACAGGTGAATAGTGCGGATCCTGTTTCAGTCTAAAGACTGAAACAGGATCCGCACTTTTCACCGTTCCTTTCAGAATCGTTTGATTCATCAGCTAGGAATGGCGATTGCTTCACCAGACCAACCGAAGGCTAGGCCAGAGTAACTCGATGTTTCCAAGAGGTGTGTGGCCCAACTTTTGAAAGAACCGCTAAGTGGAGAACTATTTGGTATTTTTCCGAAGCACTTTTCACTGTAATTGTCATAAGGTTGGGATCTGCATCCTTAAGCATACCAGAGTCTTCACAGACGAAACAGGCTGAGGCCCAGTAATCTTGGCATTTCCAATAGTTGGTCCTAGAGACTACCAAGAAAGTGTTCTTTTAAGTATTATTCCGTTGTGGTTTCAGCATTATTTTCAGAACCCGAGCAGGGTTCTCGCATTAGCATAAGAATCCTGCCTGGTATTTGAGATTTCTTGGTGGGGTGTACCTGGAGGACTTCTGTCAGCCCTGCCTTTGATTTGTTTACCTCCAGAGTTGGAAAGTGCATATTTGCGTGATATGGGAAAAGTGTGGATCGTGCTTCAGATTTCATCCTGACACTTTGAAATGACCAGTGTGTTGGTAATTATTTGCATTTCCATGGCGTTTGGCACAGAAATAGTCATGAGGTCGGTCTCTGCATCCTGAAGCCTATGATGCTTGTTGCAGAGAAACCTCTGCTGAGGCCCAGGTAACTTGCTATTTCCCATAGCTGGCACAGGAGCCTTGGAAGATAGGATTGTTTTCAGTATTATTTCACCATCCTTTCACCACTGTTTCAAGAACGGGAGCCCTTTTCAACCGTTAGTGGAAGAATCCTTCTTTGGAGATGAGGTATTTTTCTGGTGTGGCAAGTGCAGGGCCTCTGTCAGTCCTGGGTTTGTTGGACTAGCGCCAGACATGAGAAGTGCGCCTTTGTGGGACAGGTGAATAGTGCGGATCCTGTTTCAGTCTAAAGACTGAAACAGGATCCGCACTTTTCACCGTTCCTTTCAAAACCATTTGATTTATCAGCTAGGAATGGCGATTGCTTCACCAGACCAATCGAAGGCTAGGCCAAAGTAACTCGATGTTTCCAAGAGGTGTGTGGCCCAACTATTGAAAGAGCCGCTAAGAGGAGAACTATTTGGTATTTTTCCGAAGCACTTTTCACCGTAATTGTCATAAGGTTGGTCTCTGCATCCTTGAGCATACCAGAGTCTTCACAGACGAAACAGGCTGAGGCCCAGTAATCTTGGCATTTCCAATAGTTGGTCCTAGAGACTACCAAGAAAGTGTTCTTTTAAGTATTATTCTGTTGTGGTTTCAGCATTATTTTCAGAACCCGAGCAGGGTTCTCGCATTAGCATAAGAATCCTGCCTGGCAGTTGAGATTTCTGGGTGGGGTGTAAGTGCGGGGCTTCTGTCAGCCCTGCCTTTGATTTGTTTACCTCCAGAGTTGGAAAGTGCATATTTGCGTGAGATGGGAAAAGTGTGGATCGTGCTTCAGATTTCATCCTGACACTTTGAAATGACCAGTGTGTTGGTAATTATTTGCATTTCCATGGCGTTTGGCACAGAAATAGTCATGAGGTCGGTCTCTGCATCCTGAAGCCTGTGATGCTTGTTGCAGAGAAACCTCTGCTGAGGCCCAGGTAACTTGCTATTTCCCATAGCTGGCACAGGAGCCTTGGAAGATAGGATTGTTTTCAGCATTATTTCACCATCCTTTCACCACTGTTTCAAGAACGGGAGCCCTTTTCAACCGTTAGTGGAAGAATCCTTCTTTGGAGATGAGATATTTTTCTGGGGTGGCAAGTGCAGGGCCTCTGTCAGTCCTGGGTTTGTTGGACTAGCGCCAGACATGAGAAGTGCGCCTTTTTGGGACAGGTGAATAGTGCGGATCCTGTTTCAGTCTAAAGACTGAAACAGGATCCGCACTTTTCACCGTTCCTTTCAGAACCATTTGATTCATCAGCTAGGAATGGCGATTGCTTCACCAGACCAATCGAAGGCTAGGCCAAAGTAACTCGATGTTTCCAAGTGGTGTGTGGCCCAACTATTGAAAGAACCGCTTAGAGGAGAACTATTTGGTATTTTTCCGAAGCACTTTTCACCGTAATTGTCATAAGGTTGGTCTCTGCATCCTTGAGCATACCAGAGTCTTCACAGACGAAACAGGCTGAGGCCCAGTAATCTTGGCATTTCCAATAGTTGGTCCTAGAGACTACCAAGAAAGTGTTCTTTTAAGTATTATTCTGTTGTGGTTTCAGCATTATTTTCAGAACCCTAGCAGGGTTCTCGCATTAGCATAAGAATCCTGCCTGGTAGTTGAGATTTCTGGGTGGGGTGTAAGTGCGGGGCTTCTGTCAGCCCTGCCTTTGATTTGTTTACCTCCAGAGTTGGAAAGTGCATATTTGCGTGAGATGGGAAAAGTGTGGATCGTGCTTCAGATTTCATCCTGACACTTTGAAATGACCAGTGTGTTGGTAATTATTTGCATTTCCATGGCGTTTGGCACAGAAATAGTCATGAGGTCGGTCTCTGCATCCTGAAGCCTATGATGCTTTTTGCAGAGAAACCTCTGCTGAGGCCCAGGTAACTTGCTATTTCCCATAGCTGGCACAGGAGCCTTGGAAGATAGGATTGTTTTCAGTATTATTTCACCATCCTTTCACCACTGTTTCAAGAACGGGAGCCCTTTTCAACCGTTAGTGGAAGAATCCTTCTTTGGAGATGAGATATTTTCTGGGGTGGCAAGTGCAGGGCCTCTGTCAGTCCTGGGTTTGTTGGACTAGCGCCAGACATGAGAAGTGCGCCTTTGTGGGACAGGTGAATAGTGCGGATCCTGTTTCAGTCTAAAGACTGAAACAGGATCCGCACTTTTCACCGTTCCTTTCAGAATCATTTGATTCATCAGCTAGGAATGGCGATTGCTTCACCAGACCAATCGAAGGCTAGGCCAAAGTAACTCGATGTTTCCAAGAGGTGTGTGGCCCAACTTTTGAAAGAACCGCTAAGTGGAGAACTATTTGGTATTTTTCCGAAGCACTTTTCACCGTAATTGTCAGAAGGTTGGTCTCTGCATCCTTAAGCATACCAGAGTCTTCACAGACGAAACAGGCTGAGGCCCAGTAATCTTGGCATTTCCAATAGTTGGTCCTAGAGACTACCAAGAAAGTGTTCTTTTAAGTATTATTCTGTTGTGGTTTCAGCATTATTTTCAGAACCCCAGCAGGGTTCTCGCATTAGCATAAGAATCCTGCCTGGTAGTTGAGATTTCTGGGTGGGGTGTAAGTGTGGGGCTTCTGTCAGCCCTGCCTTTGATTTGTTTACCTCCAGAGTTGGAAAGTGCATATTTGCGTGAGATGGGAAAAGTGTGGATCGTGCTTCAGATTTCATCCTGACACTTTGAAATGACCAGTGTGTTGGTAATTATTTGCATTTTCATGGCGTTTGGCACAGAAATAGTCATGAGGTCGGTCTCTGCATCCTGAAGCCTATGATGCTTGTTGCAGAGAAACCTCTGCTGAGGCCCAGGTAACTTGCTATTTCCCATAGCTGGCACAGGAGCCTTGGAAGATAGGATTGTTTTCAGTATTATTTCACCATCCTTTCACCACTGTTTCAAGAACGGGAGCCCTTTTCAACCGTTAGTGGAAGAATCCTTCTTTGGAGATGAGGTATTTTTCTGGTGTGGCAAGTGCAGGGCCTCTGTCAGTCCTGGGTTTGTTGGACTAGCGCCAGACATGAGAAGTGCGCCTTTGTGGGACAGGTGAATAGTGCGGATCCTGTTTCAGTCTAAAGACTGAAACAGGATCCGCACTTTTCACCGTTCCTTTCAGAATCGTTTGATTCATCAGCTAGGAATGGCGATTGCTTCACCAGACCAACCGAAGGCTAGGCCAAAGTAACTCGATGTTTCCAAGAGGTGTGTGGCCCAACTTTTGAAAGAACCGCTAAGTGGAGAACTATTTGGTATTTTTCCGAAGCACTTTTCACTGTAATTGTCATAAGGTTGGGATCTGCATCCTTAAGCATACCAGAGTCTTCACAGACGAAACAGGCTGAGGCCCAGTAATCTTGGCATTTCCAATAGTTGGTCCTAGAGACTACCAAGAAAGTGTTCTTTTAAGTATTATTCCGTTGTGGTTTCAGCATTATTTTCAGAACCCGAGCAGGGTTCTCGCATTAGCATAAGAATCCTGCCTGGTATTTGAGATTTCTTGGTGCGGTGTACCTGGAGGACTTCTGTCAGCCCTGCCTTTGATTTGTTTACCTCCAGAGTGGGAAAGTGCATATTTGCGTGAGATGGGAAAAGTGTGGATCGTGCTTCAGATTTCATCCTGACACTTTGAAATGACCAGTGTGTTGGTAATTATTTGCATTTCCATGGCGTTTGGCACAGAAATAGTCATGAGGTCGGTCTCTGCATCCTGAAGCCTATGATGCTTTTTGCAGAGAAACCTCTGCTGAGGCCCAGGTAACTTGCTATTTCCCATAGCTGGCACAGGAGCCTTGGAAGATAGGATTGTTTTCAGTATTATTTTACCATCCTTTCACCACTGTTTCAAGAACGGGAGCCCTTTTCAACCGTTAGTGGAAGAATCCTTCTTTGGAGATGAGGTATTTTTCTGGGGTGGCAAGTGCAGGGACTCTGTCAGTCCTGGGTTTGTTGGACTAGCGCCAGACATGAGAAGTGCGCCTTTGTGGGACAGGTGAATAGTGCGGATCCTGTTTCAGTCTAAAGACTGAAACAGGATCCGCACTTTTCACCGTTCCTTTCAGAACCATTTGATTCATCAGCTAGGAATGGCGATTGCTTCACCAGACCAATCGAAGGCTAGGCCAAAGTAACTCGATGTTTCGAAGTGGTGTGTGGCCCAACTATTGAAAGAACCGCTAAGAGGAGAACTATTTGGTATTTTTCCGAAGCACTTTTCACCGTAATTGTCATAAGGTTGGTCTCTGCATCCTTGAGCATACCAGAGTCTTCACAGACGAAACAGGCTGAGGCCCAGTAATCTTGGCATTTCCAATAGTTGGTCCTAGAGACTACCAAGAAAGTGTTCTTTTAAGTATTATTCTGTTGTGGTTTCAGCATTATTTTCAGAACCCGAGCAGGGTTCTCGCATTAGCATAAGAATCCTGCCTGGTAGTTGAGATTTCTGGGTGGGGTGTAAGTGCGGGGCTTCTGTCAGCCCTGCCTTTGATTTGTTTACCTCCAGAGTTGGAAAGTGCATATTTGCGTGAGATGGGAAAAGTGTGGATCGTGCTTCAGATTTCATCCTGACACTTTGAAATGACCAGTGTGTTGGTAATTATTTGCATTTCCATGGCGTTTGGCACAGAAATAGTCATGAGGTCGGTCTCTGCATCCTGAAGCCTATGATGCTTGTTGCAGAGAAACCTCTGCTGAGGCCCAGGTAACTTGCTATTTCCCATAGCTGGCACAGGAGCCTTGGAAGATAGGATTGTTTTCAGTATTATTTCACCATCCTTTCACCACTGTTTCAAGAACGGGAGCCCTTTTCAACCGTTAGTGGAAGAATCCCTCTTTGGAGATGAGGTATTTTTCTGGGGTGGCAAGTGCAGGGCCTCTGTCAGTCCTGGGTTTGTTGGACTAGCACCAGACATGAGAAGTGCGCCTTTGTGGGACAGGTGAATAGTGCGGATCCTGTTTCAGTCTAAAGACTGAAAGAGGATCCGCACTTTTCACCGTTCCTTTCAGAACCATTTGATTTATCAGCTAGGAATGGCGATTGCTTCACCAGACCAATCGAAGGCTAGGCCAAATTAACTCGATGTTTCCAAGTGGTGTGTGGCCCAACTATTGAAAGAACCGCTAAGAGGAGAACTATTTGGTATTTTTCCGAAGCACTTTTCACCGTAATTGTCATAAGGTTGGTCTCTGCATCCTTGAGCATACCAGAGTCTTCACAGACGAAACAGGCTGAGGCCCAGTAATCTTGGCATTTCCAAT